>NC_141687.1:1523510866-1524710866 GCF_964263255.1 Lissotriton vulgaris | reverse complement strand
GACCTAGACAGAGAAACAAATGTTAATACAAATCGGCCAGGGCAGCAACAATTTATTTGTGAATGTAACAAGCAAAACATGCCGATTTCCACCTTCCAATCCTCCTTATATCATCGCAATCCCTACTCATCCTGGCCACCTCTGTGATCGCCCCAATACAAAAAGAACATGTGCCAAAACGAAAAGTGGTCTCTCCCTAACCTGACCAGAGCCTTCCTTAATACAGCTAGTAACTGAGAGCTGGTGATCCTGCACCCTTTTTCATGACAAAATATCCTGCATGGCCTGAAACCAGGTGCTTCTGTAATCTTCTCCCACTCCCTCAAAGGACAACACCCTTTAACCCCGCTATACTTTGACAGAAACCATGCCCCTTTGCCAACTTGATCTGTTTTCGACCGCCTCAACCATTTCCTCAGCCTGTGGCCTGCAAATCAACTCCAGTAGTGTGAATGCCAGCCTGATCCTGCATGCCCAATAACTGACACCCTGAAATCACTGTAAAATAGCCAAATCATGCAAAACCTAAAACGGGCAACCTCCCAATCATCATAACAACAAACCGGTAACTGTAGTAATAAATTGTGCAACAAATCAAAGATCACTGGTTCGCTTAGGGCCACTGCCTGATTCCTCTCCCTTCTGAGCCCCTTCAGCATTCCCCGCAAAAGTACATATTCCATGGGGTCACAGCCCCACCATAATTGACCGTAAAAAGAAATCCCTGCCAGTTTTCCCCCAATAGTAGTATTTGAGAGTCCCTTATTGATTACGTACAAAACAAAACCTTGCATGCAACGTTTGCTGACAACTGAGCCACCAACCTGACAGAAACCATCCATAACTTAAAAACTCTTGCCAAGCCTGCTGATAGCTGTGTCTGGTTGAACTGGCCACTGAGTGCTCCACTAGTTCAATGATCTTCAAACCCCCGGCTCCCAGATGCTCTTTGGAATTGACGTCTTGAAGGTGTCCGCCCCTGGCACCAGACTGAAATTTCTGCCAATTAAAGCAAGATAAAGCGTCTGCTATAGAGTTATTGGTACCAGGAATGTGCCTAGCCCTGAAAACTATATTCAAGCTTAAACTTTGCAACATGAAAACCCTCAAAAGAAGTTAAACCTTTAAATCTTCCGCTCTTTGTTTAATAATCAAATCTACTACAGACATGTTATCCACATGAAACAGGACAGATCTATCCTGAAATTCTTCTCCCCGTACCAGCAAAACCACAATCAACGGAAACAGCTCCAAAAAAGGCAATGCTAGGCCCTTGCTGAACCTAATGCGCAGGCCATCTTTCAGCACACCAACGCCCCTCCCAAAACAAACCAAAATGGTGTGCCCCTGATGCATTGGAAAAAAGTTGAATCTTCCATATTGTGTTGTCCTCTACAAAGTAAAGCGAAACCATATTGAAATTGTAGCCAAATGTAAAGATGTTCCCTGATAGCTCTCAAAATCCTTATCCTATGGTGTGGGAGGTAGGCCCCCAACATTGCCATGCCGAGAAGCCTGCAGAACGTCCTATCTGCCCTGACCACCCTACAGGCAAAATTTAAATTAACCCAGAAAACGTTACACTTGCCTGAGCTCCAACTTCGCCTGTCCAACTACACTCAACAGGAAAGATCTGATCTCTTGAACCTTCACTGCCGGCAAATGTGCTGTCCTGTGTATCAATTTCAATACGCAGAAATGTTAGCCTAGTACTGGGACCTTCTGTTTTTTATTTGGCCAGCGGAACACCCAAATCCAGAGCTAAAGCCTGAAAATTGCATAAAGTCAGCCTACATTGATCAGACTTGGCCGCAGTAATGAACAAGAAGTCTTTCAAATAATGGCATACCCAGACATGGCTGTCCTCTGTACACAACACCACTGCAAAAAACATGCTGAAAGTCTCGAATAAGGCACAAACAACTGAGCAACCCATGGGGAGAACTTTGTCTATGTAGAAAGCTCCATTAAAGAACATCCTCAAAAGCTCAAAGTCAGATGGGTGAATTGGCAAAAGCCGGAAAGCTGACTGAATATCACTCTTCGCCAACTCGGCCCCTGCACCCACAGACCTCGCCAACCTCAATGCCCCATCCACCGAAGCATAAGACACATTGGTGTCCACCTGGGAAATAAAATTATTGATGGACTGGCCCTCCAGCCATGATAAATGATGCATCAGGCGAAATTTCCCATCTGCTTCCTTGGGCACTAACCCCAAAGGTGACACAATCAAGTTCTCCAGCAGACACTGCAAAAATGGGCCCGCTATTCTGCCTGCATGTAACTCTGCATCCGACTTGTGCTGCACTATCTCTTTAGCCAATTTGAGGTTGTCTGTCCATCTGCCCTTCCTAGGCCCTTGATATCCAATGTTTAAACCTTCCTTGAAACCCCAATACAACTTTGAAGCAGCCTCAACATCTGGGTATCCACTCAGCCACTGTTCCAAAACCTGCAAACTAATTGGTGTGTGATGAAATAAGTTAACCCTGGCCCTAAACTCTTCATCATAGCTGAGCCAGGCCTAACTCCCAAAGTTCATCTGAGCCTTTCGAATGATATCAACGTATTTTAACATTGCCACTTCCCTGTCCTGGTGTGTCTTACAGTAGATACTTGCATATATTAAAAAAGCTGACATCCATTTTTCTATGTTTTTTGGCACCCGGGGCATTTTGCAAGCTCCCACTCTTCCTCTTTCTACCCCTCCTTAGCCTGTGTGTCCCTATGTAATAATTTAAACACGTCCGTAAACTCATGTTTCCAAATTCTATTCTTGGTTTTCTCAGACAAATGGGTGACCGAAGGCATCGCTATACCATATAGGGTAGCTTCTTGTAATTGTTACTGTCTTCACCTCCAACTGCAAGCTCATCTGAACTGACCCCAACTTCCTTCTGAACCGGACCACTAACTGCAGTGCTACCTGGCTCACAACCCACCGCTTCGTCATGTGTACCCTTAACTCCTGAACATTCCCCAAGATACAAGTCCAAATCGGAAACCAACAGGGCCCCCCCAACACTAATAAAGCGCGTGTTGCATCTGGCCTTACCTGCTCTAGAATAAGAAGCCCACCGCCCACCATTGTGCTTATCTGTTGACAATTGTGAAGCCCGCGTCTGAAATGCCTTAGGATCGTCGAGCTGACAATGTCCGCCCAACCGTTCTGGCTGTGATGCGTCGTCCACTCCTGACTCCTGCAACACACTAAAAACATTTGTTGCCCCATAACTTTCAACACACTTTCTTGCCTTTATGAGCCTGCCCAACATCAACCCATCTCTCCTCCCTCAATTCCCCTGCCTCCATCCCATCATATTCCTCCCCATTATCCAATGTGTCCTCCTCCTACTCCAGACCTATATTGCTTAAGTCTGGCATTTTGCCATCCCCCACACCTCCATCATAGAACCTCCAATTGGTCACAGGCATCCGCCCGAGATGCCCGGCCGCCAGAGGAAAATCCGCCCTTGATCCGCTCTGCCCAACGTATTTTATACCCGAAGCAGCATCGTGCTCCGTTGGGAAATAGCTGGGCACTGTATTTGCTGATCCTGCTCCTGAAACTGCTCTTGACCGCAAACCGCCCTTGCCTGCCACAGACGAGACGTCACTCTTTTTCCCACCATTCCCCGATGAAGGAATGCCTCATGCCCTTGCTACAGGCACCTCCAAATGTTTTACCCAGACCCACTGACCTGACTGGGGCCCTGACAATGTTTCATCAAAAGAAAAAAGTTGTGACGTAGGCTAGCGAGGAGCTGGAAACATAGCTGTGCTCCCTGATGAAAACCCAAATTGCCTCACTTGGGGTGGACCCTGACGACTCGGCGGCGACTTAGCGCTTCATCCAACCCACTAAGATTGTCATGCCCAAAGACGCCACCTTCTCAGGCCCTACAGTATTATACTGATCAGACAAAACAGGGGGTGCACTGCCCAAACCAGGTCCCCCGTAATGAGATGACTTCGAAACTGCCGACTTATTTCTCTCTAATAACTGTCCTGCTTGGATGTCAATGATATAATTCTGTGAGTCACCTAGCTCAGTGGCAACCGGCAAAAACGCAGAGACCAAGAGCATTTCTTCACCAATGTCACTAGAATACTCCACCAGGGAAGCGAGGCATCCAACAGAAAATACTGGAGGCTCAATGTCAATGGCCCCACTAACCTGTTGAAACCTAACATTCCCCTGCCAAACACATGTCTTGTATGTACCTGCACCTCGTGTGAGGGGGTCCCCGGCACAGATAATGATACGGCCTCACTCCTCGCAAAACCCCTCTCTTTAATTTGCCTCCCACAAGACAGCGAGGCTGCACAACTTGTTGTGGCTAAAGCACTTCTCCCAGACACTCCTCTCCTGCCAGCCCTGCCTCTGTGGGGAGCGGAGTCTTCCGGCCCTTGCCCCTCCCCATCCCACATCGAGGACAGACCAAAGGCCCGCCTCTCCATAACGCTGGATGCCTGCCGGTGAGAGCTGCCCTCTCGCTGCCTCTTACAGGCACGCAAAGCCAGGGAATTCCAACCAGCTGCCGGCAAACATGCAGACACTGCATCCACTACCCCCACGCTGCCTTCCATCGAAGCCGTGTAATACCGGCTCCCACCTCAGCATTCACACCAGGCCACAGTAAATCCCTCGGCCCACCTCTCATAAGTCATGCAGCCCGTCGCTCACCGCCGCATCGTCCTCCATGACGCTCCGACTCTTGCCCAGAAAAGCGGAACAGAAATGCCCTCCACTCCCCGTCGTGAAACCTTCAAAAACTCGGCAAACTCCAACAAAAACGCCCTACACCAGATCCTTCCTGCTATAACCCACCCTTATTTACAGCTTCCCCGACACCCGACTCCTCCCAATCAACTACACTTGAAGCGCTGCGTGGCTTGTTCCACTGCACGAAAAATGACAGGGGGACACCGGCTCGCGATGCAGTTGTGCCGGAAGTCAAGATGGCCGACCACAGGTGGCAGTGCCTTCACACTGATGTTACGTTCAATCTCTTGTTAACAAACTGAATTTTTTTTTTCATTTTTGAGCTTCATCAAGTCGTAGTGTGCTGGCGGTACCACTGACATCAAGGAAATTCCTCATTATATGATTATATCCTTCGATTTTGTAGAGCACAGCACAAACTAAATAGGTTCTAAGCATTTAACAATGTTGTTTTATTGACTGACTCACTAGGACTCATTTTATTTATCACTGATGGGCGATGAAAGGTTGAATCACTGCAAGTAAAATTTGATCTGTGGCAAAACAACCAGCTTTTAAGCTCTCATTAAATGTAGGTCCAATAGAGTAACCCAGCAAGGTCTAATATGTGATGAGGTGTTCTACCAGTGGCGGCTCCCCTGCTAAGGGGGAGGAGCATCGCCCCACTGGTCACGGAGCAGTGTAAAAAAATTAAATGATAATGACAGAAGCAATTTCTGTCATAATTTTTTTTTCTGCCAGGTTGACGGGGACGGCACTCTTGTGGCATCTGCTAGGAGGAGTGGTTTGCACTCCTTAAATGCGCACTGCTGCTTGGCAGGCCCTCTCGGGCCACCCAAGCAGTCATGCACACTTTGCATGTCCCCACCAGGCTGCCTTACACAGCCTGGTGAGGAACATGCAAAGCCTCCCAGTGTCCGTCTGAGCGCCGATCCACAGTGCTCAGACCAATCGCAAAGATACAGGGGAGGGAGCCTATGGGCTTCCTGGTTCTGGAGAGACGATGAGGGAAAGCACAATGGAGGAGTGGCGACTGTGGACATCAATTGAAGGTAAGTGTTTTTCAAAATGTTGTACCACACAACCCCCTTCCTACCCTCCCACCCCTTCACTCTTGTTGTTCCCAGCCAGCTCCTACTGTGTTCTACTGTCTCAGTGCAGTACACAGAAAAACGCAACAAAGATAATTTAAGTTCTTGCTTTCAAACACAGGGCCAGATCTATCAAAGGATTGAGTTGTCCTTGCATCACCGTAACCTAATCTTTAAGTCAGATTTACCATGCCACATAAAGCCACGTTGCGTGAATCTGCATGGCTTGGTAAATTTGTTGTAAAACTAAGCAGTGCGAGGAAACCCAGAAATGTGTTAAAATTGTATGCCTTCCTAATAGAGGCTCAACAAGGAGACCTCGTTGTTTCCTCTTTCTAAGTTGCTGAATTTAGCATTCTGAAGCACACTTAGACAGAGATAAAAGGCTCTAAGGATTGTTTTTGTGCAGGTGGTGTTCCTTTCTGTACAAAAACAATCAGGTCTACAACACAGGCACCCTTACACCATGCCGAAAGGTTGCTTGCATTGGTGCTAGGCCGCACATAGTGCACCAGCACATTGAGAGAGCAGCAATGCACCATATCTTAGTAAATAGGACATATTTCTGCCTTCTCCATTTAACGCTGTACAGCAAGTTGTCTTGCTGCATTGCACTGCATCAAATATTGATAATTCTGTACAATTTTTACGCATTCCCAGGTTGCCTTGTTTTGGTAAATCATAGAATACACAAAAAAGTATAGGTGGATGCGTGGGAACACCCACTCTACATCAATGTAACATCTTCTCAGCGCAGAGTAAAGCATGGCAGTGACTTATGCTAACTTGCCTTATTCCAAATTTATAAAGTCACGCAGGGCCACGCAAGTTGGCTTTGCATGGCATGTAAATCTCACTCAAGGATTGTGTTGCCCTTGCATCACCTTCTGTGACTAAAGGGCAACACAATCCTTTGATAAATATGGCCCCTAGTGTTTATATTACTGTTAGAATTTCGGTTTCTGGTTTGCACAGGTATGCACCCTGTCCCACATTCGTAGTCGGGGTAAGTCACAAACACACCCTAAATTAACGTTTGGTCAGCCCCTGGTAGCTTGGCACAGAGCTGTCAGGCTTAACTTAATGGGCAATCTGTAAAGTGTTTGTGCAACACTCAAACTGTAAAACTGAGAAAACACAAACCAAAAAGATACCACACCTGGTTAGAAAAATAGAGCCTAATTTAAAGAACAAAACAAGACCAAAATGACAAAATCCAATAAGTAGGACCAGAGTTATGAATTTTTAAAAAATAAACTGAAATGTAGTGCTTAAAGTATAAAGCACCAACTTGGTCATGATAGACAGGATCAAATCCAAGTGTTCAGGCCAACCTCAATGGAGCATGGGTCGGATACAGAGACTAGCCTTGGCTCACTGTAAAGTACCTTGATTCTGTCAATATCAAGGGAGATGCAAGCAGCAGAGGAGGCGATGCATCGTCTGATCCTTAGGATGAAGGCAATGCGCCGGCTCTAAGTGGCGTAAAGTCGGAGAAGCGTTGGAGATGGAGGCAATGCACAGTGACATCGGCAATGTGATGCACTTGATCCTCACAGCAGCAGCAATGTGTCAACGTCGATGCAGATGCCCCTGTTCCGAATGGCACAACTGCATCACTTCATGGATTTTTGCTGGAGCAGCACTTTATGCACTCTTTCAATGGCCCAAAGCTAGATTGGCACCACTTGGCAGGGCAAGACTCACAGATTGCAGAGTCAACATGCTGTAGCATGGTGGTTGGGAGCCCTTGATGCCCCTGAGACGTCAGAACAGGAGGCAAGCCAGCAAGTCCATGGAGTCACTCTGGCTCTGGGTTCTTGTGATGTGGGTCCATTTCTTCTCACCCAGGCAAGTGGGGATGAGGATGGCCCATCAAGTCACATCTAAGCTCCCATTGTATGTGGCTGTCCTGAGGGAATGCACAAAGTCCAGCTGTCATCCACCCCAGGCTTGTGTTGGAGACAGGCTGCAGGCACACAGGGCTAAGAGCAGAATATTGCCATCTTTCTACAAGTGCAAAAAACACAGTTGATGGACAGAATGCAGAACAATATCTTACATTCACCCCAGTACAAAGATCTGGGCCTAAATCCATCATTTGTTTGCACTCCACACCACCCTAGGTCAGACACTGGCTATATGCAAATCAGCCTTGACCCTGTGCCTCATGGGAACAGTCCAGCCCGAACTACCAAGCCATGTCTTTCCTAGACCTGAATCAAGCATCCAAGGACCGGTTTCTGGCTATCAGCCTTCTTCAGCCTGGATAGCTTGACTCCAGTGATGTGGAGAGCCTGGGGCTCACGTCTGAGCATACCCAGTACACTCGGGGTGAAAATTGCAAAAAACACAGTTCATGGACAGAATGCAGAACAATGTCTTACATTCACCCCAGTACAAAGATCTGGGCCTAAATCCATCGTTTTTTTGCACTCCACACCACCCTAGGTCAGATACTGGCTATGTGCAAATCAGCCTTGACCCTGTGCCTCATGGGAACAGTCCAGCCCGAACTACAAAGCCATGTCTTTCCTAGACCGGAATCAAGCATCGAAGGACCGGTTTCTGGCTATCAGCCTTCTTCAGCCTGGATATCTTGACTCCAGTGATGTGGAGAGCCTGGGGCTCACGTCTGAGCATACCCAGTACACTCGGGGTGAAAATTGCAAAAAACACAGTTGATGGACAGAATGCAGAACAATGTCTTACATTCACTGGCTGATAGCCAGAAACAGGTCCTTGGATGCTTGATTCCGGTCTGGGAAAGACATGGCTTGGTAGTTCGGACTGGACTGGTCCCATGAGGCACAGGGTCAGAGCTGATTTGCATATAGCCAGTGTCTAGCCCAGGGTGGTGTGGAGTGCAAAAAAAAGATGGATTTAGGCCCAGATCCTTGTACTGGGGTGAATGTATGACATTGTTCTACATTCTGTCCATCAACTGAGTTTTTTGCATCTTTCTACAAGTGGTATTTTTAAATTTGTAATTTAAGTAAGTAAGTAATACACGTCATTGTTTGATCAATAAAAAACATAACAACTGTGACAGAGATACAATTGAATATGCAGATAATCAAAGATAAAACTGCCTTGATAAGCAGACAATTTTCCTTTCCCTTTTATTGGCATTTATAATAAATAGTTTTGAATGCTGTAGTTTACTAGCCTCGTTTTCAAAAGTGTTCAATAATGTTTCGCATGGGAAGCAACATCAATTTACTGGTATATGTCTCATATGCCCTCACAGTATTAAAGTGCATTCATGCATTATTCAAGAAAAAGGAAGCCTTATTTCAAAGATATATGTCTCACATGCCCTCACAGTATTAAAGTGTGTTTGTGCATTATTCAAGAAAAAGGAAGCCTCGTTTCAAAGATATATGTCTCACATGCCCTCACAGTATCATAGTGCGTTCATGCATTATTCAAAAAAGAGGAAACCTTATTTCAAGACAGCAGGTTGGTTTACCTCTGAACAATCTAGGGGACATAATATCAAAATACATTGTTAAAAATCAAGGCATTCTTAAAAACCAAACTTTAAAATGTTGGGTTAGGGGTGCACAGCACGATTTCCCTTTATAATGGAATAGATCCTGTAGTCGTAAAGGCTTCTAAAACACGTTAGATTCCCCGGTAGAAGTAGCAGTCTTCTTGTTGTTAGCCTTAGCCTGGGTGAAATACAGTGGCGGCTGGTGACATTTGAACATGGTAAGGCATAAAAGTTAGGGGTGACTTTTGAGTAGTGAGCGAGCACTGCATTTTCATTTACTTTCGCCATGTATTTTTTTTAAGACTGCATACTCTTGTAATGGGGTCCCATCACACCCATTTGAACAGAATCACAATTACAGCAGGAGTACATGACCACTGCCCTGTGCTCTCTGCAGAGAGGCAGGGATTAGATGGCCATGTATTCTGAATATGTTTTTGACTGAATGGTACACACTGTGAGAAACTTTCAGTGCCTTCAGCCTCAGCTCCGGAGGTCGCAATTGTGGCATAAACATGCAGTGCTGCAGGTGCTACTCAGCTCAAAGAATGTCTGATCAGGAATGAAAAACTGCTCCTATGTCTTCCGGCCTGGGATCTTGAGTGAACTGATTTATAAGGCTGCTGTTTGGCTCTACTGCAGTATCAGTTCTGTAGTCTAAGGGAAACACCTAAATGCAAATCATGTAATGAAGCTGGCAACATCTCCTTAACTGTTTGTTTGGAGTGCTGCTGATGTACATGTGTTTTTGAACAGTGTGTAGAAAGTTAACAAGACCAATGCTGCGACTGCAGTCAGACAGATTTGAACACATTGATTAGATAGTATATGGGCCAGTGAGGAATGTTAACCGAGCCACTCTATTGAAGAACCAATAACTGGTGCTTGTATTGGCATGCATGGGAGCATAAAACGGCTTCTGCAGTGACTCACTGTGAATGTGCATCATATTACATACTGACTGTGTTGGTCTCCAGCCTTGCCACCTGCACACAGTGACCGGGCAGGATGCAGTCACAGAGTCAGGTCCAGAAAAACAGAGCCAAATTTCATGCTGTTGACACAATTTACGCTGCCTTACATCACAAGATGTGGTGGCAGATTTGAGATTTAGTACATTCTGCTAAGAGGCACGGCTAACAATCACAGTCCAGTCTTTTATTTAAATTTCATCCTCAGCAGCACCATAAACAGACAGCCCAGATTCATTCCTCTGCTGAGCTATGTATCATCACTATATGTACCGAGAGAGACTGATACATACAGATCACATTGCATGGTCACATCCACACTTTGCAAAAGATGCAGGCAGGCATGGCATGCCTGCCAATCAAGGTCCGAAAAATGGCTCAGTTGTGGCCCGAGGTACCGATGGAGAGAGCGGGGCCTCAATTCCTGAGCTGTAGCCAGGGGAGGCGAGGCAGTTCTCTCGTGCATTATAGGTGTCTTCACTTCACCATAATTCAATGAGAACCTTTACGTCAGGATGGTAGGTTGTAATTGGCCCAACCTATTTTTATCGATTTTTTTTCATTCACAATTCACATACACAGTAGCAGAATCATATTTAGGTCCTGAGGAAGGCCAAGATTACATTCAATTAAAATGGCTGAAACATGTAGACCTTGATTTGGACTCATGCAGATATTATTTTGAACTGCAGTTGCACTGATTTAAACTTGATGACCAATAGATAATAAAGAAGGGTTTTTCTATTGTCAACCAATTTTAATTTTGCACATCACTATTTACACTTTTGCACTTTGCCCACCACTCTCAGAAATATTTGTTCTTCACATCTGTGGGATTGTAGCAAATCCTACATACCTTTATCTCATTTGAAAACATCCCTGAGGTCCTCCCTCTCAGAGAGGAGGTTGTAGCTATGGTTGTGCTAGGTTCCAACCAAGAGGAGATCCCAGATGATGAAGCATGGCACTACAGTGAGTGATTCTGTCCTTTTAAAAGGATTTCCACTGACTACACTAGTAGGTCTTTTTTCTGTGCCAGTTGCTTTTAGAGTTCTTTTTTCAGTCTCATAGACCCATGGATTTTCTGTTGTTTGATAAGGCAAGGACTGCACCGGCCTATCTGTCAGCCGCATTCCTCCATCGGAGCACTCAGATCTCAGCTCCTAATAGTATGAATGTCAAGTTCAATCTGCTATTAATGATACAGCCCTGGCACAAGGCGAATGCTGTGTGTTTTCATCAGAGCAAAAATAGACTTCTACCCTACCTATCATCACAAGTGCACTTGTGAGAGTCTGGGTCCCTGTGCTGAATGATAACCTTTCATACCAATTAAATAGGTTTCCAGATCTGTCCCATAGTATCTAGGGTACAGTTTTCTTTGCGTTGTGGTGACTGCATTACAGTAACTACAAGTCTCTGAATGCAAAGGTGGAGGCATGCCAGCCCATTAAAATAATCTGTAAAGGCTCGCTGTTGTTTAAGTGAGCTCTCTATTAAAATGTGCCTTCGACAAACATGGACCTCATTGGGACTGAAATAACCATGCATTTAAACACAAAGCTCACTGTGTAATATTAGATAAATATGTATTATCGAATTGATGGCTGTTTGAAAAAGATTTAGCAGACGTACATCCGAGCAGAAAGTGTGAGCAGGGGTCCTTGGGGTGGTGAACAGTCAGACAACAGCTAGTTTCCAAGAAGAATACAGGTTTCTTTCAAGTACAGCGCAGACACAGCATTAGCGAAGAGCATGATGGCGATGCAAATCTAATCACAGAAGGTCAAACATGTGCAAGTAGTACTCTTGGCCCGTAAGGCATTCCTAAAGACCACCTTTAATGGGTAATATATATAGTATGGTGCCAAGAGCCTGCCTATGGACCAACCCGTCTGTAATAGAATGTGATTTAATGTTGTTTTAATTATTATGTGAATTGTTATGTGGATGTTATTCTGCATCTCTTTAAGAGCCTGTATTCCTTTGAATGGCTCAGAGTGTTCCTGGCTCGAGGTTCGCTCAGTGACTTCAGTTACTGAGTGAACTCCGGCCAGAGAGGACACATTTGTTGTGGGTGAATTACTTTGGAATAAACTGCTTCTTCAATCACCAAATAGACTATGGACATTCTACTTATTACAGATTGGCGACGATTGGGATCGTTATTCACCCACCGACCCACGCTGGATTATTTTTTTTTACTCTTGCGAGTCAAAATTGTTACAGAGACAGGTTGGCGTAAATCACCTTTTCCTATGTCAGTATCAGCAGTTTGTTGTTTTTCATTCGGACTTCGTCGAATTACGGTAGGATTATGTTTTGGGTGTCGCTGCTTGAGTAACACAACTCGTTAAAGAGTGATATTAATGTTTGGCTGAACTACTGAAGTTGAATGATTCTGACGAGTCTTTAGGCTCTGCGGTCATTTCTTTTGGATGTTTGTGTCCACATTGATGTTTGGAAACATTTTTGGTCGTGGTGAGGCTCCACAGTGGAGATTTGTGCTTTGTGCATTTTTATAAAGGGGTGTTCAACGTTTTCTCTTACCGGCACGTTCTGTCGGTGTGCTCCTCTGCTTCCAGAAGCCGTAAACTTAGGGATTCCAAAGGGGTCCAGATTCAAAAGGGGTCCGGATTCCAAAGGGGTCCAGATTCCAAAGGGGTCCATCAAGCTGTGTGACGTTGCTCTTCGCAAGGAATCCTGGGCAGCGGTGTGACGTAGGCCGCTGTTACAGGACACCGCAGCTTCTATGTGGATTTGCGCGCTGTGAACCTCCCGGCTGCGCGTTTCATGAAGTTCCGCCTGTGTGTGTGATGTAGGACGCTTCGTTGAACTCACTGAAGACGTCTTTCTTTGCACGCTGCAAGTCATCTGGCGGCACGGTTACGATTATTTTCGTTTGGACAAGGAAGACTTTACAATTCTAATTTATCGTTTGGAGTTATTGTTTTGGGATTTTGTTCTTGCACGCTCAAGGTAGCTTTGATTCTTTGACAGACGCCCAAGACAATATTTAATTGACTGTCTTTGCTTCCATCATTCGGATCGACTACTGCAACAAGACACTGTTTTTTTTTCTTTGCTCTCCTTAGTTCAGCTGAGGCATTCTGTAAGTGTTAGATTAACTAGTAAGGAGTGGGTTTTGCAGGATTAATATGTATTCTGTTAAGGGGATCACCCAACCTCCACCCTTTCTGGATAAACCTGGTAAACTGACTCTTTTATGGTCAGAGTGGTTAGGTTTATTTCAGAATCATTTGGTAGCCATTGATGCCATTGACTATTCTCCACCTCGCAAATTTGCATTATTATTTGGCAGTTTAGGGCTTGCTGCCCAATGTATTTTTAACAGTCTTACTCCTATTCCTCCTCCTGAAGGTCAGTCAGGGGACAGGCAATGGAAAGTGTATCTTGAAGCATTAGCTAGATTAAAAAAACAATTTGATGAGTCTCCGAATATTATGCTTGAAAGGCATCATTTTTATAAAAGGAAACAGAAGGAGGATGAGAAAATAAAGGAGTATGTGGCTGCTTTAAGAGTTATTGCTATTTCATGCGATTTTGGTCCTCTCTTTGATAATTATATTAGAGACCAGTTGGTGTTTAATTGTGCTTCTGCTAAAATAAAAGAAAAAATACTTAGCTGTAAAAATCCCTCTTTGTCAGAGGTGATTGACCTAGCGCTAAGCATTGAAAGGTCAGTGTTATCTACTAAAGCAATGTCCTCTGATACAAATCCTACGGTCAGTCTAGTGTCCGATGGGAGTGAGGAAGAAGGTTTGTATGCTGTGGGTAAAAAAGATAAAGCAACATTTCCTCTGGGTAAGGGTCAAAACTTTTGTTTCAGATGTGGCTCAAAAGTTCACATTGGTAATTTTAAAGGCTGTCCTGCTTTGGGAAAACGTTGTTCTGTTTGGAAAAGAGTGAGGCATTTTCAAAAGGTGTGTAGATTTTAAAAAAAGAGTATCAAAATGAACAATGTGGATTGGGATGATTGTTCTGAATCCATGGACAATCTACTTTTAACTTTAGACATGGAAGGAAAGGAAATTAAAGGTCCTTTATGTTCTGCAGCTATTGACGGAGTTCAGCTATAAGTGATGGCAGATTCTGGATCGCCCATCACGATCCTTCTGGATTCTACGTTCTTTGAAAAGTGGGGCAAGGAAATGGTACTTTTGGAAACTGATGTGAACTCTAAAGCTTTTGGGGAAAAAGATATTGATATGCTGGGGTTCTTCATGAGTACTGTGGAAATTTTGGAGAGGTCCATATGTATGAAGATATACGTGGCAATTAAGGTAAAAATATTGTGGGGAGGAAGGACCTCGCCAGAATGTGGTTGTATTTGGTTCCGGGTGATGAAAACCCAATAAGAGCAAGAGACTTACCTATTTGTTGCATTGAGGATATGATGATTGATCGTGGTGATTTAATAAAAGAGTTTAAAGTGGTTTTTAGCAACAAGGTGGGTCTAGTAAAGGGAGTGGAACATAAAATCAGACTTCTTCCTAATGCTTCACCTATAGCACACAAGGTTCGTAATGTACCGTTAAGTGTAAGGTCTGAACTGAAGAAATTGCTGGGTGATTTGTGTGAACAGGAGATTATTCAACCGAAAGAATCATCTCAATGGGTCGCCCCAATTGTGGTTGCACGAAAAAAGAATAACGAAATTAGGTTGTATGCGGACCTCAGGGGTTTGAACAAGAACATTAAGGTGGATTGCCATCCCCTTCCCAAAATTCAGGAGTTATTGGCAAACTTGGGGGTGCGAAATGGTTCTCTATAATAGACCTGAAATCTGCGTACCATCAAGTCCCATTGACCAAAGACTCTCAGGAATTGACCACTTTTTTTTTTTTGAACTCCCCTTCAGTTTGGCGTCAGCGGCCAGTGTATTCCAAAGGTTGATGGATACTTTATTTAAGCATTTGAAGGGGGTCCAGGCTTATCTGGATGATATCCTAATTTTTGCAGATAGCCTGGATGAACACAATGCTTTGTTGAGGAAAGTTCTTTCTTTGTTAGGGGAGCAAGGAATGACTATTAGGGAAGATAAATGTAAGTTTGGTGTGCAGGAACTGGAATATCTAGGGCACACTATATCGCAGGCTGGTATTAAACCAAAGTTTTCAGTAATTAAAGCTTTGACGGAGGCAAAAGCTCCCACGGATAAGGATTCTCTGCGCTCTTTTCTAGGGCTAGCGGAATTTTATGCCAGATTTGTGAGTAATTACGCTCAGGTGGTAGAACCTCTTAGAGTGCTATTAAAGAAAGGTCAAAAATATGCATGCTCAACTGATTTGGAAGGGATTTTTGAGAAGGTAAAAGAGTTGATTATAGCAGCTCATCCTCTGCATGCGTTTCGTGATGATTGTGTTTCTACGATCGCAGTGGATGCGAGTATGAGGGGATTAGGCGCAGTGTTGAGTCTGGAGGTAAATGGGGTTGAAAAAACAATAGCATTTGCTTCAAGGTCATTAAAGGAGTATGAGAAACGTTAAAGCACCATAGAGCGGGAGGCTTTATTCTGTGTGTGGTCAGCCCAGAAGTTTAAAATGTACGTCCGGGGTAGAAGGTTCATCATGTTATCAGATTACAGGCCTCTCTCTTTTATTTTTAGTAAAGTGTCTGGGAATAATAATTTATCTCCTAGATTGACAAGGTTGGCTTCAAAGCTACATGAGAACAATTTTGAGTTCAGACACATTTCTGGAGGAAGGAATTTCCGGGCCGATTGTCTGTCTAGGATGTCACTGGATAAGGAGGAAGGTGATGATTTAGTGGAAGATGATGTGGAATGTGTGACTTGGGTAGATGCCACTGATGAATTTAAGCTTTCAGTTTCGGAAAATGATTGGATAAGAGCAAGTAAGAAGGATTTAACTTTGTCTAAGGCCATGGAGTTTGCGTCTGGGAGATGGCCAGATGTGAGGAATTTGTCGGGTGATCTAAGAACTATGGCTCATGTGGCGGAGGAGTTGTCTGTAAATGACAACGTCCTTGGATGTTATTCTGTGTCTCTTTAAGAGCCTGTATTCCTTTGAATGGCTCAGAGTGTTCCTGGCTCGAGCTTCGCTCAGTGACTTCAGTTACTGAGTGAACTCCGGCCAGAGAGGACACATTTGTCATCGGTGAATTACTTTGGAATAAACTACTTCTTCAATCACCAAGACGACTGTGGAAATTCTTCTTATTACACCGTCCTCACAATACTTCACCTGTCCCCATAAAAGCAATTTTAAAAAGCATGACGGCAAGCCCAGTAACATGGACTCCGGAGTGTCTATGGCTATGCTTGGAGGGAAGATTAGCTATACTGGGTAATTTCATAAAAGCCCAAATCTGAGTGAGCACCGCTGGCTCTTCCTTCCCTCTCACTGCTGTTGCTTCCCTTCCCTCACACTGCTGTTGCTTCCTTCCCTCTCACCTCAGTTTATTCCTTCCCCTCTCACCTCTGTTACTTCTCTCTCATCGCTGTCACTTCCCCTCTCACCCCTGTTACTTCCCTCTCATCGCTGTTGTTTCCCCTCTCACCACTGTCACTTACCTTCCCTCTCACCGCTGTCGTTTCCATCCCTCTCACCCCTGTAACTTCCCTCTCACCGCTGTCACTTCCCTCTTATGCTGGGGCTTCCTTCTATCTCACCTCTATTGCTTCCCTTACCTCTCACTGGGGTCGCTTTCTTCCCTCTCTGTTCAATCTCTTCCTTCCCCCTCACTGCTGTTACTTCCCTCTCATGGCTGTCGCTTCCCCTCTCACCACTGTCACTTCCCTATCTCTCACCGCTGTCAGTTCCTTCCCTCCCACCACTTGCTTCCTTTCCTCTCACCGCTGTTGCTTCCATTCCACTCCCTGCCTTCCCAATCTCCTCTAACACTTCACTTAGCTCTCACCCCTTTCGCTTCTTCCCTCTTATTGCTATCTGTCACAACAGAGCAGCAGTCACTATATTTCCTACCGCTCTCTTTCGTTCTCGCTTTTTCTCTCATCTAACTCTGTCCTTTCCCTCCATTCTTCTTCTTTCCTTCTCTCCTCACGCTTCATCCTTTCCACCTTTCGTCCATTTCTCCCCATCCTTCCCCCCTTATCTCTTCCTTAGATCTGTGACTTTAAAAGTGACTCCAGTTGCTGACTTCCCCTGAGGGCAAGGGTGGAACAAACAATATTTTATATTTATATTTATGATGCAGACAATATGCATGTTACTGTTTTTAGTTAAGATCAATAACAGCAAGTGATGTCATGAGGCCGGGGCAGCGTGAAAGTGGATCAGCAGATGGATCGCAGAATACCTCAGGCACTTAACCCGCTGAGCCATCATTCCGGATGATAGTATCACAAGGGCACTGTGTACACGCAGTACCACCAGGCACTCTGTACTCGCACTAACACAAGGCAATGTACAGTATCACCAGGCTCAGTGTGCTCACAGTTTAATGAGCCACTGTACAATATCACCAGGCACTGTGCTTGCAGTCTCACGAGGTACTGTGTACTCACAGCATCAGGAGGCACTGAGTACTTACAGTATCACCAGGACTCTTTACACGTACTAACACAAGGCACTGTACAGTGTCACCATGCACCGTGTGCTTTCAAATTCACTAGGCACTGTGCACGCAGTATCACGAGGAACCATACACGCAGAATGGTGAGGCACCGTACACGCATTATACTAAGCCACTGTACTGTACTTCTAGTACTGAGTGAGCACAGTATCACAATGAACTGTATATAGGCAGCAAACACCGTGTGCTCACAGTACCAGTTGGTACATTGTGCTCACAGTGTCACTAGGAACTGTTTACCAGGGACCGTAGCCCTCAGTATCACCAGACACTGTGTGCTTGCAGTATCAGTGGCACCAGTCTCTGCGTGCTCACAGTGTCACAAGGCATTGTACAGTATTACCAGGCACTGAGTTTCTCACAGTGTCACCAGGCATAGTGTTCTCACAGTATCCCAAGACACTGTGTGCTTGCAGTATCAGTGTCACCAAGGATGTGGGGAGCTGCTTCTCTCTTCTCAGGGCCCATAGGAAAGTTCTCCCCATGCTTCCGATTCAGACAAGAGCATTGGTAGTCAGGAGGGTCATCATGAGCAGACTGGAGAACTGTAATGCGCTACTATTGGAATCCCCAAAGTATTTCATTGGGAGATTACAAAGAGTCCAGAATGCAGCAGCTAAGCTGGCCTTGATGAAACCTCACCAGCCTTCTGCCTCCCAGGCCCCGACCGAGCTCCACTGGCTCCCTGTTTTGCGGAGGATTCATTTTAAGTCCCTCTGTGTTGTGTTCAAGGCATTGCCTGGATTGGGGCCCTTACCGTTGCAGAAAAATTCAGCTGGTATGCTCCTACCCATTGTCTCCGGTCATCTTCGGCCAACTAGGTGAAGGTACCCTCAATTAAAAGAGCTGGACTTGGGGCTTTGGAACAACATACCAATGGAGTTGCGAGCAAATGAATGGTCTATTGCCGTTTAGAAGGGAAATAAAGACCTGGCTCTATCCCAGAGCATCAGGTCAACTCACTCCCTTGTCACAGGCCTCCCGTCTCACAGCGCCAGGATACCCGCTGGGTCGCAGTGCGCTATATAAGAAGTGCTTACATTACATTACATTACATTACCAGGCTCTCTGTGCTCACAGTTTCACAAAGAACTCTGTACTCACTGTATCACAACTCAAGGCCCTGTACAGTATAACCAGGCACTGTTTACTCACAGTATCATCATGTTAGTTAAGGGCAGTGCATGCGCTTCAGCGCAGAAAAATAATCCGACCTTTAGAACCGCTTCACCGCCTTTTCTGATCAATGCTGGCAGTGCCACTGTACCAAAGTTATTTAATGCACACATTCACTCACCGTCTGGTGGTGCCGGCCTAGACCGCCAATCAGAGACAACAAGGAATACTCATGGACTCCTTCAGGCATGCATCAAACTTACAACTGTAACCACCAGCTCACCCCTCACTCCCACCCCTGGAACTCCTGAGCGAATCTAGGTGCTGCTCCTTTGCTGTTCATGATAGGAAACAGCATGAGAGCAGAGTGAGGATTGGCATGGTCAGGCACTGCCAATGCTCCACAGGAGGGCTGTGGCAGCAATCCCTGAGGCTCCATACACTGTGCATATACGAGAGATCAAGGGCCATATGTATCATCAAACCAATTTGCATTTCCAAAATAGCAAATTTTAAGGAATCGCTATTTTGGAAATGCAAAATGGTATGTATGAACAAAATCGCTTTTATATAGCGATTCCTTACCATTCCTAATTTGCGATTAGCAAATTGCTAATCGCAAATTACCCATTCATTTCTATGGGCCAGGAGGCCCATAGGAATGAAGGGGCAATTTGCGATTAGTAATTAGCTAATCGCAAATTAGGAATTTTTTCAAGGGTGCAGGGGTGTCTCAAGAACACCCTGCTGCACCCCTGAAAAAGACATTTGGGGGCATATGGCGCACATACATGCCCTAAGGGCATGTATGGGCGTCATATGGCACCTTTGGTTTGTTTGAAAAATGCATTATTAAAAGAATTCGCAACTTACCACCAACTAGAAGTAGGTGGTAATTTGCGATTCCTTAATGGCATTTTTTTCATTTTTGCTCTTTGATACATTGATGCATTTAAGGAATCGCAAAATTTGCGATTCTTTAAGTGCAATCGCAAAATAAGGAATAGCAAATTTAGCGATTCCTTATTTTGATGCAAAAATGTTTGATACATACCATTTAGGTATTTAGCATTCGCAAAGGCCTTTGCGAATGCTAAATAGCTTGATACATATGGCCCCAAGTGCGCATGTCGGGCTGGGCACAGCAAATCACTTGTCCAACCCTAAATGTACACTTCAACCATAGGAGGCCGGGCACCTGACCTGTCAATTACTTAAGCTCCCAATACTCCTCCCCCACTCGCCTCACTCTCCTTAATTGGAAACTTTGCCTGAATGATGCTGGGCTGCGCACTGAACCTAAAAAACAATTTGAACACAGTAAAATCAGCAAACATGATTTAATATGGGGCAAACAAAATGAGGGGTGATGCCCCCTCACCCAATTAAGGAAACCGCCGCTGGTGGAATAACCTTGATTTTGCAGTTTTTTTTCACAATAGAAATTTTGTACACACTACCATTGCCCATTTAGTTCTATTTCCACCCTGTGGAGACAAGTCAGTCCAGTTCGGGAGAAGTAGTTTGTTATCTGTTTTGGGACTTTCTTTTGGCAGGGCACATCTTGGGATTACAGGCAAAGCTAGGACCTAATTTAATAGACAAATTTCCCCCATCTCGCCAGGACCCATGGCGCAGAGTGAGTAAAACATTACAAGAAGTACCCTGGTTCATGCAAATCCCTTGTGCAAGAAAAATTGGCTTCAGCAATAATATCCTGGGTGTATCTAATTTAGCGCATCAACAAAGTAGGTGCAACCATGATTCGTGCCTGTAACTGCACAACCTACATTGCTGCTTGTACAGGTTGTGCAGATCCTCCTTGGCTGGCCTAAGATGGATTTAAGTCTCTCACTGGTAGTCTTAGAAGCTGCTTGTACAGGATCTTCCAACATGTCTATGAATTTGTGGCTTACAGAAAGTTTGGTTGCGACTTCCCTACCGGATGGGAGTTGTTCAGGGCCTGAATGGGAGCCGGGTTGTCTAGAGATCGTAGATTTTGAGCCCTAGAAATTACCCTCAGTTGCCTATTTATTGCTTTTATCCAGACTGTGCAAGATACATAACCCCTCCGTAAAGCTGATTCCTCTATTTGGAGACACGCAATGGCGCCCTGTAGGTTACGATACCATGGGTTACCAGGAATCTCAAAACTACATTTCAAGTGAGACTTTTGTGACTTAATGGGGACCTTTGTTGTCCTGATGTCATATTTTAATTGGGAGGCTTTTTAGGCCAAGGATTGGTTTACCAGGTCAGTTTCTAGTCTTAGTCTTGCTCGGTGAATGTATAGTTGTTGAACAGTTCAGTGACTAAATATCGAGGGACATAATATAGAATGCCCAAAATATCGACTCCAAAATATTGAAGTACAGAATATAGAATCCCTATCTACAAACATGTAAGTACTAAAATAGCGAATCCAAAATATGGAATGCTAAAATATAGTCACCTAAAATATTGAATGTTTTAAATGTATTAAAAATAATATAAAAGTAATTACATATTAAAACAATGAACTAAAACATACTTAAAATAATGTAAAAAAGCTTAAAATGTAAAAATAATAAATGTAATATACAAAAAAGTAGAGATTTTGTTGGATAGTGAGAGTGTAAAAATTACTATTTCCACTCCAGTGAGTGCAACAGTAGGGAAAGCGTTGGATAGCGGGAGGGTAAAAATAAATATTCCCACTCCAAAGAGTGCAACAGTATGGAAAGCGTTGGATAGCGTAGGGGTAAACATTGCTATTCCCACTCTAGTGAGTGCAATATTAGGGAAATCGTTGGATAGCGTAGGGGTAAAAATTACTATTCCCACTCCAGTGAGTACACCAGTAGAGAAAATGTTGGATAGCGTAGAGGTAAAAATTACTATTCCCACTCCAAAGAGTGCAGCAGTAGGGAAAGCATTGGATAGCGGGAGGATAAAAATTACTATTCCCACTCAAAAGTTTGCAACAGTTGGGAAAGCATTTGATAGCCGGAGGGTGAAAATTACTATTCCCCCTTCAGAGAGTGCAACAGTAGGGAAAGCATTGGCTAGCAGGCGGGTAAAAATTACTATTTCCACTCCAAAGAGTGCAACAGTAGGGAAGCATTGGTTAGCGGGAGGGTAAAAATTACTAGTCCCACTCCAGAGAGTGCAACAGTAGGGAAAGCGTTGGATAGCAGGAGGGTAAAAATTACTATTCCCACTCCAGTGAGTGCAACAGTAGTAAAAGCATTGGATAGTGGGAGGGTAAAAATTACTATTCCCACTCCAGTGAGTGCAACAGTAGGGAAAGCGTTGGATAACGGGAGGGTAAACATTACTATTCCCACTCCAGTGAGTGCAACAGTAGGGAAAATATTGAATAGCATTGGGGTATAAATTACTATTCCCACTCCTGAGTGCAACAGTAGGGAAAGTAATGATTTAATATTGAAAGAAGATTAAATTAATTATCAAAACAAATAACAAATTAATCAATAATAATTACCAATTACATTTTTTTAATTACCAATACAATTAATTACCAAATAATAATTCATTATCAATTAATTCTCATTGCATTTTTACTTTATTACAATTAAATTACTTCCCACCCTATTCCCTTATAAACCCACAACCGGCTCCAAATAATAAATAATACAATTAACATCATTATCAGTCAATTAATAAAAATTATTTGCCAATTAATAAAAATGTATTACCAATTAATAATTAAGTAGCAAACAATTAATTATCAATATATATATAAAATAAATATTAAATGTATTACAATTAAATTACTTCCCACCCTATTCCCCTATAAACCCACAACCCGCTCCAAATAAATAAAACAATTCACATAATTATCAATTAATCAATTAATAAAAATCTCTCACCAATTAATAAAAATTAATTACTGGTTATTACAAATGAATTACCCATTAATAACAAATAATTACCAATTAATAATTATCAATCAATTAATTATCAATACATATAAATAAAAATGTATATTTAATTTACTATAATTAAAATACTTCCCTCCCTATTCCCCTATAAACCTAGACCACGCTACGGAATTAAATTATGCAAAAATTGAATTACATAACATTCATCATTAAAAAAAATAAACATATATTACAAAATTAATACATAATTTTAACACAAATACTATCATACATAACACTAAAAAAAAATTGATATTATGGAAATGGATATTTTCTACCCCAAGTTCGATATTCTGACCTATCTATATTTTGGTAATTCGATATTCTGTCCTATCTATATTTCGGAGTCGATATTCTGTCCAGTCTATGTTTTGGAATACATATTTTGGTCGTTCACCTGTTGCAATATTTTCCTGTAGGCAATGCAGTGAATTTGCTCCAAATCAGAAATGAAGGCCCCTAAATAAGCATGTTGCCCATACTGCAAGGGTGGGAGAAGATTTGCGTTCATGAACCTGAGTATAGGGGCAGTAGACAAGCTGCAGAGTATAGAAATAATTTGGTTAATAGCGTGAATAATTGCTGCTCCTTTCTTTTCCAATGCCTTCACGTGTGGAATAGGTTTGGGGTATTTCACGAAACCTGACTCCTAGATATTTCCTGGCTGTGTGAATGGACGTGTTGTTTAGGCACCAAGTACTCTGCTTTTTATTCCTGTATCTTCAAAAAATTAGATCCTTTGTCTTAGTTGATCAAAAGATCATTATCCACATCATAGATGTTCAAGGCCTTCACTGCACATTAGATTCCTTCTTTGGTATTATCCATTATCACAATATCAACTGCTTATTAGATGAGGCGGCATTGTAATGATAAATTCAATTTTACCAGCAAAGAAGATTTATCATTACAATTTCATAGGCACTAAACATGACAGATCTACATCTTTCCAATTGGGAATTACAGCTTATTAAATGTAGCAAGGAATACTCAATGTTAACCTATGGGAGAGGTAGGCCTCACAGTAGTGAAATAAGAATTTGGGAGTTTTTCACTACCTTGACATGTAAAACGTAAGGGGTACATGTCTTACCTTTTGATTACAGAGCACCCTGCCCTATGAGCTATCTAGGGCCTACCTTAGGGTGACTTATAAGTCATAAAGAGGAGTTTGAGGCTTGGTAAGAGGATTTAAATGCCAAGTTGACATAGCAGTGTAAAGTGTACACACAGGGACTGCAGCGGCAGGCCCGAGACATATTTGAAGGACTTTTTAAGTGGATGGCACATCGGTATGGTAGGCTCACTAGTAGAAATTAATTTAGATTCCTTTGACACGTAGTTCACTTTACTAGAGACCTATAGGTAAATTAAATATGACAGGATTGGATAGGTCAAACCATGTTTAGGAAGAGAGAACATGCAATTTGGCACATATTAGCAGTGGCATAGTACCCAGAGTCCTAAAGCCAGCAAAAGAGATCAGCATAATGGGAAGCAAGCAGGCAAAACGTTTGAGGGAGGACCACCCTAAGGCTGTCAGGTCTAACATGTGTCCCCTACAGCTGAAAGTGGAGAGAACTACCTACCCTCTTGGGAGTTCTTATCACTAAGGTGGAAGAACCTAGAAAGACCATCAGCTTTGGCGTGGTCTGACTCAGGTCTGTTTTCCGACTTAAAGTTCATTCCCTGTAGGAAGATTAACCACCTTACCAATATTGGAGTCTCACCCCTCCTTTGTATTAGCTACTTGAGGGGCCTGTTTTCTGCCAGAATCCAGAAGTGAGTCCCAAAAGGGTTTGGTATCAGCTTCTTCAGTGCCAAGAACTCAGCAACGGCTTCCCTTTCATTAACACTCCACCTCTCTTCCCTGGAAAGTCACCTCCTCACGATGAAAGCTACAGGTTGGTCTAGGCCCTCATCCTTAAGTTGTAAAAGTAATGCCCCTATGCCATGCTCTGAGGCATCAGTTTGTGCAATAAACTCGCTGGAAAATTCAGGGGCCTTGAACATGGGGTTGTGCACATGGACTGCTTATCGGCATACTTCCATTCAAATAATTTCTGGCAAGTCTCTGTCCAAAGCGATACAAAAGGGGATTCCTGGGAAGTCAGCTCAGTCAAGGGAGCAACATTGATGCCATAGCCCTTGACAAACCTCCTGTAGTAACCTGTGAGCTCTAGGGAGGGTTTCACCTTAGTTTGAGCCTTTGGGGCTCCCAAGCCATGATGGTTTCTATCTTGGCCTGCAGGGGCTACACTTTACCTCTGCCCACCAGGTGTCCGAAGTACGTCACAGACCCTTGCCCTATATGGGACTCACTGCCCTCGATAGTTAAGCCTGCATTTTGTAGGGTATAAAGCACTTACTGCAGGTGAAAAAGGTGGTACTTCTAGCTCCTGCTGAAGCCATCTCTGGAAGGTGGCAGGGGTATTCCTGAGTCCAAAGGGTATTACTTTAAATTAGCAGTGACCCTCTTGAGTGAAGAAGGCTGAACTCAACGTTACTCCTTCAGTTAGGACAATCTTCTAGTAAACTGAAGTAAGGTCAAAAGTACTCAGGAACTGGGCAGCCCATAACCTGTCAATCAGTTCATCAGTCTGGAGAAAGGGATGAACATCAGTCTTGTTGACTGAATTGAGCCACCTGTAATCTACACAGAATCTGAGTTGTGGTGTAGTGGCTGGTGAGGCAGCTTTTAATACCAGCACCACAGGGCTGGACCAGGGACCACAGGTGGGTTCAATCAGCCCTAACTTCAACATCTTGATCTCACCTTGAAAATAGAGAGGAGAGCTATCCCAACAACTGGTGGCAGTCTCTCTGGTGTTCTGAAATTAGGGTAGGGAAAAGGTTTACACCTTCCATATACCCATCCTTCTCTTTGGAGGCTATAAGGTCAGGGAGAGGTTTACTCTCCTCTTCCTCCCCACCATCTGTCACCAATATTATGTTGACCTGAGACCTCTCAAAGTGTGGTTTGAGACGGTTGAGATGGACAACCCACAGGGGATGTTTAGAGGTCTCAAGGTCCACCAAGTAGGTAGCATCCCCCTTCCTCTCATCAGTCTCCTAGGGTTCAATACAGCAGTCTTGGAGGGTCCTCGTCTCCATGGGTTACATCACTCACACTTTCTGCCCAGGCTGAAATTCCACAGTGGTAGGTGTCTGCTCATAACAATGCTTCATCACCTCCTGGATAGCCTCTTCAGAAGGTTGCTTCCAAAACTTGGCAACCTAATTCTGGAGGACTAGCATGTAGCGAACAACAACCTGAGGACGTTTTCTGGGAGCTAGCTCCCACCCCTTCTTAACCAGGCTGGGAGGTCCACTTACAGGATGACCATACAGAAGCTCAAAGGGGCTAAATCCAACCACCTTCTGTGACACCTTTCCGTAAACAAATAGTAGGGTGTAGAAAACATGGAAGTAACTCCACATTCTTCCTCAGGAACTGCATATATGCAAACATGAAGTTGGTGCTCCTGTCAAACACCACTTCTTTGGGGAAACCCACTCTAGTAAAAATCCCCAATAGGGCCTTAGCCACTGCTGGTGCAGTTACATTCCTCAGAGGTATGGCCTCTGGGTATCTTGTGGCATGCACCCCCATACTAGGATAAACCTGTTGCTAAACGCTGTCTGGGGATCGATGGCCCCTACACTGTTGATGCCCATACTTTTAAAGAGGGTGGTAACAACAGGAAAAGGATTCAGGGGAGCTTTCACCTTCGGCCCTGTCGTCAACTGGCCTAGCAGGTCAAGCAAGTCCTAGAGAAAGCATATGAGGAAATCTACATCCGGGGCCAATAGAATTGGGGGACAATCGTGGCAAAGGTCTTGTCCTGTCCCAGATGTCCTGCCAAGGGTATCTAATGAAGCAGCCCCAGTATGAAGGTCCTGTAGCATTAGGAAACTATCAGTGCCCTTGTTGCCACATGCTCAGATGCCTTAGCTCACTATACAGGTGATTTACCTTGTAATAAATGCAGTGATTACAAGTGGCATCACCAGCTGTTTGGGCTTCAGTCAGTTTCCTCATGCCCTCCAGTGTTGGGCCTTCTTTCTGT
Source organism: Lissotriton vulgaris (assembly GCF_964263255.1). Classification (NCBI taxonomy): domain Eukaryota; kingdom Metazoa; phylum Chordata; class Amphibia; order Caudata; family Salamandridae; genus Lissotriton; species Lissotriton vulgaris. Next base: position 1,524,683,892 of record NC_141687.1, on the reverse strand, counting down.
GCCTTGCAGAACGTCTCCCTGGTGGTTCCCCTCCTTTACTTGGCAACCAGTGAGTTCAGGTAGTCACCAGTAGGAGGCAATGTTCTCCTCAGTGGGCTCTGGAGAAACCTCATCTGGTGCCCCATCCTCCTCAACTAGGAAACAGTCACGGGCTAGTTTCCCATGCCCCTTGCCCTTATGTCTCTTGGCAGCCGTCTGGCACCATTTTTCTAAGCTGCAGATGTCCTTGACACCCTCCCTGGGCAGTCGTAGACCTGTTGGTTGAACAAACCCGCTCAGGCAACCCCAAAATATCCAGGTGTGACCTGAGCGCCACTTCCTTCCAGGTAGTCTGCTCAAGCTAATTTCCTAGCAAACAATCCATATGCATGCCTGGTCTTACTGCAACTTTCAGAAGACCTGACACTCCCACACTCAAGTGCAACAAGAGTCACTTGATAATGTCCCTTATTGTTGTGAGCACTACACCCTAGTAGAATGTATTGGGCAAAATCTGCTCTTGGGCCACCAGCTTACTCCTTACTGTAGTTATGCCGGATGCTGTGTACCTCAGAACCCTCAGAACCTCAACACCTTGCCCAATAATGGTGACCCACTACCTATAATTTGCAGTATTGAAAGTCATATCGGCTTCAGGCACCATCTCCACATCACCCAGACACGAGAGTAACCTCACTGACTTCCCCCCCACTGACTGGGACAAACTCTCCCTAAGCACTACACTTGCAACCCCTGGTATCTTACCTCCAGTGTGAGGCTGTGCCCCTTTTTGACATTTGGGAACCACCTTTTCCCTGAGAGCTGGTTTTAGTGCCTTGATAGAACTCATTTTTATCCTCCCTCCTTCTTCTGGTGGGAACCCTGACCACTGTTTTAGGAGTCTCCCCCAGATGCCTTTTTGATACTCTGGTGGTGATCCAGAAAGAAATATTAAGTATGTGCTCCCTAAAACTGAGGCTGTAAAGCCCAGTGAAATCCTCTTCATTTCTGCCCCCCACCCAGCCTTCAGTGCCTTGCTGGAGCACTCCAGGAATTCTACCCAGGTCTGTGTAGGAAGCTTGTTGTGACTCCTGATCTTCTGCCTATATCTTTCAGGGGTCAACACACATTTCTTGACAAGAATGGCTTTCATAGGGGTCCTTTACCTCTCGTGTAAGGAGTGTGTCCCTCCCCACCGTGGACATGTGCCTCCACAAGCCACCCTCCCAATACTCCTCAGGAACCCTATGCACCCATAGAGCCACTTCAAAAGCAGAGAACCATTTGTCAATGTCACCTCCCACCACATAGTTTGGCACCAAATTCTTTGGTAGGCAGACCCATCCCTCTCCATGGGACACTGAAGGTATGCAGCCACCACTACGGTTGGATTCGGCCTGCTTGGCTTTGATATACAGCTCCTTAAGTTTAATCACAGGTGGCAAAGTTTTCTCCTCCATCCTCAGTTTGTCTAATTCCAATTTAGGTTCCCCTCCTCTTTCTTGTCCTCCAGCTCCTGTGGTGACAGGCCTCTGGCAGACACACTGCTCCCTGCCCCATTCTGAGCATCCGAGGCCTCCATGCAATCTGCTTGGGGAGATTGGGACTCTCCTTAGAGCTCAAGACCCTGGTCTGGTCTGGTAGTGGTCTCTCTCCTTCTCCCCCAATGAGGCCCCCTCCTCATTGTCATCCACCTGATCCTCTCCTGAAGTGTCTGCCATCTCTGCACTTCCTCAGAACCCCTCAAGGCCACCTGGAGATCTAGCTTGGCAGTCTTTTTGCCTGCTTTCTGACCCTCCTGCTTACAGAGTTTCAGCAGTTTAGACATGATGAGGCTGTCAGATTTTCAGGCATCCATATCCATGGTACAACACGGAGTTTTAGGGCACTTAAAATTAGAGAAAGGGAATAAAAGCCAATTAAAAACTAAGGAAAATTAAAAAAAACTTGTAATGGTCTTTAGATGTGGAACAGTAGGCGACACCAAGTCACTGTATGGCACTGCACAGACACCAGTCCTACACAACCACTGCCACCGATATTAGAAATGTGGTCCAAGCAGGAACTACAATCCTAGTTAGCCAAGCTTAACGTAAGAGGCAATATGTAAAGTGTTACTGCAACGGAAAAACAGTTAAAACACCACACAAAAAGATAATACACCTGGGTAGAAAAATTGAGTTGAGTTGTGTTAATGAACAAAACAAGACCAAAATGACAAAATTCAATAAGTAGAACCTGAGCTGGGAATTTTTTAAAATATACTGAAATGCAGCGCTTAAAAGCATAAAGCACCAATCAGGGACATCTGGTTGTGCTAGACTGTGTCAAATCCAAAGGTTCAGGCCAACTCTGATGGAGTGTGTGTCTTGTTTGCATCAACGTCGAAGGGGATGCGAGGACCAGAGGAGGTGATGCATTGTCGTCGATCCTTAGGATGGAGGCAATAGTTCGGCTCCAAGCTGTGCACAGTAGGAGATGCGTCAGAGATGGAGGTGATGCGCCACGCCGTCAGCATTACAATGCACTTGATTCTTGGCAATGCTCAACAGCATCAATGGGGTGATTTTTCCACAGTTCCAGAAGTGTGCTGAAGGAATATATGAAGTTATAATTCAACTTCCATTATAATGCATGGGTTTACAACGCCAACCATTGCAACGCATGTTCATAGGGATACATAGAAAGTGCCAATATAACGCATACCATTGCTACGTATACCAATACAACGCACACAAATTAATTCTCCTATGTTAAACTAAAAATAAGGTTACCCCCCCAAAAAATCTGCAACAAATATTTATATTAATGAAACACAGTTATAGCTCAAAATTTTAAAAATATATATTTTTTTATATATGTATATTTTCCAGGATATACAACACATTTTACAAAAAAACATTCTGCACTCGGAGGCAATTAAAATGTGGCGTGGAAACTTTCTCCCCGACCCATTGTCAGATTTGGTTCCGACTGACTCACAACCGGTGGTCTGCACAACCGATTATGATGCTTCTGAACACCCAACCGGAGGCATGAGGATGAAGGCACCTGCTAGGGGCCCCCAAAGTCAGTTTCCGACAGCCTTTTCATGTTGCACAGTCTGACTCAGAAAGGCTGTCAGAATCCAACATTGCAATCGGTCGGTCAGAAAAGCTGTCTGTAGATATGGCCCACTCGGCAACGACTGACTCAGATTCTCCAAGAGCCTGTGGGAACTGATTCGAATGACCGAACGTTTTCCCTTCCGATCGCGAACATCGTAATCGGCCAGTCAGAATTGCTCCGGCCGAGTCGAGCAGATGTGTTCCGACACAATCTAGGGGAATTCGACTGTCTGTCAGAGGTTTTAAGCAAAACATCGTAATCGGCCCCTCAGTGCCAAAACCAGCATCCGCATACAAAGCATAAGAAACAGATGCCCTCCCACTATTTCCAATACAACAGCAGAGCCATCATCTACTCAAAATGGCTGCCATTCTAAAACAGAGCATAAAACCAACATTTCACACAAAAGATAATATATATACATTCTGTCAGGATCATGGCGGCATATGTAGGTAGGCTTTTGCGATTAGCAAACACCGTAATTTGCAGAATTATTGGTGTTTGCGAACGTGAAAGCGTGTGATGCTATGTAGGTAACAAATGTTCAATGCAAAATTGCTAATCACAAAATTTGCGATTAGCAATTTTGCGAGAAATGGGTTCTGCAAATAAATTTGCAAAACCGCAATCTGCGTATCGGTATTTAAAAAAATTGCAAATACCGTCATGCATAATGCGAATTCGCAATTTCTAATGTAGGAAAAAATCGGTAATTGCAAATTTACGAAAATCGCAATTTTGCACTTCTCAATTACCACCAACTCTGACCAGGTGGTAACCAGGTGCAACCTATATAAAGTGACCGATAATGCCTCAGTGGCTTCTCACAATGGCTGGGCTTTATGTTATAGCCAGGAGGCTGCGCATCCAACAGGTTGAAGAGGGAAGAAGACGCCAGGAGAGGATCTAAAGGACACGCATCACCCTCTTCCAACGCATTGAGGAGGACATCCATGTGCACTACAGGCTGCATCCTGAAAGTATTCTGGAGCTGATAGAGGAGCTGACACCCATGCTTGAGCACCCCACATACAGGGCCCACACCATTCCCACACACATAAAGGTGTTGTGCTCACTGCACCTCCTAGCGTCAGGGAGTTTCCAGGGGGTAATTGCCACAGTGGGAGGGGTGTCCCAGAACACACTTTCACGTTTCTTCAATGCTTTACTCAATGCTATGATGCAGAGGATGCATACCCACATCAAATTTCCAACCACACAGCAGGAACTTGACCAAACAAAACAGGATTTTTTTCAAATTGCTCAATTTCCCCACGTAATTTGGCTGTGTAGATGGAACACATGTCGCACTGTCCCCCATCACACAATGAGTATGTTTTTAGAAACAGAAAATCATACCATTCAATTAACAACCAGGTAGTCTGCAATGCCAAAAATCTCATCACCGATATCGTATCTAAATTTCCAGGGCGCACTCATGATTCCTTCATTTTTAGACACTGTGCTTTACATCATAGACTTACAAATGGCGATTTTGTAGACGGATACCTGCTAGGTAATTACATGGCACACACAAACAGTAGTATGAAATGTTGAAACTTTCAACATCTCACTAACCCTCACCATCCTTATTCCATGCAGGAGACAGCGCATATGCTGTGCGTGACTATATACTCACACCCTACCTGAATCCAACCACAGCTGCTGAGCAGAGATACAACACTGCCCACAGAGCCACAAGAGCCACCAGAAAGCGAACCTTTGAAATCCTGAAAAGCCGATTCCGCTGCCTCCACAAGAGTGGAGGCACTCTACAGTACAGTCCAGAAACATGTTGCAAGATAGTGGTGGCCTGCGCTATGCTACACAATATTGCCATCAAGAAGGGCACCCCAGTGGATCTGACTGACTCCGACACATCCGATGATGAGGAACCAGCCCCCCAACGCAGACGTGCAGGAGGAGCTGGGGCAGCTGCAGGGCGCATGCGACGTGATTACATCACACGTAACTACTTCTAGGTAAGAGAATAAACCACAAAGACCAATGTTTTTGTTTCCAAAAATGTTTTACTTCCTTAAATGCAGGATATGCAATGTCGCACAGTGTGACTGTAAGTCTGAAATATGCACGTGTTCATGTCCACACAGTGCCAAAATGTAATTGACGTAAGTCCTCATGGGATGTGTTTCTTCACAACATACCATTGTCCATTCTGCTCCTTCACCTACGGGTGAATGCCCTGATGCACCACCGTCAGCCTGTTCTGTATTTTCTGTGTTGTTTTCCACACCTCTGCCCTGACGGCCACTCCTACGCCTTTCTACTGGTATTGGTGGAGTAGGTGTGCTTCTGCTCGATTGGCCATCAGTGTCTATGCTACCTGGTGTAACAATCCCCCCAGTTACAGCAGCACGCAGCTGATCAAGTGAATGGGTCACCTGCACCAGGCTCTTGGCAACATCCTGACAGCAGTGTGCCATTTCGTGTTGCATGCTCACTGTTCTTCTACAAAGCATGGAAATGGCTGTAGATTGGCGGCTCACAGCCCTTGCAAATTGGTCCATCCGTATTGTTAAGCGTCTTTGGTCCCTGCGCAGGGCCTGCATAGCAATCCTTGCTTCATTTAAATGTGCCTCTGTTGCTGTTGCTATTTGTCTGATGCCAACTCTCACCTCTGACATGTGTCGATTGTGTTGCACCAGCTGACGCTGGATTGATGATATACCTTTGCTTTGCAGGTGCAGCACATGTAACATTTGGCCCTCAAGCCCAGCAAAAACAGACTCAGTACCTGTTGTGGCACTGCAGGTGTTGTTCCGTGCCCTCTATCTTGCTCCACTGCCAGTCGTGTTGGATGTGGGGGTTTGGGATCTGCCCTGAGCTTTGCTAGGTGATGCATCAGCCTGTGTCTCGTCTTCAGCATCTGTGGACCCAGATTGCATTTGTATTAATGCAGGAACTATTTTGCACCGTTTTGTTTGCACAGAAGGTGTGTCCGTTGTGGCACCCTGCCTCTCCTGCCCTGCCTGGTCCTCTGCTACAGCTGACTCTTCCACTGCTGCAACAGTGTCCTGTGTTGGTGGTCCATCTGGCAAAAAAATCACACATAAGTTGTGTGTCATTTTCTTTTTTTTTCAATAAAGATTTTTGAGAACACCATTCACATGCCTGCTGGTCTATTTTTTGTAGGTTCACATACCTATTGGAGCTGTTCCCTATATGCCCTTTGTATGTGTATCTGCCCCTATTTACATAACATAGGACTACATTTCCCAGGATGCTTTACAGGGTAATACAAAAAACATGGACAGGATTCCTATTCAAGCATGTGGATTTTGGAGTTTAGGTGGGATGGGAATGAATTGGGTGATTTTGGCATGCATCTTACCTTCTGTGGTGTCTCTGGTTTCAGAGCTGTCCAGGTCACCCTCGCCCGTCACGGCCTCAGGCATTAGGGTTGTCTCCACCAACTCCTCTAGCGGCGTCGGCTCAGGAGTAGTGGAGCTCCCACCTCCAGTTGCTTTGGCTTCTGCCAATCTCATGGCCACCCTCTCCTTGGACCTTTGCCTCATATCGTACAACCGCTTCCTGAGGTCATCGGTGGTATGATGGGTGACGCCAATTGCATTCACCTTCTCCTGTATGTCTGCCCATATTTTCCTCTTCCTTGCTTCAGGCATACAAAGTGAGGTTTTCCAAAAAGAAGGTCATGTTGCGTCACCACCTCCTCCGTTAAAACCTCCAACTCCCTCTCAGAAAATTTCTGCTTCCTTTTTCTGCATTGTTCTTCTGCCTGCTTTTCTCCATCTTGATTTTCTGCACCCTGTGATTCCATTTTGCAGTATTTAAAGTCAGAGCCAATCCCACAATCCCTCCACTCTGTCTCCCAGCCAGCAACTGACTCTGGGACAGGTGCAGGCAATTAGGTGCAGCATGGAGACTCACACTTCCTGGTTGTGATGTCATCATTCTGCACCTGAATTGCTCTTTCCCGTTTTTGCGATTCCTTAATAGCGAATTCGCTATTAAGGAATTGCTATTTGAGTAATCGCACAAATATTCTGCGAATTTTTCAGAATCACAAAAAAATCGCGATTTTTTACCTACATCAAATTTTGCGATTCGGAAAGTGTGATTCACCGAAAATCGCTTTTTCCGAATTGCAAATTCGGATTTACCTACATATGCCCCTAAATCAGTCATAATTTGCAAAATATTTTCGTTTAAATTTTCATTAACCCCTCACAAACATATAAATTAAGCCAATTTGTGCTCAGTGGTGCAAAGTGCCACCTTGAACTCCAAACACTGCCATCTATTGACAGAAGTAAGTATAAGTTGAAAATAAAACACATTTGGAGAAAAAATAATTATTTCACAAACCTTAAAATGTTTAATTTTATTTTTATATATTCACAGATCTTGGAAAAACAAATCGAGCAATAAAATACTCATTTTCTATCATAAGCAAGTGAATGTTTAAAATATATCTGATTTAATTTTAGGCGGATGAAAACCAAAACCCAAAATGTAATTTAAAATTTGGAACTAATTTCTGAAGAGATTCATCTGTAAAGTGATATTTTATTAGAAAATATGTATATATTTATATTTTTAAATAAATAAATTCTTGTTGAAGGTACTGGTCAGCAAGTTTTGTAACTCCGCCAAGTGCTTGCCTTAGGGAAAGTGTTGGTCAGTGGTAGGGGGCAAAATAACTATTCTAACTCTGCCAGGTGCTTGCCGCAGGGAAGGTGCTGGTCAGTTGCTGGAGGTAAATTTACTATGCTAGCTCGCCGGGTGCTTGCCTGAGGGAAGGTTCTAGTCAGTGGTGTGGGGCTAAATTAATATTCTAACTCCACAGGGTGCTTGCCTCAGGGATGGTGCTGGTCAGTGATGGTGGGAAAGTTATTATTCTAACTCCACATGGTACTAGCTTCAGGGAAGCTGCTGGTCAGTGGTGCGTGGTTACTATTCGAACTCCACCGGCTCTTTGACTCAGAGAAGGTTTTCAGTAGTTCTTGCTTTATTAAATGTAAACAATAAAAAGTAAAATATACAGGGCCTCATTTATGAAAAGTGACGCATAGCTGCGTGAAAACAGCGATGCGTCACTTTTCACTGCACACTCCTTACGACATTCCTGATGCGTCATATTTAATGTATGACGCATCATGTCGCAAGGAGTTACAGATACGTCAGTATTTCTGACGTATCTGTAAGCGCAAAAGTGACGCATTGCTGGAGTGTGTCACAAAAGTGACGCAACTCCAGTAATGCATCCTTTCATATGGGGCTTTCCCCATGTGAAAGGGCTTGCGTCAGTCTTACGCCTGCTGTGAGGCAGGCGCAAGATTTTGACGCAACAGCGTCCTAAAAGTGACGCAGTGAAATCTCATAGATTTCACTGCGTCACTATTACGAGGCTTTTTGCGGGGGAACGCCCCCTCTGCATACATTATACCTGACGCAGGTATAATGTGGCGCAGGGGTATTAAAAGTGACGCATCTACCTAGATGCGTCACTTTTTAAATATGGCGCAACAAGGTGCATTTTTTACACCGCTGGTGCATCACAAAAAGTGACGCACCGGCGGCGCAAAACTGACGCAAGGCCTTCATAAATAAGGACCCCAGTCATTATACTTTTTTTCCATAGCCTGAATAAAGTACATCTAAAAACCAATACAAATAAAAGCATCAACTGGACTGCAAAACATCATCTCAAGCAGTTGTTCAACAACCAGGGGGCCTTTCACAGGTAAACTAGTTGAATAACCTAATGTTGCAACCAAAACTAACAAAACAATTTCTTTTTACAAAGCAAAAAAGCAGACATCAATCACAAAAATTCCACTTTTCCTTTTAGACCTATCCAACATCACCCAGAAGGGAGAAAATGAAGTCAGCAAAAAACAGCTGAAGAAACAAAAATATAACAGCAAAAGGACAAACAAGCAAACAAAAGAACCTTACTAAGGTGAGGTAAACTACTTTAACTATATGAAATGCATCTTTTTCTTTTAACAGGAATCAACTACAAACCATAACAGAACATTACAGCTGGTAAAATCAAAATCAAACAATATAATAAACAACATGCTCTTAGAAAACCCGTTTTTTTTAAGGTTGTAATGAATAAACATTATCAAATTACAAAAGCACATAATAACAGCAATAAATGTTAAAACACCCATTGTGAAATGTAAATAGTCAAACATGTAAAACTAACAAACATTTTTTTGCAGATTAAACGTTTATTTAAAAACATATAACACAAAAACTATTTTCTCCCTTCTTTTACATACATATCCAAAATGGTATCAGCAAGACAAGCCACCTATGTAAAATCCCAAAGAGGAAAATGACTCCTAAAACACAGTGACTACCTTTATTTTGAGGAGAGATTAAACTAAACGCAGGAGTCATTAGTGGTGGGTGCAGTATTACTCATTCCACTGCATAGACAAGGCAGTTACTCTTGGTGACACTGTTGAAAGGACCACAGAACATAACCACTCAGCCTCTGCAATGGAGATCGAGGTTAGAGAAAACATGAATCAAATTAAAGAACTTGCATTCATCTCCAATGAAGCCTGAGGGGCAGTTTTGAGGGAGGTATCCCAAACCCTTCCTATGCATGTAGCAAATTGTATACCCACAATTTCTAATTTATGCAGAATTATCCAAAGGAAAAAACAGGCAAGTAACCCCCAATGTATAACACCCCAAACATTCTCTGGTATTAACATTCCTCCTGAACTAACTGTTACCGTTACTAATCAAACCTTTCTTTTGAATGACAACAAAAACCCTCAGAAAACGATACTAAACTTTAGCACACGCAATGAACTTTTAAAATTGGATAATAGTGATATTGGGATGTTAGATGGGACATTTAAATCCCCTTCCCCATTCATTTACCCAAATATACACTTTTCACTCCTTCATTAATAACACTGTAGTTCCCTTAGAGTACTGTTTACTCCCTGATAAGCAAACCTCAACATACACTGAATTTTTAACAATGATAAAATAAATCTATTCCACAGAATAAAAGTCCGAGAAAAGTGATAATTGATTTTGAATTACCCGTGATTAACACCATTGACAAAAGGTATCCTGATGCCCATCTTCAAGGATGTTTTTTTCACTTTTCACAGGCCTATTGGAGGACAAATTTATAAAACATCCTTAGTTGAGGATTACATATCACACAGTAAACTGCAATTCGAGTTAATGAAACGTACAGCATTATGCTTTGTTCCCCCTGATTGTGTGGATGAATACTACACATCAATTACAGAATCTGAGTGACTCATTTATGAGGCCCGACAGGGTACTTTTGCGCTGCCGGAGCATCACTTTTATAATGTTCTGGTGGCGCAATGTGCATTGGCATATATATAAGGCTACGTTTACGTGGTTCTTCATAGTCTTAAAAATATGTGCCCCTTTCATGCACAAAACTGAGTGAATGGGGCGTTCCATAGGGGTTGCTGTGGGTGTTCCCATGCAACACCCATGGAACCTGACACATTCCCAGATTTAGAAGAAATTGTAAACCTGGGAATACGTTGGAAACTAATGCCACCCCAGGAGTGGTGTTAGGGAGGCCCAACAAGGAGAAATGTTTTTATTTCTCCTCATGCCTTCCTTTTTCTATGTGTGCTGAATTCTGCACACATAGAAAAAGGAAATCTCATCTTCTGATTGATTTTTTTCAGGAAGGCGTCCCTTCATGCAGAAAATTAATCAGGCTGCAACGTTGACACCCTTGCACCATGGTGCAAGGGTGCCTGCGTTGGCGCATGGCAGCCCATTATGCACAGGTTCTGGGCTAAAGCACAGGAATGCGCTGTATCACAAAGATGTAGTGCATTCCTGCCCTTTTGTTTTCACATAGGGCAGTGCAGAAAGATGATTCCTTGCAGGTCTGCACACAGAGGAGGTGACAGCACCAAAAAACTACACAAGAAGAAAACGTGGTGAAAAGAAACTCTACAGAGAGTTGATTATGGTCTCAACTTATCCGATGTGCAATGTTTAAGAACAGTTGGGCAATTAATTGATATTCTTGGAATGATTTGTCCAGTTTGGCAGCCCACAAACTGGCAATAGCAATAGAGAATAATGTCTCATAAAAGCCTACTCTTTTAAATGTAACTGGCTTGCATGGTAGACTAATACACCTAGCTACTAATAGCAATGAATGAGGACACAAGAGTTTGTGGCTGCTATTACCATGACTTTTGAAGATTACATTTTATCACAGCAAATTAAGTATTTTTGGGGGTGTTTATTTATAATAGGTATTAATGTTGGTATTTTAATTTATCAGTGTTCTATGGGTATTATCTTTTGTCAAATTTATGAAAGACATCTGATTTGAAGTGAAATACATATTTTTCGGAGGACTTTCAAATTATATGAATCTAGCTTATGTAGAATATCAATCTTCTCCGACATATATTAGGAATTCCCACTTGGTGAGGTTGGGGTACAAAAAGACTGACATTTTAATAATAATATTCAAATTATGAAAGAAAGAAAATGTATTTTATGAGTTAACGCAATTGAAATTAAATAATTTAACGTTGGATTAGTTCAACTATATTTAGCAAACAACATTATCATCATTGTAGGGTAGCCATAACCATAGCAAGGAGCTCTTCAACATCGTGAAGGAACTCTCCAACCCCAGCTCCAACACCAACGACATCCCGCCGTGGCAAGCCCTGTGCGACTCCCTCGCCACCTTCTTCCACCGCAAGATAGCAGACATCCACAACAGCTTCAACACCCAGACAGCCCCAGCAGACAGCAACACAACAGACCCTGCACACACCATCGACCACAACCCCCTGCTAGCCTGGGCCAGCGTGAGCATCGATAACATCATCAAAACCATGCGCACAATCCACTCCGGCTCTCCGTCAGACCCATTCCCGCACCACGTCTTTAACAGAGCAAGCAGCTCCATTGCACCCCACCTGCGCAACGTCATCAATCTCTCCTTCTGTTATGTATCATTTTAGGACCCTATTGTAAGTTTCCCGATTCATGCCCTTCTATAGGTATAAATCACCATATCCTTATATAGGCATAGAAATCCTAACCATATTTAGGCATAACTCATGCAGTCCAAATACGGCAGGGCTACTTCCACTAGTTCTGAAAATCCACAACGATTTCTTGGAAAACTCAGCTTCAGCAGCCGGGGACTTCCCCTTGCTTGAATATTGATTTGTCTAAGAACTCATGGAGTTTTCAAAGAACTGAGACTCTTTGATGACGTTATTATGTCCAACTGTACGTCAAAGTCGGCACCTTCAAGGTATAAATATGCCCACACTCGCCCAAGCAAACACACAGTGGTTTGGAGCAGTTGGACTATCTACTTGCCCGACGCGCCCTGCTACAGCAAGTGCCCAAGGAAGCCGACCGTCCAGCAGACGCACTGAGAGAGACGCTGTCTTTTCTCCTGCCGAGAAATCCAGCTCTAGTGTTTCCAAGCTGCCCTTGTGGGTTGTTGGGAAATCGAGTCGACCTACTCCATTCTAAACTAATGTACAGAGCTGATTAGACCCTTAGAGAAATTTTGAGCAGATTCTTTGCAAAAGAATACTACCTTTATGCTACACCTCACTTACTTCCTCTCTCATACTAAGCTTAGGCTAGGTACACCGGGGTAGGCGTATTTTAGAAGCACCAGTTGAGTACTTTTAGCCTCTGTTATTTATGTATGTATTTATATATGGTTTAGGAACCATACAATGCTCTTACAGTATTATTTTATTCTACTATTTATACTGTACGCATTATATTTTACAAACAGTGTTACGATTGTAGCAGTTCCTTTCTTATGCTGGAGAAAGAAGACTTCAATAAAACCTTTTATTGAAAACGCCCGTCTTTCTACTTTCTCTGCACCTCTAGTGAATCGAATCATGCACGATTGACTGAGTGAAATATCTCTCTATTGTTTCCATGACTCTGAAGATACGTTTGATCTTGGGGAAACAAAGTTGTCATGTTTATGCGGTTTTCAGAGACTCTTCCCTTCTTGTGAATTCTATAAAGTTTCTAGTGGCCTCTGAGGTAGCTGGCACACACAATTAAGTCTAGTATATTCGATAGAGACCTAGTCGACCTCAGTCCTATGTCTAATCTATAGGATATATTATTCCAATGAGCAAAGCCTATTGGGAATATAGTAACTACACTACATGGCGCCCGAAGCTTGGTAAGGCACTACTTTAACGCTGGATTCTAAAGTAACTTAGATGTGCTTTTCACAGAGACCCCTTTATCCCGTAAAAACTCCAATAGACGTCTGGAGTGGGTTAAACGATAAAATATCTGCCTTAAACTGAGTAGGACGAAAAATCCTATGTTTTAGTTTTTGGTTTTGTTCAATGTGGAAGGATACAGTGTTCCAAAATATTGTGCACCTTATCTTTATTTCCTTGAAACCTTCTCTGCAAAACTTGCAACAAAAAGCTAGATAGCGACGAAGAAAGCGGTGGATCTGCAAGAACTGCAGCACAACCGATTTTAGACGTTACAGGTCTGCAACAAAATGACCCGGATGCTATAATCATCCCAGAAAATGTGAGAAAAGCCATAGCTATAAAGCTTATAGTAAATGGCCTTTCACCGAGAGGTGGTACGGTTATATTTGACATAGAGGCACATGAATATTGGCAGACAGAGGTATTCTATTCATGGATTGTCTTTCCACAGGCAAATCCAATAACACATGTGTTCCACTTCTACAAGATGGAGGAACATCCAGCGGAAAACTTTCCTTTCGAGGACGTTGAAATTCAACCGACTCACCAAGAGCATCAGCTCTGGTTTAAAGGTGCCCTACAACATCAAAATCACATTACCAGGCTCGGTCCAGTAGGTAGACCAGGAGCTACATGGCTGGTACAAGCCAGCTATACACCACATCCTAACATTGAAAGAATGTCAGATGTAGAATTGTTAGCTCAGCTAAAACAATTAATTAAAATACATATACAATTGGTACAATATGCCATGCAGACTTTAACAGTCCAACCTGCTATAAGAATTCCACAGCACACCCCTCATCAGGGGAACACAAACAAAATCAGACCACAGACTATACAGTCAGTAATCGGTAAGTTGCCCGCAAAAAAGGAACAAATTCCATTCTGGTTATACTAGAAAATTACTCAAATAGAGGCAGTATTTCCTGATAGTACACCTCATGAGAAACAAAGGATTCTAACAATCTGTTTACCAATGGGGATTGCACCACACGTAGAGGACTGTGACACTTGGGGTACAGTCTTTGCTTCAATCTGCACAAAAACACATGGTGTCCCATCTATGGCGGTAATACCAGACGTTCTGAGACAGATTCAAAATGAATACGGTCCAGAACCGGCCTTGAATCTAGGTTTGAAATTACTGAAAGATTTCAAACAGGTCTCAGCTATCTTATTAGCTAACATTAAAGGTGAAGCAGCATCAGTGGCAATCCGCCAAAAATTAAAAGAACCTGATATTACTGAGCAACCGTATGAACTTGCCAGAATTATTAAAAAATCCTATGAAGAACTAGAAAGAGATAGTTTGGGAGGGAAACCTGTAAAGCCTGAAATAACAGAAAATCCTGAAAAAGTTTTTATCAAAAACAATCTAACTACGTGAAATGCCTGAAGTGTCTGCCGGGCGCAAAGCGAGCAACGTGTATTAACAGTTGTTGGAGGTGCTGGGGGCGCGTGGTGCCGTGGATTTAGACTGGCAGTGAGTCGCAACTGGACCATCCGTGGCGATTGTCACAAGCTCGATCTCGTCAGCGCGTAGAGACACGGGCTCCTGTTCAGCGTTAGCGCTCTGACTGGATTTGGTAATTGAAGTGACGGGTGGTGTGAGCGGCGCGTTACAGAGACGTGCGTTGTAGATCCTGGAACTAGTGTGAGCCCATATTTCACACTTTTGGTATCGCAACAAGAACCTCACCTCTCGTGCAACCTGTAAACTTACTTGTGCTTTCCCTGCAATTTCTTTGTCACCTGCTCACGGGGAAATAGACTTGGTTGACCAGTCCTGCCGTTGTAAGGAAGAGTAACAGTGGGTTATCCTCCTCAGACTGGTGACGCTCTGTGCATGAACGATAACAGGGCAGTTATTCAAGTGTGTATTCGCCTCAGTGTGAACCGACTGGTGCGCCACAGTGCCACCCAGTGGTTTAAAACGCTTTTGTCTATATCATTGTTATGGTTGCAGCGTTAGTTGATTCTGTTCTGGAATCTCCTTGTGATCGGTGCATGTACATCACTTTACTTCTGATACAGGTGTTTTTACATGTTCTCATACCCCTTTTAACCCAGGACTAAACATTCCCTACTGATTCTAAGGAGGTCTGCCAGTGATATTGTAGCCATGCAGAGTGTAACGCCCCCACCCTTCTTCCTGACTAACCCTGCGAAACCTGCAATTCAATGGAAAAAGTGGGAAAAAAGTGTTTTTAAATTATGCTACTGTGTGTGGCCCAAATCTTGGGCTAGAAAGGAAGGTAGCAAGTCAAACAGGTCTTTATTCGATTTACATCATAAAAGACAATGTACATAAAAATACAGTTCATACAGATTAGTATATAAGATAATAAATACTTTACAGTTTAAAACCAGGTTAAAAAAGTATTAAATATAAACAATGATGTAAGAAGACCCATGGTGACCTATAAGTAATACTATGTTGCAGTTAAAAACACATAAAGCGAATAACATAGAAACTTCATTTTCCAAGATTGCGACTACGGAGTGACCAGGCCTAGCTCAGGAATTTTGCTACACCAATGACGATAAGGGGAGTAGTATCAGTTTTTAAGATCCTAGTAGCTGCAATAGCAGATCTAGTACCCAGTGAGCGGCAGACCGGTGAAAGCCAAATTTTTCTGGGTACCAAAGACATGGGGCAGCAGAAGAATATGTGTTCGATGTTCTCTACTGCTGCCACACAGAAAGGACATTTATCAGTGCCCCCCAAGGACCAAGAATGCGTTAGCCCCCGCACAGGTAACGAGCCAACTCGTAATTGATGGTACAATTTACGATCTTTCAGCTTGGTTATTAAGTCCCAATAGGCCTCGTATCTGGGGGCATCCTTAATAACCAAAAATTCCAAAGACATGGTAGGGCCAACAACCAAAGTAGATCTCCTCTCTCCGATCCAGTGCCAGTAGATATCTTTAAGACCCTTTTTTGATGGGAAGGTAGCACTAGCTGGATCAACCCATAGCACCTCCGAGCTCAGGTTTATCAGGAGCTCTCTAAGATGAGAGAACCAGGGTACCCGATGGGCCCCTTCAAGCCCCCTCACTTCAAGGATAGCCTCGGCAAACAAAGATAATTCGGGTGTAGTCTACAGACGACGCCAAAAACGCCAGTGGTCTATACCGTGCCACATCCACAATGGGTTTAACACCTAAGTCGAGCTGTAGGGGTATGGAAGGTGTTGATTGTGGGAGCCCAGTTGCCATTCTGAGGAACTTATTCTCTGCCACCCTCAGAGTGGATAGATCACTATAACCCCACAGTTCTGCACCATAGATAATTGTAGGGATTATCTTGGAGCCATAAATTTTGACCAGCGGGGCCAGAGGTTTAGTCAGAGATTTTGCATGCTCCTTCAATAGGGCTCCCCCCAGTTGGACATGTTTCAGGGCCATAAGATCCAGTTGAGGTTTCCAGCTCATATTCTCACTTAGTGTGACACCCAAATATGTAAACACCTCCGTTTGATCCAGTATAGCTCCACTTATCGACACCTTGGCCTTCACAGCCTTGGGGCCTCGCAGAACCATGAATTTGGTCTTGCTGACGTTCACCTCTGACTCATGCTCGCTGCAGAAACACTCAAAGCGGGCCAGCGCAGACTGTAGGCCCTGCCTCGTTTTAGAGATGATAAGAGTGTCGTCTGCGAACATGAGGAGGGGAATTTTCCTTCCAGCAAGGGAGGGGGCGTCAGTTGGAAAGTTGGAAAAGTACTTAGTCACCCCATTAATAAACAAAGAGAAAAGGGTGGGGGCCAACACACACCCTTGTCTAACCCCCTTGTCGATTTTAAAGCTATCAGTAGTCTCACCGGGTGCCCCCCATCTTACTTTTGCATAGGTGTTTGAATGCAAATTGATGAGCAGGGCCACCTGCTCTTTAGGCATGCCCAGATCCATCAAGACTTCCCAGAGCTTATTCCTAGGCACTAAGTCAAACGCGGACCTAAGGTCCACAAAAGCCGCAAACAGAAGGCCCCCCCTAGGAAGACCACCTTCCAATAAAGTAACATAATTCTAAATACTTGCTCCAGGGTCCCCATATGTGTCCGAAAACCTGCCTGGAGAGGACTTAAAACATCATAATCAGAGATCCAGCTCTGGATCCTACCCAAAAGAAGGCGCGCCACAAATTTTTGTACAGCATAAATTAGGCTAATAGGTCGATAATTAGCCGTTACTGAGCGATCGCCCTTCTTATAAATTGGGAGGATCTCCGCCCCCAGCCACGAATCAGGGACTTTAGCACCCCTTGCCAGAGCATTGGCTAATAGAACAATATAAGGGACCCATAGATCCTGTTCCTGCTTAAACAGATCCGCTGGAATGCAGTCAGGGCCTGGTGCTTTACCTCCTGGGACAACCCTTAACACCGCCCTCACTTCGGAAGCAGTAAAGACCAGGGCATCGTCGAAAGAAATAGGCAGCAGTGTGGCAGAACTAGTAACATTCGCTTTAAATTGGTTACCATAGTACTCAACCCACTCCCTTGGCTCAACACAGTTTGAGGGGACTGTATCCTGTGGGCGATTGCCCCATTTAAGCTGCCGCCAAAATGTGATCATGTTGTTACTCTGACAGGCCTCCAGCAATTCCCTCCAACGAGCCTCATCCCAGTTCTTTTTGGCAATGGGCTGCCCATTTTTATAGATAGCCCTACAACTGCGGATAGAGCTCTGTACTCTCGTCTTTAAAGCTGTGTGCAGTGCCTTTTGTGATTCCCTACATGTTCTGTCGAACCAGGTAAGGGGTTTCGACCTAGTTCTTCTGTGGCCAGTGCACTTAACAAATAGAGTTTTGAGGTTTAAAAAAAGATCCCTGTGTACTGTGGTAATATTGTCCAAAATAGCCGACTCTTGCCCAGATCCACTGATTTGAGTCATTGTGTCCCTAAGCAAACTTCTAATCCTTAACATGGCCTCCTCATCTAGGGCTAGTTTAGGCCAACTAACCCTTCTTTCATTATTAGATAGAGAAACCTGGGGCAAACAGACCTCTGCCACAGAGAGCTCAGCAAAGGTGCTTTCTTTAATCGATAGAACCAGGGGATTGTGGTCGCTCTCGGGTCTACTTACTACCACCATATCCAGTAAAGTGGGCCACATTTCAAGGATCACCCGGATATAATCAAAGCGGGAGCCAGATCTACCATTATCGAAAGTCGATGCCCCCATCCTATCAGACTTCAATCTCCCATTGACTGCACGCATTCCTAGATTCAGACAGAGTCCCATCAGAAATAGGGCTGATTGTGACCACTTCTTAATGGGTTGCAATTCTAAACCAGGAATGCCCCATAGACTATCCTCGTCCTCCGTGATTATTCCATCATCCAGCCCCAGGGGTTCAAAACAGGTATTAAAGTCCCCCATTACCACCCTGTTAGTATTCACCGACAGTGAATTTAAAAGGCCCTCCAACACTAGTGCAACAGGCGAACATTTCCACCTTGAAAACCCCGCATAAAGGAAGGTAGAATTATTGGCATATTACTTAGGAGCAGAAGGGGAAGAAGTTTTAGATCATCTCCCAGATCTAGGGGCGCAGGAAGCAAGAGGTCTAAATGAGCTGGAAGTAAGCTTGAAGAAATTAGATTTGCACTATCTCCCTAAGACTAGCACCCTAATGGAGAGATACCATTTTGGAAAAAGAGAACAGAAGGAAGGGGAATCTATTGAGGATTTTATGTCTGAACTAAGAAAACTAGCTGCAACATGCAAGTTTGGTGGCGCAAGTGAGGAGAGGATCAGGGACTAGTTTGTGCTAGCTTGTAGGATGGAACGAGTGCGTGAGGAGTTGTGGCTGAAGGATGACCCACCCCTGAGGGAGGTCTTAATAGTGGCCAAACAGGTAGAACACATGCTGTAGTGCGTCAGTGAAATCAAACAGGACAGTGGTGAGAAAAAAAGCGAAGACAAACCCAAAGTAAGCGAAGTTGTGACTGAATGCGAGGCTGTGTCTGTGATCAAGGGTCAGAAAGAAGTAGGCAAAGAACAGAAAGAGAACAAAATGGGATGGTCATTCAAGGGTACTTGTTGTAGATGTGGTAAGCAAGGGCATATGGCCAATGACAAGGAGTGCCCTGCCCTCAAGTTCACATGCAACAAGTGCGGAAAGAAAGGTCATTTCAGGCTGTACTGCAAAAGTGGACAGGGATTCAGTAGACAGAGTAAGGACAGGACAAACACAGTATGTGACGAAATAGTTGTGCGAGTAAGTGAAGGACAGATCTGCAGTCTCAAAGACACTATATGCGATGAAATAGTTGTGCAAGTAGGTGAAGGTCAGGTCTGCAGCCCTAAAGACACTATAAAAGTAAAAGGTACTTAATTGGAAGCATTGTTTGATTCCTGTTCAAGATTAACAATCATCAGTGCAAAAGAATTTTCACGAGTGTCCAAAGGGAAGATAATCTTGAGGAAGATGGATGTGAGGCCCGGGGAATATACTGGTCGCCCCATCTCAATGAAAGGTTACTTCTGGGACAAAATTGAATATAAGGACAGGAAAACAGTGTCTAAGGTTTATTTGTCTACTGTCGGCGATAACATCTTGGGTTGGCAGGCACAGAAGGAGTTGGGGGTCTAACTTAATCCAAATAGCTATCCCCAAATCTTAATACAAGAGGTGCAAGAGCCAAAGGAAGATTTAGTGACAGAGTTCAAAGAGGTATTCAGTGAAGAGCTTGGGTGTTTGAAGAATTACTGCCACAAGATCAAACTGAAAGAAAACGCGAAGCCTGTAGTGGCCAAGGTAAGGAAGCTACCCATTGCCATCCAAGAAGCAGTGAAGACGGAACTCGAAAAGCTGTGCAAAGCAGGAGTCATCAAACCGGTAGAAGCGACAGAATGGTTGGCACCAATCGTGGCCGCCCAGAAAAAGGATGGGTCGGTTCAGCTGTGCATTGATCTTAGGGCTTTGAACAAAGAGGTCGTGGTCGACCGTTTCCCACTGCCCAACATCACCCAGATGATGAGCATGCTAGAGGGCGCAAGAGTATTCTCCACACTTGACCTTACTTCAGCCTATTTTCAGATCAAGTTGCATGAAGAGTCACAAGAACTCACAGCGTTCGTGACGCCCATGGGCACATACAAGTTCAAGAGGATGCCTTTCGGGCTGGTTTCTGCGGCAGCCGTGTTCCAGAGGCTCATGGGGAACATCTTGAGAGAGATTTCTGGCGTCGTATGCTACCAGGACGATGTGCTAGTATTTGCTAAAGACCATGAGGAACATGACAAGATGCTGAGACAAGTGCTGGCCAGGTTTAGGTCGCAAGGACTAACTGTGAGAAGAGAGAAGTGCATGTTTGGCTGCAGGGAACTGAATTTCTTGGGACACAAGGTGACAGCAGAAGGAATCCGTCTGAAAGCGGAGCTCCAGAACACCATTGTAAATTTGGTGCCCCCGAAGAGCAAGGACGAAATAAAGTCTTTTATGGGAATGCTGGAGTTCTACAGCAAATTCATACGGAACCTTGCAGGAAGGACGTATGCCATCAGGCTGTTGTTGAAAAAGGACACTGTGTTCATCTGGAGTCAGGAGTGTCAGAGAGAGTTTGAGGACGTGAGGAACGCACTTGCAGAAGCACCCAGCTTAAAGTCTTTTATACCCAATCGTGCGACAGTAGTCACCACTGATGCAAGCGCAAAAGGGCTAGGGGCGGTTCTCACACAAGTAAGCAAAGACGGAGAAGAAACGATAGCCTTCGCCTCAAGATCCCTACAGAAGTCAGAGAGCAATTACTCTGTGATCGAAAAAGAAGCCTTGTCAGTATTCTGGGCATTGGGCAAATTCAGGGACTTCCTGTGGGGCACAAAGTTCACTCTTCGTACTGACCATAAGCCATTGGTGGAGGTCTTCAGTAAGAATGGCCTGGATGCGATCTCTAGCAGGATCAGGCGTTGGGTTGTTGGCCTCCAGAAATACACATTCTGTGTTGAGTACGTCCCTGGAACACGTAATTTTGCAGCAGACTGTTTGTTGCGGTTGGTGAAAGAAAACAATGTGAACGAAGTGCATGACAAGGTGGATGATGAATTTGAAGACCACCAAATGGAAAATGTGTGCGCTATCCAGAGAGCAATAGGTGAAGAAACATGGAAGAGTGCCCTAAAGAAAGACGAAGTCTTGGATGAGGTGTGCAGAAGAGTAAAGGGCAGATGGAAACATGAAGATAAACGGGATGATGCTCTGCGGCCATTCTGGATTGTCACGGACGAGCTGTCGACGAATGTCTGTTCAGGGGGATGAGGTTGGTACCTCCCGCGACAGTGAGAGAAAATCTGGTAGATATGGCTCACGATGGCCACCTGGGCATCACCAAGACCAAACAAAGGTTGAGAGAAGACTATTGGTGGCCGAGCATGGACCTTGCAATCGAAAGGAAAGTAAGAGACTGTATTCCGTGTAGCATCAGCAATAAAGTACTGAGACAACTGACGCCTCCAATGGTGTGCAGGCCACCACCATCAGGACCCTGGGAAGAGTTGGCGTTGGACATCGTTGGCCCATTGACGGGAGAAGTACGCACGCCGTACATTCTGGTGCTCATGGATCTGTACTCCAGGTGGCCGGAAGTGAAGTTGGTGAGTGAAATCACAACAAAGGCCGTCATTGAGTTCCTTCAAGGTTTGTTCATTAGGGAAGGATTACCCAGCAGTCTACTCACGGACAATGAGGTGCAACTGTGTTTGAAAGAGATGGAAGACTTCCTTGAGGAGAGGGGAATCATACACAAGCGTTGTGCCCTGTATCACCCTGAGACCAATGGCATGGTCGAGCGCTTTAACAAGACCCTCAAATAGAGCATTCAGTTAGCCAAGACCAGCAGCATGAATTGGAAGGAAGAAGTATGGAGGTGGATAGAAGTGTACAGGTTTACCCCGCACGAAACGATGGGAGTCACCCCTTTAGAGTTGCTCCGAGCAAGAATACCCAACACCAAACTATCGCCAGGTTGGATGGGGTGGCATAAGGGATGGTCGGACCACTCCAAAGAAGCGAAGGGTTTAGTGAGACAGGAAGAAGCTATGGTTGGGAGGAAAGAAAGGTTCGACAGGCTCCACTCTACACGGGAGGCCAGGTTCAAAGTAGGGTATGATATTAAGATCAGGACACCTACTGGCAGGGCAAGTTGGTCAGGATACAGTAGGCCCACCAAGATCACTAAATTATTCAGGAATCCTGTCAAGACCCAGGAAGGAAAGATCTGGAACCTTTGAAGAGTAGTGAGATATCACCCCCCCCCCCCCGGGCAGGATTCCTGTAGACAAAGTGAGGGGGAAGGCAATTCCGAGGGGAGCATTGGTCCCCCTCCCAGGGAACAGTGGCCGGTCCCCCACCCGGGTGGAAGGACTAGCCGGAGAATGACCAGACCACCCAGACATTTGGAGCAGTATGTGCTGATGTAATTTTCTGTTGTACCATTGATTCTGATGTTTAATTCTGATGCTCTATTCCACAGGGAAGGGGGATGTGTGGTATCTTCCACTCCTTTTCTCCCCCGGCAGTTCCGCATGTAATAGAGCTGCTCGCGGTGACATCACTTAGAATGTCATCGCGACCTGCGTTCCAAGGCGAGCGCTGTGGAGACAGAGTGAAGCTGCCACCTGTTGTGGCTGTTGCTGTGGCTGGGGTCGCTGCATATCCCTTTACGAATTAAACTATAATAAATATCTACTTGACCTCCAGACTACCCGTGTCTGCATTGATGACCAATCACTACAGTTTCCTTGAGTGATTTCGTCTCACCTAGCACATTTTCTGATGATTGGGACTTTGAGACTGTTAATAACATGATGACAGACTTAAAAATGGCAGCAAAATGTAAAAAAAAATGTAACATTTACAAAACATGAATACTTAGAAGGTTCATCAAATTATGAAGAAATGTATTGTTTTAATCATTTTGGCCATCATTACTTGCATAAATCTGCAAACCCTAGAAATGTTTTAACTTATAATCAATGGAAACATTGTCCAACACCTCCAAAAGGTAGTTCTAAAACGTTTCTTAGAAAATTTCCATATTTCACAGGTTTTAATGTTA
Organism: Lissotriton vulgaris; assembly: GCF_964263255.1. Classification (NCBI taxonomy): domain Eukaryota; kingdom Metazoa; phylum Chordata; class Amphibia; order Caudata; family Salamandridae; genus Lissotriton; species Lissotriton vulgaris. The sequence continues at coordinate 1,524,660,478 of NC_141687.1, read as the reverse complement.
CAAACCCAGAAAGTTTTTACTTTAAAAATGTGAATAAGACAGGCATGAAAAGTATGTTGACAAATACTAAACAAATGTATTCTGCTGCCTTTTATGCTTAATTGTCCACCTTAGGCTTTGACTTTTGGAAAGACAACATTGAGACAAAAACTGTTTGGGGCACAAAAGACTGACAGGTACAAGGTTTAGAAGCACTGTTCAGAGCCTGCATCATCCCAGAACAAATGATGTTCCTAAATGACACTGTTCAACAGACATCTTGTCTTGGCATTGCTAAGATAAAAGATTTAAACAAACCGTACATACCTAAACCCACACCTGATAGTAATTTAACTTCAGATGAGAAGATAGACGTAAATTATATTTTACAACAGAACAGAACAAATCCTGAATGGTAAAAATGGTTAATCTGGCCCACAGATACGAATAACTGTCAGGATAGATTCCTGAACAAGACATAAGGGTTCACAGTAACTCGGCCAGATCCAAGATATATCCAAAGACAACATCCAGGGATATTAACAATTTATAGTGTAGGTAAACTGTGCCTTGAATTGCTACAAAAATCCACACTTCCAGAAATAAAACAACACTTATCTTTGCTTAAAGATGGTGTTGATTTACGAGAATTCTTGATGGGACCATGTAATCCATGTCATAAATGTTTCATTTTCGCCGGTATATATGCTGCTTACAATGAAGCTTGGAAAGTCACGCAAATGGAAACAGCTGAAAGAATACGAGAAATTGATTGTATTAATTTAGAGAAATCACTCTCTGTAGTTGACAATGGGTTAACAACTCTGTCGTCCAGAATATACTCTTTGGACAGCATTGTATCATCTGCCATAGACATAATGGAACAGGACTTGCTAATGCTACAACACGGCCAGTCTCAATTACGTTCTATAATGCTATTAGGCTGGACGTTGCAAAACCTTCGTTCAGGCTATGTGCCTTGGCGTTTAATCAAAACTACGTCATTGTTTACTGTATTTAACCTTACAGATAAACAAATGTCGTTGGCACAGAGGGGTGCAGACTATCCGGTGCTGAGCATTGAAAAACTGGAGGGATTACCATTGACCGTTTCTGAGAAACCATCATTTGAATGGATAATACATGGCACTATCACGATACCAGTGACGACTTTCCAGTTTCAGTATTGCTTAAAACACATACCAGCAGGCCTGTATGAAAGGTTGGGTAAAGAATACATTAAGTCGACCTGGGATTTACCATACACACGCAAATGTTGGGGAGGGGGAAAGGAAGTATTTCTTAGTGGTAAAAATTGTGAAAACTCACTAAGCGGTACACTATTGTGTCAAGGTATTAATTTACACGGAGCCTGCAAAGGTTCTTCCAATAACCTTTCTTGCCACCGGCAGGGTTAGCCCACAGCGGTGATAGATCCAATTTTCAGGCAGCTTTCCAATGGTAGCTACATTATGTTAAATGATCACAGCTGTTGTGAAATGATGCCAGGAATAAGCTATCTCGTTACTGTATCAGCCAGGGTCACTTGCTGTATGCAAGTATTGTTTCCAAAAACCAAGATAGACGGGGAGTCGCCACTATGGCCTTCAATGAACATCTCTTCTATACGAATTGATACTTTAAGCAGAATGAAAGCCATTCGTATGCAAAAAACTGTGCCACTGACCTCGTCCAAAGAGACGTATGATCTGCAAGTTGCAAGGACTTCTGCAGAGACACATGCATTATTATCAACGAACTGCCCAGTACATTTTACAGAAATTTTAGGTCTTATCTTTAACATGTCTGATACCAGCAGTATTGCACATGTATTTAAGATGATTTTTTCGGGACTGTTAGCACCCTTTGAAGCAGTCCTGGGCATTTTTCCTTACTTCGTCCACTCCGTGTTCGGCGGCCTGCCTCTCATTTTGGGACTCGTAGCAGGGATCTTATTTTTTATTCCTCCTGCTCCATTATGGCACATCCGGCCACCAGCGATACCCAAGTCAGCATGGAAAATGCGCTACAGGCCATGAGGTATTGTGAGAGAATAACACAGATCCTTGGCTTGGCTCGTTTGAGAGATCTGAATAACACATGGTTCCTGTCATTCAGACCAATCTGGCAAGATTGCATCTTACCTGTTCTACGAAGCCTGCTTTGTGGAGAGGAATGCGTGTTAGATGTTTGTCTAACACTACCATCGGTTATGCCAATGGATGCTGACGCATTACTGGGTCCGGTAACGGCTCATGTGTTGTGTTGCCCCCAACGGCTACCAATCCTGATGACTGCATTGATTGAGATCTCACAGGCAAATCCAACTATAGGTGAGATACGTGGACTAACAGGCACACAGGTACCATCTGATATGAACATTGCGAACGCGGCTGACGCTGACGGCGATGCTTCGCATCTGTGCACATTTGACCTTCTTAATGAAGTAGTCGAACTTTAATCTACTGTGGTAGACGATTTCTTTGCCAGCCTTGAAGACTTAATGATTTCTCCTGACACCAAGAATAACTTTTGAAATTAGCACACAGCATTCTTTCGAACTCTGAAATTTGACCTTCACTTTTTTCAAAACAAAAAGCTACCAAGTTTGAAAACTCTATTTTAATGACAGATTTATTTGACTTTTTCCAAAAAACAAAATGAACTTTGGCACAAAAGTAATCTGCTTAAAGTAGAACTATTCTTAGAGAACGAGGAATTCTTTGAACACTTCCTAGAAACAATATTAGCCTAATCCACAAAATCCAAAACAGTTTGTATATTCTGCTATGGGATGGTCTCGACCTTTTACTTCTGTAACTAAGAGCCTTTCATAAATGTAATTTTCGTGATTCATTCAATTAGCATTGCTAATATCATACCATATGCTTACAATGAAGTCATTTCCCTTAAATGTGTATTATACAAAATGCTCAAAATTTTCGTGTGCAACCATTTCAAATGCATTTTATATGACTTTTTGGGGGTTGTAAACACATGCTTTAGATTATATGTTTTAGTGCTTGAGCTTAGATGAACATGATAACGTGGAGTGGGTGTTAGGTATCATTTTAGGACCCTATTGTAAGTTTCCCTAATCATGCCCTTCTATAGGTATAAATCACCATATCCTTATATAGGCATAGAAATCCTAACCATATTTAGGCATAGCTCATGCAGTCCAAATACAGCAGGGCTACTTCCACTAGTTCCGAAAATCCACAACGATTTCCTGGGAAACTCAGCTTCAGCAGCCGGAGACTTCCCCTTGCTTGAATATTGAATTGTCCAAGAAATCATTGAGTTTTCAAAGAACTGAGACTCTTTGATGATGTTATTATGTCCAACTGTACGTCAAGGTCAGCACCTTCAAGGTATAAATATGCCCACACTCGCCCAAGCCAACACAAAGTGGTTTGGAGCAGTTCGACTATCTACTTGCCCAACGCGCCCTGCTACAGCAAGTGCCGAAGGAAGCCGACCCTCCAGCAGACGCACTGAGAGAGACGCTGTCTTTTCTCCTGCCGAGAAATCCAGCTCCAGTGTTTCCAAGCTACCCTTGTGGGTTGTTGGGAAATCGAGTCCCGAGACCGACCTTCTTCATTCTAAACTAAGGTACGGAGCTGATTAGACCCTTAGAGAAATCTTGAGCAGATTCTTGGCAAAATAATACTACCTTAATGCTACACCTCACTTACTTCCTCCCTCGTACTAAGCTTAGGTTAGGTACACCGGGATAGGCGTATTTTAGAAGCACCAGTTGAATACTTTTAGCCTCTGTTATTAATGTATGTATTTATATATGGTTTAGAAACCATACAATGCTCTTACAGTGTTGTTTTATTCTACTATTTATACTGTACGCATTATATTTTACAAACAGTGTTATGATTGTAGCAGTTCATTTCTTATGCTAGAGAAAGAAGACTGTTCAATAAAACCTTTTATTGAAAACGCCCGTCTTTCTACTTTCTCTGCACCTCTAGTGAAACGAAGCATGCACGATTGACTGAGTGAAATATCTATCTATAGTTTCCACGACTCTGAAGATACATGTTATCTTGGGGAAATAAAGTTGTCATGTTTATGCAGTTGTCAGAGACTAATCCCTTCTTGTGAATTCAAGAAAGTTTCTAGTGACTGCTGAGCCAGCTGGCACACACAATTAAGTCTAGTATATTCGATAGAGACCTAGTCCACCTCAGTCCTATGTCTAATCTATAGCATATATTATTCCAATGCGCAGAGCCTATTGGGAATATAGGAACTACACTACACCTCGAGACCCCGACCTTCCCAGAGATCTGGAAACACGCCGAGATCAACGCCCCTCTCAAAAAACCTAAGGCAGACCCAAGAGACCTCAAGAACTTCTGGACCTCTGCTCCCCTTCCCGGCCAAGGTCATTGAGAAAACCATCAACAGACAGCTAACCCAATACCTCGAAGAAAACAGAATCCTGGACCCTTCTCAGTTAGGGTTCTGCAGCAATCACAGCACCGAGACTGCCCTCATCGCCGCCACTGATGACATCAGGACCCTGCTGGACAACCGCAAGACCACAGCACTCATCCTCCTAGACCTCTCTGCTGCCTTCGACACCGTCTGCCACCGCACACTACGCGCACGCCTCCACGCCGCAGGGATCCGAGACAAGGCTCTGGATTGGACTACCTCCTTCCTCTCCTGCAGAACCCAGAGTGTATGCCTTCCCCATTCTGTTCCAAAGCCTCCGAGATCACCTGTGCGTAACCAAGGGATCCTCCCTTAGCTCCACACTGTTCAACATTTACATGGCCCCACTCGCACACGTAGCCCAACAGCACGACCTCAACATAATCTCCTACAACGACGACACTCAGCTGATCCTCTCCCTCACCAAGTACCCAATCACCGCCAAAGCCAACCTCTACGAAGGAATGAAGGCCATCGCCGACAGGATGAAGACCAGCCGCCTGAAGCTGAATTTGGACAAGATGGAGGTCCTCATCCTCGGCTCCAACCCTTCAGCCTGGGACGACTCCTGGTGGCCGACGGCACTGGGGGCCGCCCCGACACCCACCAACCACGCAGGCAACCTGGGAATCATCCTCGACTCAACGCTCTCAATGACAAAGCAAGTCAACGCCGTCTCTTCTTCCTGCTTCACACCCTCCGCATGCTCCGCATGATCTACAGATGGATCCCAACAGATACACGAAAGACAGTCACCCAGGTCCTCGTCAGCAGCAGACTCGACTACGGAAATGCCCTCTACGCGGGGCCCCGACCAAGCTCATCAAATGTCAACAACACATCCAAAACGCCTCGGCACGACTGATCCTCGACGTACTACGCCACGGCCACATCACCCCCCACCTGAGAAACCAGCACTGGCTCCCCGTCAACAAAAGGATATCCTTCATGCTCCTCACCCACGCACACAAGGCACTCCACAAGACCGGCCCAGCCTACCTCAACAGATGGCTCTCCTTCTAAATGCCCACCCGCCAGCTATCCTTCACCAACCTCTCACTCGCCACCATCACGCGCATCTGAAGAACAACCACCGGTGGAAGATCGTTCTCCCACCTCGCCGCCAAGACATGGAACACCCTCCCACTGAGCCTACGACAGACCCAAGACCTGCTGACCTTCAGGAGGATACTCAAGACCTGGCTGTTCGATCAGTAGCACCCCCCCAGCACCTTGAGACCCTCATGGGTATGTAGTGCGCTTTACAAATGATTGATTGATAGAGTTACTAATGTGTTACTTGGTGTGTGCCAAAACTGTACTTCTCTATAAATGATTTAAGTTTTTTTTAGTAGAACTGAAAACATGAACTTTGCAAAGTTCCATTAAGCAACAATAATTATGAATCTGTCTTAGCTGATGTAATTTCTGTTCAATATTTCCTGGAATCTAACATCAATTAGAACATTTTTTGTATGTTTTAAATTTAAAAACAAAGATGTTTGGTGAAATATTTTTATGGAGCTAACGTTTTTATAACTGTTATTTATTGATGCATATGTATTTCATTACAGCACTGAAGAAGCTTTCAAACCAACGAAAAACACGTGTTGGCTATGTCTTAGCTGCTTGTGTTATGAACTGAAACTCATTTTAGTTATTGATCTATATAAGACTTAATTGCAAATAATTATTAAACCTTGCATATATAATGTACTTTAATGACAATATTGCTTGTTGTTAATTGAAATGTAATTGTTGATCTGAATGAAGAACCGAACAATGCAGATAATAATGCAATAATCATGATTATATGGCTCCCTGCAAAAAGTATGTTGACATAGATTAATGTGTCCCTCAATAGGGTTATTGATAATAGTGGGTAGAAGCCAGCGCAGGGCCTTGTGCGTTTTTAATCCAACAATTTAAATTCAACACACAACACATATTTAACTGGAAACGACTTCACGGGATGTATCTCAGAGTCCTGTCAAAGTCCTAGATGCGCAGTGGAAGATGCCAATTTCTTCTGCATGGTATGGGAATGTCCACTCTACAAGTATTCTGGACTTGCATGGTAGATCAGGCTGGGGTATTACAAGCAGCCCGAAAGTGTGCATTTTTGGGCTGATGCCACAGTCTGAGGCTGTACTGTTGGCCAAACGGTCTGAGCCAGGAACCTCCTCATTGTGAAAACAGCGAGGTCAGAGCCCCACGAATTGGCTATGGCTGAAACTGACAAATATATTCCACAATGTAGAAGGGCAGGGAGTTGCAGAGTTTACATGTACTGGGGCACACAGTTGCTGGATCTTGCTTTGAAGCCTGATGAAAAATAACCAGTAGTACAAGGAGCCCCTCAATATTAGCTGTTCCACTGAATAATTAATTGGAAGTTAGGGACCTAGGGTGGATCTCTCACTTTGTCTTTGTATTTGTGGAGCTGAGCCTGACTGGAGCTATAGTTGTTTCTTGATCGTGTCTGTGTTACACTATTACACAAACAACATGTTTATATATCCATTGTGTTAATGGGGCCCAAGTTTGACGACTCAGTTTGTTTGCTGAAAAGCAAAAGCAGAAAAATTTGGCATGTCTATTTTGATGCCGTAACAGTAGAAGGTCGGTGATACCTTGTTAAAGTACAATTAAAAAAGAAATCCCAATATCTTAATTATTGTGATGCTAGTAAACACATGCTATAAAGGGCACTGTTTGAATGTAAATGGAATGGTCCTTATTGAGAAAGTGACAACATCCTACCACCATCTATCATGCAAACTGTCTCCCCTGGTTCCTGGTATTATCCTCAGCATTGTCGGCCCTTCTTTTATAATTGACACATTCTGCATTTCACTGAAAATCGCACAGTCATTCCCTTTCCCAAAGTTTCATGTGGATCCTTTTAAATAACTCCTTGCCCCTTATCATCCACCTTCTCTTCTTTTGAAAGATATTTGAGTGATCACCATGAGTCTTGAGGAGGGCACAGATTGTCAGACCCAGCTTCAGAACTGCCAGTCCCTGTTTTACCCTCACCTCCACAGTGAAATAATGACCATACAAGAAGATGCCAAGGCCTTCAGACTAAAATATATTGGAAATCTTGCATCTAGTGTCCGTTTATCCAGATGTCGGCGTTGACCCTGGTGATCACCATGATCTCATAGAAAGCCTCTTCTCCTGCGTGGCAAAATCCAACACTTCAGGATGGTTCACCACTTCCTTCCAGAAGCTCCTCAGTTTGTTCCAGTGGACTGCCTCCATTCTCCCCAGTCCCTTGTAGTGTCACACAGGGTTTTATACTCAAAAAAAGAATGTTATAATGGCATGGAGTTTGTGGACATTTAGCACACGGAATCTGGCAGCACTGGTGCTTGTGGTGAAAAGAGGCCAGCCTAGTTCTGGAATCTAATTGTACATTAAGGGTCTCATTTATGCAGTGCATCCTCCTTGAAATTTGGTAAAAGGGGGACCCCTACGAAGAAAACAATGGATCTTGCTAGCTGTAGGGCACAAATCACTGGGGTAAAGAAAGGAACAAAACGCACGTGGCCCTCATCATTATAGTTGTGGTCCTGAAAGGAAAATAGATAAAGTTGAGACGGTTTCACCTGAGGAAGACTTTAACTCCGAAACGCACGTCGTGTTCCTTTCTTTATCGACCGCCAGCCTTTCAATAATGCAATAACTCCTCCTTTATGTTTTTAATACATAAAGAATTGTGTGTAATATTGATTTATGTATATTTGTGAAAATTATATTGTGTGTGTTTGAAAAGAATCACTATATATATGAAAAGTGAAAGATATAAAACAAAAAATATTTTTGATATATGTGATGAAAATATAGAAAGAAGAAAATCAAGTAAATAAAGAGAAATATTTCCATAATAAAAGAAATAATGTTTCTAATAATATTTAGATAACATTATTACACATTATTATATATCTCTGTGTAAATGTTGAAATATTTCTTGTGGTCAGCTTGTTGTTTACCCCTTTACATCCTCCTTGAGACATGATTCAGTGCATAATATTTACTGTCTGACGCATCATTCAGCAAGGAATGAAAGATACGTCAGTATACCTGACATTTGTGTTGGGGCAGAAGTGGCGCATTGCTGTGTTGTGTCTGAAAACAGATGCAACTCAGCAATGTGTCCCATCACATGGGGCATGCCCCATGTGAAAGGGCTTGCGTCACCCTTAAACCTGCACTGAGGCAGACGTAAGGTTTTGATGCATTGGCGTCCTAGAAGTGGTGCAGTGAAATCCTATAGATTTCACTGCACCACTCCTACGACCCTTTCTTGGGGGGAAACGCCCACCCTGAAAGCATTATACCTGATGCAGGTATAATGTAGCGCAAGTGTTTAACTAGTGACGCATCTGCCTAGATGTGTCGCTTCGTAAATTTGGGGCAACATGGCACCTTATTTACGCTGCCGCAGCATCACAAAAAGTGACGCGACGGTAGCGTAAATATGACGCAGTCCTTTATAAATAAGGCCCTGAGATTTTTGATGGATGGAGATCATAAGGAAATTAGGGCAAAAAAACTTTGAGTGCAGTGAAGAGCATAGAGGTTTTCAGAAAGGGGATGTAGGGACAGACAAAGGACTGTTCTCACTGTAGTGAGTCTGAAAACAATCCAAGGTATTTAATTACTGGAAACGGACTTGCATTAAATGTTCACGCGATACTTAAACTCCACAAACAGCTGACTCGTGGATTTAAAACTGTTACTCAGATTTACCACAAAATTCCTTGTAAAAAAACTAGATTAGCAGTAAACCTAACTTAAAACCATCTAACATAGGCATCAAAGCATTCTACAAGAATCCATGAAAACCTCAGAAAAGAAACTATGTTAGAAAATTGCTTGACGCCCTGCTCACAAACAACACATTTCCTGGAATAAACAATCAGATTTTTAAAAAGACAAAAATGGGATATAATATGAGATTGTTGTATGGGAAAAGTTTTGAAACTGAGAAGCTGCGGAGAATTAGGCATTGACGCAGCATTCTAGCTCTTTGTAGCACCAGCAGTGGTGGGCACGGAGGAGAAGGCGGCACTATGGCAGTTCGTTTGACCGGTAGTGCCTGTGGTGTAAGGCAGCTAGCAGTATGTAAAGAGTTTTGTAAAAGTGCCAATGCCTTTTAAAAAAAACCCTAGCAGCCAAGGTGTTAAGCACTCCTAGTAGTTCATAAGACACTTCACATTGGTAGACAGATACAAGTTTTAGAGGCTAGGGGATGGAAAATGTCCTTGACATGACCTCCAGCACAGACAATCCATACGGCCTACTTATAGCTACTAGGTTAGAATGTTAGTAGGGACCGGAAGCGGAAAGTTGAATATGCACCTGTTATACATGCTGCTCAGCCAGTAAAACTGTGATGACAGAATGTTGGGGAGTGGAATGTTGGTGAGCGTGTGAGTCAGTTGGTGGATGGGCTGAGCAGCAGGAAGGCTGCGCCTGGTGGGGTTCTGATTAACAACTTTTCCTGAATAAATCTACTCGGAGAAAGTACCTGGATTGGACCATCATTTATTTACTACACCCCAGCTGCTGTTAGTTAATGTTGATATTTTTCTGAATGAATTTACAAGCTAACCGATTCTTGCTCCAAAAGGAAGGAGCGCGCCCCCTGTTGGGAGAGCAGTTATATTTCTCTCATCCATTTAGAAAGTGGAAGATGCGGGCATCCATCCAGGCTCTTGCTATGATCGCTCGACCCCTGCTAATCATTGCATACATTTTCTCCTCGCCTTGCTTTACTCCCTATTCACCTCGAAGATTAAAACACTCTGCATCAGATACCAGTTTGAAGAAAATAAACAGCACACAACCGCAGAAGCAGACTGCATACCAATCCCAAACAGCCAGACATTACAAAGAGATGGATGTAAGAGGGGGATACATGAAATGTGTATTTCACCCCAGTTCAGATAATGAGGCTGCACATGTCCCTGGCAGAGGCACGCTGAAAGCAGAGTTTGGCCCGGTTTCAGAGCTCGTTTTACATGAAGAATGGGCAGTGGAGATCAGAAGGAAACAAAGGCAGCAGGTAACTTTATCTTTAACCACAATCAGCTCAAAAGCCTCCAATGATAAATTTCTCTCGCATGGAATTGGTTTATCGACAGGAGAGCAAAGCGAAGGAATCCACTTTTATTAAAAAAACGAAAATTGACCAATCGCTCATATCTGCTGCTCTTTCTCCTGTCTCCTTCCCAAGTTAATATCATATATGTTGATGGGGAACAATTTCTATTCGTAGAAACAGGCTATGTTGCTTCCTTTTTCATTTTGAAGTTGTTACAGAAAAAAAACAATTTATATTTAAAAGTCGTTTTCATGGTCTTCAAGCTGAAGTTCTATTATTTTATCCCTTTGATCTGGCTCTCGATATAAAGAAATTTATTATTTTTAGGTTCTGGTTTTGTTGGAATATAGGACATCTTTCTTCAAGCCGGGAAACCTCTTGGGCTATTATTTTAATAATTTATTTTGTGTTTTATTAACGATGAAAGGACATAGTGCTCAGAAGCAGAAAGTGTGTTTCTGAGAACATTATGGCAATAGAAGTCCCTTCAATATGAGGTAAAATACGTATGCCAGTAAGATGTTCCAAGTTTTTATTGTAGTTTTTATTGTATTATAATTGGATTTATATACCACTTACTGCCCTGGGAAGGCACTAAACTGGTTTACCGGTAGTAGAATGTTACTGTGCAACCCAAGGTTAGCAGCAAATCCAGTGTTCATTGATTATTGTAGAAATTTGGGATTAGTTTTGCTCTTTCGAGGAAATATTTCCACGTCTTTCATTCAGTTTCTTTGGGTAGATTAGATTAATAAGAGTTAGGTGTGGTCGTTAGTAGGCAGTATGTTAGATTTTGTGATTGGTAGGATGAATAGATAGGTTAGAGGAGATTAGGTATTGTTAGGTTGCATAAATGTGGTTTCAAAGAGGAGAGGTTGTTATCAATGACCTTGGGTGTAGGCAATTTGCAGAAATTCGATAAAAGAGATTAAGGGAGAAAAGTAAGCAATTTACAGTTAGGAGGAATACAGAGGATGGAGGTAAAGAGGGTGTAAATAGAAAGAAGAGGGAACAATTGCACATTTTAAGTCAAGGTCAGATTTTCATGTAGGGCTTTAAAATATAGTGACAGGTGTCCTTTTGGGCAAGCACACAATCTGCGGATGTAAAACTCAAGAAAAAGCTATAGATAGAAAACAACATTATTTTCGATAGGGATTAGAATCAGATGAATGGTCTGTTTGCTGCCTAGATGGATTTCTGATGGATGGGATTGTGTCCTGTGTGGTATACAGTGGCGCATCCCACCCTGAGTGCCCTAATGCTTGCATATCTGGAATCCTGACTTTTATATTATGGTCTTAGTGTCACACTAATCTAGCATGTGTGCAAAGGTCTAGGCATGTCATTGACAATTCAAAATCCAGGACCTGTCCTGAGATCTGGAAGGTGCATCAAGTGTTTCCACAGAACCCTCAGAATGGACGGAGGACTGTTCCTGTCTTGGGTTAAGCACAAAAGATGGGGTGGCAGCATATCATTTTTTGTGATCTCACAAAAACTGACCCACTCTCATGTAAATTTGAGAAAATTTGAGAATCTATTTACGGCACTCCTAAGAGTTTACAGTTCTAATAGTCCGGGCAAAAAGTTATTAAGGGCCCTAAAAGTAACACACTCTACTTGTCATAGAGGATTCCAGAGGGACAGATAGCAAGGTTGGGTTCATTGGGGATTTCCAAAGAAAATTCAAAGTACAGTCCAATTAGTTTGTATTCTTCAGTCTTTTCTTTATTTTCAGTTTCGTAAAACAGATACTCCCAGCACAAAGATCACCAACGCGTGTTTCGTCCTACACAAGGACTTTTTCAAGGCATTTATTTTGATGGCAGAGTAGTTAGTCGAAATGGGGAGTGAGGAATGCCTTCAAATCTGTCCAATAATCACGACAGTCAAGTACGATACAGCTAGTCTGCTAGCTATATATGAGTCGATTTAGCAAATGAGCGTCTTTTACATAGAATTCATCTGGACGAACACTGGATAGTTAGACAGCGTTTGTCGAATTAGTATTGCTGCAACCATGATAAGTTGTTAAGCGAAAGTTAAGGTCATAGCATTTCCTCACCAATCCGTCCCCGTAACGGTTACCTTACGGCATTCCTCACTCCCCATTTCGACTAACTACTCTGCCATCAAAATAAATGCCTTGAAAAAGTCCTTGTGTAGGACGAAACACGTGTTGGTGATCTTTGTGCTGGGAGTATCTGTTTTACAAAACTGAAAATAAAGAAAAGACTGAAGAATACAAACTAATTGGACTGTACTTTGAATTTTCTTTGGAAATCCCCAATGAACCCAACCTTGCTATCTGTCCCTCTGGAATCCTCTATGACAAGTAGAGTGTGTTACTTTTAGGGCCTTTAATAACTTTTAGCCCGGACTATTAGAACTGTAAACTCTTAGGAGTGCTGTAAATAGATTCTCAAATTTTCTCAAATTCATGTGACACACACCCAGTGTGTATCGACGGCACCTTTAGGTGGTAGGTGCCTTGAGTTTCTTTAGCACCCTTCCATTCAAAACTTTTTCTTATGTGATTTAGATTATTAATATGTACAAACTGTCTATATAACAAGATTGCTCTTTAGAGTGTTGTGCGGACTTTTCCCTTTGGGAACACTACTACCTATTCTTTGTCCACTCTCATGTGAAGTTATGTTGTTTAGTATAAAAACGGAACCTTGCACTGGAATCATGTGTAGTAGTAGGACTCTGTGTGTGAGAGAGTCTGAGTACTGATACCAGTGGGATCCATTTTGGACATCTCTGGTTGTATCATGGCATTTTTGTGTGTGCATGGGCTCAGGATGGGTACAATTCTATACACCAGAACTAAGCAGGACACATAACTTGGACAGCCTACAATGTAGATGGCTTTTACATGTCTTCACACATATTTAAAATACTGATCTTTTCATATCCACAATTGAAGGGAATGTGAGAAAAAGAGATTTTCTCATATTTTTTCATTAGGTGCTTAGTGGTGTCACCGGGCAGGGGGAGGGTGGTCTGGTTGGGCCAGTGCCCCTTCTATAAATGTCATGGGGCCCTCTTATGCTGTCAGCAACAACAGACACTGCCCTCTCAGCTTGGAAATAGTGATGGTGTTCCTGTTTACATATTTATCCCCTGATAGTAATTGCTTCTTTGAGTATGGTGTGCGTCCGTAGTTTTTTTCTTGCAACTCATTATTCATGTATAGTGTGTTTTGTGAAAAGAGTCACTCGTTCGTAGTTGGGTGAATTTAGGTTGTGGGTGAGCCACAGTTCAAAGCTGTGGATTTTAGGCTTAACGCAGTGTGAATTTCTTACAGTGGTTGCTAGTGTGTCATAAAGAGGTTCGGAATACATGCTCATCCAGTCCTTGGCTTCTCCACAGAGTGCACAGAGCAAAAGCCAGGTGTGCCAATTACAGTTGTCATTATATTCTAAAGTGTGTGAAGGAGGTATGGAGTTGTCAAAATATTGATAGGAAGAAAGTTATAGAAAATGCATCTAGTACCGGTAGCATTGTCTGTGTGTGGGGATGGATGAAGTGAAGAAGATGCATGGACTTATGTACAGGAGGGAATGAAAAGGTGCCGAAAAGGAAAGAGGTGAGGTGTGCTATTGGTAAATTCTTTCAGAAAGATTTGTGGAGAAAAAAGTGTTAATGTCTAACAAAGGGACTGCAGAAGAGAGTGGTGTGAAGAGAATGGAGTGATTGAGGTTACTATAAGACCTTGCCCCTTACACAGACCACAGTATTGTTTAACTGACAGTCTGCGTAACACTTTAAATTACTTAGTGCGTGAGTGATGTTTATATAGTAAAGCAGCCCGTCCCGACGTTGTCCGGGTATGAATTGCTGCCTGCTAGTAGTATATTGTTTTGTAGGATTTCGTTTTGATAGCATTTCTTATCTGTGACAGGTCTGTGAAACGCTCCGATTCACAGTGCACTGCTGATGCACTTAAGAGTGCGCATTCAGCAGTGCGTGAACTTGAGTTTCCCTACTTTATTTTTCCTTGCAATATTATATAGCGCGAACTCGACAACATGGCATGAGCACAATTTACATTGCAGAAGAACACATTCATTTGTGGTAGGCAAGGGGAGACAAAGCGATTTGCCTGGAATCACAGGATGATGAGCTGATGACGAGATTCGAACGTAGCTCCCCAACTCTAAAGTTCGCAATTCTAGAACTTGTGGTGGGAGGTGTGTCTAAAAGTGTATGTCGGTGCTGGCCATCAATGAGAGAGACCTGTGCATTTTTCAAATGGGTGGTGAAAAAATATGAGTATGTTGCTGGAGATGTGGGCCGCCGTGCCACCAATGTACTTACCGGCGGAGGGTAAACACCCATCATTCCGCAACTTTCTTTCCGCATATCATCACTCCGCATACTTTCATGACGAAAGTACCATGACTCCGCAATGCCATTATAACGCATGGCATTACATTTTATATGCTTTTACCATGCATACATTTACAACGAAATTTGTTGTAAATGCATGAATGGTAAAAGCATGTTTTTTTTAATGTTTGGATACGGTAAGTATGGGTATAGGGGTATATGTTTTGGGGTACTGAGGTATATGTTTTGGGGTGTTTAGGTATTTTAAGGGTTCAGATATAGTTTTGGGTTATGGGGTACAGGGGTAGTTTTAGAGTTTAGGGATAGGTTTGGGTTTTGGGGTACAGGGGTATTTTTAGGTTTCAGGGCTAGGTTTAGGTTTTGGGGTATAGGGGTATTTTTAGGGTTCAGGGGTAGGTTTGGGGTTTGGGCTACAGTGGTATGTTTAGGGTTCAGGGCTAGGTTTGGGTTTTGGGGTACAGGGGTATTTTTAGGGTTCAAGGGTAGGTTTGGGGTTTGAGGTACAGGTGTATTTATAGGGTTCAGGGCTAGGTTTGGGTTTTGGGGTATTTTAGGGTTCAGGGATAGGTTTGGGTTTTGGGGTACAGGTAGGCTGTGGGGTTTTAGGTTTAAACCTATAATAACTGATAAAACCCCACTGAAAGAAAAATAGCCCTCACCGGTGAAAACATATAAACACTGGAAAAACACCTGCACAACCACAAACTAAATGCCATTCAAAGAAAGGAAAAAGAAAGTGAAAGAGTCATTTTGTTCTTACTGAAGGGGTCAATTAATGTAACTTTGTTATACAAGCTAGTAGTAAGAAAGACTGGCTAACATTATTCTGCTTGAGTTTTGTTCTCTAGGGATGCCACTAAAATATTGTTTCTTCTTCCTTTTACTTTTTTCAGTTTTATGGCCTTTGGTCTAAAGATGCAGGGTTTAGTTTCACGTTTTAGGTTTAGTTTAATTATTTTATAAACTGTAGAGAATCAGGACATATCAAACTCACATTTGATATTTTGGCTGCATTTGATTCTTTCACTGATAGGTAAAACGGCTAGTTTCATAAAAATCTTTCCTAATATGTGTCATCACATTTACCCACAGAGAATGGGTAAAAACCCTTAATACATCAGACCATAGTTTCTAGTGGGACAGTATTGATAGTAAGTGAATTGCCAACACCTCAGGCTTTAAACATTAAATGCAAGGTATATTGACAAGTATATATATCACCAAGCTTCTGAGATAGTGGTGAAAACGTGACACCAAACTTTTGGAAAACATGGAACGCAGTGTCACTTGTTATGCTCTGCACAAAAGGTTCTTTCAAGTTCAACATAGATTGGAGTGATATTGTTTGTATTTGTAGTGATTCAGCTACGTATATAAAGAATTTGTGTGATGACCTGTCAAAATTTATACCCGAGCTGAAGTGATTTCCTGTAGGAGATCCTTGCCACTTGTTAGATGGTATGCTGAAAGCATCTTTACAATCTTCAGAGTTAATGAGGGATGTTATTGACTTTTTAGTCCATTCTGGTGCACTGTTTTCCTATGCCCAGGAACTAAAACGCAAATATTTATAAATTTGTGCTTTATGTGGCATCAAAGAAAGAGTCATCCCAACTGTGTCCCTTAGCTGACGGTTCTCAGCCCAAGGGGCTTTGAATGCTGGGAGGGCCTTTTCACAGAAGTTTACATGGGTAGGAAAGCACGAGCACACATCACCAAAGACTCACTGAAGAAGTATTGTATGGTGTACTACAATAAGATTAATTTGCAAAAATCTCTTTGGACCTCATATATGCTATACGTACACTGTCTGTCTATATACCATGTTTTTTCAGTGCAGAAAGCAAGCAATGATAAAAGCAAAACGTTCCATAAACACCGGAAAAACACATTTTCTGTTGTTTATAGTGGCGTGAAAATGTGTAACCACTGATAACAACTGTTTTTTAAGATATTGAAAACACTGAAAAAACCCCACCAGAATTTACCAAAAATAGAAACTGAAAACAGGACAGCCTAGGTACAGGGTATATTTATAGGGTTAAGATGGGTTAGTGTTTAAGGGTGTTGGGGTATTTTAAGGAGTAAGGGTGGGTTATGATTATGGGGTGCAGGTGTATTTAAAGGGAGCAGGGTGGGATTAGCACACAATATGAGACATGGCATGAAGGGTGGAACATACCACACACCCCCAGCGTTTGTCACGCCCCCAGCACACGCCCACAGCACAACGCAGACACGCCCATAAGGGACTACTTTGCTGGCACGGTTCTTTTGCCTTTTAAATGTATATGGTGGGTGTCTGCATAGCCTATGTCCTTCTGCTGCAACTGCCCTTTCTTACGCTGTATTGGGTGTTGTGATTGGTGCTGTGGTTCCTGAGATTACCCGCCTTAAAGGTTTGAGCTCTCTCTTTATTATATTAGTACTAGCAGCCCGTCCCGGCGTTGTCCGGGAGCAATTAGGCTTCAGGGCCCCCGCCCATCCCGACGTTGTCCGTGGGTCCCCCGGAGCCTTTCTCCATATATTGCAGTATTATACCTGTATGTTTACTTTGTACGCTTTTGTAACCTGCACACGTAACTTTTTCCTCCTGTAATGCACCGTTTGGCTCACTTTTTTAATGCTCCGTTTGCTTCCTCTTGCTACCTGCACACGTCACTTTTTCATCCTATACCTCTATGTTTACTTTCTACACTTTTGTAACCTTCACACGTAACTTTTTCCTCCTGTAATGCACCGTTTGGCTCACTTTTTTAATGCTCTGTTTGCTTCCTCTTGCTACCTGCACACGTCACTTTTTCCTCCTATACCTCTATGTTTACTTTCTATGCTTTTGTAACCTGCACACATAACTTTTTCCTCCTGTAATGCACCGTTTGGCTCACTTTTGTAATGCTCCGTTTGCTTCCTCTTGCTCACGATGTACGCTTTTGTAACATGCACACGTAACTTTTTCCTCCTGTAAAGCACTGTTTGGCTCACTTTTGTAATGCTCCGTTTGCTTCCTCTTGCTCACGATTTTCATTTTTGCCTGATTTTTCAGCCGCTCACTGCTCCTAAATAAATAAATAAATAACCTACCTCATCCGCCGCTCACCGCTCCTCCCCGCCTGTCCGCCGCTCCTCACCGCCTGTCCGCCGCTCCTCACCGCTCCTCCCCGCGCCATGTCCGCCGGTCCTCCTCGCGCTCCTGGACGCCACTCCTCCCCGCGCTCCTCACGTTGGGCACGCACTTCGCGGCCGGCGCTTCTTCAAGGGACTACTTTCTTTTCAGTAAATCTTTTTAATAACGTATATTTATTACGTTTATATAGCCTATGTCCATCTGCACACCCTGACGATTACAACGATGTATCGGGTGTGTGGATTGGAGCTGTGGTTCCTGAGTTTACCCGCCTCAAAGGTTCAAAGTTCTTCCTTTATAATAGTAGTATAGATGGATAAATATATCATCTACCGGGACGCCGTGCAGAGACAGAACAAGTCAGTGACTTGTTAGTACCGACTCAGGTTTCTATACCTCTCTGCGGAATCCTGAAGAATCATTTAAAACTTAATTTTGAAGTTCCAGACACCACAGATCTGAATTCATTAATACAAGTCAAGTCAAGTCAAAAAGGCTTTATTTCGACATATAAAATATCTTGAAAAGCATACACATGTAAAATCATTTCAAAGCATTCAAGAGTAAAACGTGTTTTTAAAAAAAAACCCTTGCACGATCTAAGTCTGCAATTTTTACTATTATTTTTTAGGGGAAGGATATTTAAATTACCTAAAAAAGGCATGATTATGAGACAGGCCATAAAAATAAAAGCATAATTAAACAATTTGTCTGAGTCTTTTTGACCGAATCCGCCATGCCCACCCAAGGTACTTCGAGGTGGCGAATGCATAAAAAGAGCGAGTGTCTGAAAGAAGAATCCTTAGTGCCACATTACAGTGTCTAGTTCCCAGTGTACGACACATGGGTTTTAGCCATTTCATCCGTGGGACTTTATAGGCGGGACACTCAAATAAAAAGTGAGGGACAGATTCATGGCGCTGGGGGCAGAAGGGGCACCACGGAGCAGTCTGGTAGGGAATTTTCCAATAGCTTGTGAGTTCCATTACGGGGAGAAGACCAATTCTAAATTTGAAATACAGAGATCTTTCCCAAGGGGCTGAGATAATGTCCAAATACAGTTCTCTAATGGGGACATCTTTGGACTCCATAAAATTTCTAGACGACTTACAAATCGAGGTAGAAGAATTTCTTCTATTTACCACCCAGTTCCAATAAAGCTGTTTTAGCGTTGATTTGGGCGGGGCTGTCTGTTGGTACCATGCTTCTTCCAGCCCCAGATTGGTAAGTAGTACTTTGATGTCCGTTAGCCACTTTATTTTCGCCCATCCTGACGATCTGATTATCTCCCGCAGGCCATCCGCATAACTTGAGAGCTCAGGAACTCTCCAGATGCGGGCCCACAGAAGCAAAGGGCGTAGCTTAGCTTGATCTTCAATCGCCCGACAGCCCATGTCCAATTGCAGTGGCAAGATGGGGACAGAAGGACCGAGGGACATCAAGCTTCTCAAGAAGGTGTTCTCAGCTCGAGTAAGATCTTTCAAATTTGACATTCCCCAAAGTTCCGCCCCATACAGAGCGGCGCTTACTCCTCTGGCCGAGTAAATGTCCAATACTGCTGCTATAGGTTTGGTAGAGGCAGCTCTCTGCTCTTTCAGCAGGGTCCCGGTTACTCTTTTCAAATTTAGCAGCATTTTGGTCAGATGTTGGTCCCATTTCATAGAATCCACCAGCCGGATACCCAGATAGTCGAAAGTCTTGGTCCTATCCAGAGCGACGGAGCCCAGTGTAGGCGGAGGGCCAAGTTTTTGCGGGGGGTTCAAAATGAGATACTTTGTTTTGTCTATGTTTATGCAGAGTCCTCTTTGTTTACAAAAGTCATCAAAACCAGAGAGAAGCTTTTGTAGGCCCATTGGGGATTTTGACAGAAGCAAAGTATCGTCCGCAAAAAGCAGGGTGGGAATTAAACGACCTGCCAGGCGAGGTGCATCTGCTGATATCCTTGTCAGGTGGTCCACCACTCCATTGACATAGAGCGAAAAGAGTGTTGGGGCAAGTACGCACCCTTGCCGCACGCCTCTATTCACATCTATTCTTGAGGTCTTCTGTCCATTCGGACCCCAGCGAATTTGGGCATAGTTTTTTTCGTGGAACTTCATGATCAAGTGGAGCAGGTAGGGAGGCAGGCCAAGATCATTTAGAACCATCCATAAATTATTTCTGGGGACCAAATCGAAGGCCGTCCGGAGGTCGATGAAGGCAAGATATAAAGTGCCCTTCCCAATCGTGACGACCTTCCAGTGGATCATAAGTAGCCTTAATGATTGTTCGATTGTTCCTGTACCAGTTCGGAACCCTGCCTGGAGATCCGAGAGTATCCTGTTTTCATCAGCCCACTGCTGCACTCTGGTTAGCAGGATCTTGCCAGCTACTTTTTGCGAACAATCAATCAGGCTAATCGGCCTGTAGTTCGCAGGGTCTTCTCTTGAGCCTTTTTTGTGCAGAGGGACCACTTCGGCGGCCATCCAAGAGGCGGGCAGTGGAGCACCCGCCATGGCAGCGTTCAATACTGATGAAATTAGCGTACTCCAATCACTTAAGTCTGCACGGAGCAGGTCGCCCGGGAGCCCATCGGGACCAGCCGCTTTGCGCGGGACGAGAGATTTTATAGCACCTTCTGCTTCTTTTTTGGTAAACAGATTTTCCTCATGGCTCTCATTACCTCGAAAGATCTGTGGTAATGCGAAATCCGTCTCTTCAGCTACAGATGCTGTATACAGTTTCGAAAAATGTGAGTACCAGAGATCCTCAGTTATGTTACAGGTGATGACAGTATCTATGGGTCTGTTTTTCTTGCATATTAAGTCCCAAAAACCTTTTGCGTTTTTTCCAACGCTGGCGATACGGAGTTCCTGCCAAAATTCATCTTCCCAGTCTCTCCTTGCTGATTTTAGCTCCGCTTTATAGCTCTTGCGTTTGGAGGCTATTAGGGTTGTGTCTCCGCTTTTTACAGCCAATATCAGTGCTCTCTTTCCAGCACGACACTCCTTCGAGTACCAACCAAATTTGCCCTGCCGCTTATCACGGTTGGTGTTTCCCTTTTTTACTTTAGCCTTGAATAGGTCCCCAATTGACATCGAGACCTCGCTAAACATTGCTGTAATCCGATTTGGGCTGACAGGCTCGTTTTCCAAAATGGTGCAGGCTGAAGAGGTAACAGCTCTGATGCATGATAGTTTCTCTTCATCTATTGCCACCTTGTCCCATTTCAAACGTCTTAGGCAGTTTGACGGAACCACCCCTCCCAATGGCCCTGGCACTGGTGTATCATGGTTTCCACAAGCTGAGAGAATCTCCCTCCACCAGTATGATAGGGTTAATGAAAGTGCGTTGTGATCACTATCCAAGGAAGGTAGGACTATCATATCCTTCATGTGAGCCCACAAAGAAAAGTTTAGAAGGATATAATCTATCCGGGATGAATGACCAACCCTATTATATGTGTGTGCCCCCGCTAAGTCTGAGCGTGTTCTCCCGTTGGCTGCTCTCAAGCCGTGCTCGAGTGTGAGAGAATTTAGCTGAATGATTCTGGGGGTCCAACTGTTTATGATTGGCAGATCAAGTGACGGGACACCTCTCCTTGAATCTTCGTCATATAAGTCCAGGGATTCGTCGGGCAACAGGGGCTCGAATGTACAATTAAAGTCCCCCATGACCATAATTAACGAATCACTACTGCACTCACCCAAGACTACCTCCAAAGCCGAGAGAGTTGGTGACAAGGCTCTCCCAGAGACCCCTCGTGTGTAAATATTAATAATCTCCAGTTTTTCAGCATTCCTCGGGCATGTTACGGTGAGGCGCATCAAATCTGGAGATTTTTGGGGATGATGGTGTACCCTCCATCCTAGGGAAATATCTACCCAAACTAGGAGACCTCCATAAGGGCGACCTCTTCCCGAAGCTGGGATATCTGCCGGGACAAAGAAGGTGGCATGGCCCACTCGGTGCCTTGGTTCCACGCACCACGTTTCTTGAAATGCACAGACTGCATGGGGATCAATGAGCGCCACCCAGTCTGGGACATCTAACTTGTTGTTTAAGCCTGCCACATTCCAACTAATGGCTTTCAGGGATGCATTATGCAGAGGCTCAACGCATCCTGCATTCCCACCCTGTGTGCCGGGAGTTTGTACTCCAACCACTAACTCAATATTCTCGGACCCATCGCCTGAGAGAGGGGGCATAGTTGAGCTAGGCGGGGATCGGGGAACAGAAATGCTAAACAATGGTACCCGCCCAACTGTGCATGGAGTGTTGACCCTAGGAGGGGAGGCATTGATTGCCGCTAAATTACCAAGTCACCAGCCCCAGCCCTGTGGTGGGGCTGCTTGAGTAGGTGTCCATGCCCTTGCTCTGGGGTCCAATGTTGGGTAATGTGGGAACCAGGCTCCTCTGCCCCCATCTTGTAAAGGTTTTTTGGGCCCCATTAGAGGAGGGGGTGATAGAAGTACCCCAGGTCCCTAGTTTGAATGTCGCAGAAATTGTAATGCGACTGCTGACTACAGATCATACCTGCTGCTCTGGGATCGTTGAAGTTGATCAACATGCAGTCCCCGGTAAGATCCTTACGTCTGTTGCCAATCCAACCCACACGTCGGACAAAGGCTATTCTACCGTCAATATGCCCTGGGAGCGGTCTATTTGCTTTAAGCCAGGAGAGCGTCTTGTGTTTGAGGTCAGAATACAACTCACAAGAACCCTCTTCAAGCTCAGGAACCCCCGTTAAAATTACCACATAAGGCTTACAACCAGGGGGAAGGCTAGCATTCGGAGTGTGCCTTCTTACCCTGTCTTTGGCCGGGGATTTTGCCGTGGTTTTCGCTGGAGGTTTGGGCGCAGCCTGTTTGGCAGGAGTTGGGAGGGAAGGGGTTGTATCACCCTTCGTTGTGATCACCGTGTTACCCGCGACCTTGGTGTTTGGCACTATGGGCTTGGAATTTGCGGCAAACTTAACCTTGAGTGCCTTGGGTACCTGGGTACTAGTTTTGTTCCTTGGACGGGTCAAACAAGATTCAGGAGTAGGAGTTAGTGGGGTAGGTATAGTTCCGCTATTGGGTTGCTGCAATTGGGGTGCATTTTCCAGGACGGGCGTCTTTTGGCAAGATATGGGCTCAGGGTGGGCTATAGTGACAGAGGGAACTAAGGGGACAGCACCACTCCTTAGCCCTCCGTTTTCTTCAACTTTCTTTTCAGTAAATCTTTTTAATAACGTATATTTATTACGTTTATATAGCCTATGTCCATCTGCACACCCTGACGATTACAACGATGTATCGGGTGTGTGGATTGGAGCTGTGGTTCCTGAGTTTACCCGCCTCAAAGGTTCAAAGTTCTTCCTTTATAATAGTAGTATAGATGGATAAATATATCATCTACTGGGACGCCGTGCAGAGACAGAACAAGTCAGTGACTTGTTAGTACCGACTCAGGTTTCTATACCTCTCTGCGGAATCCTGAAGAATCATTTAAAACTTAATTTTGAAGTTCCAGACACCACAGATCTGAATTCATTAATACAAGTGGTATGTCAACCACTTTCATTAGGAGCTGCAACAAGCACCTGAAACACCTTCGGTCCTGACGAAAGCCTTTAGATATCACGAGAAGGCGGAAACATGTTGACCCAATAGTGCGGTAGACTAGTAATAGGGTCTACGGATGCACTACCTTCATTTTTTTATTTTTTCACATCACTGTTGTCCTTATGAAAACAATTTTGTGCCATATAGTGATGTAGGGAATTTTAACCTCACTGCACATGAACACCTGCACACCCTCACTTTTTTAAATCTCTGGACACTACTGGTAAATCAGTTGGTCTACCTCTGGGTGAAGGACAGCATACGTACTACCTAAGAACCCTATGATGATGCTGTAACGTTACACCAAGGCGGAGAATAAAGATATATCGCCGCCGGTCTGTGTACATTTTATGAGGGTTTTTACATGGTTCCAATATTACTAAGACCCTGATTTCACAGGACAAGTGATCCATTCGCCCCCTGATTTTTAGATTTTTATATATATTTAGACACAGACACACTCACACATACACACATACATATAAACACACACACATATATATATGAATTGAAAAAACAAAGGTTACAGGGATGTTATAGTTGAGAAATAGAATTGAAAAAAAGTGAAATTCACAAAAAAACAAAGGTTACAGAGAGGTTATAATTGGCTTAGATTTTACACGCACAAAACGATAGAAAGCCAGCAGTTATGGTTACCTGAGCTAACCATAACTTATGCCCCCGTAATGCACTGCATATGAGCTCACATCTATACTACTATTATAAAGAGAAAACTGTGCCCTTTGAGCCAGGTAAACTCGAAAAGTACACCACCAATCAAAACACCCAAGATATCTTTGAAAACCTCAGGGCAAGCAGAAGGACATAGGCTATTAAAAAAAAAAAATGACGTGGTTTACAAAATTTACAAATACAAATAAAGTAGCCCCTTGCAAGTAGCGCCGGCCTCGACTTCTGCGTGATGACATCATTTGCGCTCACAACACTTCCTGAACACTTCCTGAAATGGCGGCGGCGAAGATCGCGACCTGCTGGGAGGACTGCCGCGGCCCTGCTTGCTGCTGGGCGAAGTGGCGGCCTGTGCGGGCGGGGCACCTGGATCGGGACCGGCGGCTGACATAAGATTGCATTGTCATGGAGTAGAGTGCGGGCGGGGCGCCTGGATCGGGACCGGCGGCTGAGGTAAGATTGCATTGTCTTGGAGTACAGTGCGGGTGGGGCGCCTGGATCGGGACCGGCGGCTGAGGTAAGGATCAGGCTCTCCGGGACACGGGCGGGAGGAGGCCGGGCCAGTGCGGGAAGGGGAGGGGGGTGGTCGGTTGGCTGAGGTAAGACGCAGGCTCCAGACAATATTGTGGCGGGCGGGGGCCGGGGGGGAAGTGCACACAAGCCTCAAATGCTGCCCCCAGCCCCTTTCTGCCCCAGGCAACACTGGGGTGGGCTGCTAGTATTACATAACTCATGACATTGTCAGTGACATGACTGATGGCATCATTCATGATATCTCAAATTACTGATGAAACATGTAGGGTTTCACTGCTGGTGTAGTGTGTGCAATAAATATGTTTGGCATACAAATTGAAAGTGCATCTCAATTTGCCACAGGAGTGAAGCTGGTTGGAGAAATTCATAAAGGCTTGGTCCTGCCACACGAGGCGCACCACCACAAGAAATGGCGCCGCTCTGCCCACCAAGGAACTTTTTCGGGATATGCTTTAATTTGGCATTGTCTTCTGCTGCCAACCAAACAGCAGTCAGTGGGTCTTGACTGCATCTAAAAGTGTGCAGAAATTGAACAATTACACAGCCATAAGTGTTTTATCTTCCTAAGGACTGGGCAGTAGTGTACACAATAGTCCTTTGGAGGACTCTAAACTCAAACTTGAAGGAATGCTTCACGTGAAAATAATGAAATAATGACTACAAAAGTTTCAGCATGTGGTTTTTTATGAAGAAAATTGAAAAGTTAGGCCAGTGGAGGGAAGGAATGATGAAATTGAACTATCAGTACCAACATGCATCATGATTGTCAATACAAAAATAGAAAAATAACATTTAAATATGGTCACAGAAAGTGAAAACAGGTCTTGCATTAACCCATTAACTGTGATCGAGGTCCAAGGAGGAACAAAACGCGTAGGGTTTCACTGCTGGAGATGTGTGTAATGAATATGTTTGGCATGGAAGTTGCAAGTGCATCTCAACTTGTTACAGGAATGACCGTTTTTATATATATATACTCTGTTCGCAGCTCGCGCCCTTGCGTTGGCATCAATTCCAACCTGTAAGTGCATCCCCACCTAGCGGCAACTTTTTCTTTCCATTATTGGCGGCCTGCCCGGTCACGGGGTTGCACTACTGCTTACAACTGCGGGTCCACAGCTGCCTTACTTGTTCAGCTTTCTGTGGTACAGGAGGTGCCTTTACTTGCGGGGTGCATGTGGGGACATTGGCAATCCCTTTAATACTTTTTTTGCATGCGATTGGCGGCGGCAACCCACTTGGGTTTTACGGAACCACCAGTCCCAGAGAGCATTGCTTCAGGTTTTACACCTGTGCATAATTACTGAAGGTATTTACTGGTGCCTGCAGCTTGCCGTCAGGTCACATGTGCTGCCACTGAAGAGGGCGTTGGCCCAAAACGCGTCTGGCAGGAAAGGGACTCTGTTCGTAGCTCGCGCCCTTGCGTTGGCATCAATTCCTACCTGTAAGTGCATCTCCACCTAGCGGCAACTTTTTCTTTCCATATATATATATATAAATATATGTCCATGAAGCACAACGAAAATAGGAAAAAATTGTAGTATTTTTACTATGTTTTCCATTCTTTCAATTGACACCCAATGAAAATGTTTATTTCACTTGCACTTGCACTTTAAATTTCTGCCGCCGCCCTCCAAGGCGCCATGTGACCAAGGCCTCTGGTAGGCCAAAACGTTATGCTGTCCGTTGCAGAATAAAGCAATTACTCACGGAAATCTGGGTCTCCTGTTTCTTGGCGGTGCTGCGGCTGGATTGAGTCCGTTTCATTGTTTGTGGAAACCAGTGTCGATTTGTTTGCCGGTTGAGTGCTTCTCCGGCGTTGTGAGACCCCTCCTTCAGGAAGTGGCTACACGGCAGGAAGTCGTGGCCTCTGGTGCTCCGGAGGTCGTTTGTTTCTCCTGTTGGGGAGAGACCGTGAAATCCCCGGGACACCCGGCAAGCCTGTTCGTTTGAAAGCGGATCCGGCGTGGTGGGACGGCTGTCTCAGACCGCGCTGTTTGACCTCTAAAGAGCTGAGCAGGTTATGGGAAACGTCCTGTGAAGGAGTCTTTGTTCCACGTTTGACGGCGAGTGGTATTCATCTACGGGCCCGAGAACAGTGAGTAACGCATTATTGCGTTGAAACAAAATTTCATTAAAGCAACATGTCAGCAGGCGCAAGAAGAGGGAGGGAGGTGGCTGCCCTCGAAGTCTTTGATGATTCCCCGGCTGGGGGGTCTCAAGTGGCAGGTTCTACGGAACAAATACCGGAAGGTGCCCCTAATCTCCGAGATAAATTCAAACGGCTGGAAAAACTAATTAAACGTGAGCAGGCTAAGTGGTGGGAACACCGCTCTCTAAGCAGATATTTGGAGGTCGACCGCATACCTAGGGGATTACGAGTCATGCTGGCCCCTAGCTATGATCAACCTGACCCCGAGATGCTTAGGGAATGGGCCGAGTGTAACCTAGATTCCTCTAAGAGACTGGTTCAAATCCTGGTGCGCTATGCGGAATCCGATCGTATTAAAATCCAAAAGCAAATAGAAGAACTTAATACGGAAATAGAGGAAATGGGCGCGGACACTGCCCCTGAATGCAAAAAACGGTGGGAGGAAATGATGGCCCGTGTACAAAAGGAGGAGGATACGATCATTAAAAGGAAACAGTTTAAATTCCAGCGCGACAAAAATGACTATCTTGAGGGGCGCATTTTTACATTTGCGCGCAAGTACGATGCTAGGAAAATTGCTCAGCCTCCCATTGCTCGGAATGCTCCTGCAGCAAGTGGTGCTCAAAGATCAGTATCCCAGGCCAGTTCTACGAATGCAGACCTCAGCTCAAATATGGACAGCGGGTCAGAGTCGGATGCAGGTAGAGTCAGGTCCGGGTCGGGGTTTACCCGGTTCACCCTGGCACAAGAATTGGAATGTGTGAGCCAGGACAGGCGCGATACACTGCGGCCCAGGGTGAAACAACAAACCGTTACAAAAGCCCCAACACAAAACGGAGATAACGTCGCGAAGCAAACGCAAGGCGCAATACCAAAATGCAAGAACTACAAAAAACAGTGGAACAAAAAGAAACAGCAGTAGGAGTGCAGGGGGATGCAAACCTCTCTGTGATCAATCTCACTTCTATGACATTAACGCCTTTGGAATTGAAGACCCTTTCATTAGGATTGTCATTTTGCCCCCCCAGGAATTTTAACTATGCGGACACACGCATTGATTTGTTTAAATTTACGTGAAAGCTTAAACTTAGAAAACATTTTGCAAACAACAAATCTCGCAAGGGGGAAGTGAGAACTGATAAAATCATAAGTAGCCCAGCCCTAATAGCGAATGATATGCCATTGCTACAAGATTTGGAGGGACTGCGGCTAGAACAGTCTTTGTCACAGAGTGTTGCAGCCTACAATGTACACTGGTGGTCTTACAAGTTTCAAAAAATGCTCAACGTACACACCACATATGCTGCACGACAATATAGACATTTTTCATGAGGCAGCTGTAAAGGACATTAAGGGTCTATATGAACAAACACTCAAGAACAACAAGTACAAACACAGGCATAACTGCAGGTATACAGATTTAGTTGCCAAAATACAGAAATGTGGGAATGTTATTGTTCGTCAATCGGACAAAGGGGGCAACATTGTCTTATGGGCAAGAGACCTCTATCTGGAGGAAGCATTATTACAACTGAATGATGCTTCGTGCTATAGACATTGTGATGTGGGAGCGGTTTAGAAGTCTCAAATAACTTTTTATTCATTGTTGATGGGGTGGAGATCATCGGGCCTCATCAGCATGGATGAACTAAAATTTCTGAAAAATGAGCACCCCATCACACCCGTCCTATATTTGATTCCTAAGGTCCACAAGAACCCAAACAAACCCCCTGGCAGACCCATCATCTCTGCATGTGGGGGGCTCTTGGAAAAGACTACTATTTTGTGGATTCATTCCTACAGGAATTTGTGTGTGGGCTGCCCTCTTACATCCAGGATTCCAGCGATTTTTTGAGGAAAATCAATGAATTAAAATGGGATCCAGAATTCTTGCTAAATACTCTTGACGTTACAGCGCTATATACGAGTATTGTGCATGTGGATGGGCTGAGGGCTACTGCTTACTGTTTGGGACTACGACCGATTGAATATGTAGAACATAATAAGATGTTACTGTCTATGATGAGTTTCTGCCTGAACAATAACTTCTTTATGTTTAACAAACAGCATTATCAACAGGTCAGGCGAGTAGCCATGGGGGCCTGTTTCTCTCCCAGTTATGCCTGTATTCATATGGGATACTGGGAGAGACAGGTCCTCTTTGGTGAACACTCAGCAATTTGCAGAGATCACATCGTTCGATGGTATAGATACATCGACGATGTATTTCTGATCTGGCATGGTACACAAACACAGGCAGAGAATTTCATTATACAGTTAAACACTAACAACTACAATCTAGCATTCACTTCCAACATCAGTGCACACCATGCAACTTTTCTGGATGTCTCAATTGAGGTTACCAATGGTTGTCTGGAAACAGCGTTGTTTAGGAAGCCCACTGCGGGGAACACGGTACTGCACGCCCAGAGTCACCATCCTCCGCATTTGATAAGGAGCATCCCTTATGGGGAGATGCTCAGGATTAGAAGGGTTTGCAGTACCGAGTCACAATGCAATGCAGCACAAGAGGCCAGTAAACTCAGGTTTCTGGCTAGAGGATATAGTGAGAACACAGTGGCAGCTGCAATACGTAAAGCCAATGCCCTTCCCCGTGAAATAGCATTGCTACATAAAAAATCCCAATGTCCAACTACTATGCCTATGCAGCAACCTGATTAATATCGTCATTTAATAGCCAACATGGGGCACTCAGAAAGATAATGAACAAACATTGGGATCTGGTGAAATGTGACCCCGTGATTGGTGAACTAATGCCAAGAAAGCCAGCAATTACTTACAGAAGGGCCTACTCCTTACAGGATGCTTTGGTCAAATCCAGCCCAGAACTGGAAACACCTAAGGATTGGCTGGCTAGCAGTAGAGGTTTTAGGAAATGCTCTACATGCAAGGCATGTTCACATGGGGTAAACAGAACGGAATATCTTACCCCTTTCTCAACAGTCCCATGTAAAATTAACAAAAAACGAACCTGCAAGAGTGAATTTGCAGTATACGTGTTGGAGTGCCCGTGTGGCTTAAGATATGTGGGCAGCTCAAAGCTGCAAGTCCACAAATGGTCCTCCAACATTTGAGGGCTATTAATACCAATGATTCTTCGTATCCAGTGGCTAGACACTTCAAGGAATATCACAACAACAACAGTGCTCTCCTGAAGTACTATGCTATTGACTCAGTAGGCCCCTTAAGAAGAGGAGGCGATAGGGATGCTGCACTTAGGATTTTAGAAACAAGATACATCTTGATGTTGGATAGCAAAGCACCACAGGGACTTAATGCCTCGGAAGATTTTTACACCTGTCTCTGAGGCAAATATTATTTCCTAAACATGCCATAGAGAAATCTGAATGCTGGTTGGTTTGTGGTATAATCGTTATCTTTTAAAACCATCTTACAAACATATGAAATGAAACCTATGAAATACCAACTAGTTGTTGTTGTAAGATTTTGGTTGTTCTTGAGTTGAAGCCATCTGTTTGTCTGGAAAATTTGCCGCTATGTGTGTTAGGATGGCAGACTGGGACCAGTCTGAATAACATCTCATTCGTAAAACACAAATATATGTAAAAAATATTTTTTAAATCTATGTGTCATCATAGTTTTAATTTGATATAAAAAGTAAGTTACCCCAAACAAATGTAACTAGTATTTGGTAGGTGTTTTTAAAGATGATGTATTCCATTGATCGCATACCCTACCGTTTACTGCACACACTATCAAGACACTATCAGCACTTTATCATTTTTTTCACTTATTTATTCATGTGGGTGTCGCAATATAGGATGCAAAATTGTAAAATTGTACATCAACATAATGAATATTTATAGTTTAATCATTGCGTGATGGCCACTGGAAGAGATGTTTGTTGACTGTTTTAACATTTAATAGTCAAACTAGAGCCTATATACATCTTAACAGTACTGATTTTAATTCATTCTTTTAGTATACATAAAGAATTGGATTTTAGGCCAATTTTTAGGACATGCCATGAATTTTATGTATTTTTTATATATATTTTATATATATTTATAGCCAAATAATTATTTATTCTGCTATTTTTTGCACTAATACATGTGATTCTTACCAACGCAAATTAGTTGGGGCATGTGCCAATTTACAAATGTCACGCTTAATGATTCATGATGTTTTCTTATGTGAAACATTATCGCTATAGGGATTTATCCCAATACGAAAATAGGAAAAAATTGTAGTATTTTTACTATGTTTTCCATGCTTTCAATTGACACCCAATGAAAATGTTTATTTCACTTGCACTGCACTTTAAATTTCTGCCGCCGCCCTCCAAGGCGCCATGTTACCAAGGCCTCTGGTAGGCTGAAACGTTATGCTGTCCGTTGCAGAATAAAGAAATTACTCACGGAAATCTGGGTCTCCTGTTTCTTGGCGGTGCTGCGGCTGGATTGAGTCCGTTTCATTGTTTTTGGAAACCAGTGTTGATATATATATATATAAGGAGAATAAGATCATTAAAAGACAGATTGGTCACGAGTCACCTACCAAAGGAGAAGTCTAAAGGAGAACTGCACGCCATGCATGGCTCATACCCATGCGGGAAATGCAAGGCCTGCAGTAACAGCCAGAGGGTATTGAGCTATCAGGTGCCACATAAAGATTCCAAGATTAAAATCAACAAGTTTATTACTTGTTCTACCACATTTGTGGTGTACTGTCTGAAATGCCCCTGCGGACGGATGTACGTGGGGAGCACAACGAAAGCAGCTAAGCTCAGAATCTTAGAACACCAACGGGCCATCGTCAATAAGGATGAAAGCTATCCGATGGCCCGACATTTTGCTAGCCACCACAATAGCGATAGGACTCTACTTAGCTTCTTCAGCTTAGACTGCATCCCTCAAGACATCAGGGGTGGAGATCTGAAACGTAGACTTAGACGATTGGAGTCACGATATATTATCGACCTTCAAACGAAGTCACCAGGAGGACTCAACGCAGGGGAAGAGCTACTATCACACCTGTAACACGAGTACCGTACCTTGAACTGTGTCACTGTCTGAGAGATTTACACCCACACAAAATGCTTTAAGAAATCAATTGGTTTACAGTCTGACCCCTTTGATGAATAGATATTGGAATTGTTTCATTAGTCTTTTGTAAAATTTGGTTTATTTGATTTACAATCTTACTAACTCGGCCATCCAGGCCACAATCATTGAACCAATTCATCACAGATTTATGGGGTTTATGAACTTTTAGAACTGTTTACCAGTGAAATACATTGATTAGTCCAGCAATGCAATTGAGGCTGACTTATGAATTTAGGTTTAACTCAAACCACAAATTGCCCATCCAGGGCTTAATGTCAAAAGTAGATGATTTCATTTAAATTTAATTCGTATTGAAAAGCGATTATTTTGTACAGCTTTATATGCACTGCTGGATATGAGTTTCTTTTGTATCGTAATGAGCATTATTTCACCATTCAAAGATGGCGCTCTAATTATGCTTATGGTCCGTTTTTACTTTCTATGACTTATGCTTTATTTACTTCCGCCTTGCCGACGCCAGCTGACACTGACGAAGGCAAGTGCTGAAACGCGTCTGGTTTTGAATTTGTCCGCAATAAACCTTACTTTGGTTTAAACTGCTGTGAGTGCCGATTTTTGCCGGTTTCTAGCCTGCGGAGCTCGAATATAGGTATATATACATATATATATATATATATATATATATATATATATCCAAAGATTCCTCTCGTTTCAGTCAAGGATGACGAGCCACACCATCAGGTACTTCAAAGGTTGTTTATTTGGGCATAAACAAACAACGCGTTTCGAGCTCACGGGCTCTTGGTCACATGACCAGCATTATTTTCACTCATGTATATATACTGTTGTAGTATCATGGAAAGGGAAGAAAGATCTCCGTGTTTACAAACATCACACGGAGATCCCTTTAAACACAATGCTTTTCATCACAGCATAAATAGAAACTCAGTGAGTATCCAAAATAATGCATTTTCCCATTTGTTTGGTTTAAAGAAAAAATGTTTCATAAATGACAACATAACATTTAAGGTTTAAAAATGTCACGTTTTACAAAGCACATTGAGGGTGTAGTACCCATGGTATGTTAACCAAAAAAGAAGAAGAGTAGGTTGTAAAGCGAGGAAAAATTAATCAAAAGGAAATGCAACTTATAGTTAGAGAGAGGATTTAATCTATATGGGCTGAGATCGCTTGGGTATAGTACCCTATGTGTCAACTACTGATTAGTTCCCATCCTATTTCATTCAAGTTGAGGTAAGTGAAAAAAAGAGCTATGTCCTATGTCTAGTCAACCATGTCAGGTAGTGAAAAAAAAAAGGGGTTTTACCTCTACCCCCCCCTAGAAAAAGAACTGAGAGAAGGATCTCGTGCTCATAGTTGTAGTCATTATATCCAAGTGAAGCAATGGTGCTCATAGCAATAATTTCTATCAGTGGTTTGTCGCTTCATTTCAAAGACGAGGTCTTAAGTTCTAGGGAGAGAGAGAAGTGAAAACAAAACATATTAGTACATTATATATATATTCACTGAAAAAAACATAGGTTTCACACCAGTTATAGTTAGGAATTAGCATAAAAAAAACAGATTAAATTCACTGAAAAAACCATAGGTTTCACACCAGTTATAGTTAGCTGAAAATTTTACTGACATAAAACCATTGAAATTCCACATTATAGTTAGTTGGACTCACTATAACCTGCGCGTGTAATGCACTGCTGA
The DNA here is from genome assembly GCF_964263255.1 of Lissotriton vulgaris. Taxonomy (NCBI): domain Eukaryota; kingdom Metazoa; phylum Chordata; class Amphibia; order Caudata; family Salamandridae; genus Lissotriton; species Lissotriton vulgaris. Next base: position 1,524,626,712 of record NC_141687.1, on the reverse strand, counting down.
TGACGTCACATATTACATCACTCATGACATGGTCAGTGACATCACTCATGACATCACTGATGACACCATCCAGTGAATGTGTGTCTTTCTGAAAAATAAATATGTTTTCTATATGTAAATGAAAAAGGTCGTTGGAAGAATAAATGTTTAAATAAGTATCTAAATGGATGTTTTTAAAAAAAAAATGGATTGTTTAACTGGCTTATTAAGTGTATCTTAGTGAATACATATATTAGTGAGTAATGTTTAAATATTTAAATATATGTATCAGTGTTTCACTTTGTGTATAAGTGGCTGCATGGGTTGGTGAGTACCTACATGTGTGTGTATATGGGTTATTAGATGTTTATTTTAGTATCAGTATGTCAGGTCCGGGTGTCCTCAGGATCGTACAATGCTTAATGGGTTCCACCTCTCGACAGCCCCTGGGTCTGACTGAACACAGACACACAGAAGTGGTCAAGTGAGGGATATCAGGTAGGGTAGGAAGGGGACAGCGGGGAGAGGAAGCTGAAACGAGAACAAGGCACTATGAGTCAAGCACAGACACTAGAAACACTGTAACCAGATGCAGTACACAATGTATCCCCAGAGCTATATGGAAGCATAAGCTTATTACCTGTAGGGAGGGAAAAGGTTGGCTTTGCCTGGCAATCAGAATGTAGAACATATATGACAAATCTAGAATGCAAGAAACTACAGGTTATCTTTCTGATCACCAGTACATGACCATAACACTCTAGTATAGCAAACACGTACCAACTGTAATAACAGGAATGGCTTCAACAGAGGGCAATGGAATACAGCCTGCCAGGCGAAGCTCATTAAACCCCTGTTGCAAGAAATCCAAAAGATAATGCAATCGTTAGTCTCAGATCCCACAATGAAAAAGAGCTCCTGGTTAACTTCACCAGGAGGACTGAACCTTGAACAATTGAAGCAAGACGCTCCAATATATGAATACTTTACTGAATATCAAGTTGGGATCAGATCAAATGAATGCTGAATACTTCTTCATCTTAACAAAGATAAACCTTTGTTTGGCATGATGTCCGAAATGTGCACTTCCAAGGAACCCAAGGACCCTCCGTTAAGAAGTACAAATGTATCTCTTACTGCAGAGAGCAATTACCCAAGTCAATTTCACAATGGTCCCGAGGGCTAGTAAACAGTGTCACAGATTGTCACGATATGTGGCAGAGAAACAAGAAAATTCAGTCCGAGGCCCCGGTCCGGGCACTCGCACAACCAAAGTCAATCTCACTCTCCAGAACTGAGAGTCAGTGAGAATACCGCCAGCAGGAAGCAGAACAATAGATCCTCCTCTGGATCGCTAGAATTGGAGCCTCAGCCGATAGCTCCAAACACACACAATAGTACCTCCCACACGAGCAGAAGGCTCTCACAAGACGCTCAAAGAACAGGAAACCGGACGAGCCAAGGGCTCTTCACGAAAAGGATACACTGGAACTCAGATAGCAACAATCCTACCGTGTCTTCGTGCAGCAAGTAGAATCAACGGCGAAGCGCTGTTGTCCCCGACTCCCTCTTGAAGCTTCCCCGTGTGACGTCATCGGAATGAGGAGTCCCGCGCATCGCCGAGGATCATGGGAACTGTAGTTTCCACCTGAAAGAAACGTCTCAAGGCAGTGTTCGAGACTGCCCATCTCCATGGGACACAACAGTACATCCCTCCCCCGAAGAACACTGACAGAGACATGGCTTGAATGGGAATCGTTTGTGGAATTGTCTTACGTACTTAGGAGCATGAACACCCGATGTTGGTTCCCATGAATTTTCCTCATTTCCATACCCCTTCCATGCCACCAAATACCACAATCAGGTGCGGTATATTTTGGAATCCACAATTCCTCTCACCTCATGTTCTTCTTCGCCATCTACTGCAACTACTGCAGGGCTGATTCTTTTGACAGAGCGTGTGGGTTTGACCAGGGACACGTGAAAGGCAGGGTGTATCCGCAAAGATGACGGGAGTGCCAACTTAACCACCACAGGATTAATCAGTTTGACTACCTTGTAAGGACCTATGTATTTAGGATTGAAAATACTGTAACGTTTAAAGCGTATGTTCTTAGTTGATAGCCAAACGTAATCCCTTTTTGTTATACACCGGACCAGTTTGTCTGTGCTTGTCAACATAGGCCTTGTAACTCGTTTTGGCCTGTCTCAAATGACCCTTGACTTTATGCCATGTCTCCTGAATAGCCTGTACTCTTTCCTGTACTTCTGGAACTGGTGAGGCTAATGCAGGATGTAGGAAGGGTGTGAAATTGGGATGAAAACCATATGTACTGAAAAAAGGGGCATGTTTAGTGGAACCATGTACAGCACTGTTATACGCTATTTCGGCTAACCATAATCTGTCTACCCAATCCTCCTTTGTGACATCCACATAGCATCTTAAATATTGTTTTAGAGTTTGATTAACCCGTTCAGTTTGCCCATCAGTTTGGGGGTGGAAGCTAGTGGACGTGCTAGATGTGATTCCCAGGGCCTTACACCAAGTCTTCCAAAACCTAGCCGTGAATTGACTGCCCCGGTCTGATACTATCACCCTGGGTAGTCCATGTAACCTTACTATGTGTGTTAGGATTAAACGAGCTAACAAACTAGCAGAAGGAACCCGTTTACATGCGATAAAATGGGCCATCTTCGTTAAATATTCCACCACTACCAGGATGGCTGTACACTCCTGGTCAACAGGCATGCCCACCACGAAATCCATAGAAATGTTTTCCCAGGGTACTTCAGGAGTGGGAAGAGGCTGTAGTAGTCCAGATTGTTTGGTATGTAGCGCCTTCATTTGACTACAAACAGGACACCCAGCCACCCAGGTAGCAACATCCTGTCTTATATTTGGCCACCAAAACTGTCTTTGTAACCTTTCGAGTGTCTTACCGGTTCCATTATGTCTGGCACAAGGTGCACTGTGACACCACTGGAACGCTTGCTTCCTTAGCACCTGGATGGGTAACAAAAGTTGTTTCTGTCGCATAGGGAGTCCCTGAACCACCTTCCACTCGTTGTGTTCTTTTAACCATTTCTTCCACCCCTCCATCAGTATGTTGCTAGCGACGCTACGTAGAAACGCCTGGGTACATGTAACGCCAATAACCTTCTCTGGGCTGATAATGGATTCTTCACGTACTTCATTGGGATCTGTCTTAGCGGACTGCCTAGATAAAACATCCGCTTTTCTGTTATCCTTCCCTGGCCTGTATGTTACGATGAAATCGAATTCAGCGAAGAACATCATCCATTGCATCTGCCTTGGTGTTAAATGGCGGGCCGCTGCCATGTATTGCAGGTTACGGTGATCTGTATATACCGTTACTGTATGCCGAACCCCCATGAGATGATGTCTCCATTCCAGAAATGTGGTTCGTATAGACAACAATTCCTTTTCTACAATAACATAATTCTGTTCAGCCTGATTCAGTGTACGTGAGAGGTAGGCCACTGGATGCAATTGGCCTGTATCAGAGTGGCGTTGAGATAAGATGGCTCCTACCGCAGAATCGGAAGCGTCTGCTTCCACTATGTAAGGCTTGTCTGAATCTGCATGTACCAAAACGGGTGCTGAAACAAAAGCCTTCTTCAACTTCTCGAAACTTCTTTGGGCTTCCTCCGTCCAATCGAATGGCACCTTCTTTTTCAAAAGGCTTGTCATCAAGGAGGCCATAGCGGAAAAGTTCTCAATAAACCTGCAATAAAAATTTGCAAACCCAATAAAACACTGGATGTCCCTCACTGTTTTGGGTGTAGGCCAATTCTTCACAGCCAAGATCTTTCTTTCTGACATTTCTTGTCCGCTTGGCGTGAGCATCACCCCTAGGAATTCCACAGAGGTAGTATTGAACTCACACTTGCTGAGCTTGCAATAAAGACTATGTTCCAGCAATGTACGCAGGACAGCATTCACATGCTCTGCATGTTGTTCCTTGGTAGATGAATAAACCAGGATGTCGTCTATATATACCACGACAAAACGCTCCAAGTATTCCTTGAGTACATCATCCAGGAAGAACTGGAAAGCGGCAGGCGCATTACATAGCCTGAAGTGCATTACTAGGTACTCGTAGAGCCCGAAGCGGGTCTTGATGGCAGTCTTCCACTCGTCCCCTGATCACATTCTGACTAAGTGGTATGCTCCCTTGAGATCCAGTCTTGTGAAAATCACCGCCTTTTTCACCTGCTCCAGCAGCACATTGGTGAGGGTGAGAGGATATTTATTCTTTACCGTGATGGCGTTCAGAGCTCTATAATCCGCACAAGCACGAAGTTCCCCATTAGCTTTAGGAATAAAAAACAACGGGGAGGCAGCAGTGGACTTAGATTCTCTGATAAATCCGAGCTCCAACAGCTTATCCAGATACGACCAAAGATGTAAAGTTTCTGGGTCTGTAAGCGCATAAACACGCCCTGTTGGTATCTTTGCCCCTGGAATCAAGTCGATCTGGCAATCATAAGGTCTGTGCGGTGGTAACACCTCTGCCTTAGCCTCACTAAAGACTTCTGCCATGTCCTGATACTCAATTGGGAGTTCCACATCATGTTCTATTGCAGTGGCTATATGATGGATACAAGCTAGATCAGAAGCGGGACTATGCCTTGAAGGGTAACAGTTCTGTTGACAATACTCCGATGTGAATTATAGTGTCTGACCCTCCCAATCCACTGTGGGGTTATGTTTTCGCAACCACGGAAGTCCCAGGATTACCCCATACTGGGGTGCATGAATGATGTTAAAGAATAACGTTTCCTGATGTTCCATTCCCATGGTCATACAGAGATCCCTGGTCTGTAACCTGATAGGTCCCGAATCCAGCTTTCTACCATCCACTGCAAAAACAGCTTCGGGGGTCTCCTTTTCCTGCAGTTCAAGCCCTAAGCCTGTAGCCTTGGTGTGATCCATAAAGCAACCCGTTGCTCCTGAATCCAACATCGCTCGGATCATCAACCACTCATTGTGTATTTCCAACCTGATATCAACATAAAAATGTAGACCCTCCTTTATCCCATCTCCGTCCAACGAAGGGATGTATAACGTACTTGAAGGGATCCCTTCGTCCACCTTCAAGCCTTCTCGTTTCCCGACCCCTGATCTGAAGTCACCACAGATACCTTCTTGTATTCTTACTTGGGTCTTGTTCTCGAAGGACACTCCCTGATAAAATGCCCCTTCCGGCCGCAATATAAACACAATCCTTTCTTTCTTCTATGTTCTCTTTCCTCCGTAGTTAGAGGAGACCTCACTGCTCCTATTTCCATGGGTTCTGGCTTAGATGCTGTAGTCCCCTCTGTGACTTGGGAATGTTCATAACGTGGTGGTAGCCTTTCCTTCCGCCGGTTTTCTCCCCTCCTGTAGCTGAGGCGATGATCCAATCTCAGAACCAGACTGATCATATCCTCACATGTACTTGGCTGAGGATCGATCTGTGCCAATACATCCTTCATCTCCTCCTTCAAACCCTTATAGAAAATGGCAAGTCGTTTCTCCTCTGGCCAATCAGTTTCTGTTATGAGCCTTCGGAAGTCATTGAGATACGCAATCAAATCTCTGTTTCCCTGTTTTAATTCCACCAATTTCTTACCCGCCGACAGGGTTGCTGATCTACGGTTGAAGGTTTTCTCAAAGTCTAAAAGAAAAGCCTCCCAATCCCTCAATACGGGGTCATCTCTCTTTACTAAAGGTACTGCCCATTGAGCCGCATCCCCAGCTAGGTAAGAAATGAGAAAGGCCACCCTGGCATGATTCGTGTTAAATGTGTTAACAACAAGGACCCCCTGATATGGATCAAAATCCAGGGACAGGGTAAACAATATATGCAAAATAACACTCCCAGGCATACAGCTAAGATAATGGCACAATAGACTAAGCAAACAAACTAGTTCAGTTTAGAAAATATAAATTTTTAATGTGATTAAAAAGGAATGATAAAAATCAATACATTGAGCAAAATTGATAAAACGAACCTGCAGTACTTACCAACCAAACAAACAAACAAGGCGCATACATATACCACAAAACCCGATCATCGATAAAAACACGGATAGGATTAATGAACCAACCACCTATCTGAGAAGAACAGACGGTCCATTCGAAGATCTAATAATAAAAACACTAAGTGAAGGGAGAAGAATAATTACAAAAGGGGAAACAACAGTAAATTCAAACCCAGAAGAAGACACACAAGCTAAAACGAGCTCACAATTACAAGCAGAAACAAATAATAAACTGACATTTATACCGGAATATCAGACATCAGGACCACAAGATTTTCTGAATAGAGGTAACATAATGAGGCTATTAAGAGAAATTCCAGAATTGAATGACATAGAATCTCAAGATCTCTTGTCAGTAGAATTTAAGTGCACCAAAAATATGGCAGAGGTAGAAGAGTCCCTAACCACCTGGTCAACTAAAGAAATAGTTGATAGAATACTTGAAATGAGTTTGTCATTTGAAGCCTGGGGCATTACACTGAGGCGAGACGTTCGGAAAAAATATCCTTTTCCACTTTTAAAAACTTTAACCCTATGTAAAAAGACAAAGGCTGAGGGGAATATCCAAAAATCATGTTTAAAAGGAGCGTGTGCGGTATCTCCGCAAAAAAATACACCACAAATTAGACAAGAAAATGCAGCGGCACAAAGAGGTACCCGTGAACAGGCAACAGACTGGACCTGGGTGGCTTCGGCTTTGAGCAAAAAATGCTCCTAACAAGACGAGTCATTTAGAAAAAGATACCATGTTACATCCACGGTCAACAGCTGATAATCAAGAGGAATCCATTGCTGCAAATCTGCACACGATCAGCCTCTGTTCCTGGAACGTACATGGTTTCAACAGCTTGTGCCATGACCACGAAACTGCAAACTTCTTGGATCAACACGACTTAATACTGCTACAAGAAACCTGGAACCTGCGCCAAATCTCCATTCCGGGATACATCGAATTTCACGTCCTCACCGAAAAACCCTCTAACTTTGGCCATCCTAGAGGAGGCTTATCAACGTATATCGCCCAACAACACAGATGGCATACTGAAGAAGTAGACACTATGGTTAAATGGATACAAGTAATAAAACTCACGGAGAATTGGTTGGCCGGCACAGGCTCTTGTAATCTACTATTGCTCAACGTTTATGTTCATCCGGAAAAGAAGGAAAAAAATGAAAAACTGATTACTCTACTCACCTTGATCAGGGCCTTGCAACTCACTCATGAGACGTATTCCATGATTATATCAGGTGATTTTAATAGCAACCTAACAAAAGATGACAAGTTAACGCAAGCTCTTGAAGAACTGGGCCTTTTTATTCTAAATAAGGAAGTCAGTGGGAATAGTGGTATACCTATAACCTTTCTAAGCGGTAACCGAAAGTCAACAATAGACTTCACAATATTGAGCAACAGCCTGTTACCAACGGTGAGTGCTTTTTCAGTGGAGCATCGTGTGGAAAGTGACCATTTCCCTCTAATTACCAAAATGATAATGTTGGTTACCAAGACGGAAAAACAAAATACCATCATCCAGTACACTGAAAAATTTAATCTACGTAAACTAAAATGGAGAGGAAAGGATATAAAACCAACAATGGATAAAATCAAAAACGAACTGCTTAGTTTAACACCGGAAGAAAAAGGAAATCTGGTAAAAACATGGGAACACCTATGCGAAGCAGTAACAAGTAATCCCCCACGTACAAATCAAAACCCAATAAGATTCAACACTGGCAAAAAGCCATGGTACACTACTACCCTGAGGGAAGAAAAAAGAAAAATTGCACGTGAAGTCCGCAAACAGGCATCATTGATAAAAAGTGGAAAAAAATCAAATAAATCGGAATTGAAAGTTATGCGAAAAAAATATAAGCTCATGTTAAGGAGCGCAAAAACACTGTACCAAGAGGAAATGTGGACTAACTTACTAATAGCTAGTAAACATAAAAATGCCAGTACATTTTGGGGTATTATCAATAAACTGACAAAGGGGAATACCCTAAAACAGGAGGCAGGTATTGGAGAAAGTATATGGACCCAGCACGTTGAAAACATGTTCAGCGACAAGACGGGAGGTGAAAAAAGGCACTGTAATCCGGAGTGCAAAGTATGCACTAGAAACTGCGAACATGCAGAAAAATTGCTGGGAAAAGGAGTTAACGCTCCAGGAGACAAACTAAAGCAATCGTTGGGTAGTGGAAACGAGATCAACCCCAAAAATTCACAGTTTAGTAAATCAGAAAAAATAGTGGATGCCGTGACCGACACCCTAGTAACAACAGACCAGCTTAAAGACAAAATAAAACGCCTGAAAAAAGAGGGTGCAGCGGGTCCAAACGGGCTCCCAAATGCTATTTTTAAATATTCGCCTGAATTTTGGGCAGAATATTTAGCTCCACTCTTCAATGCAATCTACAACCAGAACAAGCCACCAAGATCCTGGAATGGGAGCATAATTCACCCCATTTTTAAACAAGGTGACCACAACGAGCCGGGGAACTACAGGCTGATATTGCTAATGGATGTTGAGGCAAAACTATATGGATCATGCCTATTATCACTCCTTCAGGACTGGATGGAAGATACGAACATAATACCAATGTTCCAAACTGGTTTCCGGCCAAGGACGGGTACATTGACAAACTTGACAACCCTGGCGCTCCTGAAGGAAAAAGCTGCAAAAAGGGGGACGAGACTGTATGCTTGCTTTATAGACCTTCGAGCAGCTTTTGATAAAGTGGACAGATCCCGGCTATGGGAAAAACTAAGATCATGGGGTATCCCGAAGAAGTTATTGGAGGCAATTATAGTACTGCACAGCAACACCTGGGCTCGAGTAAAACTGGGAGACGGTAGCAGCGTAACGGCCGAAATAAGAACACAACAGGGCCTAAAACAAGGCTGTGTACTGGCCCCAAGTTTATTCAACCTGTACATGGCAGATATTGTCAACCACATGGAGATTGGGGAATGCCATCCACCCCACATGTCAAAAATCCCAATTCCCTTCCTGCAGTATGCAGACGATATTGTTGTTCTGAGCCAAACCCCAATAGGGTTGCAAAGATCGATCAATAACTTGACAACCTATTTGGAGCACGAATGCTTGGAACTGAATAAAGAAAAAACTAAGGTTGTCCGCATTGTGGATCCTAAAAAGCAAATATTCAAATGGTATGCAAATAGCACCCCAATAAAGGAGGAAACTTCATACAAATACTTAGGTTTGAAATTGGGGCGAGGGCCGACGAACAAAGAACATAAAACCGTGCTAAAAGCAAAAACACAGTCTCTGATCTACGCATACCGGCAATTACAAAATAAACTGAGTTGTCCAAATTATTCACACCTGCTGAAAGTGATCAAAGCTCAAACCCTACCATCCTTATCATACGCACTGGCCACCTGGTGTGGCAAAGAAGCAGGGCTGTTAAACAGCCTACAAACAAAAGTATACAAGGCAGTACTAAACCTTCCAAAATCATCAGCTCCGGCGCAGGATCGCCTAGAATTTGGCCTTCTAAATCAAAAATTTCGCAGTATGGGAACCTTTGTGAAACTCTGCCATAAAATACGCACGTCGGAAGCCAATACATTGGACCATCTGCGCTGGAAAGAAATTGAAACCCAACAGAAACAGCAAGTTCCAAACAGTTGGGGAGGCTACCTGTCTCAATCCCTAATCTGCATAGGAATTGAAGAATCCTGGGACATGAATCCAGACAGATCCACCCTTGATAAAATTGTAAACAATGCGGTCAAATGGGAATCTTACCTGGAAGACAAGATAATTACCGCAAAAAGACGACACGGGTGGACCGTGATAAATTCATATACCGGGATAAAACCGCAGTCACCTAGAAAGTCACTTTAACAATTCGTTAAAACAAAGATATATAAAACATCGATTAGGTCTACAGTTCTCAAAGGACCTGCTACCAGCCTGGAAAAACTGCCACACCGACCCCCATTGTCGCCTATGTGGATATCGAAATGAAACCCTACCGCACTTACTATGTGTGTGCCCGGCACTTAAGGACTTGAGGAGACGGCTTTTAAAGAACATTTTTAATAAATTGAATATTCGGACTTGTAGGCAAGCCGTAATCCAATGGCTAGATGGATCATGTCCTATGCTGGCCTGCAGAGGGGTCAAATATATGATGAAAGCCCAATCTCTCCTACAGCAAGCTGACCTTGGAATTATACCACCAACCTGAAATAACTGACTCTTACTTGCCACTTACAAACAATTTTATTTGCCAATATTTTAAAATGTGTTTTATGCCCCAAGTTGATCTAGATGCATTTTGTAATGATTTTTAATAATTGTATACAATAAAAATTGACTTGACTTGACTTGATAAAATGACATTGTATTAATACATATGTATTCACAGAAAAAGTTAAAAGGAAATAGATGGTATCCTGTCAACGTATTGATTTTTATCATTCCTTTTTAATCACATTAAAAATGTAGATTTTCTAAACTGAACTAGTTTGTTTGCTTAGTCTATTGTGCCATTATCTTAGCTGTATGCCTGGGAGTGTTATTTTGCATATATGATTCGTGTTAAAGACCTTAGGCTTGCATGAGAAGTGTAGCAACACCTGCGTAAGGAACACCTGTACCTTACTGCTATCCCCATAGAATCTTTCAGGGGGGCTAGGGGTATTAGAGCGGGTACTTCCATCACCAGGGAGGAAGTCTGCGTGGTACCTGCATCAAAGGGATTTCGACTCATCCTGTCCACCTGTGCCTGCAACGCAGCAGTCTCAGCCCTAGAAGCCTGTAACTCAGACTGCACCAGTGTCAGTGCTGCCATGACATCGTCGATGGTGGACATTGTATTGTACGATCGGGAGGACTAAATTTCTTGGGCCGTTGATTCTGTCAGGTCCGGGTGTCCTCAGGATCGTACGATGCTTAATGGGTTCCACCTCTCGACAGCCCCTGGGTCTGACTGAACACAGACACACAGAAGTGGTCAAGTGAGGGATATCAGGTAGGGTAGGAAGGGGACAGCGGGGAGAGGAAGCTGAAACGAGAACAAGGCACTATGAGTCAAGCACACACACTAGAAACACTGTAACCAGATGCAGTACACAATGTATCCCCAGAGCTATATGGAAGCATAAGCTTATTACCTGTAGGGAGGGAAAAGGTTGGCTTTGCCTGGCAGTCAGAATGTAGAACATATATGACAAATCTAGAATGCAAGAAACTACAGGTTATCTTTCCGATCACCAGTACATGACCATAACACTCTAGTATAGCAAACACGTACCAACTGTAATAACAGGAATGGCTTCAACAGAGGGCAATGGAATACAGCCTGCCAGGCGAAGCTCATTAAACCCCTGTTGCAAGAAAATCCAAAAGATAATGCAATCGTTAGTCTCAGATCCCACAATGAAAAAGAGCTCCTGGTTAACTTCACCAGGAGGACTGCACCTTGAACAATTAAAGCAAGACGCTCCAATACATCAATACTTTACTGAATATCAAGTTGGGATCAGATCAAATGAATGCTAAATACTTCTTCATCTTAACAAAGATAAACCTTTGTTTGGCATGATGTCCGAAATGTGCACTTCCAAGGAACCCAAGGACCCTCCGTTAAGAAGTACAAATGTATCTCTTACTGCAGAGAGCAATTACCCAAGTCAATTTCACAATGGTCCCGAGGGCTAGTAAACAGTGTCACAGATTGTCACGATATGTGGCAGAGAAACAAGAAAATTCAGTCCGAGGCCCCGGTCCGGGCACTCGCACAACCAAAGTCAATCTCACTCTCCAGAACTGAGAGTCAGTGAGAATAGCGCCAGCAGGAAGCAGAACAATAGATCCTCCTCTGGATCGCTAGAATTGGAGCCTCAGCCGATAGCTCCAAACGCACACAATAGTACCTCCCACACGAGCAGAAGGCTCTCACGAGACGCTCAAAGAACAGGAAACCGGACGAGCCAAGGGCTCTTCACAAAAGGATACACTGGAACTCGGATAGCAACAATCCTACCGTGTCTTCGTGCAGCAAGTAGAATCAACGGCGAAGCGCTGTTGTCCCCGACTCCGTCTTGAAGCTTCCGCGTGTGACGTCATCGGAATGAGGCGTCGCGCGCATCGCCGAGGATCATGGGAACTGTAGTTTCCACCTGAAAGAAACGTCTCAAGGCAGTGTTCGAGACTGCCCATCTCCATGGGACACAACACAGTATGAATGTCTGTATGATTTGGTGGGGGTATTACTTAGCACATAGATGCATCAATGACTGATTCCCTGTTTGTATGTGTTTTGAAGACAGCATATGTGCAGGATTGTAAGGGTTGATGAGTGTCTATATGTGTGTGTTAGTGAGTGAATGACTGTCTCACTAGTGTCTTTATCAGTAACGACATATGTTTTAATCTAGTATATGTGAGTATTGATGTTTATAAGTGAATATATGTGAGAATGAGAGATTGTAAGAGTTCCTGTTTAAATAAGTATGTGTTTCTATAAGTGTTTGTTTAAGAGAGTAAGTATGTGTAAGTTTCCTTAGAAGTAAGGTGGTAGTGTGTGTATAGTTGTATATGCAAATAAATGGATGTTCAATAGTTTATTTGCATGTGTGAGTATGTGTGTGAGTAACTTTTGGATGACTGTTGATGTGTTACAGGATGTATAGGTGTATCACTACATATGATGAGTGAGTATATGTATGAGTGACTACATAGAACTGTTGGTGAATTAGTGGATGTGTATATAAATGGTGGAATTTCTGAATTGGTTGTTGTAACTGGTATGGGTTTTTTTGAAAATTTTTAGTTTCTATTTTTGAATATGTGTTTCAAGGGTTACAGTGAAAGGAGGTCTGTCACTCTGTCACAAGGATGGTGTCATGAGTGATGTCATGAGTGATGTCACTGACCATGTCATGAGTGATGTAATATGTGACGTCATCAGCAGTGCATTACACACGCAAGTTATAGTGAGTCCAACTAACTATAATTTGGATTTTCAATGGTTTTATGTCAGTAAAATTTTCAGCTAACTATAACTGGTGTGAAACCTATGGTTTTTTCAGTGAATTTAATCGGTTTTTTATATGCTAATTCCTAACTATAACTGGTGTGAAACCTATGGTTTTTTCATTGAATTTCATAGGTTTTTTAAATGCTAATTCCTAACTATATATAAGGCCCCAAACCTATGTTTTATTCTTTGAAGTTCAAAATTTGGTTAATAGCAAATGTCTATAGCTATGAAATGTATTTATATATATTTATATATATTTTGTATGTATTTATTTCTATATTTTATTTGTATTTTAAACAAATGTTTTTTTTTTTACCCTGGAGCTCTCCCGGGGCGCGCCCCGGTGAGCGCCCCGGAGAGTGTAGTCTTTTGAAGCACCCCGGGGCGTCTGCCCTATGGAAATTAACATGGAGAAAATGCGTTTTGGGACCCCCCTTTTATCTCGGCCCCCGCTTGACAAATCCCCCCCAAACTTTCAGGGAAGGACCGGGGCGCCACGAGGCCATTTTGAGGAAATTTTCAGGCAGATTCGTCAACCGGCGCCAACGTTATTCCAAATAGAATTTTGAGATTTAACATTGAAAAAAATCCTAACTATAACTACCTAATGGCGACCGTGTTTGTTCCAATGAGCGAACACATCAGGAGTCTTTAAAAACAAGCCCCTCATGAATTTGACAGGACAAGTGAAGCGGGCACTGAGGAAAGCCGTCAGGCTGAAACGCGTCTGCCCAGCGTTTCACCGTATTTTACAGGACTGTGTGACCTTAGCCTGGAGAGTAATAAATTGAACTCAAGCCTCTGAGCATGTGTCGGTCCCATTTTTAATGGGGTTTGGTGTGTATGTGTAAGCGGTTACAGGCACCGCTTTACCGGCACGCCCTTTTGATCTGGAGCTTCGCGCAACGCCTGTGCAGTTTGGTGGAGTGTGGAAAGACACAGCGCGACGCCCCCCCGAAGGTCAAAGACACTCACCGGAGTCCGAGGCCGCATGGGGAAAAAGGAAGCAGCTGATTGCTGTTTGAAGAGGCTTGGGTCGATTTTGTCATCTTTACTCCTTGCTCAGACCGCCGGGGGAGAAGTGCTTTCTGTGGCCAGCAGACGTTGGAACACCACATGGTGTATGGGAGAGCTGCTCACTGTACCAGCATCCACCAACAGGGAGCATGAAAAAGCCGACATGGATCTGAGCAGGACTGACAAGGCTGGAAGTCGTTGAGGGCGGGCCAGAGTGTTTGTTCCAATGAGCGAACACATCAGGAGTCTTTAAAAACAAGCCCCTCATGAATTTGACAGGACAAGTGAAGCGGGCACTGAGGAAAGCCGTCAGGCTGAAACGCGTCTGCCCAGCGTTTCACCGTATTTTACAGGACTGTGTGACCTTAGCCTGGAGAGTAATAAATTGAACTCAAGCCTCTGAGCATGTGTCGGTCCCATTTTTAATGGGGTTTGGTGTGTATATATATATATATATATATATATATATATATATTTCCGCACTTGCACCCTTGCTGCGACAGACCTTCAATCCTCGGCCATCGACCAGAAAGAACACGGAAGACCCAGAGTGCAGGTGAGTTTTTTATTTCTCAGCACACCACGCCAGCATAACGTTTCGGCCTGCACAGAGGCCTTGGTCACATGACGCACTGAGAGAGTTGCGTGAAATTTAAAGTGCTCATGCATCAACAGCGGAAACATCTTATTGGTTACAACTTGATCAGTGGGAGTGTTAAACATGATAATACACATTTCCTTGCAATTGCAAAACGGGGAAAACGAATATATTTACAAAGTGCCTTTCGTAAAAATAACTGTCTAAATACATTTACATTGTCCGATAATTCGCAAAAATTATTGTTGCTATCCTGAGGGTAGACGGGGTATTCACAATGTATGACAAACATTTCATATTTTTACAAAATGTGCAAAAGAACAACCTCAACAATTAAATAAATTAAGAGTTGCTATCTAAAAGCTGACGGCATAAATGCCTTAAATTCAATAGATGCTAATGCACAGAATACCTAAAGGTCCCCCGAACTTATTATAAAATATATACACAGAATTTCATATATATACACCTATATACAGTATAAATACTTCAAACTACTACCGTCAAACTAAATCACTGTTTTGTAGTAGTGCGATAGTCGGATAAAGATGGCACAGGCATGTATGCATTTTAAACAATCCCCTGCATGGCCCACTTTTCGATGATTACAAAAAATCTAAACCAAAACACCGCCGTTGAAAGTGCTAATATGAACAAGTGCAATTAAAACCAAACTTTTCTGAAGTTCTAGGATTGTATATAGTTACACAACTATACTGAGGATACTTAGCAACTACATTTATCAACGTTGATTGTATAACCTGGTATCTCTTATCTTACATAGTCATATCTAATCAACTTTAAACACCTTTTGATGGTTATGAAAGGTTACATCTATTACAGCCAGTAGTAATTCATCTGGGAGGGTGGCGAGAGGGTTTTGGGAGCCCCTTAGATGTTATTGGCCCTACAAACACGTGTAAAAGTCCTCCGTGGAGTTCAGACCATTCGGACTTTTACTGTCCATCTCCAGGATGTATCTGGTCTCAAGTGCCCTTAAGATCCCATCCCGGTTACCACCTCTCCTCAGCGGGCCCACAGAGTCAATAGCATAGTATTTAAGGAGACCACTGTTGTTATCATGGAACTCCTTAAAATGCCGAGCTACAGGGTAAGTGGCGTCATTTGGTAGCTGCCTCAAGGGCAAAAGCCGCCTGCCAGGATTAATTATTAATTATAAATGTTAAGCATATTTTTCTTCTTAAACTGTTTATTACAAATTTTATAATTGCTGTCAGATATCTGTATCATGTATATTATTTTAATTCTGTATGAAATGTATTTTACCGTTTACTTCTTTGTATGGTTTTTAATAAGCCGAATAAAGATAATTTGACTGACTGTGTTGATTGCCCTGATATGCTGGAGCACCCTTTTGTGGACCTGCAATTTGGTACTACCAATATACTGCAGGCCACAGGGGCACTCCAGCACATACACCACATACTCCGACTTGCACGTGAGTTGCTTGTTGATCTTACGAGGCACTGTAAAAAAAGCCGTCAAGAACTCGGTCTTGTTGAGCCTTTGAGAGCAAGCTTTGCAGCTGGAACACTTCCTAAACCCTCGACTGGCAGCTAGCCAGTTTTTGGGGGGTATTACCTCAGGACTAGATTTGACTAGTGCATCCTGTAGAGAGAACGCCTTCCTGTAGGTAATCGCTGGTCTATTAGGCATGTGTTCACCAATAACTGGATCTAATTTAATCAGATTCCAGTGTTGGTTAATGATCTTTCTAAGTGCCCCGTGCTGACAACTGTAGGTCCAAATAAGTCTGACTGGTTGTTCAATACTGGCTGTGATATTATTCTGTACTTTCTTGTGGATCAGTGCCTCATTACGGGACAGGGCATTAGCTTTTCTGATGGCTGTATCAATCAGATTTTCACTATAGCCCCTGGCTAGAAACCTTTATTTGCTAGCGGCTTGTGCATTTGTGCAGTGGGAGTCCGTACTACACACCCGCCGGATTCTAAGCATCTCCCCGTAGGGGATGCTCCGAATCAAATGTGGGGGGTGATGACTTCCCGCATGCAAAATAGTATTGCCCGCTGTAGGCTTCCTGTAAAGCCTGGTTTCTAGCCTGCCTTGACTGACCTCCAATGTGACATCAAGAAAGTGTGCTAACTGCTGACTTATATGAGATGTGAAGGACAAATTGAATGAGTTGGTATTCAAAACATCAATGAAACTAACAGCCTCTTCATAGGTTCCACGCCAAATCATCAGAATATCATCGATGTATCTGTACCATCGGATGATATGACGAGTACAGATGTCATGGTGAATACCATTGAGGACCTGTCTCTCCCAGTACCCCATGTGGAGACAGGCGTAACTGGGAGAGAAACAGGCCCCCATGGCAACCCCCCTGACTTGTTGGTAATATCGATTCAGGAACATGAAGTAATTATGGTGCAAACAGAAACCAATCATGGCGAGCAACATTTTTTTGTGCTCGACGAATTCTATAGGTCACCTGCCCAAAAAGAACTCAACAGCCCTTAACCCATCTGCATGTACTATACTTGTGTACAAAGATGACACATCTAGGGTAATCAACCAAAAATCATTTTTCCACTCAAGTTCATTCAATTTCCTCATCAGGTCACTTGAATCTTGAATGTACGAATCAAGTGCCAATACATGCTCTTGGAGGAACAAGTCAATGTAAGTGGTGGCTTTTTCAAGCAGACCCCCGCACGCCGATATGATGGGTCTACCTGGCGGCTTAATCGCATTCTTGTGCACCTTCGGAATCAGGTACAGCACAGGGGTTACAGGGTGATCATTCTTTAAGCACTTAAGCTCATCCATGCTGATAAGTCCACTGGATCGCCATCCCATCAGGAGAGAGTGGAAATCTGATTGTGCTTTCCTGAGTGCATTGATGTCACAGTGTCTATAGCAGTTCGGGTCATTGAGCTGGAGGTAGGCTTCCTCCAGATATAATGATCTGGGCCAGAGCACGATGTTGCCCCCCTTGTCAGATTGTCTGACAATCATGTTTCCATCCGATTTTATTTTGCTGATTAGTTTTTGATACTCGCTGTTACCATGGTGTTTACCATAGTTGGATTTCAATGTTTTCACATGCAAAGCCTTCATTTGTTTTACTACAGCATCCTGAAAGATATCGATATTGTTGTATGGAGTTACAGGGGTAAAGGTGGATCGTAGCTTGAGGTTGCTTAGGCCACCGGTTTGCGTGTTCACCTCCCCCTGAGTGTTCTGAGTGTTCGGAGCTTCCGCTCGCAAAACCGCCAGGTCCTGCATCAGAGGAATATCATTCACTACCAGACCCTGAATAGCGGACTCAGTCCCAGGCCTTTTACCAGTCCCCCGAGATTTACTGTTGGCAAAATGCTTTTTGAGTTTCAATTTACGTGTGAATTTAAAAAGATCTATTCTTGTGTTTACGTAATTGAAACTGCTGGGTGGGCTATACGACAATCCTTTAGACAAGATGCTGATTTCTGAGTCAGAGAAAGTAGTACTAGTTAAATTGATAACAGATAAACCATTGTCCAGTGTTTGTGACAGCTTGCTCACTTGTTTCGTGTTGGCTACTTCTTCTTGGTGTTGTTCCAACGTTTGTAATTCCGTTTCTTGGGCTTTTCGCTTGGCGCTGCTTTTTCTTCGCTCCCGCCGCTTTTCATTGGGGGTTTTTCTGTAATATATATATATTCCAACAAAATTTTTTACCCTAATGGAAGCTCCACCAAGTAGATATTGAATGCACTGGTCTTTAATGGGATGCAACAGAGTCAACAACAAAGCGCGTTCTTAAAAGTCACCGGCATACTCTGCCAGACGCGTTTCAGGTTTCCCTTTCCTCAGTGGCAGGGTTGCAAAGAAACATCCAGGCAAAAGTGCTGCTAATTAGAAAGCCACGGACCTCCCCAGTGAGCGTCGCCGTTCCTACGGCATGTTGGTCCTTGTAGTAGCACTGTGTATTTCTCCTGTGAGTTTCGCCCACAGTTCACCAAAATAAAGTAATTCATCAATCCCAAGTGGGTAAAAACCACAACTTTGTTGCAGTGCTGTTCTAATTTACGAACCCCATTAGGCATCTACTTCCTGCTTTTCTGGTGACCATCATACTCGTAGTGAATGATT
This sequence comes from Lissotriton vulgaris, assembly GCF_964263255.1. Taxonomy (NCBI): domain Eukaryota; kingdom Metazoa; phylum Chordata; class Amphibia; order Caudata; family Salamandridae; genus Lissotriton; species Lissotriton vulgaris. The sequence goes on along the minus strand of NC_141687.1, from coordinate 1,524,607,931 downwards.
AGCTTCCATTAGGGTAACCTTTTTTGTTGGGATATATATATATATATATATATATATATATATATATATATATATATATATATATATATATATATATATATATATTCAAAGCATTGTCTTCGATTCCAAACTCCTTGGAAACAACCACCACGGACTCCAACTACAGTAACAGTGATTTTATTTTTTCAAAAAAGCAAAACTCACTTTAAATATATGTATTCACTGAAAAACCATAGGTTTTAGGGAAAGCTATAGTTAGTTAGACATTTCACTCGTACAAAACCAGAGAAATTCTCACGTTATAGTTAGTTCAGCTAACTATAACTCGCGCCCCTGCAATGCACTGCTGATGACGCCACATATTACATCACTCAGGACATGGTCAGTGACATCACTAATGACATCTCAAATGACATCACTGATGACATCATTGATGACATCATCCAGGGACTGTGTGTTTCTGTAAAGTTTAAATATGTTTAATATATATAGGGAAAGGCGTATTGAAGAATGAGTGGATGTATAAGTGTCTGAATGGATGATTTAGTAGGTGCGTGACTGACTCTATAAGTGAGTGATTAAACGTATCTTACTGAATGTATAGGATAGTGACTAAACTGTGTGAATGTCTGTATCCATCTGTCTGTTGGTGTGTAAGCGGCTACATGGGTTTGTGAATAGCTACATGAGTGTCTATATGGGTTATTGATTTGTTGTCTGAGTATCTGTATGGGTGCCTTAGTTTTTATGTGGGTAGGTTGTGTGTGACTCTGTGAATAGATAAATGCGTGGGTGATTCACTGGGTGCATGGTTTCAAGAGTGCATCTGTGATGGACTGTATGGGTGAGTGAGTGTGTGTATGGGTGTGTTAGTGAGTGAATGTATATCTCAGTGGTACCTGTGTGAGTAACTACATATGTGAAAACCAGTATATATGTGTGTTGGAGTATTTAAATAGCTATAAGTGAGAGTGTGTGATAGTGAGAGTGACTGTATGGATGAGTGTGTGCTTGTATCAGTGATTGTAAAAGAGCGTAAGAATGGGCTAGTATTTGCCTGAGTGATTGAGCTGGTGTGTTTATAACTGTATAGGTGAGTAAATGGCAGTGTGATTACTTTTTTGCATGACTGACTAGGTGTGTGAGTAGCTCTATGGATGAGTGGTGGTGTGTGAGTGTGTATATAGGTGTATGAGTGCATATGATAGTCCTGTACTGAATGACCATAAGTAGGAGTAAATTCACGGGTGAGTAAGTGGATGTGTGTGTAAACCTAAGAATCAGTGAGAGGGTTTGTAGTTATTGCTGTTGGAGTGTCTATGGTTTTGAGAATAGCAGTCTGTAATTTAGAGTGGGTGTATCAAAGGTTATATTAGGGTGTGAGAAGATGCATCAAATGATCACATGGATGATGTCATCAGTGATGTCATTTGGGATGGCATCAGTGATGTCATCAGTGAAGTCACTGACCATGTCATGAGTGATGTAATATGTGATGGCATTGCGGGGGCGCGAGTTATAGTTAGCTGAACTAACTATAACGGGGGATTTTTCTGGTTTTGTACGAGTGAAATGTCCAACTAACTATAAATTTCCCCAAAACCTTTTCAGTGATTTTCAAAGGTTTTTTAAATGCTAATTTCTAACTGTAACATGCCTGAAACCTATGGTGTTTATAGTGAATTTCAAAGATTTTTCTCAAATGCTAGTTTCTAACTATGCCTAAAGAGGTAGGACATGTGAAGAAAGAAAATGCACCGAAAGAAGTAAAAGAAATGCAGACAGAAGCAACAGAAGACCACAAAGATGAAGAAAAGTGCAGGTAGAAGCAAGACATGTGCAGAAAGAACCAACAGAGGAGCAGAAAGAGGCCTTGTTCCAAAATCATTCTGTGCCCACAACTTTTTCAGATGGGTACTAATGGTAACTCACTCTGACTAACCAGGCCTAGAGCCAGTGCTATGCTAAAAGACACTTAGAATACAGTGAAAACACCTAGGGAACACTATGCGTTGGGGTACCCCTGTGATTAGCATGACATCCTCTGTAAGGCCCTAGTACATAATAGGGCAGGGGGATTAAAACTACCTCTTAAAACGTGCTACGGGCCGCGTTTGCACAGAGGTGAAGGGGGGGCCTAAGTTGACGTGTGCAAACACGCCCTGTGGCCGTTTTAAGTTGGGAGATTAAGTCCCCTTGAATCCTGATGGTCCTTGGGGTCCAACTAGCCAACCAGGTACCTACAGTAGGCGCCACAGAGCTGCGTTGCAAAGAGGTGTAAAAAGGGGCGTGGTCTAGCCCACCTCTCTGCAACGCAGCGCAGTCGCGCTTACTGGAGGTACCTGGTGGGGTTGTTGGCCCCCTGGGACCCTCAGGTCCCTGGGGTCAACAGTGCATTGCAGAGAGGTGGCCCAGGCCACGCCCCTATTTACACAACTCTGCAACGCAGCTCTGTGGCGCTTACAGGAGGTACGTGGTGGTCATAGCAAACCGCAGTTTGCTATGACAGGGTGGGAGCCGCAAGGCTCCTGCCCTGCGATAGCAAACTGCGTGTCCCGGGGTGGCCCCCCCAGTGACACTGCAGGAGCAGGCCCTGGGGGTTGACGGTTCCCAGAGCCATCACAGGTTCCAGGAAGGGGGCCACACGGCCTCCCTTCCCAACATCTGAACAGCCCCGGGAAGGTGGTGGTCCCAGGGGCAAGTGGGGGGCTCGAGCCCCCCCACACAGGTATATATATTTTTTCAAAAGAAGCCCGAGGGTGGTGGTCCCCGGGGCTGAGGGGGCAGTGTGCCCTGTGATTATAATTAATGAGAACCCCGGGGGTGTGGTTCCTGGGGCTTGGGGGGACTTTGAGGCCCCCCAAACTTTAAAAACCAAGCCCCAGGGGTGGCGGTCCCCATGGCTGCTGGGGTGCCTTATGCCCTTTCAAAAATGTATGCAAAGCCCGGGTGGGTGGCGGTCCCCGGGGCGGTGTGGGGGGGATTGGGCCCCCACACATTTTTTAACTGTCCCCCGGGACCTGGCCCAACCTGGGCCTTCAATTAAACGAAGCACGGGTGTCCACGCTTCGCTTTTTAAATAGTGTTCCCGCTGGATTCGTGCACCCAGCAAGAATTCGGCTGATTTAAAGAAAAATGCTAGTGGGACCCCCAGAGCAGGCTGTTTCTACCCTGCCCACTTTTCTTGTTTTGCGCATTTCTTTTTCTCTTTAATTGGCTGCCAACACTTCCTGGTTTGAAGTGTTGACAGCCAATTAGAATGTAGCTTGTGATCAGCAGGGTGTGCGGATCCTCCGTGCCTCTCTATATCAAAACTTTTAATTTTTGATTTTCTCAGCAGCTACTGAATGGATTTACACCATTTAAGAAAAATAGTGCTTTCTCAACCAAGCACTACCTTTTTGCCAAATTTCGTGTAATTCCATTTAGCAGTTCGAGCTGTAGCCGCGTCTAAAGTTTCCTATGGGAAATTGATTTTTTTCACCTCTTTTTCTTGAATTTCTCAGGAACTACTGAATGGATTTCCACCATTTAACAAAAAGAGTTCTTTCTGAAACAAGGGCTACCTTTTTGCCACATTTGGTGTAATTCCATTCGGGCTGTATGCGTGTCTAAAGTTTCCTACAAGAATTAACATGGAGAAACCATGTTTTGGGACCCCCCTTTTTTCTCAGCCCCCACTTGCCGAATCACCCCGAAACTTTCAAGATAGGAGCTGACCGGAGCCCCCCACAAGTTTTGAAAATTTTCTGAAGATTTGTCTGAAACCTATAGTTTTTTCAGTGAATTTCTAAGTTTTTTAAATGCTAATTCCTAATGATAACGTGCCTGAAACCTATGGTTTTTTCAGCGAATTTCAAAGGTTTTGTAAATAATAATTTATAAATGTATTAATTATTATGTCTTTCTTTTTATACTAATTTCTTATATTTTAAAATAAATATTTATATTTTTTTTATTTTTTAGATTATATTTCATATTCTTATTATAAAATACTAACAAAACTAAATTGCTAAATATTTTTGGGATTAAAGATTGCTTGACTTCGGTTGCAACCATAACACAACTCCAGCAATTCTCTCTGGGCTGTATGCTCACAATGCTGTATCAATCCTTACACCTGCTTTCAAGCATATGCAAGGTTTTGACGCAGCATAAGCTCAAAAGTGACTGAATGAAATGTTATACATTTCACTCAGTCACTTTTAGGATGCGTTGCTGCACCCCCTCCTGCACAGGAAAGCCTCCTTCTGGCACAGGGCTTTACAATGTAATGCACCCTCCAGATGCATCACATTCTTAATACATCACACTATGGCACATCTTTTGCACCACCGCTGTGTCACAAAAGTTATGCAACGGCTGTGTAAAAGAGGCACAAGGGGACTGTAAATCCACCCCTCACACATACAAATTCACCCAGACAGCTTCGCAAATTGAAGCACAGACTTGTAGCATATTTATGTACATATGTTACATTCAAGTGCTTCGGACATACTACAGTATACTATAGGTAAACACCTTAAAGATTTATGCTGTAGCACTTCCTTATAGTTCTGCACTTTCACATTCTCCATACACTAGTAATATATTCATTCATTCATTTATAAACTACACATTCATTCTGACAAACTTATACACACTGACATAGAAATATAGTTCTTTCTTTGACCAGTGAAGGTTGTTCTAAAAAGAAGTGGGTTTTTTTCTGTTTTTACTTTTCAATTTTTTGTGTGTTTTGTCAACAAGTTTTTTTTTAAACCAAAAAAAATGAACTGGAACCCAAAAAGTATCAAACAGGAACAAAAGAATGAAAAAAAAACTAATGTCGAGGACAGCGATGCTCCTGCATCCTGCGTTTCATTACATCAATAGACAGTTCCCTATAACACAAAAGACTATCCCAATGAATGCATACAATTTTAACGTCAGCAAAATCAGGATCAATTTGTGGATGTGGACTGCTTGCTGAACATTATGCTGCAGTAGTTGATGTGCTTGGTGCAGAAGCAGGTGGGTTCTCCTGCAACCTCTCTCTTGCAGCTCGAGCAAAGTTATTGGGGTGCAAGTTCTTCACATGTCGCACCATATTTGCTGTGCCAAAGGAGTATTTTTTAGATGGATCACCCCTTGAAAGAGTTGTTTGGCAAATTTTACAGATTACTTTTGGAGCATTAACCTTTTTTTGCCCTTCAGGGAAGGTAAAAAATTGCCAAATTAGAGCTTCTTTCCTCTTCTTTAGAGGTTCTTAAGGAATGAAACCTGACTCCGAAGAACTGCTGGAACGATGAGTCCATTGCTCTTATAATGATCTTCCTTCTATTTGAAAAAATTCTCAGAAGAAATGCTTCTTCTTAGAAAGTCAAGGTCGAATGATTATAATGGGACGGAACTTTCAACAGTTACAATATGAAAAGTTATGAACCAATCAAATATCTTCTTTTAAAGTCACATGACTTTATGTACGCTTATGATGCGCTTAAGCAGCTGTTTCGATACCAGTAAGCATGATGTTCTACCGCGATTTGTGTTATTGTTTTTAAAAGCAATATATGATTGTTAAAACTGTAAAAAAAATGTTCATAGTTATCCCAAATATTATCTTCCCTTAGTATGTACATTAAATACATAAATATATGTTTTTAACCATGTAGAAACATTGGCGCCTTTCGCGTGCAGGGCATTGTTTATGACGTCACACGTAACCTTTGATGCGACGCATAACGTCAAACCATATTCGTACTGTATGTGCGGGTACACGCTGAGTATGATTAGAAGTACATGTATGGTACGATCACCCTCTCAGTGACAAATCAGAGCACAGGGCGCACTAACGAGAATCATTAGAAGTGGTCACTCATTGGAGGTCCGATTCTAGGCCTGCCTCTGCGCACATGATAATACCGCCCCATCTCTCTCTGTTGTTAATTGTTGGTGCACACACTCACACTTGCACATGCGCAGTGCACGCCCGACCACACTCCCCACATGCCACCACCTAGAAAGCTTGCTATCACTAAGCCTAGAAACCAATACATTAGCCAATGTGATGTCCCCCAAGGTCATCTTTCTTATAGACCGCGAAAACGCAACCAACGGTGATCCTGGGCTTGGTTTGCTCAGCACCCGCGGTTCCCATATAATCCGAACACTGATGTGAGCACGCTCTCTTTTGCCTGCTTGTGCTGCGGCGACAGAGAGTGTCGTCATTGATTTTACTACAAACTTACAGCTCGAGCGGAGAAGGACTCCAAAAACGCCCAACCACAATACCATAGGCGCGGAGGCGGCGGCGCCCACACCCAAAACACCCCAGATCCAGCGAAACCGCAGCCTTTGAAGACACGACAAAAGACGACAAAAGCAAAGGTAAGAGAAACCGTCACAACATCAGACTCCGCTGTAAATTGTATATGCATTATGCAATTTTTTTCTCCATCATATGGCTCTCCTACCCCTTAATGGTTTTAAATTGTATGCACATAGTATAAAAGTTTCTATCAGCGTCACGAGGTCCTATACACCTCTAATTTTATAAATTATGCATCCATAAAATTCTGTGTCGTATTTCTGTACTACGCCACGTGCTTAGGCCTCTATCGTAATTAAATGTGCGTCCATGATGATATTTTTTTTTCTGCATCACAAGGTCGTCCCAGGCAGGTCCGGACTGGCCGTTGTGGGCACAGGCAAACCCCTGGTGCGCTGCAAGTGTGGGGGCCGGTTTTGGGCCCTGGGGGGTGATTTTTCTACAGGGCCGTTTTTGCAGTATAGCTGCAAAATCGGCCCTGTAACAAAATCGGCCGAAAACCGGCCCGGCAAAGAGCTCGGTCGCACCCCCAACTCCCCCCTCCTGGGGGCGGCAAAGCACTTTCCCAGGGCTGGTTTTGGTTCCCAGTCCGGCCCTGGTCCCAGGCCTCCATTCTTATTGATCTTCCTTTGTTGATCCTAAAATGTCCTTCTGTCTTAAGGAGGACTACCATGCCTTTTGTTTATAAATTGAGCTTCCATGAATTTCTGTATCCTATTTTTGAAGTGAGTCACATGCTTTACAATGTGTTCTTTTTATTGTATGTTCATGATGGTATTCTTTTCTGCATCACATGCCCCTCCTACCCCTCAATGATTTTGTATGTACATAGTATAAATGTTTTTTTCTGTGTCACAAAGTTCTCCAGACCTGTATTTTTATAAATTCTGCGTACATAAATTTCGGTTTCGTAGTTTTTTAACTGTCACGTGCTTTAGCCTGTATTCTTATACATTGTGTGTTCATAATAATATTATTTTTTTTAATCCATCCCGTGGCCCTCCCATCTCTGCTTTGCTTTATTTTTCTGGAATATATGCTTTCTGGTTCATCGTATTTGCTCCCTCCTAATTCTCCCATTAGTTGTAATATTTATTACTGCGTCACGTGACACTCCCAAGCCTGTATTCGTTTTTGAATACTTGTAAGTCTAAATGAATGTAATTTGCAGCCACGGCTTGTGCAGCACGTTACGCCGGGTGGTGATGTCAGCAGCCATGGCTCATGCAGGGCGTTACGCCAAGCTTTGACGTCAGGCAGAGGAGGAGCAGGGTGGGGGGTTGTAAAATGCGGGATATGGATGATGCCAGGTAAGTATCGAAAAAAAAAATAATTGTTGCCCGCGCTGCATCACATTTGCCGATGCAGCGTGGGTAACGAAATTTGTTTTATATTTTTTTGGTACTTACCTGATGTCGTCCATATCCCGCATTTTACAACCCCCACCTTGCCTGTCGTCACCGCCTGGCGTAACGCCCTGCATGAGCCGTGGCTGCTTAAATGCAATTGCAATTTAAGGAATCTCAATTTAGAGATTCCTTAATTGTGATATTTGCATTTGGAATGATGCATCCCAAATGCAAAAATACCGGTCACAAATGGAAAGATTCTGAGAATCTGCCCGTTTGCGACCGTTTTTTTGCTTGATGCAACTTCTTTAAAATACTCGTAAATACCAAACAGGGTTTTCAAGGATAACATTTGTTTTGCAAACTACCTTTTCAATGGTTAGCATTGTTATTATGATTCCCTAATATACATCTTTCTTACATTTACAGTCTATTGAAAAGTATTGTGGTGTCTGCAACCAAAAAGCTTCAGCAACTTATACAGAAAACTTTATGGTAAGAATCTTTTCTGAGTTGAGTGCACTATATTTGAAAGCTGACTATGCACCGTCAAGGATGTGTAATTCCTATAGCCCGACGCACAGCACATATTGTTTGAGGTCAAGGGCAACAAGTTTTCATGTGTATTGTGTCCTTGGCACAATTATGCCGAACTCCCACCAGCACATATCCTATAGCTGACAGTTAGCAGTACCACATAATGGGTCAGAGAATGGCACTGTCTGTAGTTAACGTAATATATTTGCCCATATGCTAATGCTGTTCAAACCTGTATTTATGGTTCATTAATTGAGTGCATTTATTACACTGGCTCGCACTCTAAGTAAATGTTGTAACCTCTGAGTGCACAACTGTCAGTGGCTCCATTATGCAAAAGTGTGCAGCTCTGAAACACGCCTGACCCACGTATGCTTATCAGAAATGTATGCTACCGAGTTAATATTTGTTTCCATATGTTAAAGACCTTCAAACTTGTACAACATTGATGCAGTCATTGTTATTAGTTAGAGTGACTCTTCCAAATAAATGTTGTAAACTCAGACTGCACTACTGACAGTTTCTGTAGTAAAAAAAGTGTACACACACTTCCAAAGTTTAGCACTATGAGGCTATGTATACTGCTCTCAGAATACTCTGCGGTTTGACGCAAATATTTGCAGGAGCTTAAAAGCAAGTTTGATAATACTTTGCTTTCAAAATAAAATGTTCATAAAGAAGAGAAAGCAGGAAAAAAACCTTTTGCTAAACTACTATAAAATTTCTGTTACCATTTTTTGCAGTATCATTTAATAACGTGTTAATCCATGTTAGTATTTCCCAAAAATAATTATTATGGAAAATCTCTGTAACTACTTTCAATAAGATTATGGGAAACAAAATTCAACAAGCATTGGCAAACACAGTAGGTCTGAAATTGATGGTCACCTTTTTACTTTCATCATTGTGTGACTCGTTTTGGCATCGTGTTTGTAAAACGTTATTGGCATGTAAGCTGCTGCGCCCTCACTATTATAACAAACTTTGACAAAAGCTAAAAATATTTTGGGTTTTAAAAAGTGCAAACTTCCACAGTAGTTACTGGCACTGAACAAAACTACTTTGTGTGCTGATATGCTCCTTGTGAAACAGCATAATGCTTTGACTCACAGTGAAGCCATCCGATACAAAGACAGAGAGAGAGAGAGAGAGAGAGAGAGAGAGAGAGACAGGAGAGAGAGCAGAGTGGATGAGAGTGGAGGGAACAGAGAGAGAGAGAGAGAGAGAGAGATGTAATAAATGCAAAAGGTCACGGTTAATGCCAGACCAAATTAGAGACCCAATTATTCAAGAAAGTCTCAAAAGTGCACCCATGGAATATGTCCTAGCATTAAGTGCAGCTATACAGCTTTTGTGAATTCCCAAAAATGTACACAAGTAGGACAAGAAATAGTACCCCTAGAAAATATTTGTGAACTACATTTTAACATGATCAAATTTGCTTGTGTAGATTTGCTCATGCAAAAATCTGAATGTTTACAAATTTACTTTTCCTCCAACATCTTTTTTCCCAACTCAGGAAGAAGGTTGATGTCTGCCATTGTTTGGAAGAAATTTCCAACATTCTTCACTATAACAAAAGATTAGAGAAGAGTTCTTAAAAACGCATAAAACATGGAAGTTAGTGGGTTTGCACAGACTCAAAAGGCCATTCTGACCCTGGAACTATGTTTACCATGTAAATACATATAAAGTTTTTATTTCAAAAAGCTATTCACCTGTAAACAATGCAATATTAATTACAACTTACTTTTCACTTTCTTCTCAACAGGCCCAATGTTTCGAATGCAGCAGATGACTAAACCTTCAATTCACAAAAGCAAATGTAAATCATACTTGCCTTTTACTGCCTGTATATGTAAAAAATGTATTAATTTAGTTGAGTCTGAACACACCTTTTTAATACGGACTATGGAATAGTGGTATAAAAATATAATTCATTCTATTGTCAGATATCTACCTTGGTGATAGTGGAATTACCACTACTTTTTAGTCAACAATAATGTGTAGAGGAGCGGTGTTGCTTCTTCACCTTCAAAGAGGAAGATTTAAATTTATATTTCAACAGATAAACAAAATATTTACTCAATTTCAAAAAGAAAATTAAGTAGGAATGTTAGACAAAGTCTGCTCCAACTCTAAAAGCATTGTGCAAATCATAACAGGTGAAAAAAAGTGTGTCTCAACATTACTTTTTAAGATAATTTGAACGCAAGACTTGACTGCAGGAGTGTCCAAATACTTATGCACTTTTTATGCTGGACAGTTTTGCTTCTAAACACCCTTTCACTGCTTTCTTCCAAACCTTCAAAAAAGATTTAATGAATTTACTTCTATAGTCTTTCAGGTCTGTATATCTCTAATGTAAAACAATTGTACTTCAGTCAGTCAGTCAAAAAACTTTATTCGGTTAATTAAAACCATAAAAGCAGTACATGATACATAGAATCAGGTTAAAAAATACTATTAAACAAGTATAAAGAATTGATTGCTACTCCTTCATAAAACACAATAAACGCGTTATTTCTTTAAAAGGGATCGATAGATATGGGGAACACCTGTAACAACATGTTAAAAAACATTCTCACCGAGGTTTGTGCAAAAAGTCAAATTTGGTGATTAGTTAATACGGCAGCTCTAAGTTTGTTTTGTCTGGCGGCTGCTACCAAATAACAGGCTACACCATATGTGACCTGCACCGAGTTCAACATCTGGAGATATAATAATGCTGGCCGTACCTGGACGAAATTCAAATGTTTCAAGATGGGAACAAGAAATTTTTTCCGCGGCACCAGGTAGTGCTCACAGAACATGACCAGGTGCAGAGTGTCCTGTGTGGAAAAACAGTCACATGTACAAGGGGGAAAATTTTCTGGGGTACCCCATTCTGTGTGCGAGCCAAGGACAAGGTGAATCAAGTTGAATCTGAACCTTTTGAGCAGGAAGCAATGGTAAGGCTTTGTGACATATTTCAAATAGGGTTCCATAGCTGTAGATGTGGAAAGTTGAAAAAGTAATCTCACCGTGGGTTTACAGAGTTCAACCGATTCTCTTTCGCATTCCAACAAAGTTCGAAAGTGTTGCTTCACCCACTTTACATCCTCTTTTTTAAGGTTTTGCGGTAGAGAGTACATTTCCGGACGCCCTAGCCTCTCGCATGCCGCTCTAACATACGCCAGCCACGGTATATTGTGAGCTTTGTCCAGAGACATACAATCTTTAAGGATGCAGTGATTCAAGCTGATTTCCTCGTTTGTCCAGGTTTTAATCCAGCATAATACTGGGGACATTTTTAGGAGATCAGAGACATATCCCATGCCTATTTCATTGTGGATTGAATGTGTGGGGGAAGATTTCGGGAGTGACAACAGGGCCCGTATAAAATTGTTTTCAGCAATTTGTATGCCTGGGGTTGAGACATAGCCCCAAATGTCTGCCCCATAGGATGCGATTGCCACGCATTTGGCTCTGTAGATCCTGGTCATGGCTTCCATAGGTCTCGAGCCCAGTCTTTTGGAAAAACTCAGAAGTGCTGTAGTGGATCTAATGACTCCATTTTCTTTAAGTTTCATTTGTGCCTTCCAAGTTCCTCTCTCGTCAAAAGTGACGCCCAGGTAACAAAAGAAAGGAACCCTCGAAATTGGCGAATTGTTACAGCTGAAGGATCTAATCTTCATATGTTTCTTTTGTGAGCCTACGACCATGACATGGGATTTAGCAGTGTTAATCTTTAGGTCGAGGGCTTCCATGAAGAGGCCAAAATGGTCCAAAAGTCTTTGCAGGCCTGTGCCAGTCCGAGCTATAAGAACAGCGCCATCCACGTATAGGAGGACCGGAATAGGTAACCCCCCATACGCGGCATGTCCAAGGTGGCTGAATTCAAGGATTTCCCCAAGGCATTGATGTACAGTGTAAAGAGGAGAGGGGCCAGGATGCAGCCTTGTCTGACCCCTCTCCCTGATCTGACCTTTGCTGTACACCTTCCATCCCTCGTTGCCCTAACGGACGCAAACAAATTTAAATGAAGGTCATGCAGAAAACTAACCAAGGTGGTGTCCAAACCCAAATTTCGTAAGATAGACCATAGTTTTGAACGATTGACCAAATCAAAAGCGGAAGATAAATCCATAAACCCCAAATAAAGAAGCCCCCCCTTCACCACGGTGTATTTGCTAATGATTAGATGAAGGTTCAAGCATTGATCCATTGTCCCTCTGTGAGCCCTGAAGCCATACTGTAAATCTGAAAGGATCCCGCTCTCCTCCAGCCAATCCCCCAGTCTATGCAAGATGACTCTGCCTAAGATCTTGACGGCAGAGTCCAGCAGGGAGATAGGTCTATAGCAGGCCGGGTCCCCCCTATTCCCTTTCTTAAATATAGGCACAATTATGGAGGTGGACCAAGAAGCTGGGAAGCCAGCTGTGGGAATTGCGTTAAAAACGTTGGTTAAAATCTTTGACCAAAATTGTGGGTACTGGATATAGAGATCTGCAGGAACCCCATCGGGTCCCGGGGCCTTATGTTTACTAGTGTCTCTTATCGCCCTTTCAACCTCCATGGTGTTAAACTCCATAACCAAGTTGGATGGGTCATGGGTATTGGCAGGTAAGGCAGGGACTGTAGATTCATAGATTTTTCCAAAATGGGCTAGCCATCTGTTGTCCTCTATGACACAGTCTAAATCCAATGTCCCATTGTCAGAGAAAAAGGGCTGATTTACAATGGCCCAAAACTTTTTACTGTCTCTCAGCACATCCACAGATAAAAGGCTATCCCAAGCTTCCTCCTTGATTTGGGTTTTACGATTAAGGACTACGGTTTTATATTCCTTCCTTAACTTGGCCACTATTAGCCTATCTCTGGGTTTTTGTTTAACGGCTTTCATCAGGGCGCTATGTTTCCTCGACCATTCATTATTAAACCATTTATGTGTCTTCGTGTTTCCTTGCGCGACTGACCTTCGTTCCAAGTTCTTGCTGATCCTTAAACAAATCTCCTCATATGCAGCCAAAACCTCGGGGCCCTGGGCGGTTGGATCCAAACACACTGCCATATTGGCCTCAGTCTCTTGTGCAAGTGAGTGAAAGAATTCGTCTGGGACAATCATCTCCCATTTAAGGCGCCTTCCCTGATCTTTGGACTTCAGATCCTTTGGAGCTGCCACGCCTGACGGACTGCCAGTCCGGAAGCAGTCTAGGTCCAAGGTCAGGAGGACAGGATAATGATCACTTGAAATAGCAGTGACCACCCTGTACTCACGTGCCTTTGCCAGGGCCCCATTTGAAACAAAAATGTAGTCTATAACGGTGTTGGCATCTCTCCCAACGAAGGTTGGGGCTCTAGGATCATTAATACTTTGGTCAAGTTCATAGAGGTTTAAATTAGCTAGAAGGAACTCTAGATACTCGCCCTCAGTTGTGTGCTCGAAGTGAGGAATCGCTTCAGATAGTATGCCCCCATATCTATCATTAAAACAACCACCCTCACAGGGGTGAATATTAAAATCCCCCAGAATAACCAGCTCTGGGACGGTAGTGCAATCAAGCCTATAGACTGACAGAAAATTTAACAAAGAAATCAAATGTTCGTTCACGGTGGCGGACTCCTTTGAATTATAAAAATTAATCAGCAAAAAAGTCTTTGAGTCAGGGAGGGTCCACTCCACCGCAAGCGTGTTGGTAGGTGCGGAATCTAATTTTTTAAAAACCCCTGCTAGATCCAGAGAACACAATGTGAGTAAGCCACCCTTTGCTCTCCCTCTTACACCTGGTACTGCTGGTATAGAAAAGCTACAGAAACCATCCAAAGAGAAACTAGATGTGGTATCCCATGTTTCTTGGAATCCTAAAATGTGATATTGTTTAATGAATCCTTGCCATATTGGGTCTAAAGCCTTTGCATTTAATCTCGCCACATTCCAGGTGAGGACTTTACATAGTACTAGGTCTGTATTAGGGGCAATGGACGTAACCACGCCCCGATTCTCACTCCCCATCAAGCTGTTTCCGGGTGTGGAGGATGAATTAACTATGGTCAAGGCCGCCGTGGCGGCATGCTTGTGAGAAGAGGTTGGACTAGTCCAGGTGCTCCGTTCCCCTGGGGAGCCCTGTGTATGTCAGTCCACCCAATCTGTAGTTGACAAACAATCAAAGCGATTTGCTATAGGGAAGTGCAAGGGGTTGGATGGGCCATTTGGCGGCTGCTGGTAGTAATAGGGTTGGGTGAGATGGGGGCTGTAAAAGGGGCCGCCTTGACGTGGTCTACCTCCTCTACTCCTCACCAAGTTCCATCCCCCATCCCAGCCCTCCTCCCTGGCAGGGGGTAGTGTGTCCCAGGGTAAGTTAGGCCTCTGTCTGGGTATGCGATCGTATGAACCTTTAAGCCAGCTCCAGCGATTGTCCGCTTGATTGTGGGGGAGATAGAAATACGAGAGAGGTCTGGCGGTCACCGTGCTCGCCTGATATCTTGGGGCCCCGCTATTGCAGATAAAATCTACAACCTCCGGATTCTCGAAAGTAACCACCACACAGTCGCCTGGCAGATTTTTTCTGTTGCCTCCTACCCAAGGGGCCCTCTCTATCATTAAGATGTTGGTAGGTATGTTTGGCGGAAGGGGATAATTGTTAGCTAGCCAGTGGCATACTTTATTTTTGAGAGCCTTATATGATTCTTCTTCTGGTGAGCGAATTTCAGTGACTCCAGTAAGGATGACCACGTAGGGCGCGGCATCCGGGGGGAGGTGAATGTTTCTACGCGCCATATCCTTAGCTTTATCGTGTGTATCAAGTTTGGGGGCCTGAGGTAAACCATCGCTGGTTGTGGGCTGGGGGGTTATGTTGTTTTTAGGGGGAATCAGTGTTGTATCTGTTTTCTTAATTTGCTCTACTACAGGGGGTTTAGATTTAGAGCCAGCCTGATTTGGGGTGTTACTGGGTTTCTTAACCGTCATTTTATTAGTCTCCAACACTTTATTAACAACCACCGGGGTCTTTGCGGGTTTAGTTGGATTAGTGACCTGGGTGGGTTTATTATTTAAATTGAAGCTGGGGGCACTTATGTCCTTATGTATATTTTTTAAGACCGTTTCCAAGCAGCGTAATCTTACCTCTATGGGTTCTAATAATACTTTTAGCATGTTAAAGATTACTGTGTTATTTATACTTGAGCCGGACTCATCCTGTGGTGGTGTTATTAATGGATTACCTGTGTTTCCACTAAGTTGCAAAATTTCTTCCAGACTTTGGTCAATTATGGTATCGTCTGGGAGACTCAGAAGTAAACCGGGGTTGTTGGGAAGTGAGCCCTCTGTGGGAGTAGGCGGAACGACTAGAGGTTTTTCAGTGTTAGGGAGATTGGGCAAAGTAATGGCCTTCTTTCCTTTCACAGTAGGTGATTTGTTGGTTTTACGTTTTTGCTTGGGGATTGCCCCTTCTCGCCGGGCCCTTTCTTTTATGATGGCTGTAGAGTTACCGATGTTTGACTCACTACATTGCGTTCCACTCTCAGTCAAGATGTTAAGGTTGGGTGAGGCCTCTAGGTCCTGAACAGTATTTGAGGCATCCAAGTCCCCGTTACCTCCGGGATGATGTACTAGGACCTGTACATCTGCCCGGGGATCAGTTTTTGGTGTCTGAGCCTGAGCAATGAGGCCAAGGGAGGAACGCTTGGCCATGGCCAGGTCTTGAGAGACTCTCCTGTCCATAAGTATTATCCCTTCGTCAATTAGTGCGTGTGTACGGGTGATGAAGTCATCCAAGGTCCCTGTAAGCTTTTTTGCTCCTGCGGCGGCCATGCTTCTAGTTTCACGGCAGGACATAACCCGTGTATTCTAGGTGAAATGACGGTTGGGAGCTATATGTGCCCAGCCAAGATCTGTGGCCCAGTCCAGTCTCCTCTGGCCTCTGTGGGCCACAGAGGGCCCGCCCTTTGCCCGGGCTTAGCCCCGGGCGCTCCCGCGCGCTCCCGCGCAGCGCGGTTCACTGTTTCTTATAGGCGTTGGTCTAGTTAGGCTGGGCGGGGCGGTCAGGGAGAGCAGGCCAGGTGACTCGGCCTCAGGATTGCCGGGACTCCTTGGAGAGCGAGTCCCGGTTCCAGCGCTCGCAACCCTGTCTCACGCTCACTCGCCCAGCAAGGGCCTGCACCTCCGGCTACAACGACGGCGATGCGGGACCCGCGAAGCGGGTTCCGCGAGTTGTGGCGTGGTCCTTCCTCCAGCAACAGCAACAGGGCAAAGGTAAATTCGGCGTCCCCTTTGGCAATGGAAGGCAGAGTCTTTTAAAGTGATTAGGCCGGGCGGGGCGGTCAGGGAGAGCGGGCCAGGTGACTCGGCCTCAGGATTGCCGGGACTCCTGGGAGAGCGAGTCCCGGTTCCAGCGCTCGCAACCCTGTCTCACGCTCACTCACCCAGCAAGGGCCTGCACCTCCGGCTACAACGACGGCGATGCGGGACCCGAGAAGCGGGTTCCGCGAGTTGTGGAGTGGTCCTTCCTCCAGCAACAGCAACAGGGCAAAGGTAAATTCGGCGTCCCCTTTGGCAATGGAAGGCAGAGTCTTTTAAAGTGATTAGGCTGGGCGGGGCGGTCAGGGAGAGCGGGCCAGGTGACTCGGCCTCAGGATTGCCGGGACTCCTGGGAGAGCGAGTCCCGGTTAAGCGCTCGCAACCCTGTCTCACGCTCACTCGCCCAGCAAGGGCCTGCACCTCCGGCTACAACGACGGCGATGCGGGACCCACGAAGCGGGTTCCGCGAGTTGTGGCGTGGTCCTTCCTCCAGCAACAGCAACAGGGCAAAGGTAAATTCGGCGTCCCCTTTGGCAATGGAAGGCAGAGTCTTTTAAAGTGATTAGGCTGGGCGGGGCGGTCGGGGAGAGCGGGCCAGGTGACTCGGCCTCAGGATTGCCGGGACTCCTGGGAGAGCGAGTCCCGGTTCCAGCGCTCGCAACCCTGTCTCACGCTCACTCGCCCAGCAAGGGCCTGCACCTCCGGCTACAACGACGGCGATGCGGGACCCGCGAAGCGGGTTCCGCGAGTTGTGGCGTGGTCCTTCCTCCAGCAACAGCAACAGGGCAAAGGTAAATTCGGCGTCCCCTTTGGCAATGGAAGGCAGAGTCTTTTAAAGTGATTAGGCTGGGCGGGGCGGTCAGGGAGAGCGGGCCAGGTGACTCGGCCTCAGGATTGCCGGGACTCCTGGGAGAGCGAGTCCCGGTTCCAGCGCTCACAACCCTGTCTCACGCTCACTCGCCCAGCAAGGGCCTGCACCTCCGGCTACAACGACGGCGATGCGGGACCCGCGAAGCAGGTTCCGCAAGTTGTGGCGTGGTCCTTCCTCCAGCAACAGTAACAGGGCAAAGGTAAATTCGGCGTCCTTATTTTCTCTTTTATAAACTGACATATGTAAACTCATCAGTCACTCCTATGGTAAGCCTTTACAATCCTGAATGCTGAGTGCTGAGTTTTGTGTGAGAGCATGCCCATACATAACCTAGCTAACTTTTCTTTAGCTACATAGAAACATGTAGTGTAACCTGTCAAACACTTTGAAATACTACACTCCCACTAGTCCTAGAGGTGGAAGTAGAATTCAACCGTTCTTCATAAAATAGAATTGGATGTCACTAGGTACAAAGTATTTCTGTATTATGGAATCCCTAATACGTCCCTTAAACATTCAAGCGAAGTCCAAACACATACTAACTGAAACACACCAACCAATAGTAACCTGTAAAATTTGCCAAACAACTCTTTCAAGGTGTGATCAATCCAAAAAATACTCCTTTGGCACATCAAATATTGTATAAAACACATAAACTACTTGCACCCCAACAACTTTGCTTGAGCTGCAACACAGAGATTGCAGGACAACCACTTGCTGCTGCACCAAGGACATCAACAGCTGCAACACCATCTTTAGCAAACAGTCCATACTCGCATATTGATCTTGAGTTTTGTAAACTTAAATTTCTATACATTTATTGTGATGACCTTTTGTGTTATGCAAACACTATATCAACCTCATCAAAAACAAGAAACAGGAGCAGCTCTGTCCTCAACATTAGTTATTAGACATTTATCAAGCTTTTTTGTTGTAAAAAACTACCCCGTCCGAAGGCAGTTGAAAATGTGCACACTTGCTGCCTTTCTTGGCTGGGGTTATCAATTACTCTTGAATTTCATATTCTGATTCAAACTCGTGGCCCTTTATTGAGCCTTTTTGTTGTACCTACTACCCCGGCCAAAAGGCAGTGGTAAATTTGGACACTTACCGCCTTTCTTGTCTGGGTTTATCAATTATTCTTGAATTTGATATTCTGATTCAAACTCGTGACCCTTTATCGAGCCTTTTTGTTTTACCTACTACCCCGCCCGAAAGCAGTAGGATATTTGCACACTTGCTGCCTTTCTTGGCTGGGGTTGTCAATTGTCCTTCTTGTAATACAAATTCAAAGTGCAGGCCCTTTTTTTAGCCTTCTTGGTAACTATTACTCGTGAATGGCAGTGGGTAATTTGCACACTTGCGTACTTTCTTGCGTCCTTTCTACTGCACAGTGTGGGTACTTTGTGCATTTGTTTAACTCCTTAGATGAGATACCCGTTTCTCAGGCTCCCACTGCGGAATCCGACTCACAGTCTGTAATGGACTGGAAAACCAAAAACCCATTTCCTTTACAAGCCAGTAGGTTGTTTCCACATCTGCTACCTTTCTTCCTTTTCACCTTATTCTGCATCCACTACCTAAAACACACATACCTCCCAACTTTCCTGCAGGCTTTGCCAAGTATTATAAATACACAATATGCTCTAGCGTCTGGAATGTAATGGAACCAAAAGAAACAAAAAACTCATCCAGAATCAAAGTGTCACTTTGATTCTGGATGAGTTTTTTGTTTCTTTTGGTTCCATTACATTCCAGACGCTAGAGCATATTGTGTATTTATATGTCTGTATGGGGCTGCATGTTCTAGTTGGTCTATAAACCTTGGCCTCAGACCCGTATTTACCTTTTTGTGTTTTTTGCCAAGTATTATTCTAATTCAAAGTAGAGTCCCTGAAATGGGCCCGGTGTTGTAATATTTCAGCCCTACCCCCCACAATGGTAACTTAATGCACTTACATTGCTTCCTTCAATGTCGTAGCCATTTCTTATGCTCCCACTTCAAAATTCGCTGCCCTATCCGTATAATGACTTTGAAATTAAAATCCACTTCCCTGACAACGTAGTGGATAGTTTGCGCGTCTGCAGCCTTTCTAATTTTTCACCTTTTTTATCTTCCACTCAATCAACACATCATCTACACATAACACACACCAACTTGCTACCTTTTTTGGCAGCAGTTATCAATTCTTTTTCAACTTCATATTCTGATTAAAACTCGTGGCCCTTTATTGAGCCTTTTTGTTGTAGCTACTACCCCAGTCGAAGGCAGTGGCAAATTTGGACACTTACTGCTTTTCTTGACTGGGATTATCAATTATTGTTCAATTTCATATACTGATTCAAAGTCAAGGCCCTTTATCAAGCCTTTTTCATATAGATACTGCACTGGCAGAAGGCAGTGGGAAATTTGTCCACTTGTTGCATTTCTTCGCAGGGGTTATGAACTATTGTTCAATTTCATATTCCTATTCAAACTGCAGTCCCTTTATCAAGCCCTTTTTATTGTATCAACTACCCCGGCCGAAGGCAGTAGGAAATTTGAACTCTTGCTGCCTTTCTTGGCTGGGGTTATCAATTATCGTTCTTCTAATACAAAATCAAAATCAAAGTGCAGGCCCTTTATTGAGCCTTCTTGGTAACTATTACTCGTGAATGGCAGTGGGTAATTTGCGCACGCCCTGCTGTTCATGTATGAAAAAAAGCTTAACAACAGCCTACCAATATTAAAAAAGAGCCAGTATAGTCTATGGTTATCAAATCTTCTCTTTTTTATTCTAGTTCAAAGTGCAGGCCCTTTACTGAGCCTTCTTGCAAATTACTACCCGTGAATAGCAGTGGCTAATTTGCACACTTAGAGCCTTTCTTAGTTTTTACATTATTCATGTTCCACTCAATCAACACATTATCTACACGTACACACACCTACTTGCTGCCTTTCTTGCCATTGGTTATCAACTATTCTATTTCATATTTGTATTCAAACTACAGGCCCTTTATCAAGCCTTTTTGTTGTAACAAGTACCCCAGCCGAAGGCAGTAGAGAATTGCACACTTGCTGCCTTTCTTGGCTGGGGTTATTAATTGTTCGTGAATTTCATATTCTGATACAAACTCATGGCCCTTTATTGAGGCTTTTTGTTGTACCTACGACACCGGCCAAAGGCAGTGAAAATGTACACACTAACTGCCTTTTTTGGCTAGGGGTTATCAATTGTTTGTGAATTGCACATTCTGATACAAACTCGTGCTCTTTATTAAGGCTTTTTGTTGTACCTGCGACTCCGGCCGAAGGCAGTGAAAATTTGCACACTAACTGCCTTTCTTGGCTAGGGATTATCAATTATTGTTAAATTTCATTTTCTGATTCAAAGTCAAGGACCTTTATCGAACCTTTTTATTGCAGATAATACCCCGGCCGAACAAAGTAGGATATTTTCACACTTGCTGCTTTTCTTCACTGGGGTTGTCAATTATTTTCAAAGTACCTACAAGCTTAGCAACAATATTTCCTGTTGGAAACAAATTTCAAACTAATCGTCTCTGTAAAACTTCTTTGACATGTTCAGTCATTTCTCCAATTCTTATTTCTTGTAGAATAGTTCCATATTCAGCATCATTTCCTTATTGCATATTTGTAATAACTTCTTTATATTAAAAATATAACCAAATGTTAACATTACTAAAGCTACATTTCATCATTTACTTATACTACCTATGGAGCATAACAACAAACTACAATACCACAAGATATCTGGAGAAGCTTGTTGTGAAGACTCTTGAAGAAAATTAAACTTCACATTATTGATGACATAAGCATGGTATCAAACTTAATGCTTGCCTTTGTGTATTTAAGAATGCTGCAAACTCTTAAAACAGAGTATGACACATTAGTCTCAATTTATTTACGGCACAGACAATTGTACTATGTCCTCAGATTCTGTTAACTGTACAAAATAACATTCATCAATGTTGGTGTCGAGTAGCACTTTCAATATACAATGCAGACATAAGGGTTCACAACTTCACTTCAGCTTTCCTTCTACATTAATGACATCATTGAATCCAGCCTTGCTTTACTTAAGGCAGAGACAATTATACTGTGTCCTCATATTCTGTTATTTGTGACTAAATGGCATTCATTGATCTTTGTTGTCAACAATTGCCGTCAATCTACACTGCGGACAGCTGTGTTCACAACTTCAATTCAGCTTTCCTTATACATTAAGGACAGTATTGTATTCTTCCTTGCTTTCCTTAAGGCAGAGACTATTATACTGTGTCCTCAGATTCTGTTATCTGTGACTAAATAGGATTCTTCGATCTTTGTCTCAACAATTGCCTTCAATCTACACTGCGGACAGCTGGGTTAACAACTTGAAGTCAGCTTTCCTTTTACATTAAGAACAGCATTGTATTCAGCTTTGCTTTCATTAAGGCAGAGACAATTGTACTGTTCCCTCACATTCTGTTAACTGTGACAAAATAGCAATCATCGATCTTTGTCTAAACAACGGCCTTCAATCTACACTGCGTACAGCTGGATTAACAACTTGAAGTCAGCTTTCCTTCAACATTAAGGACAGCATTCTATTCAGCTTTGCTTTTTCTTAAGACAGAGACAATTCTACTGTATCCTCACATTCTGTTAACTGTGACAAAATAGCATTCATCAAACTTTCTGTCAACAACTACCTTCAATCTACACTGCGGACATCTGGGTTCACAACTTGCATTGACCAATCTTTCTGTCAACAACTACCTTCAATCTACACTGAGGGCAGCTGCATTCACTACTTGCATTGACCGATCTTTCTGTCAACAACTACCTTCAATCTACACTGCCGACAGCTGGGTTCACAACTTCAATTCAGCTTTCCTTCTACATTGAGGACAGCATTTTATTCTTGCTTGCTTTCCTTTAGGCAGAGAAAATTATACTGTATCCTGAGATTCTATTATCTGTGATTAAATGGCATTCATCGACCTTTGTGTTAACAACTGCCTCCAATCTACACTACGGAGAGAAGGGTTCAGAACGTTAACTCAGCTTTAGAACTAAAATTATCTTCAATATCTGTCCTTACAACAACCTTCAATATATTCTGCGGTCAGTAAATATTAAAACTTCATAGCAAGAGCTCCACTACTACTGAAAACATTGAATTCAGCCTCGCTTTATTTACGGTAGAGACTAATGGATTTTATGTCTTCCGATTTTGTAAAAGAATGTCACAAATAGTATTCATCTATAACTGCTCACAAGAGCTTTCAATCTACACTACGGACAGCTCAGTTCACAACTTCAATTCAGCTTTCCTTCTACATTAAGGACACCATTGTATTGAGCTTTACTTTCCTTAAGACAGACACAATTATACTGCGTCCACAGATACTGTTAACTTGTACAACTTGCATTGACAGATCTTTCTGTCAACAACTACCCTCAATCTACACTCCAGACAGCTGGGTTCACAACTTCAAATCAGCTTTCCTTCTAGATTAAGAACAACATTATAACCAGCCTTCCTTTCCTTAAAGCAGAGACAATTATACTGTGTCCTCACTACAGACTCTCTTAACTAAGATAAAATAGCATTCATTGATCTTTGTGTCAACAACTGCCTTCAATCTACACTGGGGACACCTGTATTCACAACTCCAATTCAGCTTTCCTTCTACATTAAGGACTGCATTGCATTCAGCCTTTTTTTCCTTAAGGCAGAGACAATTATACTGTCTCCTCAG
Organism: Lissotriton vulgaris; assembly: GCF_964263255.1. Taxonomy (NCBI): domain Eukaryota; kingdom Metazoa; phylum Chordata; class Amphibia; order Caudata; family Salamandridae; genus Lissotriton; species Lissotriton vulgaris. The sequence goes on along the minus strand of NC_141687.1, from coordinate 1,524,584,838 downwards.
ATTCTGTTATCTCTAATTAAATACCATTCTTAAATCTTTGTGTGAACAACTGCCTTCAATCTACACTAGGGACAACTGGGTTCAAAACTTTAATTCAGCTTTCCTTCTACATAAAGGGCGGCATTGCAATCAGCCTTCCTTTCCTTCAGGCAGAGACAATTATACTGTGTCCTCACATTCTGTTAACTGTACAAAATAGCATTCATCGATCTTTGTGTCAGACCTTCAATGTAGCTTTCCTTTTACATTAAGGACAGCATTACATTCAACATTGTTTTCCTTAACACAGATACAATTCTACTCTGTCCTAAGATTCTGTTAACTGTACAAACTACCATTCATCAATGTTTCTATCGATTAGTACCTTCGAGCTACATTACAGACAGAAGGGTTCACAACTTCAATTCACTTTTCCATGTAAATTTCTCTTCACTATGGGGTGCGGATCGCCTTGAGGTTGTGACTCAGTGCTCCAGTCTTTGTTACCTGCATCTCGCTTCAGGAGTAGCAGTTTCGTTTGCCAAAAATCACCGCATTGCCAGAGGGAGGAGAAAGCCACCGCGAGGCCGCAGAGGAGGTGAGAGGCGCGGCCCCGGGACTGCGAGGAACAGCGTCAAGTTCATCAGCTGTTTCCCTCTTCCCGCGTGAGCCGCGCCCCCTCCCAGTGCCCGCCCCCATCAAGGCCTTTAAAACCTCTCGCGGCCCCCGCTGCGCGGGAGCCGCTCGCCTTGAGGTTGTGACTCAGTGCTCCAGTCTTTGTTACCTGCATCTCGCTACAGGAGTAGCAGTTTCGTTTGCCAAAAATCACCGCATTGCCAGAGGGAGGAGAAAGCCACCGCGAGGCCCCAGAGGAGGTGAGAGGCGCGGCCCCGGGACTGCGAGGAACAGCGTCAAGTCCATCAGCTGTTTCCTCTTCCCGCGTGAGCCGCGCCCCCTCCCAGTGTCCGCCCCCATCAAGGCCTTTAAAACCTCTCGCGGCCCCCGCTGCGCGGGAGCCGCTCACCTTGAGGTTGTGACTCAGTGCTCCAGTCTTTGTTACCTGCATCTCGCTACAGGAGTAGCAGTTTCGTTTGCCAAAAATCACCGCATTGCCAGAGGGAGGAGAAAGCCACTGCGAGGCCGCAGAGGAGGTGAGAGGCGCGGCCCCGGGACTGCGAGGAACAGCGTCAAGTCCATCAGCTGTTTCCTCTTCCCTCGTGAGCCGCGCCCCCTCCCAGTGCCCGCCCCATCAAGGCCTTTAAAACCTCTCGCGGCCCCCGCTGCGCGGGAGCCGCTCGCCTTGAGGTTGTGACTCAGTGCTCCAGTCTTTGTTACCTGCATCTCGCTACAGGAGTAGCAGTTTCGTTTGCCAAAAATCACCGTATTGCCAGAGGGAGGAGAAAGCCACTGCGAGGCCGCAGAGGAGGTGAGAGGCGAGGCCCCGGGACTGCGAGGAACAGCGTCAAGTCCATCAGCTGTTTCCTCTTCCCGCGTGAGCCGCGCCCCCTCCCAGTGCCCGCCCCCATCAAGGCCTTTAAAACCTCTCGCGGCCCCCGCTGCGCGGGAGCCGCTCGCCTTGAGGTTGTGACTCAGTGCTCCAGTCTTTGTTACCTGCATCTCGCTACAGGAGTAGCAGTTTCGTTTGCCAAAAATCACCGCATTGCCAGAGGGAGGAGAAAGCCACCGCGAGGCCGCAGAGGAGGTGAGAGGCGCGGCCCCGGGACTGCGAGGAACAGCGTCAAGTCCATCAGCTGTTTCCTCTTCCCGCGTGAGCCGCGCCCCCTCCCAGTGCCCGCCCCCATCAAGGCCTTTAAAACCTCTCGCGGCCCCCGCTGCGCGGGAGCCGCTCGCCTTGGGTTGTGACTCAGTGCTCCAGTCTTTGTTACCTGCATCTTGCTACAGGAGTAGCAGTTTCGTTTGCCAAAAATTACCGCATTGCCAGAGGGAGGAGAAAGCCACTGCGAGGCCGCAGAGGAGGTGAGAGGCGCGGCCCCGGGACTGCGAGGAACAGCGTCAAGTCCATCAGCTGTTTCCTCTTCCCGCGTGAGCCGCGCCCCCTCCCAGTGCCCGCCCCATCAAGGCCTTTAAAACCTCTCGCGGCCCCCGCTGCGCGGGAGCCGCTCGCCTTGAGGTTGTGACTCAGTGCTCCAGTCTTTGTTACCTGCATCTCGCTACAGGAGTAGCAGTTTCGTTTGCCAAAAATCACCGCATTGCCAGAGGGAGGAGAAAGCCACTGCGAGGCCGCAGAGGAGGTGAGAGGCGCGGCCCCGGGACTGCGAGGAACAGCGTCAAGTCCATCAGCTGTTTCCTCTTCCCGCGTGAGCCGCGCCCCCTCCCAGTGCCCGCCCCCTTTTTCTCCCTTCACTGATTTAAACAAGGCCAGTAACGCGCACCGCGGGACGCGCGCGGGTCGCAGACCGGGGCGAAGCCCGGGCCAAGGGCGGGCCCGTTGTTGCCCGTTAGTGCCCGGTAGCGACCGGACCGGGCCACCTCCCTTTCATCACTGAAACCCTACCCAGCAGACCTCATCATGCCGCCGAAAACCAGGAGTACCTCAAAGACCAAATCCAAACATGCTCAGGAGGTAGCTCAAATAACGGGACCCATTGACTTATTCATCTCACGGACTCATGAGGTAATCAATCAGAGTATCGCCCTCATGGAAAAGAGAGTGTCACTAGACCTCATGAACGCGAACGCGAAACGATCTTCCTTAGGCGCCATAGCAAATGCCACCTCTCCTATTCATCTCAACTCCCAAAACTGTTCCCTTCCCGTGACTTTGTCAGCTCCCGACATAAATTCAGTTCCATCTATAGTAGATCTCTCCGTAACACAGTCTGAATCTGACCTTTCACTAACTTCGGATAATTTGGAGGCAACCCCCGATCTGGCGGCCTGTCAAACTCAGGAGGAAGCCCAGACAAACACTAATCTTCACCTTCAAGGAGAAAGGGAAGGAGCTATTCCAAAACAAAATACCACAAAAATCGCAGAAAATGCAGCAACCATAGCTCCCTGTTCAGACCATGTTATAATCCACCCAAACCTCACAATGCAACAAAACACACTACTCCCCCCTGTACCTAACCACACTCATTTGACAATTTTAAATGAGGCTTCCGAAAACCTCTGCAGAACATGCAAAGTCACCTCGCAAGTTCCGACCACAACAAAAGACCTTTTGTTCCAATACCTGAAACCCATTCAACTCAGCATTAGAAACATAGAATCCCAGTTGACCATAATTTCTGCAACACTCCTCGACACCAATACGCGCATAGAAATAAAGGGCCAGCGAAATCCTCCGCAGCCCCCTAAAACACACTTTCAAGCGCAAGCACCCAAAGCACTAAAACGCTCAAATCAAACTACCCTACCCCCAAAAAGTCACAAACAAAACACTACGAATCATAATCCGCCAATTACAACGCCCCAACCACAGCGGAGCAAAACCACTGCTGTATCAAACCAACAAACTCACAGTACAGACCCGGCCACCGTAGATACTCCAGGACCAGCCACAAACAATTTTAGCAAAACTCACCCCGCAAAAAGCCAGTATCTCTTCCACCGAAATCAGCGGCCCCCCAGCCGTCTCCTAAAATCACCACTAACAAAACACCAGTAACCAGACGTCCAGCCCACTTGCCTCCGGAAGCCACTCCCTATACAATAGGACTCACAGGCGTACCAGAGCTAACCGATGACACACCTGAAACCGCATGGTCACTCAAAAACAAGGTCATGCAATGGTTAAGCATTAACAGACCTCTAGAACCCCATCTTTCTGGAGGGATCTCCACAGTCCGCAGGGTAGTCTGGGTAGGCAAAACAACAAAATCGACCCGCGGAGATTGTATCATAGTAACCTGTAGAGACCCCTCCGCAGTGGACTACATTTGCGCCTGGCCCTCGCTGGAAAAAAAGGGGGGGATCGATGCCCGGCATCTTTCTTTCTTCTACCCTCCAGTGAGACAACATCATAATACCCCACCCTGGTCCTGGCACCAGATCCCCAAAGAACCATGGAACCAAGAGCCATGGAACCAGATGGAGTATACATACGACCACGGAGGCAGAAATGCATACGACCACGGAGGCAGAAATGGCCCGAGAGAACGGCCGAGGCAATACTGGCAAGACAGACCCTTTCAATCTTATGAAGGCTGGCAGGGCTTTCCAACGCAAAACCATTTCGACTGTCTAGAGATGGTCGATTGACCACCCAGGGCCGAACCTAGACATACAAACATCACTACCACACCACAACCAATTAATCTAATACAGCAGCTAGCATCATTAGAGCCCTCTCCTGACAACTATAAAAACCCATTCCAGGAACTGCCAACTACTTCCCCAAGTATTCTTAATAAAGCTACTCACACAACCTTTTCAGTTGAGGACGGAACCACCTCCGGCTTGCTCCACCAGCCAATTGTAGCTTCTAAAGCTTCCGCCAAACCCTCACAGATCCAACCACAACAACTGCCAGAAACCCAGACTGCAAATATCCAGTCAACTTCACCACATGTCTCGGTAGATACCACAAACCTGAGCTTCTCCACCGCATATTGGAACATCGCAGGCTTGACCTAAAAAATAACAATGGCCTCATGGCTTGACACAGCAAAGCAACATCAGATACTGTGTCTGCAAGAAACCTGGTGCACAATCCCATTACACCTTGCGGGTTATAAAACTTTTTTCACCCCTGCAGTACCTGGAAACATGGGCAGATCAAAGGGGGGGCTCACGACCTACGTCGCTAATACTCTTCCTCTCAGAGTGAAACTACTAAAGGAATCACCTACCTTCCAAATCATGCAAATCATGCAGATAACAGCACCCAAAGACAATAACTATATACTCATAAACTATTACAATAACTCTGGTACCTCTGAATGCTGGTCAAACCTAGAAGAGATAGCTACATTCCTAACCTCACTTCAAATTGATAACCACATATCTTCAATTCACTTCATTTGGGGTGGCGACTTCAACTTCCCTTTATGCCCAAACCACAAAAACGGAAACTGTGGTCTCCAGAACGAACTTGGGAATCCTACTCCTCATTTTCCCCATTCGACATGTGGTAACAAACTTAATGAAATCCTATTCTCCCTAGACATGGACTATGTTAATGAATTGGTTGACCCGCAGCAGGATTACTTACCCACCTTCCATGGGCGAGGCTATTCCACAACCATAGACTATATAATAGCCTCAAACTCACTCAAAGGGCAATTAACGAACTATGAAATTGGGTCAAACCCAATAAGCGATCATTATCCGCTCAGCATGAAAATCAACATCAAACGGGCAGGAGCACACCTTCCAAAGCTCAGTTCGCTAAATCAACATTTAATGTCCATGAACAAACTGAACGGGTATACAATCAAATGGGCAAAGATTGACCCGGAAGAGATGACACAGAGGGTCCTCGAAAAAACAGACCAATGCTATCCAAATGTATGTCTCTGGAGACATCACCGCAAATAATGGTCAGCTGCTTCCAAAGTATCCAGGAAACAATAAGGGATGAGTTATTTGTCAACTTAAAAAATAAGACCAAGTCCCCCACCACGAGATGGTTTGACACCGCTTGCCGGAAGGCACTCACATCCCTCAAAGAAGCTCTGCGCAAGCCTACGAGAGACCCCCAGGAAATCTCTTACTTGAGGAAAAACTATAACTCTGCTCGGCAAGACCGCAAAAAACAAATCAAACAAGATCTTTGGTTACGTTTACACGATAGTGCCAGAAGGAAAGACAGCACTGCATTCTGGCAAACCATTAGATCTCCTTTTTTGGCCAATAGCACAGACCCTGAACATCTTGATGTGGCAATAACTGAGGACGATTGGGTCTCCCACTTCGCAATAATCTTTGGAACATCATCAGACCCCGTAGCAAACAACCCAACACAAGAAGCCCGGCTGGCGGAAAACAACATCTATCCGATTAAGATACATTTTTCCCTTAACGAAACCATAAAAGCAATAAGGGCTTCAAAAACGGGTAAGGCCCCTGGCCCCGACGGGGTTCCAATGGACCTGTTCCTCCACGATGTAGACTTTTGGTCAAAAATCATCACACGGGTCATGTCAGCAGTAGTTTCAACCGGTCTTTTCCACTCATGGTCAACTTCAATCCTACTACCCATTTTCAAAAAAGGTGACCGCAACGATCCCGTCTGCTATAGACCAATCTCCCTTCTGGACTCCATGGGTAAGATTCCAGGTCGATTACTCCTGGACCGACTACAATCTTGGGCCCGGGAGAATAACATCATAACCGACCTGCAATACGGTTTCCAGAAGGGGCTCGGGACCGTGGAGCAGGCCCTCAACCTTGTCCTTCTAGCTGGTAAATATGCTCACGCCAAAGGAGGTAACATCTTCCTCGTCTATGTCGACCTAAGTGCGGCATTTGACTGCGTCCAGCATGCGAAACTTTGGCAAATATTAACCGACCTTGGTGTGGATCCCCCAATATTAACTTTTCTAAGAGAACTTTATACAAATGCTGAAGGCCGAGTACGATTTGGTACCAGCGGCGAACTGTCACGACCATTTCAAATAACGAAGGGAGTAAGGCAGGGATGTGTACTGGCTCCCTTCCTGTTCAACCTTTACACAAATGGGCTTGAACAGGCTATGCTGGAAGGGAGCCAGGATCTGCCCCAGATAAACCATCGCCCGATACCCACCCTCCTGTATGCTGACGATTCAGTAATTCTAGCACGGACTTTAAATCAACTCCAGCTACAACTTAACAAATACACAACATTCATGGATTCACTCGGTCTCAAAATCAACATCAAGAAAACCTTTACAATGAATATCGGCCCAAGGATTAAAAATTCCAAACCCATAACGGTCAATAACAACAAACTGGAAAAAACCCGGTCTATCCATACCTGGGTATCCTAGTGGATGACGCAATGAACTGGAAAAAGGCAATCGAAGCCAGAAATCTTCATTTTCGCCGTGCAACCTCAGCACTAACCTCCTTCTCGAGGAAATTGGGAAAACCAGCTCCACCTGAACTCCTGACCATATACTATGCAAAATGCCATAGTGTGGCCACCTATGGAGCTGGAATTTGGGGCTATGGACGTATCGACCAGCTACAGGTCACTGAAAACGCTTTTATAAAGTACATCCTAGCCCTCCCTCAAAGTTCCCCGATATTAGCCTCACACCGGGAGCTTGGCATGGAATACATCATTGACACCATTCGATGCCAGCCCATCTTACTGTGGCACCGAATATGGTGCAATCCCGAATGCCATTTAACCCGCTCACTCATCACTGACTGTTTAGGCCTGACAAACTGGCGAAAAATCCTGTGGCTAAACTACATATATAATTTCTTTAAAGACCTGGACCGTGAACAATACTTTGACGAACCTCCCTCAGTGGAAGATATTTCCAGGAAGCAACTAAAGCTAATGTGTTTGGGCCATCTGAGGGACCTTCGAAACCAGGCAGAGATTATTAAACCACAAAATGAAACAATCTGTGCACAACAGCCTGGAAAATGTATTCAGCCCTACTTGACGTACTTTTTATCCAACCACGAAAAGTTTTTACTTACAAGATTACGTTTTAATATCTTCTTCCGTTTGGTTTCTTTTCCTGAAATGCAAAATTGGTCCCGTAACTTGACGAGGTGCCCCTGTGACGGAATCTCACTACAATCCACGATCCATGTCGTCCTCTTCTGCAAATACTATAAACTACCAAGGAAAACATGGATTATCCCTATTCTTCGATCCAGTGGACTTAGACAATCATACCCAGCATTCTTTTATTTGCAATCTTTAAAATCGCCACATGAAGCCAAACTTACAGTGACTTTTCTTAAAGCAGTCATAACAATACGTCGTAATATCTCTAGCTAAATTAGAACTGTTAAAAACTGCAAAAACTATTTCAATATTTTAAATGCCTTTTTCACTGTGACTTAATTTCTCTGCGACTTTATCGTTTTCTCATTTATGTGCTTAAAACTTCTAAACATGTACTTTTTATGATTATTCAAACTGATAATCGAATAAAAGTTGATGAAACTGAAACTGAGAACTGCCTTCAATCAATTCTGCACTCAGTAGAGTTCACAACTAGATACCAAGAGCGCCAGCACTACAGAAAACATTCAATACAATCTTGATTTACTTAAAACACAGACAATTGGTGTAGAAAATGTACAGGATGAACATTTAGTTATTCTTGTCAATGGCGTTCCTACTAAGAGTAAGAAAATATGGTAAGAATTAGTAGATATTAGGAAAGCGAAAAAGGCAACGTTCTGTTCTATCTGCTATAAAAAAAATAATATTACAAAACTGTGTATGTGGGAAAAGAATAAATAACTGTAGAAGATACTGAAGAAATCTACAAACATTACAGTATTCATCCACTTCATTCTAAAGAAGTGATCGGGAATACTATAGAGTTATTCCAAACGAAAGAAGCAAAGGGAAGTCCCATTACTGTATGCGAAAAAAGCTTGGAAGATCGTTCTTTCCCTCAGTTCCTTCCTACACGAAAAAGAGGACGATATGATGACCGAGCTGTGCAGATTCCTGCATCTGCACTACGGACATCAATATTATATGCAGAAAATCCAAGATTTCAACAATGTATTCCATATTTGTTCCATCTTTTGTATGAGAGTGATTTGTCTGGACTTCTTATGCAGAAAACAATATATTGAAAACAGGTGTACATCTGCAAAATGTTTCAGCAAACAAATGTATGCATAAAGTACAGCAGAAAGATAATATTTTGGAATCTCACCTCACTAATCTCATGGCATGTCAGCATTGTAGTAATGAGTACTGGTACCGTCGTCATGGAGAACTAAAATGTATGCTAAGGAACTTAGAAAGAAACTCCTACATAGTTCCTTACGCTAAACTCTGCTGACTATGCTTGGGATGATTTACTTCAATTTCTTGACTACACAAATTCATATGATCATACTGGATGTCATCTAATGCTTCCACAAAATCAGCATCTAAAGTTTAGTTTAGAAAATCACAGCTGATATCTACAGCATTTATGTCTTCCTCTTCATTCTCCCTACTTAAAAAAATAATGTTTAGCTGTTCTATGACACTGTTACTAATGTCAAAATCGTCTTTAAAATTTTGTTGATTTTCCATACGGAATTTCTTATGTTGTAGGTCCTTGTACAAAAACATAAACACTTCATTTTATCTTCACTGTAATATCAGTATATGTGGTGATTCATATGAAATATCTTACAATTAAACCAACAATATTTTGTACATGAGTGTATGTTATTTTCAAAATATTCTAAAATTAAAAACAATAAATACAGTGTTACTCTGTCTTGTGTCAAATGCTTTTTTTAATTTATTTATACTGCCTACTGTTTTGCAAACTTAAAACAATGACAACAGCACTGCCTTAGTTTGACTCACCACATTACGTTCTCAATTAGGGTTGAGGGAGGCAAAGGAAAGGAGTAAACTACATGTCTACAGATGTATTCCTATATTTAGAACACTGGATGAAGCACTGAATAAATAAAGTTAGATACAAAAGAACATACACAAAAAAAGGCTGCATAAAAGATACAAAAAGGAAAGCCACACAAATAGGTCACTGAATCTTGAACACAAACTGGTAAGTCACCAAAAGATCAAAAAGGCTAAGAACACTGCAATGGATGCTACGCTGTGGAACTCATTGTGAAGAACGGTAGAAACATACTGTAAATAAAGCGGAATTCAAATAAAGAAAAAGTAAAAAAGATACATGGATGACAAAGTCACTGGAGTAATACTCTGTTCCCCAACACAAAAAAGATTTTGCAAAAGTTATATGAACAAATGTTTAAGGAGCTGCAAAGGGACCCCATTCCCCGGGACTCAAAAAATAACATTGGGGACCGTGAAGAGAACGCTAATGCCCCCATGGTCCCAGCCGGCTCCCCGCATCCTTCGAGAGCCGGCATTGCTTTCTCAGAGAGAACAGCTTGCATGCTGCTCTCTCTAACGAAAAGCAACCTGCTTTCCTACTTGAAAGACACAGCAGATTACCTTGCTCTCTCTTTCAAACAGTAAACCAGTTTGCTGTGATAAAGTGGGAGCCGCTTGGCTCCCGCCCTACCATAGCAAACAGCACTGTCCCGGGGATAGGCACCCCAAGACACTGCAATAGCGGCCCTCGGAAATGATGGTCCCCAGGGCCATCAAGGGTTCCAGTAAGGAGGCCGCGCGACCCCCTCCCAACATTAAAAAGTCACGAGAAGTGGAAGTCCCCGGAGCTGGGAAATCCGTGCCATCACAGACCTCCCTATTGTAAATATCACTGCCCCAGGAAGGTGGCGGTTCCCGAAGAATGTAGGAGACCCGTGACCCCCCGCATACTTCAAAATAAACGATGGCTGCCAACACTTCCTGGTGATGACAGACAGTTGACAAACAATCAGCATGCAGCTTGTGCTCGTAATTGTACGGATTTCCAAAAGCGTACGCCTCGATTTTTCTTTTTAAAAAAAATGTATATATATATATATATATATATATATACCCTAAACATCCATATACGACCCCCTGAGCAAGCCTATAAGGTCAGACTGTTTCTACCCTGCCCCCTTTCCTTATTTCTCAACTTTGTTTTACTGTTTTCTTGTGACTCGGTTCTAGCGACTAACAAGCTGACCAATCAGCATGCAGCTCATGCTCGTAATAGCACAGATTTCCGTACACGTACGCCGCAATTTTTCCTAAATAAATAAATAGAGCCTAAACATCCATGTACGACACCCCGAGCAAGCCTAGAGGGTCAGAATGTTTCTAGCCTGCCCCCTTCCCTTATGTTGTATTTCAATCTAGGACACTAATTCGATATTCCTGATTCATCCCCTTATGTGGTTATACCAAATAATATCCTTATAAAGGCATAAGAATCATATCCGTATTTAGTAATAGCCCATTCAGTCCAAAACACGGCAAGGCTACTCCAATAGACTCATAGAAAGCACAACGCGTTCTTTAAACAAACCAAGCCTCCAGCAGCCCGGGAAAACCCCCTGCTTTTGTTTTGATTTGCACAAGAACTCCTGGAGTCCAGAAAGAACTGTTAGTTCTTAGTGACGTCTTATGTCCAACCTTACGTCAAACCCCGCACCTTTCAGGTATAAATATACCAACGTTGCCTTAAGCAAACACACAGTGGTTGGGAGCAGAGCGACGTTCTACTTGCCCGGGAGCCCAGCTGTTATGAGAGCCGTAGGAAACCGCCCCTCCCCTTGACGCACTGAGAGAGACACTGTCTTTTTCTCCTGCCGAGAAAATCCAGCTCCGGTGTTCCCAAGTCACCCGCGCGGGTTGCTCGGAGATCGAGTCCTGAGAAGCGAGATACAAGACCTCCTTCATTCTATAACCAAGGTACGGAGCTGATTAAAACCTTAGAGAGAATTCTTGATTCCGATACTTGGTAAAAACTTAACTTAACTTAAAACTGCAAACTTACTTACTCCTTCCCACGTATTAGGCTTAGGTCAGGTACACCGGGGTAGGCGTATTTAGAAGCACTAGTTGAGTTCGAAGTCAATGTTTTTATGTATGTATATATTTTATCCATTTTAAAGTATATGGCTAAGAAACCATATCAATTATTTTACAGTATTATTTCATAATACTACTTACTGTACGCACTTTACTTTATAATAAGTATTGCAATTTTGGCAATTCATTTCTCTTGCATGAGAAAGAAGACTGCTCAATAAAATGACACCTTTTCATTGAAAACGCCCGCCTCTCTATTTCTCTGCACTCTGGTGGAACTAAGCATGCACGATTGACTGAGTGAAATAGCTGTCTATTGTTTTCACACGACTCTAGAGATACACTCTTTATTCTGGGGGAGCAAAGTTGTCATGTGTATGCGGTTGTCAGAAACTAATCCCTTCTTGTCTAAATCAGGACGGTTAACCCTTTTCTGAACATTCGAGAAAGTTTCTAGTGACCTCTGAGCTAGCTGGCAAAACTAATTAAGTCTAACATAGTCAGTAGAGACCTAGATGACCTCAGTCCTACATCTACACTGCTGTTTATGTTATTCCAATGCGCAGAGCCTATTGGGAATATAGGAACTACACTACACTTACTTCTCAACTTTGTTTTACTGGTTTATTGTAACTCGGTTCTACAGAGGCACAAGATGGCCGCAGACACTATCCTGGTTTCGAATGTTGACAGACAGTTGACAGCCAATCCGCATGCAGCCTGCGCTTGTAATTGAACGGATTTCCGTATGCGTGCTGAACTCCGTCTCTAAATATCGCTATGATTTTACTTGCGATTTCAATATATACATATATATATATATATGCACTGAAAAAAACATAGGTTTCACACCAGGTATAGTTAGCTTGAAATTTTACTGACAAAAAACCATTGAAATTCCAACGTTATAGTTAGTTGGACTCACTATAACAAGCACGCCTGCAATGCACTGCTGATGACATCACATATTACATCACTCATGACATCATGACGATCGCGCAACGTAAGCATCCGACATGCTTACGCGACGCGCCCCAGGGCGCGACCCCGGGGGCACGTTGCGTAAGCGCGTCGGGTCATGTGACCTGAAAATAACACTTTTTATTGGTGCAGAACAGTTTTGGTTTCCAAATGATGAAAACCCGGGTCATGTGACTTTATCCTTTGACTGAGGAAGACCTGTTTCGAGATCTGTGACTAATATTTTGTACTTTAAAATGGCTACAGTAGCAGCAGCAGCTGGAGCATCTGCACCACCACCACCAAGAGGACCACCACAACACCACAGTGGTGGAGATGAAGAAGAGGAGGAGGAGGAGGAGGAGGGGAGTAGGACATTCCTACCAGAAGACAATACCCCATATAGGCCAAAGCAGCACATTGTATGGGAGTTTTTTTCCATCCCAGAGGGCAAGAAGAAAGTGAATGCGCCAAAGGTGACTTGCCAAATCTGTGGCATTGAACTTTCAAGTGGGAACCCTAATAAGAAATACTCATTTGGCAATAACACCATGATTCGGCACATGCAGCGCAGGCATCCCAACAACTATGCTGCGGCAGAGGTGAGAGAACTGGCCATCAACCCTCCCCAATCTTCACCCAGCACCTCCAAACGAAAGCAACCCACTCCATCGGCACCAGAGACAAGGGAGATGGTCCCAAACATACAACCACAGTTTGGGGAATACAAGATCTATTGTATATTTTGTGGTAAGACCATCACCTATGGTGAGCAAAGCATAAAACTCATCAACCGTGCTGGTGACAACCACAATTGCCCCAAAAAACAATAATTTTTCCAGATTTTTTTTGCTCCAGTTGAGCCGTTTACAATTCCCTGTTTTTTGTTTCTCCCAATAAAAATAACAAAAAAAATATAAAATAGTTAATAAAAGCCAAAAAAAGTACAAAATGTTCAAAAAACATTAAAAAATATAAAACAACAAAAAGAAGAAAAAAAACAGTTCTTTTTAGAACTACCTCCAATTTATAAAAAAAGGCTACATTTTTAAAAAACATTCTTTTTTTCCCCATGGTACGCTCCCCGGTCCGCTCCCCGGTGCGCGTACCGGGCACTCCCCCCGCATAAATCGAAAAAGAAAAAAATATTTTTTTGTCCCGCGGGGCCCTTTTATAGCCCCCACATCAAACCTAGGGGGTCAGGGGGGGTCTACTCTGCCCCCTTATGGTCATTTCCCCCTTTGTTTTTGCCACCTCTTGTGTCTCGATTCTACCGAGACACAAGATGGCGGCCGCTCCGGACTGTTTGGAATGTTGAAAGACACCCGAGAGCCAATGTATGTATGTATGTATGTATTGCCATTTATATAGCGCACTACTTACCCGTAGGGTCCCAAGGCGCTTCGACCGCTGCGAAACCCTTCCTGGCTTCCCTGAGGGATGGTCCCTTAATGGGTATCTCCAGGGTGAGACCAGGCATCCCCAGCGGTCTGGTGGGGCCGTTAGTGAAGATGAGGCAAGCTAATGCCCAGAGTTGCCGAGTGTGATCGCTGATCAGAGTGGGCACCGAGGCGAGAGAATTATCGAGTCCGCTGACCCTGGTCCAGAAACCTGCCGCGCCGGGAATCGAACCCTGGTCCCGGGCCGTCCTCTGCTCTCGGGTCTGCCGCCTCTAACCAGTGAGCCACACTACTTCACCAATCAGCTTTCCGCGCGCGAACTCGCGTAGCGCGCTGGTTAGCGCCCCGGTGAGCGTACAGGGGCGCGCCTATAGATATATATATTTATTTTGACCTAAATTACTCAAAATCCACTGGAGCACATATCTTGAGACATAGCAAAGGCACATCGGGCTACCAGTCCCTACAATTTTGCCAAGTTTCGTGGAAATCCATTCAGCCGTTCGGGCTAAAAGTGAGGTCTACCGCCCTATGGAAATTAACATGGGGAAAACATGTTTTGGGACCCCCCTTTTATCTCGGCCCCTGCTTGACGAATCCCCTCCATACTTTCAGGGAAGGAGCGGAGCGGCGTGAGGCAAATTTGAGGACATTTTCAGGCAGATTCCTCAACCGTCGCCAATGTTATTCACAATAGAATGTTGCGATTTCCCTATTGAAAATAATCCTAACTATAACTACCTACTGGGGACTGCCAGTAGGTAATATATATATATATATATATATATATATATATATATATATTACCTACTGGCGATAGCCAGTAGGTATATATAGTTAGGATTTTTTCTCTATGGCACTTTTGAAAATTCTATGCCTAATAACTTTGGCGTTTGTGGACGGAATCGGCTGAAATTTTCAGGAAAATGGCACATTTTGTTTCTGAGCAGCCCCTGAAAATTTGGTGGGGTTTCGTCAAGGGGGGGCTGAGAAAAAAGGGGGGTCCCAAAACGCGTTTTTTGCATTGAGTTTTCCATAGGGCGGTTGGACTCACTTTTAGCTCGAACGGCTGAATGGATTTGCACGAAACTTGGCAAAATTGTAGGGACTGTTAGCCCGATGTGCCTTTGCTAGGTCTCAATATATGTGCTTCAGTGGATTTTGAGAAATTAACGTTTAAAACAAGATATATATCTGTAACAGCGCTCCGGGCAGCGCTCCGGTTCGCGAACTTTTCGCGTATCGGAACTTTGCGAAGCGAAGCTGATTGGCTCTCCGGTGTCTGTCAACATTCTAAACAGTCCGGAGCGGCCGCCATCTTGTCTCTCGGTAGGATCGAGAGACAAGAGGAGGCCAAAACAAAGGGGGAAATGAAGGAAAGGGGGCAAGGTAGACCCCTTCTGACCCCCTAGGATTGATGAGGGGGATATTATAGAGCCACGCCGGGCCCAAAAAAAAAAATAAATAAATTCCGATTTTTTCGCCGTAGAGACGCGTCTTGGTTCGCGAACCGGGCAGCTAACCGGGCAGCTAACCGGGAAGCTAACCGTCAGTGTAACCCAAAAAAAAAAAAAAAAAAATCCGATTTTTTCGCCGTAGAGACGCGTCTTGGTTCGCGAACCGGGCAGCTAACCGGGCAGCTAACCGGGAAGCTAACCGTCAGTGTAACCCAAAAAAAAAAAAAAATCCGATTTTTTCGCCGTAGAGACGCGTCTTGGTTCGCGAACCGGGCAGCTAACCGGGCAGCTAACCGGGAAGCTAACTGGCAGTGTAACCCAAAAAAAAAAAAAAAAAATCAGATTTTTTTGCCGTAGAGACGCGTCTTGGTACGCGAACCGGGCAGCTAACCGGGCAGCTAACCGGGAAGCTAACCGGCAGTGTAACCCAAAAAAAAAAAAAATAATCAGATTTTTTCGCCGTAGAGACGCGTCTTGGTACGCGAACCGGGCAGCTAACCGGGCAGCTAACCGGGAAGCTAACCGGCAGTGTAACGGGAGTCTGAGGAGTAGCTGATTGGCTGTCAATATTGTAAACAGTCCGGAGCGGCCGCCATCTTGTCTCTCGGTAGGATCGAGAGACAAGAGGAGGCCAAAACAAAGGGGGAAATGAAGGAAAGAGGGCAAGGTAGACCCCTTCTGACCCCCTAGGATTGATGAGGGGGATATTATAAAGCCACGTGGGGCCAAAAAAAAAAACAAACAAAAAAATCCTATTTTTTCGCCGTAGAGACGCGTCTTGGTACGCGAACTGGGCAGCTAACCGGGCAGCTACCGGGAAGCTAATCAGCAGTGTAACGGGAGTCTGAGGAGAAGCTGATTGGCTGTTATCATTGTAAACAGTCTGGAGCGGCCGCCATCTTGTCTCTCTGTGGGATCGAGAGACAAGAGGTGGAAAAAAAAAAGGTGTAAATGAATGAAAGGGGTAAGGCAGACCCCTCCTGAACCCCTAGGATTGATAAGGGGGCTATTAAAGTTCCCTGGGGGGTGAAAAAAAAAAATTTGCGATTTTTCGCGGTAAAGGTGCTTCCTGGTACGTTAACCGGGCAGCTAACCGGCAGCGTAACGGGAGTCCGACATATTGTGTTTTTTGAACGTTTGTGATATGTGCACGTGTGGATTTTGTCTAATTAAGGTTAAAAAAATATATATATATCTTTAAGCGTGTTCTGGCGCGCTTACGTTTTGGGTTTGGTTTGCGCTGCAGAGACGATACGTCACGGTTATGCGATGCATCATGAGGCGTCTCACGGGCTACGTGATACGTCACTTAATAAAGAATATATTTTACAGCTATAGATATTAGCTTTTAAAAAACCAATGAAATTCACAGAAAAAACCATAGGTTATAGACCATATATAGTTAGGAATTTGCATTTACAAAACCTTGAAAATTCACTGAAAAAACCATTGGTTATAGACCATATATAGTTAGGGATTAGCATTTAAAAAACCTTATTTTATTTGCACAAAACCATTGAAATTCCATATATAGTTAGTTGCACTAACTATATATCGCGGACCCGCAATCCACTGCTAATGATGTCACATATTACATCATTCATGACATGGTCAGTGACATCACTGATGACATCACTGATGACATCTCAAATGACATCACTGATGACATCACTGATGACAACACCCAGTGACTGTATGTTTCTGTAAAGTTAAAATATGTCTTACATATTGAAGAATGAGTGGATGTATAAGTGTCTGGATGAAGGATTTAGTAGGTGCATGACTGACTGTATGAGAGAATGATTAAATGTGTCTCACTGAGTGCATGGGTTAGTGATTAAAGTGTCTTAATTTGGCAATCAATATTTATGTTCTTCTGTAAACTGCTGCATGTTTAAATCAGTAGCTATATCAGTAACTATATGGGTTATTGAATGGTTGCCCAAGTATTTGTATGGGAGACTGAGTGTGTGTGTGGGTGGCTGGGAGGTGTATAACTCTGTGCATAGATGTGTGAGCGGTTGATTCCCTAGGTGTATGGGTTCAAAAGTGCATGTAGAAACAGCTGTATGGACAGTTGACTGTGTGCATGAGTATATTGGTGAGTGAATGGATATCTCAGTTCTACATGTCAAAGTAAGTACATATGTAAAACACACTCCATGTGAGAGTTGACATATATAAATAACTGAACATAAGAGTCAGTGAATGTGAGAGTGGCTGTATGAATCATTGTGAACTTGTATCAAGGATTGTATAAGAGAGTAAATATGTGTTAGTATATGTTTGAATAAGTAAGGTGTGTATAACTGTATAGTTAAGGAAATGGAGATGTGATTGATTCTTTGCATGACTGAATAGGTGTGTGAGTAACTCCATGGATGTGTGACAGTCTGTGAGTGCCTGTTTACACTGAGTGTATCAAAGGTTATATTAGAGTCTGAAGATGTATTATCACATAAATGATATCATCAGTGATGTAATCAGTAATGTCAAATGAGATGTCAGTGATGTCATCAGTGATGTCATTTGAGATGTCATCAGTGATGTCATCAGTGATGTCATTTGAGATGTCATCAGTGATGTCATCAGTGATGTCACTGACCATGTCATGAATGATGTAATATGTGACATCATTAGCAGTGGATTGCGGGTCCGCGATATATAGTTAGTGCAACTAACTATATATGGAATTTCAATGGTTTTGTGCAAATAAAATAAGGTTTTTTAAATGCTAATCCCTAACTATATATGGTCTATAACCTATGGTTTTTTCAGTGAATATATATATATATATATATATATATATATATATATATATATATATATATATATATATATATATATATTACCTACTGGCGGTCGCCAGTAGGTATATATAGTTAGGATTTTTTCTCTATGGGATTTTTGAAAATTCTATGTCTAATAACTTTGGCGTTTGTGGACGGAATTGGCTGACATTTTCCGGAAAATGGAACATTTTGTTTCTGAGCAGCCCCTGACAATTTGGGGGGGTTTCATCAAGGGGGGGCCGAGAAAAAAGGGGGGTCCCAAAACACGTTTTTCCCATGTTAATTTCCATAGGGCGGTTGGCCTCACTTTTAGCTCGAACGGCTGAATGGATTTGCACGAAACTTGGCAACATTGTAGGGACTGTTAGCCCAATGTGCCTTTGCTAGGTCTCAATATATGTGCTCCAGTGGATTTTGAGTAATTTAGGTTAAAAAAAAGATATATATCTGGGCGGAGCCTAACCACGCATCTGATCTGATTGGCTGTCAGCACTTCATCCAAGAAGTGTTGGCAGCCATCTTGGGACCAATATACATGATAGCACCTCATTAAAAAGCATTGTAGTTAATAGAGGGTTTTAGGACTTTAGTTACATTATAAATCATTTGTTGATGGTACCATACTCGTTTTAGGAATTGTGGTGGGTTCTAAGGTGATTTTACCATGTGAAAAAACCTTCTGCTGTGATATCATGAATATTGTTTGGAAGAAAACTAATATCTCATGATTTTCCCACAGTGGTTTGGAAGGGGATCTATAAGCTAAACTGAAAGCATATTTTCTGTAAATTCACATTTTCTTTCTCAGTCATGTGAAAATGAAGTCTGACATTCTCAGTAAAACATGTACATCCAACAAGGACAGAGACTGTCAGTTGATTCCTTTGTGTTCTACTGCAGCCTCCTAGAGTGTTCTAAAGAACAACTAGAGCGCTAACAGTCCTACTTATTACAAAGGTATGGCACACCTGAAGCCATCTTGATTGGAATAAAGTGGTAACTCTTAAAACATTTAATTTAAAAAGAAACAACATGAGGGGGTATATTTTGCCATAGAAAGTATGATTAGTGCTGCAGAATGAAAAATTAGGGCACATTTTGAGTGACTTCTCAAATCCTTTTCTATTTCATTAAAACATTCTGACATGCAGTCTCCCAAAATGGCCACCAGAGACAAAAGAGCCCAAATGTAGCCCAAATATCACCCAGATGTAGCCCAAGTATAGCCCAATGACAGAATGTCCCAGAGTGTTCTAAAGAACAACTAGAGCACTAACAGTCCTACTTATTACAAAGGTATGGCACACCTGAAGCCATCTTGATTGGAATAAAGTGGTAACTCTTAAAACATTTAATTTAAAAAGAAACAACATGAGGGGGTATATTTTGCCATAGAAAGTATGATTAGTGCTGCAGAATGAAAAATTAGGGCACATTTTGAGTGACTTCTCAAATCCTTTTCTATTTCATTAAAACATTCTGACATGCAGTCTCCCAAAATGGCCACCAGAAACAAAAGAGCCCAAATGTAGCCCAAATATCACCCAGATGTAGCCCAAGTATAGCCCAATGACAGAATGTCCCAGAGTGTTCTTAAGAACAACTAGAGCGCTAACAGTCCTACTTATTACAAAGGTATAGCACACCTGGAGCCATCGTGATGGGAATAAAGTGGTAACTCTTAAAACATTTAATTTAAAAAGGAACAAAATGAGGGGGTATATTATGCAATAGAAGGTATTATTAGTGCTGCAGAAAGAAAAATTAGGGCACATTTTGAGTGACTTTTCAAATCCTCTTCTATTTCATTAAAAAATTCTGACATGCAGTCTCCCAAAATGGCCACCAGAGACAAAAGAGCCCAAATGTAGCCCAAATATCACCCAGATGTAGCCCAAGTATAGCCCAATGACAGAATGTCCCAGAGTGTTCTAAAGAACAACTAGAGCGCTAACAGTCCTACTTATTACAAAGGTATGGCACACCTGAAGCCATCTTGATTGGAATAAAGTGGTAACTCTTAAAACATTTAATTTAAAAAGGAACAAAATGAGGGGGTATATTTTGCCATATGAATTATGATTAGTGCTGCAGAAAGAAAAATTAGGGCACATTTTGAGTGACTTCTCAAACCCTCTTCAATTTCATTAAAAAATTCTGACATACAGTCTCCCAAGATGGCCACCAGAGACAAAAGAGCCTAAATGTAGCCCAAATATCACCTAGATGTACCCCAAGTATAGCCCAATGACAGAATGTCCCAGAGTGTTCTAAAGAACAACTAGAGCGCTAACAGTCTTACTTATGACAAAAGAATGGCACACCAGAAGCCATCTTGATTGGAATGAAGTGGTAAGTCAGAAAACACTCAATTTAAAAAGGAACAACATGAGGGGGTTAATTTTGCCATAGAAAGTATGATTAGTGCTTCAGAAAGAAAAATTAGGGATCATTTTGAGTGACTTCTCAAATCCTCTGCTAGTTCATTAAAAAAATTGTGACATGCAGACTGAAACATGCACTTTGAATACCAGCAGCAGACGTCCCTGGTGAGCAGTAGCTTTACTACAGTGATCTAATGTGCAACAAGAGTGCTAACATTCAGAATTTATGGCAAATGTGTGACACATCTGAATGCCTTCTTGATGGAACCAAAGTAAACAAGCATTGAAAATGCAATAGATCTCGCCCTCGTTTAAGTTAAAGCCATTCTGTTTGTAATGAGGTGGCTTTTTAGCTTTGCTTTTATTAGTGTTTTTTCAACTTTCATGTAAATAACATGCATCTGTATGCATATAAGTATATGTATGCATGCATTTATGTTTGTATTTATATAGATATACAGATGATATATGTTTATATATGTATGTATATATATATATATTCACTGAAAAAACCATAGGCTATAGACCATATATAGTTAGGAATTAGCATTTACAAAACCTTGAAAATTCACTGAAAAAACCATAGGTTATAGACCATATATAGTTAGGAATTAGCATTTACAAAACCTTGAAAATTCACTGAAAAAACCATAGGTTATAGACCATATATAGTTAGGAATTCGCATTTACAAAACCTTATTTTACTCACACAAAACCATTGAAATTCCATATATAGTTAGTTGCACTAACTATATATCGCGCACCCGCAATCCACTGCTGATGATGTCACATATTACATCATTCATGACATGGTCAGTGACATCACTGATGACATCACTGATGACATCTCAAATGACATCACTGATGACATCACTGATGACAACATCCAGTGAGTGTATGTTTCTGTAAAGTTAAAATATGTCTTACATATTGAAGAATGAGTGGATGTATAAGTGTCTGGATGAAGGATTTAGTAGGTGCATGACTGACTGTATGAGTGAGTGATTAAATGTGTCTCACTGAGTGCATGGGTTAGTGACTAAACTGTCTTAATTTGTGCATCATTATGTCTGTTGTTCTGTAAACTGTTGCATGTGTTGATAAGTAGCTATATGAGTAACTATATGGGTTATTGATTGGTTGCCCAAGTATTTGTATGGGAGACTGAGTGTGTGTGTGGGTGGCTGGGAGGTGTATGACTCTGTGCATAGATGTGTGAGCAGTTGATTCACTAGATGTATGGTTTCAAAAGTGCATGTGGAAACAGCTGTATGGGCGGTTGACTGTGTGCATGAGTGTATTGGTGAGTGAATGGATATCTCAGTGCTACATGTCAAAGTAAGTACATATGTAAAACACAGTACATGTGAGAGTTGATATATATAAATAACTGTGCATAAGAGCCAGTGAATGTGTGAGTGGCTGTATGGATCATTGTGAACTTGTATCAGGGATTGTATAAGAGAGTAAATATGTGTTAGTATATGTTTGAATAAGTAAAGTTTGTATAACTGTATAGTTGAGGAAATGGAGGTGTAATTGATTCTTTGCATGACTGACTAGGTGTGTGAGTAACTCCATGGATGAGTGACAGTCTGTGAGTGTCTGTTTACACTGATTGTATCTAAGCTTATATTAGAGTCTGAAGAGGTTCATCGTATTATCACATGAATGATATCATCAGTGATGTGATCAGTAATGTCAAATGAGATGTCATCAGTGATGTCATCAGTGATGTCATTTGAGATGTCATCAGTGATGTCATTTGAGATGTCATCAGTGATGTCATCAGTGATGTCACTGACCATGTCATGAATGATGTAATATGTGACATCATCAGCAGTGGATTGCGGGTGCGCGATATATAGTTAGTGCAACTAACTATATATGGAATTTCAATGGTTTTGTGTGAGTAAAATAAGGTTTTGTAAATGCGAATTCCTAACTATATATGGTCTATAACCTATGGTTTTTTCAGTGAATATATATATATATATATATATATATATGTATATATATATATATATATATATATATTGACTCCACTATCTCCACCACGGAAGACACATAGCCGCACTCACATTGATGTCCGCATTTATTAATTTTTACAGCATGGGAAGTCCGACGCGTTTCGGTCTTCACGACCTTCTTCCAAGGTAAGCCCCGGCACACGGAAAACCTCCCACAAGTCTGATGCTCTTCTTTGAATGTCCTCCAATGGACGTCATCTTAGACCAATTGTTGCCATCGAGCATTTTGGGACTTGTAGTGCATTTCCTCATTGTTCCACCTTCCAATGGGTTGCCGTTTCAAATTACTATTTGTTTGTCGCTGTATTTGCCATCAAGCTCCGTCGCTCACCCATTTTCAAGGCAGCACAGAGACCAAAACCGGAGAAAGTCTTCGGCGGCAACCGACTATCCCTTTATGCTTTTCAGCGTCTCACACGTTGGTTCAAGGCGGGATAGTCCTGGCGCACTTTACTGATGGTGCGTCGCTTGCGGCAGAACCAAGCCGCTAAACATTGACTCCACTATCTCCACCACGGAAGACACATAGCCGCACTCACATTGATGTCCGCATTTATTAATTTTTACAGCATGGGCAGTCCGACGCGTTTCGGTCTTCACGACCTTCCAAGGTAAGCCCCGGCACACGGAAACCCTCCCACAAGTCTGATGCTCTTCTTTGAATGTCCTCCAATGGACGTCATCTTAGACCAATTGTTGCCATCGAGCATGCTGGGACTTGTAGTGCATTTCCTCATTGTTCCACCCTCCAATGGGTTGCCGTTTCGAATTATTATTTGTTTGTCGCTGTATTTGCCATCAAGCTCCGTCGCTCACCCATTTTCAAGGCAGCACAGAGACCAAAACCGGAGAAAGTCTTCGGCGGCAACCGACTATCCCTTTATGCTTTTCAGCGTCTCACACGTTGGTTCAAGGCGGGATAGTCCTGGCGCACTTTACTGGTGGTGCGTCGCTTGCGGCAGAACCAAGCCGCTAAACATTGACTCCACTATCTCCACCACGGAAGACACATAGCCGCACTCACATTGATGTCCGCATTTATTAATTTTTACAGCATGGGCAGTCCGACGCGTTTCGGTCTTCACGACCTTCTTCCAAGGTAAGCCCCAGGACACACGGAAACCCTCCCACAAGTCTGATGCTCTTCTTTGAATGTCCTCCAATGGACGCCATCTTAGACCAATTGTTGCCATCGAGCATGCTGGGACTTGTAGTGCATTTCCTCATTGTTCCACCCTCCAATGGGTTGCCGTTTCGAATTATTATTTGTTTGTCGCTGTATTTGCCATCAAGCTCCGTCGCTCACCCATTTTCAAGGCAGCACAGAGACCAAAACCGGAGAAAGTCTTCGGCGGCAACCGACTATCCCTTTATGCTTTTCAGCGTCTCACACGTTGGTTCAAGGCGGGATAGTCCTGGCGCACTTTACTGGTGGTGCGTCGCTTGCGGCAGAACCAAGCCGCTAAACATTGACTCCACTATCTCCACCACGGAAGACACATAGCCGCACTCACATTGATGTCCGCATTTATTAATTTTTACAGCATGGGCAGTCCGACGCGTTTCGGTCTTCACGACCTTCTTCCAAGGTAAGCCCCAGGACACACGGAAACCCTCCCACAAGTCTGATGCTCTTCTTTGAATGTCCTCCAATGGACGCCATCTTAGACCAATTGTTGCCATCGAGCATGCTGGGACTTGTAGTGCATTAACATGGGGAAAACATGTTTTGGGACCCCCCTTTTATCTCGGCCCCCGCTTGACGAATCCCCCCCATACTTTCAGGGAAGGAGCGGAGCGCCGTGAGGCAAATTTGAGGACATTTTCAGGCAGATTCCTCAACCGTCGCCAAAGTTATTCACAATAGAATGTTGCGATTTCCCTATTGAAAATAATCCTAACTATAACTACCTACTGGGGACTGCCAGTAGGTAATATATATATATATATATATATATATATATATATATATATATATATATATATATATATATATATATATATATATATATATATATATATATATATATATATATATATATATATATATATATATATATATATATATTTCCAACACTGGATCGAAATTCCAACAAACCGCTTTATTCGAGTGCACACAACAAAGCCATCCGTGGGTTTTAAAGTAGTTATAAAGTATTTATTTTTGCGCTTTCTGCAGCCAGTTTGACAAACGCGTTTCAGCGTTTCTGCCTTCGTCAGTGTCAACCTGAAACTTTACTCGTCTCAGTTTAAATAAACAAACAAAACCATTATGTTAATCAACATAGAAAATGTTCTGTGCAATGTTGATTAACCCCTTCCATGCTGATGACTAACCCCAGCCGTCATGCACTACGGTGCTCCTGTGCTGATGACGGCTGGGGTTCGTCACGGCCCGCCCCTGTTCGTGTTGTTTACAGCACAGCAGGGGAATCGCGGCTGCATGGAAGGTGTTAACATATTGGTTTTGTTTGTTTATTTAAACTGAGATGAGTAAAGTTTCAGGTTGACACTGACGAAGGCGGAAACGCTGAAACGCGTTTGTCAAACTGGCTGCAGAAAGCGCGAAAATAAATACTTTATAACTACTTTAAACCCCATGGATGGCTTTGTTGTGTGCACTTGAATAAAGCGGTTTGTTGGAATTTCGAACCAGTGTTGGGAGTGCAACTGCACGCTTCACCACGCACCGAGGAAGCACCCGTAACGAGTGGAGCAACAAAAGGTGAAAGTGCGTTGTGGAATATATATATATATATATTCACTGAAAAAACCATAGGTTATAGACCATATATAGTTAGGAATTCGCATTTACAAAACCTTATTTTACTCACACAAAACCATTGAAATTCCATATATAGTTAGTTGCACTAACTATATATCGCGCACCCGCAATCCACTGCTGATGATGTCACATATTACATCATTCATGACATGGTCAGTGACATCACTGATGACATCACTGATGACATCTCAAATGACATCACTGATGACATCTCAAATGACATCACTGATGACATCACTGATGACATCTCATTTGACATTACTGATCACATCACTGATGATATCATTCATGTGATAATACGATGAACCTCTTCAGACTCTAATATAAGCTTAGATACAATCAGTGTAAACAGACACTCACAGACTGTCACTCATCCATGGAGTTACTCACACACCTAGTCAGTCATGCAAAGAATCAATTACACCTCCATTTCCTCAACTATACAGTTATACAAACTTTACTTATTCAAACATATACTAACACATATTTACTCTCTTATACAATCCCTGATACAAGTTCACAATGATCCATACAGCCACTCACACATTCACTGGCTCTTATGCACAGTTATTTATATATGTCAACTCTCACATGTACTGTGTTTTACATATGTACTTACTTTGACATGTAGCACTGAGATATCCATTCACTCACCAATACACTCATGCACACAGTCAACCGCCCATACAGCTGTTTCCACATGCACTTTTGAAACCATACATCTAGTGAATCAACTGCTCACACATCTATGCACAGAGTCATACACCTCCCAGCCACCCACACACACACTCAGTCTCCCATACAAATACTTGGGCAACCAATCAATAACCCATATAGTTACTCATATAGCTACTTATCAACACATGCAACAGTTTACAGAACAACAGACATAATGATGCACAAATTAAGACAGTTTAGTCACTAACCCATGCACTCAGTGAGACACATTTAATCACTCACTCATACAGTCAGTCATGCACCTACTAAATCCTTCATCCAGACACTTATACATCCACTCATTCTTCAATATGTAAGACATATTTTAACTTTACAGAAACATACAGTCACTGGATGTTGTCATCAGTGATGTCATCAGTGATGTCATTTGAGATGTCATCAGTGATGTCATCAGTGATGTCACTGACCATGTCATGAATGATGTAATATGTGACATCATCAGCAGTGGATTGCGGGTGCGCGATATATAGTTAGTGCAACTAACTATATATGGAATTTCAATGGTTTTGTGTGAGTAAAATAAGGTTTTGTAAATGCGAATTCCTAACTATATATGGTCTATAACCTATGGTTTTTTCAGTGAATTTTCAAGGTTTTGTAAATGCTAATTCCTAACTATATATGGTCTATAACCTATGGTTTTTTCAGTGAATTTTCAAGGTTTTGTAAATGCTAATTCCTAACTATATATGGTCTATAGCCTATGGTTTTTTCAGTGAATATATATATATATACATACATATATAAACATATATCATCTGTATATCTATATAAATACAAACATAAATGCATGCATACATATACTTATATGCATACAGATGCATGTTATTTACATGAAAGTTGAAAAAACACTAATAAAAGCAAAGCTAAAAAGCCACCTCATTACAAACAGAATGGCTTTAACTTAAACGAGGGCGAGATCTATTGCATTTTCAATGCTTGTTTACTTTGGTTCCATCAAGAAGGCATTCAGATGTGTCACACATTTGCCATAAATTCTGAATGTTAGCACTCTTGTTGCACATTAGATCACTGTAGTAAAGCTACTGCTCACCAGGGACGTCTGCTGCTGGTATTCAAAGTGCATGTTTCAGTCTGCATGTCACAATTTTTTTAATGAACTAGAAGAGGATTTGAGAAGTCACTCAAAATGATCCCTAATTTTTCTTTCTGAAGCACTAATCATACTTTCTATGGCAAAATTAACCCCCTCATGTTGTTCCTTTTTAAATTGAGTGTTTTCTGACTTACCACTTCATTCCAATCAAGATGGCTTCTGGTGTGCCATTCTTTTGTCATAAGTAAGACTGTTAGCGCTCTAGTTGTTCTTTAGAACACTCTGTGACATTCTGTCATTGGGCTATACTTGGGGTACATCTAGGTGATATTTGGGCTACATTTAGGCTCTTTTGTCTCTGGTGGCCATCTTGGGAGACTGTATGTCAGAATTTTTTAATGAAATTGAAGAGGGTTTGAGAAGTCACTCAAAATGTGCCCTAATTTTTCTTTCTGCAGCACTAATCATAATTCATAGGGCAAAATATACCCCCTCATTTGTTCCTTTTTAAATTAAATGTTTTAAGAGTTACCACTTTATTCCAATCAAGATGGCTTCAGGTGTGCCATACCTTTGTAATAAGTAGGACTGTTAGCGCTCTAGTTGTTCTTTAGAACACTCTGGGACATTCTGTCATTGGGCTATACTTGGGCTACATCTGGGTGATATTTGGGCTACATTTGGGCTCTTTTGTCTCTGGTGGCCATTTTGGGAGACTGCATGTCAGAATTTTTTAATGAAATAGAAGAGGATTTGAAAAGTCACTCAAAATGTGCCCTAATTTTTCTTTCTGCAGCACTAATAATACCTTCTATTGCATAATATACCCCCTCATTTTGTTCCTTTTTAAATTAAATGTTTTAAGAGTTACCACTTTATTCCCATCACGATGGCTCCAGGTGTGCTATACCTTTGTAATAAGTAGGACTGTTAGCGCTCTAGTTGTTCTTAAGAACACTCTGGGACATTCTGTCATTGGGCTATACTTGGGCTACATCTGGGTGATATTTGGGCTACATTTGGGCTCTTTTGTCTCTGGTGGCCATTTTGGGAGACTGCATGTCAGAATGTTTTAATGAAATAGAAAAGGATTTGAGAAGTCACTCAAAATGTGCCCTAATTTTTCATTCTGCAGCACTAATCATACTTTCTATGGCAAAATATACCCCCTCATGTTGTTTCTTTTTAAATTAAATGTTTTAAGAGTTACCACTTTATTCCAATCAAGATGGCTTCAGGTGTGCCATACCTTTGTAATAAGTAGGACTGTTAGTGCTCTAGTTGTTCTTTAGAACACTCTGGGACATTCTGTCATTGGGCTATACTTGGGCTACATCTGGGTGATATTTGGGCTACATTTGGGCTCTTTTGTCTCTGGTGGCCATTTTGGGAGACTGCATGTCAGAATGTTTTAATGAAATAGAAAAGGATTTGAGAAATCACTCAAAATGTGCCCTAATTTTTCATTCTGCAGCACTAATCATACTTTCTATGGCAAAATATACCCCCTCATGTTGTTTCTTTTTAAATTAAATGTTTTAAGAGTTACCACTTTATTCCAATCAAGATGGCTTCAGGTGTGCCATACCTTTGTAATAAGTAGGACTGTTAGCGCTCTAGTTGTTCTTTAGAACACTCTAGGAGGCTGCAGTAGAACACAAAGGAATCAACTGACAGTCTCTGTCCTTGTTGGATGTACATGTTTTACTGAGAATGTCAGACTTCATTTTCACATGACTGAGAAAGAAAATGTGAATTTACAGAAAATATGCTTTCAGTTTAGCTTATAGATCCCCTTCCAAACCACTGTGGGAAAATCATGAGATATTAGTTTTCTTTCAAACAATATTCATGATATCACAGCAGAAGGTTTTTTCACATGGTAAAATCACCTTAGAACCCACCACAATTCCTAAAACGAGTATGGTACCATCAACAAATGATTTATAATGTAACTAAAGTCCTAAAACCCTCTATTAACTACCATGCTTTTTAATGAGGTGCTATCATGTATATTGGTCCCAAGATGGCTGCCAACACTTCTTGGATGAAGTGCTGACAGCCAATCAGATCAGATGCGTGGTTAGGCTCCGCCCAGATATATATCTTTTTTTTAACCTAAATTACTCAAAATCCACTGGAGCACATATATTGAGACCTAGCAAAGGCACATCGGGCTAACAGTCCCTACAATTTTGCCAAGTTTCGTGCAAATCCATTCAGCCGTTCGAGCTAAAAGTGAGGCCAACCGCCCTATGGAAATTAACATGGGAAAAACGCGTTTTGGGACCCCCCTTTTTTCTCGGCCCCCCCTTGATGAAACCCCCCCAAATTGTCAGGGGCTGCTCAGAAACAAAATGTTCCATTTTCCTGAAAATGTCAGCCAATTCCGTCCACAAACGCCAAAGTTATTAGACATAGAATTTTCAAAAATCCCATAGAGAAAAAATCCTAACTATATATACCTACTGGCGACCGCCAGTAGGTAATATATAAACAATCCCGACTGTGCCCAATAGCACAAATCAGGAAACGAACCACACGGCAAGTAGTTTTATATTGCGTGATTTATTACCACCAAAACAGACATGACGCGTTTCATCCGGTTAACCCGGACTTGATTCCATGATATGCTGTGAACCCTTCAGTGCATATATACTACTCTTGGTCATAGAAAACTCCTCCCTCTTAACCATAGATATGGAAAACAGACTTAGCCTGATGCCTATAATCAATACAAATAATATCTTTAAATGGATGTTTACAAATAGCAACATTATCAAGGGCAAGTGCCCATATTTTTACAATGGATTCAATATTATATCTTCCACAATTGCAAGATCTTTATATATACATCACTATTTCCATATCACATAACATAATTGAAGGTAGGACAAGATAAAAAAAATTCTCATAAAAATGTGTAAATACCCAAAAAGTGTTAAAATTAAAAAACATTTAAAAAACATTTAAAAAACATTTTATACTAGCAATTTTACTTTATAGGCGATATTATATACATATATACAAAAAATATCCATAGCATGTAAATAATTAGATATATGCTTTTTCTCACATATGTATATATGCATCAATCCTAATTAGATGCTAGTAATGTTCAAAAGTGACATGTGCAAAATAAGGTCCATACATTAGAAAATATTTCAAGTCTATCCGCAATCTCAAATAGGTTTCATTGACATCATAACTAAGATATCTCGTACAAATAGCAAAAACGCAAACTTCTCACTCATAGATACTAAATAGGAACCGGTAAAACCATGTAAAGCCAGTTAAAATCCAGCATAAATAGAGCTAAAAGTTCACATAAAAAACCATTCACACAGATAAAAATGTCATGATACAACAATTCACTATAGTTAATTCAGAATAAATAACATATCTTTTATACATTAACCCTTCATGGAAATTTCAGAATCTAGATACACCTCGTAATACTGATTAACAACATATTGCAGCAGAACAATTGATTAGATAATATAAAGACTTATAAAAAACATTTTATAACAACTTTGTAAAAAATTGTACAAATCTTCCCCTGTGTTTAATCCGTTAGGCATTTTAGTGTTGAACTCCATGATGTATTGACTTTCCAGTTGTCGCAACTTTTTTTTCCTGTTTCCCCCTCCTAAATCTTTAGGCTCTGCGTCAATCACAAATTAAATTAGATCTTTAAGATTATTGTTATGCACTAATTTAAAGTGGCGTGCCACAGGGTAACTGGAGTCTGAGTTGACAATAGCACGTAAGTGCTGTAAAATGTGTTTAAAAACAGGTAATTTGGTGCTGCCTATGTACTTCAATTTGCAAGTGCATTCTAAAATGTAAACAGCAAATTCTGTTTTGCATGTGAAGAATCCTTTCAGTTGATGCATTTCTAAAGAGAAAGCATCCTGTACTTCCCTTGTGTTCATACCAAATTTGCAAGCTCTGCACGAGCTGCATTTAAAAAAACCCTTCTGTTTGATAACCAACCCACTTTATTCTTGGTTTGAGTCTCCGGCATGGATCTATCTAGAGCATCCCGAATAGATGGAGCTCTCCTATAAGTGATACTTGGGGTATTGAATAGAATTACATTATTTTTTAGGCATATGTAAATCATTTTCAGCAGCATTTTGTTATGTTCATGTAATTTGATGTCACATTGAAATAAATAGTATTTGGCATCTTCCAAACCTTGTTCATGATCAATGCTGGTATATAACGAACATATGTCCATACCAATAAAACTAAAGTTTTCACACCAAGTAATTTTGTTTAATTTTTCAAGGAAATGGCCCGTATCTTTAATGTTTGAGTCAAGAGACTCTACATATCCTCTGATAAAGAAATCTACATATGTAGATATGGGTTTCATTAAGCCTCCCTGTGCTGATATAATGGGGCATCCTGGTACCGGATGAATTTGCTTATGGACTTTGGGTATGAAATATAATGTAGGAGTAATCGGGTATTCTGTTTTAAAAAAATTGTATTCCTCATTATTAATTAAACCCACCCTTTTCCATTGAGCCAACTCCTTAAATACCAGTTCCTTGACTATTTTTAACTCATTAAAGGAAACTTTTTTCTAACACAAAACATCATTCAAGTGTCTATTTGCTTCTTCTATATAAGTCACTCGAGGCCACAGGACAATATTGCCCCCCTTGCCCGCATTTTTCACAATGATGTTGTCACTTTCCTTAACCTTTTTCATGAGTTTGGTGTATTGCTGTTCATTATAGCTTCTGTTTGGTTTCTTGTTAATAATGTCTCTTTTCAGTTGTTTTAAATCATCAATGATGACCTCACTAAAAACATCTATAGCATCATGTGGCATGACAGGAATGAATGTGGATGCAGGTTTGAATGGGCTTATAACAGTACTAGTACTTGTAATGCCCTTTCCTCCAAGTTCTTGTTGGGTATTGGAAAATTCATTATCATCTGTTAGATCTGCCAGTGAGTTAACTACTCTTAAGGAAGGACTGTCTGACACCTGAAATTGCATTCTGGGTGCACTCTCCCCAGAGATAGTAGTGGCCAATTTGTTAGCTTTATTTAGTTTATGGAATTTCACCGACTTGAATTTGCGGATGGATTTAAAAACATCAATTCTAGACTGTGTATATTTGAAGCCTGATTTTGGACAAAAAGAGAGACCTAAAGACAACAATTGGGTTTCTGCAGCGTCCAGGTCAAGGTCACTCAGGTTGATGACAGTGTTATTCTTGGCATCCTTGTCTTCATTTATTGATTTGGCTGAATTTTCCCTTTCCCTCTCCAATTGCCCCTTGCGTTTCCGCCTCTGGTTGCAGCGCCTGTTCCGTTTGGATCTTGTTTTTTCAGCGGTACCCTCGGTCTTAGGGTTTGTCTCCGATCTTCCACAAAAAAAACCCAACTCTTCTGACGGGGTGAAATTGGCAGAATATGCACCTCCTACATTTATACTTGAATCATCCTCTGAGTCCACACTACTACTTAATGAATTGGTGGAAATATTGGAGCTTGCCTCAGTATCAGATGAATTATTGACATTCAATGTAGGAACTGATGAACTTGTTATTTTAGGAGTCAAAGCTTTCCTTTTTACATTATCAAATTTTTTCGAGCAAGTGAATATTCTTCCGGTTTCATAGTCTTTCTTATCTCTTGTGAATTTGAAGACTTTACGCTCTTTGATCACAGTCTCATGTTTTTCTTAACGCTTCTTAATGTTTTCTCTCTCTTTTTTAATAAAATCTTGATGTTCCAAAGTGGCCAATTCATTTATTATTGCATTAATTTCCCTAACCACCTCCGCTGTCAATTTCAGCGTATTTTCTAAGGATACATATCATATTCATTGATGCATCTAGGTTGTTCGTGGCCCACTCTTATAACATTAAGGGGTTAGGGTTTTCAAACAATGGAGCTATTAACATTCTTAGCCCCCTAGGCGCTCTACCGGCTTCTTTGTACTTTTGAAGGGATTTGCTCTCCCACCATTTTGTCAACTCAGTTTTTTGCAGTTTTTCAAGTTTTTTTTTAGTAGAGTTTTGACAATATATATATTACAACCCAAAGTCAATAATCATGCACTCTCAGGGGTCCAAAAAGATAAACCAGGAGTTTATTCACCCGTTACGCGTTTCGACACACAAAGTGCCTTGGTCACACGATTTGGTTACTTCCTTACGACGTGTGTATGTACAAAATAATAGACATAGAAGATTAGATTTGTGTCACTTTTTCACAGCAGTGAATATAGCGGCCATCCTCCAGGTAGGCCAATAGTCTCATCTGTGGGCGATGTCAATGAAAACATATCCAAATATGTGGATCACTTTTTGAAAGAATATGTTATTGAGCTGCCCTCGTACATCAAAGATACGAAGGATTTCCCAAACAAAATAGAAGGGAGGAAGGACTGACCCTCATTACCTTGGAAGTGAATTCATTATATACTATCATTGATCAACGCCAGGGTATAGAGGCATGTATGCATTTCCTTAGCAAAAGAGACATCTGTTAACTAAAACATACTAACATGTTAGCTGAAATGATGACGATATGTCTCATGAACAATATCTTCATGTTTGATGGAGACCTCTACAGGCAGACAAGGGGCACGGTGATGGGAACATTCTCTGCGCCAAGTTTTGCGAATCTCTTCCTAGGCAAGTGGGAGGAGGAACTGCAGCATGACACTAATTTTAAACCAGATTTTGAAAAAATTGTGTTGTGGCTGAGCTACATCGATACCTCTTTATTATATGAAGAGAATGTATTTATTTATTTTATTTATTTATTTAGTTTATAGAGCGCGACAGATACCCAAAAAGGGCTTCCCGGCGCTAAACAGAAATTTGAACTGGAAGGACAGAAAGGTTTTAAATGGGAAACCAAAAGCGCTCACTGGTTGAAAAGCCAGGTTTTGATGGATTTGCGAAAGTGTAGGTACCTATTTTCAAGACGGAGAGATTGGGGAAGGGAATTCCAGATCTTTGGGCCTAGGTAGGAAAAAGATCTTCCTCCCATCCTTGCCCGACGTATTTTAGGGACGCAGAAGAGACCTTGGGCGGTGGATCTCAAGTCTCGGGCAGGCATGTAGGTATGCGCAAGGGTCAGAAAGTATTTGGGAGCATTGCCCCACTTTATCCTGTGCATGAGGCTGAGAGTCTTAAATTTAACCCTGTTGTCAATTCTTTGCCAGTGAAGTGCCTTTAAGTGACTGGACATACGGTCTCTCCTGTTACATTTACAGAGCAGCCTCGCTGCCGTGTTCTGTACCAGTTGGAGACACCTTGTGACTGCCTGGGATGCCCCCAAGTAGAGGACATTCCCGTAGTCCAGGCGGGAGGTGATTAATGCATTGACAACGGTCTTTTGGGTGTCTCCAGGGAGCATCCATATAATTTTTTTGAGCCATCTCAAGATCGTTAAACAGGTGGCTGAGAGAACGTTCACCTGGGGCTCCATGGTTAGGTCTCTGTCAATGATAAAGCCCAGATTGCGTACCTGGTACGATGGAGTTGGCAGGGGGCCCATTTCAAGTGGCCAGTGTCTGGGGTTCAAGAGGTTTTGGTTGGAACCTACTATCAGAACCTCAGTTTTACTGCCATTGAGTTTGAGTATATTTTTGTTCATCCAGGATGAAATGTTCCTAAGGCCAGTCTGGAGGCGTGAAGGGTATCTTGGTTCACATCAGATAGGGAGAATATAATTTGGGAATCGTCAGCGTATGTGTACATGGTGAGGCCATCAGATTCAGCAATCTGAGCCAATGGCGCTGCATAAAGGTTAAAAAGCAGGGGGCTTAATGCTGATCCCTGTGGGACTTCATGTGGAGAAAAATGAGTCTTGGATGCCGCGTTTCTGGAGGAAATTTGGAAAGTCCTGAGTATCAAAAAGGATGCTATACAATCTAGTGCCTTTCCTTTTATGCCCATATTGGAGAGGGAAGCGAGCAGGGTGTTGTGAGAGATGGTGTCAAACGCCGCACTGAGGTCAAGAAGAATCAGCGCGGCAGAGTGACCCATATCGACCAAATGTCGAAGATTTTCCACGACTCCAAGTAGTGTGGTTTCCGTCAAGAATCCTGCGCGGAAGCCGGATTGGGTGTGGTGTAGGACATTGTTTGCCTCCGTAAACTTGGTAAGATGTTCATGAACGTGTTTTTCCAAAATTTTGGAAAGTGCAGGCAGGAGGGATATCGGGTGAAAATTTGCTAAGATCTTAGGGTCAGCCGTTGGTTTCTAAAGGAGGGGGGAGACCATGGCATGTTTCCAAGGTGACGGAACCGTGGCTGTGGAAAGAGATAGGTTTAAAATATGGCATAGCACGACTAGGGAAGAGGTGTCCAAGAGTCTAAGTATAGAGATCGGGAGAGGGTCAACTGGCGACCCAGATTTAACTTTCTTTAGGATGTTCTGTAAACCTTGGACGTCTATCTCGGGCCAGGAAGTAAGTAACGCGTGGGACAAATGAGGTTGGGCCATGTTGACATCAGTATAAGGTCCGGGATTATGCGCATATGTGGATAGAACTTGCTTTTGTGTAGCTATATCTTGGTGAATGTTCTCAATCTTAGAAGTAAAATATAAGGCCAGTTCCTCACACTCGAGACTGTTTAGTGGGGGAGGTTTGGAAGAAGTGTTTGCGCCTGCAAGTTCATTTACCAAATTGAAAAGAATTTTCGATTTGTTTGCAGCTTCATCTATAGATTTGGTAACATAGTTAGATCTTGCCTTATTGCAGGCTTTATGGTAGAGCTTAAGCTCGCTTTTGTAGTGCGATCTGGCAGCCGGAGAGTAGTCCTTCCTCCACAAGCATTCTAATCGTTTACATTTGGATTTGAAGGCTTTTAGGTGCTCGTTGTACCATGGAGCAGGTGGATTGTGGGAGGTAGATTTTTTGTGGGCTAGGGGCAAGCAGACGTCTAAAGCATCTAAAAACCATTTATTAATGGTGGTGGCTGCTATTTCGATATCACCAGTCTTAACGCTTCCACTGGAGTGGTCAGGCTTAGAGTGGACGTGAGGCGGTCCATGTCCAGGTTTTTCCAGTTTCTTTTTAAGGACTTGATAGTCTTACTGGGAGAGTTAGCAGCTAAGTGATCTCCCGGATGGAATTTGATTAAAAAATGGTCTGACCAATCTAGGGGCAGGGCCTGCTGGCATTGTAGCTGGTGGAGGCTGGAGAAAATAGGGTCCAGAAGGTGTCCCTTATTGTGGGTGGGACCTGAATTCCATAGAACAAAATTCATGGCAGCAAGGTTTGTGCCTGATTTATTAGTAGGATCATCGAAATGAATGTTTAGGTCTCCTAGAATGGATAGGTGGTTGTAGTTCACTCTTACTGTAGCAATCCAGTCCACAAGTTGAGTAGCCCAGGGTAGCATGGGGCCGGGTGGGTGGTAGATGAGAAGGCCAGTAAAAGTGAAGGTCGGATGAAGTTGGAGTTTAAATAAAGCAACCTCACTGGTGGGAGAGAAAAGGGCTCCAGAGTGCATTGCAGCGGTTTTCTAAAAATGACTGAAATCCCGCCTCCAATACCGGAAATTCGGTCTTGGTGGATGATGGTATAATTAGACAGTAAGGCTTCGGCGATGTCTGGGCCAGAACTGGCGTGTAGCCATGTCTCGGTAAGAAAAAGGGCGTTGAGGGAATTGTCGGATAGGAGGTCAAAGAGGTCTCTTTTATGTTTACAGAGAGATCTGCAGTTGAGACTACCAAGTAGCCACGAGCGAGTTGTTTTATGATTTTTGGGTCTGGGCCGTTGGCCACATAGTTGCGGGGTGTCGAGGTGGAAATTACAGGCACGACATGCGGTGCTAGATTCGCGATAGTTAGATAGTAAATCGCAGTTCTGTTTCGCAGGTGGATGAAGGGACCGTAAGAAATCGGATGTATAGATGGTTAGTCCTCCAGAGACTAAGGGCCCTGGGCCCGTCCGGACGCGGACGGGCGCAGACGGGCTTTCCTTAGGCAGTAATGAGGAGGTCGTCGACTTTGTCCGGAGACTTAACAGCAATTCGTACAACATTACACTGACACATAATATCAGCAAGGACAGTGTAGAATTTCTTGATACGCAAGTCACAGTGAAAGAGGGTACACTGAGTACAAGCCTACACCGTAAGGAGACCGCAGGGAATAGTCTTCTGCATGCGGAAAGTGCTCCCTCTGATGCCCTGAAATGGAGCATCCCATTTGGGGAACTTCTTAGAGCCTGCAGAAACTGCAGAACAGAAGAAGCTTACATTAACGAACAGAAAATCACGATTGGGTACCCAAAAGAGCATTGTCCAAAATCAAAGAAACTAACATAGCTGAAGCCCTTATCCATGCAGAAAGAGTTAAGGATATGAGATTACACAGCCTACAAGAGTGATAGAAAATATTATCTGACAACTGGAACATCCTCAAAACAGACTCTATCATAGGCCCAACTATAAGTGATAGGCCCATGATAACATACAGAAGAGGTAGAAGCCTTAGAGACATGTTGGTTAGGAGTGAAATCACTGAAAGCCAAAGGGGTAATGTATATAACCTGAAAGAGCTCTACCCCTGTGGGCATTGTAAATCTTGCAGAACGAGTCACATGGTAAAAGAATTTAAAATACCAGGATCCAGAAAAAACAGACAGATAACACAATTCCTGACTTGAAGTACTAGTTATGTAATCTATGTTCTGGAATGTCCCTTCGAACTTAGGCAGTACTACTTGCCTGGTCAAAAAACGTATTCAGGAACATCTTAGAGCGATAACCAATAAAGACCCACACTACCCTATTGCAAGGCACTTTCAAGACAAACACCAGTCTAAGAACTCACTCCAACGGTTTTTCGCAATCGAACAAATCAGATTGGGAAACAGAGGACGGAACAGGGAACTAGCTCTGAGAAAAAAATGAATCTAAATGGATCCTAGAACTAGACAGTAGATTCCCTTGGGGCCATAACCTCGATGAGGAGTTAGCAACTCACTTACATGAGGAATAGGGTACCTGCAAGACTATGACATGATTGTATTACAGTATTATATCAGTGTTTATAATTAATGTTGAATGCACTTTTGTATATAATTGTAAATGTATTCGTTAGATGTGTAGAATGGAGAATGTTCTTAATATTCTCTTATCTTTATTTTTTATCTTTCCACAGGAGGAAAGGAAGGGAACCATCACCGACACCTCACAGGCTCCCTACCCTTTTCTTCGATAGGATCATGTCCTGCACAGAGCACAAGATAAGAGATTTAATTTCACTTTATCACTATGAATTTAGTCTGTTTTCGTTTATTCATAAATAGACATATGGCATTAGTTTACCAACTGTCATATATTCGGCCGCGTAGACACTGTCAATCATGCAAAATAGAAACTTCCTGAACTAAAGGCACTAGTCCGCCTATAAGCACGCATGTTTTCTAATAAATATTCCATGTCCACTCACAGAAGTTGAAGTAGATCTTTAAAAAGTATGATATTTTTTTTTCTAAATAAGTCATCTCATTCAATACGACCACATGGTGATGAGTTGTGGTGCACTGAGTTAGTAAAACCTTTGGCGCTGAGCTTGAATGTACCTTGTGATGATGTGTGGTCGGGGGGGGGGGTACAGTAATTGAAGTGATGTCTTTTGTTGATTGAATTCTGTATCAATTCCATTTAAAAAGACAGTATGTCTCACTGTGACATAAAACTGTTTACTCTTCTTTGTGATGATTTATGGTACACTGAGTAAATAGTGTCTTTGGCGTTGAGGTTGTACGTTTCCTGTGCAGTGCAGATTCTGTGAATACCGAAAGTCTTAAAATTAGGATTTTTCTCAATTTAAAGTCTTAAAATTAGGATTTTTCTCAATTTAGTAGTAGTAAAGTTAGGACTCCAAACTTTTGGACTCCTAAATGCCTTCTGTGATTACCGAAAGCCTTAAAATTAGGATTTTTCTCAACTTTACTACTACTAAACTGAGAGAAGTCCCAATTTTAAGACTTTCGAAATTCACAGAAGGTATTTAGGAGTTCTAAAGTTAGGAGTCCTAACTTTACTACTCCTAAACTAAGAAAAATCCTAACTTTAGGACTTTCGGTATTCACAGAAGGCATTTAGGAGTCCTAAAGTTAGGACTCCTAACTTCTGTGAATACCGAAATGAGCAAGTGTCTTCTGTGGATACCAAAATAAGTAAGTGCCTTCTGTGAATACGAAAATGGTAGTAAGTTTAGGATTTTGACTTAAGTTAGTTCTGTGAATCGGGTCCTAAATGTTCATAATATTTTTTTTAAAATTGTCTTTTCCTTTTAGTCCAACAAACAGTTTCTGTACTACTCGCATTTTTTCTACTTCAAGATCTTTTCTTTTTGTCAAACATATATTTTTCTTTTCTTTTCTTTTTTTTTACTTCTTCTATGCATTTACAAATTTCAATCCAAACGAAATAATTTTCTGAAAAACAAAAAATATATTCAATTATTTTTCACATTTGTCCACTATGTTATAATAATAACATGCAATTACAAAACTTCCACTAACAACTTCCAGACCCAGTGCTGCAGCATGATGGAGCATGACAGACGAGCACTAGGATGACAAGAAGTGCCATAGAACATGCAGCAAGTATTTATTTATTGTTTACATACTCCTTTACAATTCATATATAACTGCACTACCTCATACTTTTCACCTCTCCGCAACACCCCACCACCCACAACACTTTCTCTGCTACCCACCACAAACAACTTTATAAATAGTGTTTTAAAACATTTTAAATTATGTACTTAGGATGATGTTATCAACCAAACAGCACAGACACAAATTTCCATTATTAGCCTAACAATTTTATCTACAACTTCGCAAACATAACACTGCACCCAGGGCTTTAAGTGGAGTGTGTGTCTGTGGGGATCTGACCACCAGCACTTTTTTGGAGGGGCCTCTAAACGGGTCTTTATAGGGCTCTATTTTTGAGCCTCACAAAAGTAATCCGTTTTTTTTTATTGCACTGCATTGACACTGTGAGTGCATGCACATTGCTAACTACTTAGAAGTGCATACATCAGGCCTAGTGACTCAATTTGTAAGAGAAGGGAAATCCTTTAAAGAGAGCCATTTCCTCTCAGGATTTCCCTTCTCTTTTTGCAACGCAGGAGCAACATCATCGTGGGGTAATTAGCAGACATACCACCAGGCGCGCAACGCCCATTGCCCCGGACTCTCTGACACAGCTTCCCGGGTGGACACACAGAGCTGCACCCGAGTACTTCAACGTTCTCCAAAACATCAATTTTTTTAAAAGGAGACTCTGTTCTTTTTTACCCCTTTTAACAGCCCCTACATCCCTACTCTGCCTATTGCTGAAAGAATTAGGCTCCCCCAAAATTTTGCTCTGGTTGCACCTCTGCAAACGACCACAAGCAGGCAACTCCAGCACGAACCTGCTCTCATCTT
The DNA here is from genome assembly GCF_964263255.1 of Lissotriton vulgaris. NCBI lineage: Eukaryota > Metazoa > Chordata > Amphibia > Caudata > Salamandridae > Lissotriton > Lissotriton vulgaris. The sequence continues at coordinate 1,524,544,262 of NC_141687.1, read as the reverse complement.
ACACCCAGTCTTCTTTTAGTGCTACGAAAAAACACACTTTGCCTGCCTCACTTAGTTCTCACCCCCCCTATTTAATATGAACATAAACGCTTTCCAATTACTTTTATATTCCTATACTGTACTTCACATGGAAATATAGAACTCAAGGCTCTCACCACCCAAAATTAGCTCTCTGGTATAGTTTCTCAAATATAAGAAAGAAGTACAGGTATTCAGTATCTGTCAGTCACGGCCACTTTAAAACAGTGTATCTATAAGCAACTCGACAAAATGTTATGTTTCTAAATTAACTTCTTACACTTAAAAGCTACTTTACATTTCTTTTGCTAGATGTACCTTTGTTTAAAATACCACCAGAGAAGGGTGGTGAAGTATGCTCCACAAAGAGCATCTCAAAGCTTTGTTATTCTTCGTAAAAAAATCTGCCTGTCAATGCTTTTCGCAAGCTTTTCTACGCCTTAAGAGGGTGGGTGGATGAGTACAATACGTTGTATTTAGAATGGGGGGCGGACGATGCACGAAAATAAGAACGTATAGTTGAATAAAGGGCGAGTGGATGCATGGCCAAATGCATCAATGGGTAGATATATAGATGGATGTATCAATGTATGGATGGATGTAAGGATGAATGAATGCAGGGACCATTACTTACGATAGACAGGTGAGCTAACAGATGTGTAGGATTGGTTCTGGGACAGATGTATCTATGCATATATAAGCGTATGGCTGTATGAATGGCACAGTGCTTACTATAGGCGAGTGCGCTCATAGATGCTTAAGATAAGCGGACAAACAGATGTATGTTTATAAGTAGGAATATATGCATCAATTAAAAGATGGTTGAATCGTGCAGTGCTTAGGATGGATGGATACTGTGCTTTTCGGCCCTCTCAAAGATAGTCAATTTTCTTTTTTTTATTACACTGCAGTGACAGCATGCACAACGATGTAAGCATGTTTATTTTGCTCACTACTGAGAACTGGAAACATCACGCTAGGTTACCCACGTTGTAAAAGAAAGGGAAATCCTTTAAAGAATATTTTTTTATAAACGTAGATAATTGGAGAGGATTTTCTAAAGTACACAATGATACTTATCTTGATTTAGACCACAGCCCATCTTGCATAGCCCACACCCCTTTAAGAGCTTTGCCCCCCTCTTTTAGAGCACACCCACTTTTTTTCTCCCACTTAGAACCCTAACTACACAATAGTAAAAAACACACAGTGTAAGCTTCCATTGAAATCTACAATGGCACCAAGTTTCAGAATTTTCCATCAACGCTATCAGCCTTCTACCACAGTACAAGAGTGTCTAGCAGCAAGAAGATTTCTTATCCACAGAAATGTTGTGTAACTTGTGTACTTGTCTGCTGGAACACTCATCACCAAAAGGTATTAAAACATGGGAATTTGCCAGAAAAACATATACCATACCATAAAGTGATTCATAAATGGGGACCCTATCACTGCACCACTCTCTTCCCCATCCTTCCTCAACTTTACAAAATTAAAATAAGAGCCTCGCCAAACCTAGTAGACACACTATAGCAATACAGAAACTTAATTTCAACAACTGTCCACTGGAACGCTCATGTGCAAAGTGTATTAAAACATACAAATTTGCGGGTAAAACATATACCATGCCATAGGGCGCTTTATAAGTGCTCCCAGTGGTACTTCATCACCTGTAGTAGCTCCACATCTTCACGTTACTATATTCTGTATTTCAAACAGCAACATAACTACTTCCCCCACATCCAACCCGCCCTTGGTTAACCATACGAAATCAAACAGAAACCCCCACCATTCCTAGTAGCGCCACTATACCCATACACAGGTGTCTACCGGAACCCTTCTCAGCAAAAACTATTCAAACATGCAAATTGGTGGGTGAAACATAAACCATCCCATAGCACCTTTTATAAATGGGCCAAGTGAAACTACATTACCGTTAATAACTACACATGCCCACGATGCAAATGTCTGTCTTCTAATCAGCAACAAATACACCTCTCCCACCCCACCCATGCCCTTGCTTAACCCTATGAAATCAAACAACGAGCCCCAGGACCCCCGTTACGACCACTATAGCCATACATAGAATTAATGTCAACAGGTGTCTGCCGGAAGGCTCATCAGCAAAAGCTATTAAAACCTACAATTATGCAACTCAAACATATACTATACCATAAGACAGTTTATAAAAAGTCACAGTACCACCACACCACCTAAACAACCGCCCTTGATTAACTTTACGCAATAAAAGAAAGAGCCCCAGCAAACGTAAAACCACCACTAAAGCCATACACAGGCTTAATTTCAACATATGTCTCCCGAAACGCTCATCAGCAAAAAGTATTAAAACATGCTAATTTGCGACTAAAACATATCCCATGCCATACGGCGCTTTATAAGTGCTCGCAGTGGTGCTATATCTCTTTTAGTAGCTCAACATCTGCACGTTACTAAATTCTGTCTTTGAATCAGAAACATAACCACCTCCCCCACACCCACCCCAGATCTTGGTTAACCATACAAAATCAAATACAGACCCCCACCATTCCTTGTAGCGCCGCTATACCCATACACAGGGTTAATTTTAACAGGTGTCTTCAGGGAACACTTATTAGCAAAAACTATTCAAACATGCAAATTGGCGGGTAAAACATAAACCATCTCATAGCACGTTTTATAAATAGGCCCAGTGAAACTACATTACCTTTACTAACTACACTTGCCCACGTTACAAATATCCCTCTTATAATCAGCAACATACACACCTCCCCCACCCCCACCCATGCCCTTGCTTAACCTTACGAAATCAAACAAGGAGCCCCAGCAGTCCTGTTACTGCCACTATAGCCATCCATAGACTTAATATCAACAGGTGTCTGTGGAACGCTCATAGGCAAAAGCTATTAAAACCTACAATTTTGCAACTCCAACATACACCATACCATAAGACGTTTTATAAATAGTCACAGTACCACTAAACCACCTCCACAACCGCCCTTGCTTAACTTTACGCAATAAAAGCAAGAGCCCCAGAAAAATTGGATGCGCCACTATAGCCATACGGAGGCTTAATTTCAACAGATGTCTCCCGAAACGCTCATCAGCAAAACATATTAAAACATGCAAATTTGCAACTAAAACATATCCCATACCATACAGCGCTGTATAAGTGCTCCCAGTGGTACTATATTACCTTTAGTAGCTCAACATCTGCACGTTACTATATTCAGTGTTTCAATCAGCAACATAACCACCTCCCCCACACCCACCCGCCCTTGGTTAACCATACGAAATCAAACAGAAACCCCCCCCTTTCCCAGTAGCGCCACTATACCCATATACGCAAAAACAACAGGTGATGGACCGAATGTGGATCAATGTCGCACACTCACCCCAGTCCAAAGATCTGGGCCCAAATCCATCGTTTTTTTGCACTCCACACCACCCTGGGTTAGACAATGGCGATATGCAAATCAGCTCTGACCCTGTGCCCCATGGGAACAGTCCAGTCCGAACTACAAAAGCCATGTCCTTCCCAGAACGGAATCAAGCATCCGAGGACCGGACCGGTTTCGAGGTAACACCTCTCATCAGCCCGGCTAGCTTGACTCCAGTGGTGTGGAGTGCCTGGGACCCACGTCTGGGCATCCCCAGCGCACTTAGGGCGGAATATGCAAAAACAACAGGTGATGGACCGAATGTGGATCAATGTCGCACACTCACCCCAGCCCAAAGATCTGGGCCCAAATCCATCGTTTTTTTGCACTCCACACCACCCTGGGTTAGACAATGGCGATATGCAAATCAGCTCTGACCCTGTGCCCCATGGGAACAGTCCAGTCCGAACTACAAAAGCCATGTCCTTCCCAGAACGGAATCAAGCATCCGAGGACCGGACCGGTTTCGAGGTAACACCTCTCATCAGCCCGGCTAGCTTGACTCCAGTGGTGTGGAGTGCCTGGGACCCACGTCTGGGCATCCCCAGCGCACTTAGGGCGGAATATGCAAAAACAACAGGTGATGGACCGAATGTGGATCAATGTCGCACACTCACCCCAGTCCAAAGATCTGGGCCCAAATCCATTGTTTTTTTGCACTCCACACCACCCTGGGTTAGACAATGGCGATATGCAAATCAGCTCTGACCCTGTGCCCCATGGGAACAGTCCAGTCCGAACTACAAAAGCCATGTCCTTCCCAGAACGGAATCAAGCATCCGAGGACCGGACCGGTTTCGAGGTAACACCTCTCATCAGCCCGGCTAGCTTGACTCCAGTGGTGTGGAGTGCCTGGGACCCACGTCTGGGCATCCCCAGCGCACTTAGGGCGGAATATGCAAAAACAACAGGTGATGGACCGAATGTGGATCAATGTCGCACACTCACCCCAGTCCAAAGATCTGGGCCCAAATCCATCGTTTTTTTGCACTCCACACCACCCTGGGTTAGACAATGGCGATATGCAAATCAGCTCTGACCCTGTGCCCCATGGGAACAGTCCAGTCCGAACTACAAAAGCCATGTCCTTCCCAGAACGGAATCAAGCATCCGAGGACCGGACCGGTTTCGAGGTAACACCTCTCATCAGCCCGGCTAGCTTGACTCCAGTGGTGTGGAGTGCCTGGGACCCACGTCTGGGCATCCCCAGCGCACTTAGGGCGGAATATGCAAAAACAACAGGTGATGGACCGAATGTATACCCATATACAACATTAATTTTAACACGTGTCTGCCGGAACACTTATCATCAAAAAGTATTCAAACATCCAAATTGGAGCTTAAAACATAAACCATCCCATAGCACAGTTTATAAATGGGCCCAGTCAAACTACACCACCTTTACTAGCTAGACATCTACATGTTACGAAAGTTGTTTAAACACTCTGTATAGTGTATAGCAGGGAATGGGGAGAGTAAACAAAGTTCTAATTCCCAAACGATTGATATACCGTCCCTTTACTGTATAATAAAGATATTAAATGGAATGAATAAATTGACGAGTACCTCAAAAGGGACAGTGAAACTCAGCATCAGTAAAACAAGGACCACTTCCACACCTACATAGATCGACCAAGCGACACAGCCTAACAAATAGTATCAATTAAAATCACATATAGTTCGTTAATGTCAACAAAGTCATACAGAAAATATACCGCACATTTTCATTTTATTTTTATCCCTCACACATTTATAAAACATCTCTTCTAAAGAAGCACTCCCCAATCAATTCTATTCCTTAAGAACAGACAATAATTAATATGTTTAATACCATATATTTTAGTATATCTACCTTTTCATTAATCACTAGTAAGAAACTACAAAAACTATTAACTATACCCAAATGCAAATCAGAAACCATGTTCATATTATACTTTAGTAAAACACAAACAATTGAAGAAGGGTCTGAGGGAAATTTAAAGACCTGCCCAGTTCGTATCCCCCTAACTGTAATCCTAACAACAAAAGAACCGGGGGTCTATAACGGAGCTTCAAGTACTCCGAGCTGCTGCAAAACTCCTACATAAGTGAGTTAGGCACTAATAGAGCTATATAAGTCTCTATATCAGAATGTGTACCAGGACATACCTGTCGAAGGACCTACTGAGATTGTTGGTAAGACCCGTACAGAGATGTGTTGGATTCCCATCAAATAGGTATGTAGATCAAGTGTTCTCATTTGGTCATCCAAAAATGGGGTGGTATGTCTCTTGATCAATGAGACCCATCCATCGCCCTTACTCAATTGGGTCGCACCATCAATCGCTGAGGTACCCATGAACAAATGATAAAGATGGGATCGAGTGCAGTGCAAAAATCAAAAGCTGTGTGAGTTAAAAACAAGGGGTAAAAGGATCAATAGGCGAAAAACTCTAATGTAATTTGTCCTTTCCCTCAAACAAACAAGAACAATGCAGAGGAAGCAGTCTAAACATATAACTGCATTTACAAGGCCAACATGTTTCAGCCGGTAGGGACAAGATCCCATGACTTTCTTCAGGGCCAGAGTTCTAAGCATTAGCTACTGCATACATAAAGTGAACGTAACGACAATCTGTAAAGGATATACATAAATAGTCCAAAATCGTGTTCCTCTGTACCAAACGGTGTCTCTTACATCTGTTAACAAGAAACAAGAAATAAATTGTAGTAAGTCCTATCAAAACAGGAAAGACCTGGCACTGGCTTCTACTAATTAAGCCAATTTATTTTAGTAATGTTACTCACCTGAGTAGTACAGGGAGTGTACCTCACCTCTCCTGGAACCCAGCTCAGGAAAAAGGAGGCCCCGCTCTGTGAAGGCAAGGAAGGGGTAATGAACGGAAGGGTGGACAGTACTACTCTATCTCTCCCTCCAATACATAATATAGCCCCTATAACAGTCAAGCTTCACAGGGCCACAAAAAATCCTAAGGGTGGAATAAGTCACAGAGCCCATAAAAGTCCCAGGTTCCCAGAATTCATCACTTAATATAAAAAGCTTTCCTCTAAATACGAGTGTACTTTAACCTAGGATCACATGATTCAAACCATGCGCACATATCTAAGGAACGTATCACTTTTCCTATCTTCATCTCCTCTACATGTAATCTCCAAACACTGTAGACCCACTGTACAACAACCTACCTTGACTTACATTCAAACCTACCTCTCAGTGTCAAAAACGAGACCATAACCTGCCTACATAACATTTCTGGATTTCTTTTTATCCCTTTTAACTTAAAAACACATACATCTCCTACCACTACCCCCCCACCCCACTGTTTCCGCAAAAATTATAATTTGCAAACGTGCAACATTTTGTTTATCTCCCGAAATACATTACAAACCCAAACTGACGCTGTACCTCATTTTCAAAATCCTACAGTCTTATAAAGATGACAAACTACACTTCTTCTCTGTGAAAAATTCATAAACATATATAAAGTACTTATTTAACAACAGCTCAAATGTTGTGCATATTTTATAACCAATATCAAACACCACACTTTACTAACACTATATTACTTTGAAATAAAAAATACTTTCAAAATTAAAAACATCACCTTAAATACTTAATCACTACTATAGAACACATAACACACCTTGTTCATTTCAAACTCACCTTTGTAATTGGTTTGCAGATTGCAAATATCACACACGCATGGAATTCTTTCTTTGTCACACACTACATATAAAGCACCGATTTCATCAAGAACGGAACCAGGAATGGCACATTTTCTTTGTCGCTCCACATATAAATACATGTAAAGAACAAAGCGGAATACTTTATTCCTTCAACAACATTCCAAAACTTTTCTTCATTGGTTGATTTAGAATTTTCCATACGAAAATCTACTTAATATTCTGTGCCACATGCAGGACACAAGTTCAACCTATTTTATCACCACACTTTCTTGAACAGTCTACGACACCTGCAGGTTAAAAGTTCATAATTTTTTTTTGTAACCTAACAATATACTTTTGCAACATTTTATCGAACATTTAACTGCACATGCAGGTTAAAAGTTCACAATAGGGGTCAGTAGTTCATCAGCTTTATCCCCAACTCCAGGCGCACCTCACCTTGCGCCCCCAGAACCATCAGACCAGTAGGAGTCAGTGCTTTCCACTATCCAAATACCAAATTAATAATTTCATACACATAAATTTATCTTTGCACTCCCTATATAACACCCCCTAAGCACCATACACAAGTTACAATGTTCGAAACGAAAGTTCCTCCCAGTGGCTATAACTACATGCTGATACTACTTGGACATATGTGGCACAGCAGCCAGAGCACATGACTTCCCAGCATATGACACACAGTTTGGGCTCATGCTTTCATCCCCGAGTCCGGCAGCAGCTCAGCTTAGCAGCATGAGACTCTACACACTAACTCACATATTTTCCGCACCCCACGACTTTCAGACCAGTACGGGTCAGTAGTTTGTCCTAGTAGTTATACACACATGCTGACACTACTTCCACAGCTGTAGTGCAGCGGCCACCGCACATGACTTCACAGCATAAGACACACAACTTGGGCTCACACTTTAATCCCCGAGTCCCGCATCAGCTCACCTTAGTAGCATCACACTCTAGGCAATACCTCACTTCATTTTCGTAGCCTAGCACTTTCAGACCGGTAGATATGAGTAGTTCACTTCGCGCCCCCTGTACAGCACACCCTACACTCCCCACCGAGGTTACAGTGCTTTTACCCACCTATTTACTACTTTTTTCACCCTTTTTTCCCCTTACTGCTGTTCCGTGCCAAAGTGCAAGTGCTCCCTATTGTAAATTATTATAAGGATTAGTGATTCCATGATTTGTTATTTGATTTACATGTCATTCCCTAGTACAGTGCACCGTGTGTGCCCAGGGGTTGTAAATCAAATGCTGCTGGTGGGCTTGCAGCACTGATTGTGCCACCCGCAGAAGCAGCTTGTAAAATGAGGTTCAGGCCTGCCATTGCAGAGTCTGTATGAAGTCAGGGACTGCCATGTTGACTTGGCAAGTGCACACACTTGCCAGTCCCTAAACTTTCCCATTTCTACATTTTAGTCACCCCTAAGGTGGGCCTGTGGGCAAGATGCATTGTATGTAAAAGGTAGGACATGCCCTGATGTGTGTGGCATGTCCTGATAGTGAATGACAGCCAATTTCATTTTTTCACTATTGCAAGGATATCTGTTCCCATAGGCCGGAATGGGCAGTTTGTTTATAACATCTTATAAACATAACTGACCCAGGGAACAAGATGGGAAAATAAAGTTTAGTATGCCTGAACTCAGAATGTTAAAGTGCATATTTTAGTGTTGGTGATTTTAAAATAACACTTTTAGAAAGTATCTATCCAGTATGCCGCTATTAGGTTTGAGTATTGATTGTTAGGCTTGTGAGAGACAGGAGCTGGGAGACGGGTGCGGCTCCAGCAGTCTGATGAGTCAGGGCTGGGCTGAATGGGACTTGGGTTGAATTTTAGAGTAGGGGAGAGATTTCCTTTCACCTGCCTGGGTGAGGTCTGGTAACAGCAATGCAGTCTCCACCTCCTGCCAGGAAGCTGCACCAGAGAGGACAAGACTGGTTTTGGCCGGGTACAGACACTCTCTGCCTTCATAGACAAAGGATTTGTGTGAATAAAAAGGGGGACCCAGACCCCAGAACTTTAGATCACTTCTGGGAAATCAAGAGGAACCTTTGTAAAGAAGAGGAAGAAACCAGAGAATCTGGAGGAAGATTACTGCCCTTGTGCTGTTTGTTGTTTTGGGGTTTGACTGCAGTGGTTACTTGTTGCCAAGGAAAAGAGAAAAGGACTTTGCTGTTTGCTTTGTCATCTTGAGGAAGATCCCCAAGGGCTTGAAATTGAGCTTGCCTCCTGTCTGAAGTCTCAGGAGCACAAAGACTTCACCACCAGCTCTCCTGAATTTCCTTGCTGAGAATTCTAACTTGCAGAGAGGTGCCTCCTGTTGTTTAATACCACTAGAGACTGTTTGTTGCTGGGAGCTGGAAGCGAGATGCAACGACGAAGAAGAGTGTTACATCCGCACTGAGGCCCAATGCATCGCCGAGCCACGGGGAAGAAGCGTGCTGCATCTACACTGAGTCCTGACTCATCACCAACAACATCGTCGCAGTGCCTGCCATGCGGCTGCCAAAGTTCACGCATCGGACTGGATCATCGGATTGCATCAAGCCACCATTTTATCGCTTCGCACCAGATCATCGCATCGCGGCGCCATCTTGTCACATCGTAACCGGAACGCAGTAAATAACTGATGCATCAATGCCCCTCACAGTAAGGGAAGCAACGCATCTCCTACCCTGCGCTGCAGTAAGGAACAGACACATCCACTCCCCCGAATGTAAGGAATGGCGCATCACCTTCCCTGAGACTCTTTTGTATGCGTGATGCATCTAAGGTACTTCGTTTGAAAAGTGTTGCATTTACAACTTGCATTGAACTGAACTATTTCTACCAATGAAGAGACAATTTTCGATACTGTATTGTGGATTTTTGTCATTTGGTCTTGTTAAGATAAAGGTCCCCTATTTTTCTAAACTGGTGTGGTGTCGATTTGTAGTGTTTTCACTGTATTACTGTATGTGTTCACAAATGCTTTACGCACTGCCTCTGAGATAAACCTGTCTGCTCGTGCCAAGCTACCAAGGGGGTGAGCAGGGGTTATTTTCGGAGCGTACCCCCCTTTCCCTGACTAGAAGCAAGGGTCCAAACATGGACAAAGGTGCAAACCAATGCCAACTAGAGAACCCCATTTCTAACAATAACCAAGTACATGACACAGCTTTCTAAAGGATAAGATTTTGTGCACATAATTAAACTTTATGTCCTATTAAATAGACTTCAAAACAATGGCCTTGTGCCCCATGTAACAGCCAAGGCCTTCACAGTTACTGCATAGAACATGTTAGCAAACTCATAATCTTGTTATATAACTGATTACACTTGCTCTTATTACTTGCATAGTAAGTATGGAAACCGCATTGCTCCAAGGGACATCTTTGTGGAACAAGTAGCTAGCAAAAGAACTCCTAATATGCAGTGTGAAAAAGTGGTTTATTAGTTTCAGTAGATGGTAGTCCACCAAATGTAATGATGCCATCAGTCCCGTTAGGTCCAGTAAAGGTTTCAGCAACTTAAACCTGAGTTCAACCCCTGGCTGCTAGAACAGACGGGCTTTACCTAAGAAAATGTATAAAGCATTTAGAAGTAACAAAACAAATCTCCCCATGCCGCACTTTCACTTTAATGGTGGCCACGCCTCTTTCCTTAGACTTAGCTCATTTAAGGAAAGGGGGGCGGCTGACATTAAAGTGTGAGTGCGGTATGGAGCAATAAAAAAAATATTTGAAATAAATTGTTTAAAAAAAAATGTGGCCGCGTTTGGAGCAGCACGTAAAGCAAAGGCACGGCTGCCACTATCAGTGTGGCGTGCTATGTAAAAAATAAAAAATAAAGAGGTTGTGAGAGAGCGTGTCCTGCCTGCAACAGCAGGCATGCAAAAACCGTTAAACAAAATAGTGGTCCGAGGCTGTAATTAAAACTTCCCAAGCAACAACACATGTAAAAGGGGGTGTCCTCATGGGAGGTTAAAAATGAAGACAATGCGGTAGTAGGGAGGGACTAAGAAGCCTATCTGCGAATCAGAAGCCAGCATTTACAAAGGACAATAACTCAAGCCAATGACAAATATGGATGGCGAGTGGGTGGGCTTCAAGTGCATAGTCTAATACAACATGCGCTACCCAGGCTCAACCTAAAAGCAGGTTTGAAAGCAGAAGGCACCAAGGCAAAGGCCAATGGTCCCACAATGGTCAAACTTCTAACGTGACTCCAGCGCAGGCTCTTTGACTGTGTCAGAGGCAGGTCACTAAAGTGAGGCACAGGTGCTAAAAGACACGATGCTAAGGTACTCAGCTCTCCATCATTCCTCTCTGGTAGGTATGATGGAACTGAAATGAGGCCCGACTGCCGGATGGTTCCACTAATGCAAGCAATCGAGTACATGCATTTTCTCCTTGTTATTGTAAACCTTTGTAAAATTCCCATGATGGGCCACTAGGTAGCTAAGTTACTTCACAAGACCATGAATATGAAGACAAATGCCTTATTGAAGGCTCTGTATTTTAGGCCTTTTGCAATATTGATAGCTTGCCTCAGCTTAGGGGGCATCCACATTGACAAAGCCAACAGAAATGGACTTTCTCGATTGGGCTTCATCAGAATGCATGGTAGTAACAGAACCACCATTTTCTTTAGCAAGCTGTCGCTAACATCAGTTAGCGACAGCTTGTAGGTGATAGCAAGTGGTTTGGGGCCCGCTTTGCATGTCAGCGATATTTATCGCTAATGACATGCAAAGTGGGCGTACCCAACGTGTTAGCGACTGACAGCTGTCGCTAACATCGCTATCGCCTATTATCAACACAGGCGTAGCGATGAAAAAATTCACGCTAAGCGCGAATATCCCAGAAAACTAATGCCTGCTCAGACCACTTCATTACCTGTATATCCAATGGGAGTTGGATATTCAGGTTAAGACCCTATTGGCGGTAATGCCTGAATATCGCTGGATTTCCAGCGATATTCACGCATTAAGCCGCTATCACCGGAATATTTTGTTGCATTTGAGAGAAATGTTGATAATAGCATGTTATCTCTGTAATAAAATCCGGTGATGCACGGCGATAAAAAAATTGTCGCTAAGCTTTGTTTAGCTATAAATATCGCTAGTTGTTGATAATATGTCCCTAAATCTTTTAAAGCTTTAGGGCCGTTTACATTGCTTTACTGTTATCTAAAGAAGTCTAATCCCTAAAATGAATTCAGTATTAAGTAGTAGGCATGCATTTCAATTCAGCCTGGAAAACGATATGACTTCTGTCATGCTTCAAGAACATCCAAGTCCTGGAATTCAGAAGACAACAGTTAAATGCAGAAACATACAAGAGTCCCTCTTGAGAACAATGCAGTATGGTATCAGCTGCTCTTAATTTGAAAATGTACAAAAAACATAAGAACTCGAAAAGGATTAGGCATTTAATAACGTAGAAATTCAAAGAATAAGGAACAGGCAAAATAAAACAATATTACTAGGTGAACCTTTAATAATTACTCTGGTCTTACATTGGAACGTAGGTATTAAAGAAATAAACTGTTAAGCAACTGCTGGCGCCGTTAGAGATCCTAAAGTTGTCTAAAATATAAATTATCAGTTCCTACAACAGTTGTGCTTGTTATGGCTGCAGTGGATTTTTTGTCTAGTTTTTTTAATTTCACAGATTGTATTCATAAGGGACTTCTGGTCTGCGAAGAAATAAAGTTCTCTCACTGTGCGTGTGTGAAACCTTTTCTGTATGCAGCACAGGATATGCTGCTTCCCACAAGCTGCTTAAAAATGGTTTCCACTTAGACCATTGCCAAATCCCTCCAGGCTGCTGACAAAAATATATGAAGAAGCGGTTCCACGTGTGCACCCCTTACTGCGATTCAAAATGACTTGATAAACCCATTTTGTGATTCAGAAAGGCTTTTCAAAAATTAAAAAATGGGTTTAGTATATGACAAACAAGGAGACCCTGCACAGCAATGACTTGATGACCTGCTGCATTCAGCCCTGAAGGTGCACTGACCAACACTGGCGGAGCATCACTACTGGAGGGAAGTAATGCCCCTAAAGAGTCACAGACGAGGATGACGAGAAGTAGCAGATAACAGGAAGTGCGAGCTAAAATGAGGAGCACCAGTATGTGACAACCGTATGGACCGCAATCTTGAGACAGTTATCCTTACAACTCAAAGAAAATGATAGCAGGAAAGCCAGGAGAGCGATATCACAGCAGATGATAAGAGGAGGAGCCGCTGGTGATAAGAGGAGGAGCAGCCAAACTAAAACACTGAGAGCACTTAATATAAAGAACAGGGCAGGTTAAATAGACCAACAATGTGGCAGACCACCACTACTGGAGGGAAATATTGCCCCTAAACAGCCACAGATGGCAGGAGAAGTAGCAGATAACAGAAAGTGTGCAATAAAATGAGGAGCAACAGTATGACAAACATATGTAAAGCAATCTTGAGACATTTATCCTTATAACTCCATGCATATTATATCAGGAAGCACAGCAGAGTGATATCACAGCAGTGGCGGATGAGAAGAGAATGAGCAGCTGGGGATAAGAGGTGGAGCAGTGGAACGAGAACCCTGTAAATATAAAGAGCAGGGTAGGTAAAGCTGGAGGCAGCAAAAACAAGCACTGACTGAGCAGTGGGACGGCCCGATCACAAGTCACTACAGAATGTGTGAAATAGTAGTTGCCTCCTATGTGGGCGTAAAATAAGCAAAGTAAATTAATAATTAAAACAAGCAGCGGGCTGGACCGATCTGAAGTAACTACAGAGCGTGCAAGGAGCAAACAAAACACATAATAAAATAAATAATAATACAAACAAGCACTGACTGAGCAGCGGGACGGCTCTAACTTCGTGGGAAGTTTAACAACGTATAGCAAATGCAAGGTAAAACACAGAAGGGGCACTTGAAAATAAAATAAACAAGCCCGGGAGTGGTATGTGCGTGCGCGCACAGCCTGCTCTTTTTAGATGCACATACTTGTGCTTGTGGCGCGCTCCTGCTCGTTCCCGCAAGCTGGATGCCGCCACAAGAATGAGTATGTGCTTCTAAAAATAGCAGAGCGACGGCTAAAGGTCTCCTATGCAGCGCATGCACGCTGCGTAGGCAAGACCTAAAAAGGAGCATTGGGGATACGAACCGTTTAAACGTTAGATAATAATATAGCTAAAAAGTGCAAAGTGCCAACTGGGGCAACTGGTTGTGCAAGACCAGGACAAATATCAGCTTTAAGGATGGCCACGATGGAGCACAAGTTGGGTACAGAGACCATATTCATCCGGGTCGAAGTTTGTACCTTCTCTCTTAGGCTCTGAAATAGAAGTCAAAAATCCTCACCAGGGCAGGGCAGCAGGCTGCATTCGATATGAATTTTATGAAACTGGATAGCCAAAGTCACAATGAAGCTGTTGACTTTTGGCAGTAAATCTCCGAGCTGGAGAAATCCAAAATTCACAGCAAAGGAAAGTTCGGCACTGGCCCAGTGACGATTTTTAGCGTAAGTCACTTTTCTGGGGCTCGGATTCCTGTAGCCGATCTACGAGGCTTGATAGCTTGTCTGCAATGTCCTGCTCAGACAGAGTTTCTGCTGCAGAAATGCTCTGAGCATGAGCAACCTTAATCTTTGGCCCAGGGGCAACAGACCTTTGTCAGATTGAATGTGCAGTTTGTCCCGGTTTTCTGTCGGTTCTCCAGGCTTAAATCCTTGAAAAGGTCCCAGGACCTTAGGGACATTACTTACTTACCTACTTATGCCCACTACGCCTCCTGGGTTTCAAGGTCAAGGCTTGCCTGGTGGGTTTTGATGTGGGCTTGCGGAGGGAGTGACCTATCCAGCCCTGGCATCTTTTCATGATTTCTTCTATTACCAGGATTCTCCTAGTAAGCAGAACTGTGCTTTGGGGCGACAGGACGTCAGAATGTAGGGCCGGTGTACCACAGCAAACCTAGAACATGAACCTCTAGTCCCCAAGAGGATCATGGAAACAAATCATCACCTTTCGTATCTCACTCATGCATGCCCTTAGTAAACAACAGAAAGTCACTATGTAAGTTTACTAAACATTTATTGAAACTCTCATAGTCTATCATGAAGCAGATGTGCTGCAATTAGCAGACAATACAACTAAGCAAGGTAATCAACATTGCTAGCAGACTGTATACAATGAACAACAAAACCAAGGCAAATTATCCATCTGTCTAGGCCTATTCTTACTGTCAGTGGCGGCTGGTGCTTTTTGAAGTGGTGAGGAAAGAAAGGTTTGGGGTGAGTATAAAGTGCATGTGAGCAACCTTTCATCAAACTGTGGTGAGTGGTTAAAAAAAGGTACAAATAAACTCACAAAACCTAACTCATGCAGAGTGACACATCACTCAGCCTGCACTCACACAGACACATTGCTTCACTCGCCTTCAATCACAGGCGCACACTGCTTCACTCATCCTACATTCACATAAGAATCCCGCTCACCCTGCACTCACAAGGGCATACCATTCATCCAGTGCATTCACACAGTCACACAACTCACTCTGTGCTCACATAAGTACACCATTCACTCGTACAATCTTACTACTCAACCAGTGGGCTCTCAATACTCACCCTGGGCACTGCTTGCCCTGCACTCAAACGCATGCAACACACTCTGCAATCGCACACAATCACAATATTCACCATCATCACCACACACCATATACACACACAGATCCCAGGCTGCAGCAGAACTAAACGCTCCCTGCACACACACTCTCAAGCAGAGTCATGCAGAGTGTTGGGGGGTGGGAGGGGCTGTGGAGGCCCAGCAGAGGAGCTACAAGGCTGCAGTCAGTTCAGGAGTCCGCACTGATGGAAGTCCAGGCCGGTAGAACCCTTAGGAAAATCTCTGAAAGCTGGGATTTTACCCAGTACATACTTCAAATATCAAAACAAGAAAGCACTTTAAAACCTGCTTCTAGCTGCCATAATCATTTCCTTTGCATGACCACAGATTGCTTTACTACATTAAATATCTGGAAAAGGGACTTGGTTGACATAGTAAATTGTTAGGTTGCCCAGCTCACATCTGGCCAAAAGTTTGAATCCCGTAATTTTGATTTCATCTTTCCGATGTCAATAACGTGTATTCTGTTAGTTTTAGTGATACATCTCCATGTGAAAATACTTAAGAAATATGAGCTAACACAAGGATTGTTCAGCGTGACCTCATGATACCAAGATGTGTTTTCAGGCCAAAAACAACACAATAAATGGAATAGGCGAGCCAGAGAAGAATGCGGGTTGGTGGCACAGGCTTCTCTCGTCCTGTGTGAGCACAATGCACCTGGCAGCACTGGGCATGAAAAGGCTCTGCGATGTATTTGCAAGGAACAGTAACTGTTTCAAATATACATAACAGACTGGGGTGTGGACATAAGTCAGAGGATGTCAGCAGAGAGGTACCAAGGCAAGCTGACTCTATGGCGAGTTGAGGCAGGAGCTGTATGGTGGGGTTCCTGTGATATATATGGGGCTTTAGGATGGGGTCCTTTGCTCCGGACCCAGTTTCTTTGGAAAGATGCGAACAAGCTGCATTAATGCTGCTCCTTTCAGCACTGAGATCTCTCTTAAGCAGACAAGGCAAGACAGGAAAGGAAAAGGAGCACTGCACCTGCCCTCCCTCTCCCCTCCTCCCTCATAGATGGGGCTCTCTCCCTCCATCCATCTCCCCCTTCACCAGCGCTCTCTCCGTGCCTTTTACCTCCCATCTCTCTTCCCTCAGTTTTCCCCCATCGCTTCCAGTCTCCCTCTTCCTGTCTTCCATATTGTGAGCTCTCCCCTCACCTCCCTTGAAATCCAACCTGTGGGGATTAATCATGCTGAACTCCCCCACCCCCACCCGCAGTACCTGAAGGCACATCCTACAATGTGTCTGTAGCAACCCCCTTCCCTGAATTTTGGCTACTCCACGTAATACCTGGAGCGGCTCGGGAGATAGTCTATACATGTTATTTGAATGGTTTATTAAATGTCCTACCAGACCCACCTCATGGTATTAAACACATAAACCAAAACCTTTACAACGTCTTAGACAAAAACCCTGCACTTCATGCAGCAA
Organism: Lissotriton vulgaris; assembly: GCF_964263255.1. Lineage (NCBI taxonomy): Eukaryota > Metazoa > Chordata > Amphibia > Caudata > Salamandridae > Lissotriton > Lissotriton vulgaris. The sequence goes on along the minus strand of NC_141687.1, from coordinate 1,524,527,018 downwards.
GCAAACAACCTACTTATGCCAATGATGTGCAAACAGGTCATGGAGCACAAAGCAGGTGCCCCTCTGTTTAGTACAGCTTCTCTTCGAAATTGTACAGGTCAGACACGGGGACAGGCATCTTTGTTTTGAGGAAACATGCTCACGGGAGGGAGACGGGGGAGAATAGAAATAAAGTTACCTACCTTACCGCCGGTATAGCGCCACTCCCGCGTTTTCTGAATCCTGGAGGAAGTTGGAACACAGGAAGAAGCCAGGAGGCAGCCTCCCTCCTCTACCCTAAGCCAATCACAACGCAGCAATGGCAGAATTGTGATTTGTGAGGCGCAGGGTAGGCCGCCCCAGCTGGGCGATTTTCTCCTGCATAGAGGAAAAGGAAGAGTGGGCAAGCCTGCTCGAGGGCAGTGGGGGAGTGGCTTACCCACTGTTGTGGGTACTGACTGTTTGGTCGGCTCCAGGGGTTGGCCAAACACTCAGTACCCACAACAGTGGATAAGACACTCCTCCCTGCCCTCGATCAGGACCGCCCACTCTCCCGCCCCCATCCAGGCACATCTGCTTTCTCTCATTGTGAGAAGCAGAAACATAATGGTAGTTTTTACCATTTTATGTACCTGCCTTCTCGCACTGCGAGAAAGAAGTGGGACGACGCCCAAACGCCCCCCTGGAAGAGCCACTGCTGCTTACTGTTTAGGCAAAGGAATATATTAGTGATCTTTGGGCTACCGTGTTAGGTCTAAAATGTTAGTAGCTGTTGCTGACTAAGCAAAAAATATGGCGTTATGTATTCTAAAAGTCTGTGTACGAAATGTGCAGACAAAATCCCAAGAAGAGTCACTGAATAACAAAACGACTTGTAAAGCATATTTCTAAAATAATGTCACAAAAACAAAAGTGTTATGTGCTACTATGCTGGCAGAATCAGCCTAAAACATCGAATATGCTCAACTAAGGGAGAACCAAGGTGGGCCTAGAAGGGACATCACTACACTTCATGATTAGGGACTTGTAATTCCTGATGGTGTTTGACCAGCGGATTTTGTGGATGTTCCTCAGACAGGTGTTGATGAAGTTCAGGACTTTGTTTGTGGTAATCACTGTTGCCCTCCTAGCTTCTGCTCCATACAGACGGATCCATTTTATATTGACGTTAAAAAGCCTGATCTTAGTTTGTAGTGCTAGGTCTGTGAGGCTCCGGATCTTCCTTGCAATGCCGATTCTTGCTTTGACGTCAGCATCTGTGCCACCCTACTTGTCTATGACACTGCCTAGGTAGGAGAAGGCTTCCACCTCCAACAGTGCATTCTCTGCAAGAGTGTCTGCAGTTGGGCTGGCCAAGTTAGCCTTTATGATCTTGGTTTTTCCCCAATGGAGGCTGAGGCCAGGTTGTGTGGATGTGGCTGCCATAGTGTCTGTCTTCTCTTGCATATTCAAATGGGTATGAGAGAGTAGAGCCAGGTCGCCTGAAAATTCCAAGTCGTTGAGCTGGGTCCAAGGAATTCAATAGATGCCATTTCTTCTCCTTGCTTTGGATATCTTTAAGGTCCAATCTATGACCAACAGGAAGAGAGAAAGATGAAAGCAAACAACACTAGTGGACTATGGTCCTCACTTGGAAGGCTTCCTTGAGTTGTCTGCCATGGAATATCTTTCAGGTTATTCCCTCGAAAGAGGTCCTGATGATTCTATTTTATTTGGCACACCATAATGTCAGAGGAATTTCCAAAGGGTTTCTCTGTCTATGCTGTTGAAAACCTTCTCATAGTACCTAAAGTTGACATAGAGGGGGGAGTTCCATTCCATTGACTGCCCAATGATGATGTGCAGTGTTGCAATCTGGTCTGTGCAGAATTTACCTTTATGGAAGCCCATTTGCTAGTTTGGGAACTGAGCAAGGACCTGATCCTTCAATGTTTTCAGAAAGACTCTGTTGAACACTGTGCCTGCGGTTGATAGCAGTGTTATCCCTTTGTAGTTTGCGCATTTACTCAGGTCACCTTCCTTTCTTGGGGATCTTAAATGAGAAATCCCTCCTTCCAGTCTAATTGCACCTATTCCTCTTTCCAGATCCTTCCAAACATTGAGTAGAGCATATCTACTGATGATTCAATGTCTGCCTTCAGTGGCTCTGCAAGAATGATTTAATGTCCTGCCACATTGCCAATTCTCAGATGTTTGATGGCTTGCTGTATTTCTTCGGTAGTTGGTCTGCTGAAGTCTATTCGCAGGTCCTTGTCAGCTTGCTATATATCTGGTGGAGACTGTGGCTCAGGCTGGTTCAGCAGTTCCCTAAAGTGCTCTACTCATCCTCGTAGTTGGTCTTTGTTACCCATGATTGGCTTTCCAACCTTATGTTCAACAGGTCTTTCCTTGTTAGGCCGTAGAGTTTGTTCCAAGGCTGGCTGTTTCCTGAGCTACTGTGGCAATAACAATGATGAATCTGCGCTTGTAGGCTCTTAAGCTTCTCCTTCCTTTCTTGTTGGTTTTGGACTATTTGCCTTGCGCTCTCACTTTTTCTGCTTCTGTATGGCTGATGTTGACTGTAGCTTTTCCTTTCTCTCTTGGATTTTGTGGAGAGTCTTTGTGGAGACCCATTCTTTATACGAGTGTTTCTTGGGACCAAGTACCTCCTGGAAGGTTGATGTCACTGTTTCTTTGATCTTCTTCCACTGAGTTTTTACTGCGTTTCATCCTTTTATACAGCTACCCAATCAGGTCAGTGACTGTACTATAAACTATAAACACTAACCTCCCTAAATTCCCCCAGATTCTCCCATCAACAATATGGCACTTTACTCAGCATACCACAAAAGGAACCCATAAGCACCTTACAAGAGTTTTGCACAATACGCTTAGCTCTTTTACTTGACAAAGGTCTTACAACAACTAGGAGGCAACGTACTAGGGGATTCCCACATGAAGGAGGTCTTGCCAAGTCCCAACATTCCAAGTCTATAATCTTGACTGATTTCATTAACCTACTATCTTGTGTGACTTGATGGTTCAAAAGCCCAACTTGAGTACATGCATTGATTTTAATGTATTTTCATGGTTATATTGTATTACCAGGATAGAATTTTATGCTGTCTTAAATGCAGGTGCAATGGTTTTAATTAACTATGCAGAATAAAAATAAACTTGAAACTACTGGATCTCTGTCCTCCTTTAGTTCTTTCAGGACTTGAAACTTGTTACTGAGGGTGACTTAGTATTCTCTCGGTGTGCATCTTTGATGAGTGATATCGATAGCATTGGATAGCTGGGTATTTTTAATGCTTTGTTTCCTGTACATAAGAATTGTATGAGTTTTTTATTTCAAATTGAAATTGTAATGGTTTTAAGTAATCACACAATAAAGTATTATTATTAATATTATTATTATTTAAAAAAAAGATAGCATTGGATTATTAGTTTCATCCATGATTTTCTGCAGCTTTAGCTTTAGCCTGGCGATGGCAAGGTGATTGTCTGATGCCATGTCTACTCCTGTCATCACTGTCCCATCCTGCAGGGACCCCCAGAAATTCTTGTCAATGCAGACATGGTCAATCTGATTATCTGTTGAGTGGTATGGTGACACCCCCATTGCCACGTATATTTTTTGGGGGGAATATACTACCACATATCACCAGACTGATCAGAGCACAGCGCACTCCAAGCCTTTCACCATTCTCATTCTTGTTGCCAAGCATGTTGTTACACATGACTTCTTCGTACCCAGTGTTGTTGCTTCCAATCTTAGCATTGAGGTCCCCCATCAGAATGGTGATGTCTCTCTGAAGGCATTTCTCATAGACAGAATGCAGTCTGTTGTAAAACTGTTCTTTTTTCTCTTCTTTGCTGTCATTTCTAGGTGTATATCACTTGCAGAACATTCAGGTAGATCCTGTATTTCTTTGTGAGTAACGTCACTGTGATGATTCTGAGACCGAAGACTTCCCCTCCAATCAGAGCTCTGATGACTGCTGCATTTGCATCTGTTCCACTCCCTGGGTGTGCTGGGTGTTCTCTTCCTCGTGTCCAGAATACGTCAGCAAGCATTCCCTCTGGAGCCAGTCATTTCTTTTCTGTCCAGACTGTGTCCATCTGGTCTTGCTGATGCCAAGCAGGGCAAGGTTGTATTTTTTCATGTACACTGCCACATGGCTTTCTTGCCTGTTCATGCATGGTCCTTATGTTCCATGTCCCAATGGTTCTGGTCCTGGTCTGGTGTGGGAGGTCATAATAGTATGGTATTCTGGTGCCCAAGTTATTAGCGTGGGGACACAGGGGCTAGTGTAACCAGGCGCTGTATAAGCTTCTGTTATTATTATTGTTATTATTATTATTAATATTAAAAGCAGGTGGATTGGCTTTGTGGCTCCCAGATATCTCTGGCCTTTATCACAAAGCATTATAGCTCTCAGTAAAGGAGATTTCTCTCTCCCTAAGGCTGGGACTAACTCCACCATGGCTGGTCCCAAGCTCAGTTTGAAAGAAGGAAGGCTATGTGTGGGGCTACCTATCTGGCCATGTTAAAAAATACTAGATACAGAAATGTCAACCAAAAGTCCAGGGACACCACTTAGAGGTCAGGATTCACTCCAAGAGGAGCCACTAGAACCTGACCAGCTGGGCTCTTCAGGATGGTGGACGTCTTGTAGCTTTTGTGTCTTAAACCTTGGAGTAAACTCTTAGGCAGGACAAGGTAGGGAGCAAGCTCAGGTAGGAGATACATCTGCCTGTACCAGGTATCCTTTGAAGTGAGTTAAGTTCCTGGGGACAGCTCAGATGGCCATCCTGTCAGAGAGAAAAATATAAGTGTAAAAAGAAAGTTAGGCCTTGTGAAAAGTTTATTTTACCAGGTTGAATTACCTGTTTTAAAACTGCCTAACCAGGCTGCGGGGGCATGTCTGGGAACAGGCTTTGCATTGTCACTTTAGTGGTGGCACTATATGTCATGCAGTCCACATGTGAAATTGAATGTACAGTCCCTGGTACACTTTGGTACCATGTACTAACTTAAAGGTAAGTTAAATATGTCAATCAGAAGTGCAGCCAATCTCAACATGTTTTAGGGGTCAGAGCGCGTCACTGGTGCCTAGTTGGCAGCTCCCCAGTGCGGAAAGTAGCATCAGTCGATAAAAATAAAGGGGCGACTATACAAAAGAAAGCTTTTTCCTACAGGCAGGCTCTGAATTGACCCAGTGATTATGTGAGGCGTGTTCTTAAAACATGAAATTATATTTATTTCACAACGTGACTCATTTCTTTTGACCTCATCGAAATAAATGTGAGAGTACATGATATATCCACACTCGCACATAAATGATTGCATTACCAACCTACCTACATGTGCATGTGCTTTATTAATTTACGGAGCAATCCATGAAAACACACTACCAAAGTTCACACTTCTTTCACTTAAATGTATTACCAGAATGAGCCCTGAAATATTAACATAACATAACTCTCAAGCAAACAAAGACAACAACATTTGGAGGGCTACACAGCTATCTACCATACCTGAAAGGAAAACTTAATTCAGTTCTTCGCGGTGCTCCTGTTTTATTCACCCATCATCTGCAAAAAAATAAAATGCAAATACATTGATAAAACATAATTATGTTCGGCAGACATTTGCTGAAACTGAATTGCCTCTCAGCCTGTATTGGATAATCAATCTTGAGAGATGACACAGAGGGGCATTGGTGGGGTGGGTGGGTTCTGAAATGCTAGCCCCTTCTCTACAGCAGGTCAACAATTACCCTTTAGTGGCAACAATCATGTGCTCACAGACATGCGGCAGTACGTGCTAAACCACAACACGCCTATGTCAGAGCTGCTGGAGAGAGTCCGGGAAGAAAGAGCCCAGGGCTCAAGTGGCTGGAGACCCTTTGTTCTCACCAGTCAGAGGGGTGTAATTGAAAGACTATTCATAAAGCAGCCCTTGCGGGGTGGTACAGTTACTCCAACACACCTAGGCTTTGAGACAAACTCCTTGATAAAAGGTTGAAAAAGACAGACTAAAAATAAAGCAAGGGGGTCTGTGTTATATCCTGAATAAAAGTGAAAAGAGATCGTTTTAGGAAATCGGATGGTACGAGTCAACGAGTCAAATTGAAAGGTACCAGGAGTGCCTCAGGAAATGAAATGCACTGTTTCCAGCAGTGGACACGTAATTGTTTTACAAAATAAGATATTTCATTTCTAATTAGAAGGCAAAATGTTTCCGAATGAAGAGAAGGAGCGTTCCAGAAACCCTTTGACAAAGGAGAGACGCGATATTTCGACATCGAGTGCTTTTGGCCACTCCATCTGTGCACAGCCTTCCTCCCTGGGCAGTGACTGGAGCAAAGAGTCCCAGGGGTGCACGAGGGGCTGCATGGATTGGGAGCAGTGGAGGAAACAAATGCCCAATTGCAAAGTTGAGAAGCAGACAGTTCTTGAGAGGGTTTGGGAGAACAACTGGAAGCATGAGGTATGGTTTCTTGGGGGGCTGAAAGAAGCACAGAACAGAGAAAGGAATACAGGGGTGAAGGGAGAAGTACATGGGCGGGAGAGAGCAATGCAGAACACAGTGAAAAGGGAAGAGAAGTAATAAAATGATGACTTGTAACAATTGACAGTGTTTATCTGGTGGAAATAAACAGTGGGTAAGCCAGCAGGCCTAGTTCGCATTTGAGTCCTGACTAAAATATTGAAAAAGCCTTCTGCGTTGAAAAAGCAATAACACAAAAATAATTAGTTTTTTTTGTAAACAATGCATCTAGAGAGTTAAGAGTTTAACATGTGATGTTTTAGGGTACTTCTGAGAAAAGTTCATTTCTAGTGTTGCAACGTAAGGAGTCCCTAAGAGATGGAACAAGCATCAAACAGCCAATATCATCAGGTGAAATGGAAGTTTTTTTTTTTTAAGTTTTATATAGCACAAACTAGACCCGAAGATATCAGGTATCAGAGAGCTTTACATGAGCTCCAGTTTCGTTACAGATGGACACATTCATTTTTGTTAGGCACTGGGAGATTAACACATACATTCATCAAAGTGCCATTCTGCGAATTTCTAATTGCGAAAAATAGTGAATCGCAATTTGAAAATCGCAGAATGGCATTCATGAAGAAATACGATTGAAAAATGCGAATCGCAATCTGCCGCAATTTCCGATTTTGATTTTGCCACAATCGCTTAAATTTCGCAGAATCGCCCGTTTTCCATGTTGAAATTGCGATCTCGCAATTAGCGATCTCGCAATTTGCGCTCTCGCTAACTGCGAGATCGCAAAAACGGGAAATGGCATTTTGAGCCCATTGATGACATCACAACCAGAAAGTAGGCTTTTCCCTCCAACAAACAGATGACTGAGCCAGACAGTGGAAGCAGCATTGTGAAGAGCTCCACAACAATGATTTTGCAGCACCCCAGCAGGACACATAACACCAACATGTCCCAGGAAGCAGCAGGGAGCAGTGGCCAAGGAAGGAAGAGAAAAATAAAGTTCTCTGAACAAGAACTTGAGTACCTCATAGAGGGGGTCTGTAAGGACCATGGACGCCTCTTCGGCAAGGACTCCCGGAGGGTGCCAGAGGCAGACAAGCGCCGGATCTGGCTGCGCATCCACGCAAAAGTAAATTCTGTCGGGGTGAGCCAGCAGTCAATCGACGACTTGAAGAAGCGTTGGTATGACCTGAGAGGTCGTGCAAAGGAGCGCATTGTGGAGAGGCTTGGGGAGCGACTTGCCACCGGTGGATGGGATCCAATTGCCACACCCAACACTCCATTGGAGGACCTTGTCGAGGACACCCTCACACCAGAAGCCTGGGTGGGTGTTATTCAGCTGGACTCGTCCCGACTCAGCCAACAATCACAAGGTAAGTGCCATGCAACTGCGACCCCGTTCCCTAACAATGCCCATGACTCCTGAGCTAGCAATATGACATCCCCAGTAATGCAGTCCATGAACACCTGAAATGCCCCAATGCATTGTGGTATTTGTAATGTAATCATAATTCCCTAGATAGCCCAACACAGCCAGACCTGTCAAATCATAGTAATCCCAAAAGTCAGTCAGGGAAAGCAAGCCTGCATGCATGTAGCAACATCTCATGTGCAAGATACACATCATTAATCATGCACCCTTGTACATCACATGTGCTGCCGACCAACCCAGCACTGACAGCGAGGCCCTACATATCGAGGAGGTACCGGAGGACACTGAGGGAGAGGGCCAATCTGACCAACAACCAGGTCCATCCCAGCCACCTGCAGTGATTCCAACACCACCCCGTGTGGACAGGGCCACCCATGCTGCCACAGGTGTCCAGCTACCACCCCAAAAGACACCCACGGCAGTTGTACAGGCAACACCACCAGCGGCTAGGAGGCATACGAGGCGCTCAGCCGGAGCAAGAACCCAGTACAGTGGACTGAGGCGCCAGCAGCGTCAAGCCTCAACAGGCACGGGCAGGGCACTCCATCTACCTGATCCTGGCCTGGCCATTGAACACCGCATGCTGGCGGTACACCAAAGACAGGCACGTCACCTGGCAGTGATACATCTTAAGCTGCAGAAGACTGGCCAAAATGTCGGACAGATGACTGCAGCTGTGCGTGAAAATAGCCAGCTGCTGGTAGCCCAGCAGGACATGACCCGCCGCCGCCACTGCCACTGCCTGTCGGCCTACACCAGGTCCAACCATATAGTAGGCAATGCTACATCGCAACTGTCACGCAGATCACTTGCCATGCAGGGTCAAATGGTACAGTGTTGCCAAGATGTGGCCAGGTCACTCTAACTGCTGACAGCAGCAGTGCTCAGCATGCAGCCCACTGCCCATGGTGAACCAAGGGGGGTGACGATGTCAGCGAGGTTGCGTCGACCAACAGCAGCATGTTCTTGCCGCCGGTGCCTGCACGCCGCCGCAGCAGCCGGCCCACAGCAGGATCACGGGCCAACACCGTCCCTCAGGACCCTGAGAGACGTCTTGGTGCGTCTGGACGTAGGCACCAGTGACAACTTTGACACTGTCTGTAGGGCAATGCTGGACACCTAAGCAAGCCCTCTACCCCTGCATGGGGAGGTATGAAGCAATACTGTCCTCATGTGACACAAAGGAAATCAAAGGCCACAATATTGTGAAGTAACAATAACATTTTATGGTCTCACTTAACTCCAACTCATGTCATTATTACATTTGTCATGCATGAGTGCAGTGTTGTGTGAGGGGAATGGGTGCACTAGAAACAGTTAATAGTGATGTGATTGCGGCGCCTGTGTCCTTCTGCAGGATTTTCCCCCCGTGCATGACGCACATGTGGAGGTGGGCGGTTGTCCCCTTCCGACTCACTGCCAGATATCTCCACTGGTATCCTGCGCTTGGTAGCAATGTTGTGGAGTATTGCACACGCGGCCAAGATGCGGCAGCAGACCTCAGGCATGTATTTGATGGCCCCACCAGTCTTGTGAATTATGTGGAAATGGCTCTTCAAAAGCCCAAATGTCCTCTCAATGCAATTTCTTGTGCGTATGTGTGCAGCATTGTAACGCCGTTGCTGTTGTGTGGCAGGGTTGAGGTATAGGGTGAGGAGGTACTCACGGAGACCGTAGGTCTGTCACCTGAAGGGAAGAAGCACAGGGTGAGTGCCTGTTCTGCACAGATACATGATCACAGTGTACTATTTGGGGGCATTTGTACTTACCTAGTAGGTGTCCTTCGCCAAAGTCTCCCCTGGCCAGTCGTGTGTGCATGCCGCTGTGCCGGAATATGAAGGAGTCATGTGTGCCCCCCGGATATTGTGCCACTATGTCCGTGATGATAGTCTTGGCGTTACACACCATCTGGATATTGAGGGAGTGGTAGGACTTGCGGTTGCTGTACATGTATTCCGTTTGTGCTGGTGGGCAGATGTGGATATGGGTACAGTCAATGCATTCTATTACATGTGGGAATTGCGTGATATTGTAGAAATGCAGCTTGGTGTCATTCACGTCCTGTTGGGTGGTTGGGAATGAGATGTAGTGGTGTGTCAGCATTGCCTCCAAGAAACTCCTTAGGCAGCGGGACATGTTGGGCTGGGATATCCCCCCTGCATCAGCAACTATCCCCTGGAAGCTTCCAGAGGCCAGTAGGTGCAGGCTGCACAAGACCTGGACATGTGTGGGCACGGCATTCGTCCTCCTTGTCGGGTGCTGCATCAGGGGGTCTAGGTACTGGATCAGCTTGATGATCATTGCCCCATTCAGGCGGTACTTAGAGTAAATTTGCTCATCAGTTTGGCCCAGAAGGGTGATCCGCTGGCTGAATATTCGCTACTGGATCTGTTCCGTGCTGCTCGCTGTAGCCTTCGCCGCCTGACCACCATGTAGAGTCCTGGCATTGTGAGAGTCCTCATGCTCCGGCTGCATGTCCTTAAGTGTGTTTGGTCAGGCCTGCACCTGTTGGTAGTTTATTAATTTTTTTTTTCCCCTACTGGTTACCACCTGGTTTGGGTTCTCCTTAAATTGCGAGTCGCAAATAGCGATTTTCGTGTTTTTCGCAATTAGCGATTTTACTTGAATAGCGATTGCGATTATTTAGCGATTTTACTAAATAATTCGCAGAATCCATGGTTTCTCTCAATTTCCGATTCGCTAATGGGCTTCTTCCTGGATTCTGCGAATTACTTTGCGAACTCGCAATTTTTCTTTAGCGATTTCGCAATTTTAGAGTTTTCACTTTCATGTATTCCTTTTCTTCAAATTGCGATCGCAATTGCTAATTCGCAGCTATTGCGATCGCAATTTAGCTTCATGAATCTATCTGTAAGTGATTTGCTCAGAATCGCAGTATGTTGAGCGTCGTTGCTGAGAGTCAAATCCGGTTCCCCAGCTTCAGTCCAACTGCTCTAGCCGATAGGTTACATCCTCCCCCTGAGTATCCTTTGGGTAGGGTCAAAGTCCTTTCTATGAATTGATTCAGAGATGGTGCTGCTTAAGTGGTATGTGCTGATGATAAGGTGGTGCTGAGTTGGTTCTGCACTGGTGCTGAGGTGGTACATAGTGATACTGAAGTGGTGCTGAGCGATGATGAGGTGGTGGTGCTGTCTTGGTGCTTGGTGCTGGTAGTAGAGTGATGCTGAGTTGTTGTGGTGAGGTAATGCTGATGTGGTGCTGAGCTGATGCTGAAGTGGTGCTGCGTTGGTGCTGAAGTGCGCTGAGGTGGTGCGTTTGTGCTGAGGTGGTGCTGGTGAAGAAAAAGGTGAGGGAGTGTGTGTGCTTTTAGCAAGTGAGGGAGAGGGCCAGGGGAGGAAGCTTGTATTCTTTTGCAGATTGCTTTATATTAAAGCTTGGAGAATGTTAGTTCGGCTGGGGAAAGATCATCTTGCCTCAGACCTGCACATTATCAAATACACTTATGGTGTGCACTTGAAACAATCTATAGGCTAAGATGAGAGAAGGAAGCTTGCAGTACAAAACGAATGTTGGGGATCCGTAGTTTAAATATGTTAGCTGAGTTGGGGAGAGGTCACCCTTCAGAAGTAATCTGCAGTGGAATTAATAGGGAGAGGTCACCCCTCAGTAGTAGTCTGGAGTGGAATTACTTAAACCTGTGGGCATTTATTTGTGAAATATTTACATAGTTCTTGTAAAGCTATGTCCCACGCTAATGATTTGCAATCTTTTTATAGTGCAATGGGCAGAAGGCGCTTTGTCCATCTCCCGATGGTTTTTAAAGCAAAAATCCAACCAACTCTGCTTTATGCTATTGAATCAATACCTTTAAAGGACTGGAGATTTTTTAGATAGGATTGAAGGTCAGATTTTAAGTAAACTGTGCAATTTTAACATGTTAGTTCCATCAGCTACTATTAGATTGGGATGTGCTCTGATAAGCACCTATATCCAAGGTGGTTCCAGAGTTTTACTTTGGGGACACCAGTTATAAGATAGCGAACCCCATTCATTAAGAGGTTTCATGTGTCAAGACACTTTGGGTGGTATTTGGGGGAAATATTCCTTATATTGTGATTTCTCTCTGGCACTAAAACTCTTCTTTGTACAGGAAGAATCAGTGATTACCCTCCCGCCATTAGAATTTAAATCCTTTAAAAAAATGTAAGTGGTAAGATCAGCTTTAAAAGAGATATTAAGGTCTGTAAGACTAAAGATAGATTAAAGATAATAGCCAGGACAAGCTCCCCAAGAACTTCCCAGAAATATTTATCCTGGAACCTAGAACATGGAATACGACGCTGGCTCTCCTTATGTCGCATGAGTCTTTTACCTCTAAATGATTTAACAGTAAACTGATCCCAGAACACGAAAAATTGAAAGAAAAAAAAAATTGTGAACTGAGCAGGCAGAACCTGTATCATGTCTTATTTGTCTGTCCCGCATTGGTCTTAAGTAGCCGTTGCTGGCTTCGGCCGATGTTTTTACAAAATGGTGTTAAGGATGTAGCTTCAGCCAGCGACTTTCTCTTTTGCCCCAAAAAAAGAAGCAGTCTGTGTAAAATTATTCAACTTTTTTAAGGAGTTCATGTACATATTTCAATATTTTACATATTCTTTTAACTGGGCTGTTACTCCTGAGCCTGCCGCCCTATTATGTAGTTTTAATATTCTCTCCTTTTCCCGAATGTATTTTGCACATGTTTTGACGGCTACTTAATTGCTCTTTGCCCAAATGGGATAATTTTTATTTTTCGCCCACTGTCTTGTTGCACATTTTAAAATTTGATTCTCAATTGAAGTTGGATTTCGGATTGTTTTCTGCACCTGACTCTGCCGTAACACAATTGCTTTATCTGGGTTAACTCTCTGCTGAAGCTGGAATTTTCAATTGTACTTTGCACATGAACTGGCTGCTATCTAAATGCACTTTGCACAATTCAGGATATGCTGTGCTATCTCAATCCTCTTGATGCTAATCCCAAAACACTATTTGTCGAAATTGCTGTGTGTTGGAAAATTTGTACTTGTAGTTGATGTCATTAATGCATTTCTGCATGTTTTATTATATTTTATGTAATAATTTGTATGTATCCTTTTAAGTGGACCTCTTTAGAGTTCCAAATCTTTAATAAACATTGAAATGAATTGAATTGAAATATTTACATCCACACAGTAAAGTGATGTTCTGGTACTAGGTATGAACATCAAAAAGCTTGCAACCTGGAACGCTCCAAACTGCAGTCTTAATTGTAAAGTTTGAAAGCGCACAATGCGTTAGGGTGCTGTTTAGACAACTTGAATTTAACACTAAAGCGATCCCAAAAAGAAATTAAACTTGAGGTAGGCTGGGGAGAGGTCACGATAATTTAAAAATCCTTGTTTGAAAATGTTAGCGATGCTTTGGATCATGAATGCAATGCCTACATTAATATCGATAATTACAAAACCGCTGCAACCTTTGCAGCTCTTAGTGCACAAAGAAGTTGTGTACAGTAAAATTAAAATACTTTTGGAGGCCAAAAAAGCCAGAACGCTTCGAAGTGGACAGGTTAATTATTTAGAAAAAGCAACAGCTTTACACGAGCACAAGTTACATTCCAGATCATTCCGTGCAACTTACAGGTGTCCATTCCAAAAATGCAGTTAATTGTTAATTGGATCTGGGTGTAAACTGCAGGTGCACATATTCCTTTCCTGGTAAAATAACTCATAACTGTGTGCAATATAGGCATCTGTACGTCTAGAGGGGTCCGTGGAAAATACCTTGCAAGTCTTGCCTTCATTAGTTGTTCTTCTGTGGTTACGGAGATATGTGCATTTAAATGGTGTACTAATTGCAAATTAAGTTTTAAAAGTGTGGACGGTTAGCTGCCAGCTGGTGGTGTAATTAACTACATAGATTGACTTGCATACCTTGAATACAAATAGAGAACTGAAGATTGTAAAATTGACTCTATCGCGGCTGCCTCAGTCACCAGTTAAATGTAAAGCAGCGGCCGTGTTATTGTTTCTCCTTGATACACTACTCCCCAGTGTGCAGTGAGGCCGGGCATTGTCCGGCTTTGGTGCCAGTGACTTCACGCCTGCCTGGCCAGAACCATGCTGTGATAAAACGATCACTCATTGTTTTGGATTCAAGTGTTTGAGGGTATGGGAGGGGGTGAGGAGGGCAGTGGCTGGATCCTGCCTGCTGCAGCTGCACAGGGCACCTTTAAGGTGGTAGAGTGCCGGTTTGCCAGTGCCGCTGGGATAGGTTCAGGCCTCCAGTGTCAGCGGAACAAATCTGACACGCTTCATTGAATATAATATGCTTATTTAGATAAGCAAGTGCTTTTAATAGGCTTGTTTGTTTAAAGCAATGTCTCACACAGCACATTTAGGCGGAAATGCTATTGTTAAAATATTTACTGCGTCAAGGTGAAATCTGAAAGTTGCTGCAATTACTTACATACGTTTCTGAATTGACTGCTGTTTATGAGCGGCTGTTCCAAGTGCACCACCACCGCTTGTGTTCATCACACCTCTAACGTGCCATTTAACAGCACTTGAGCAGCGCTTGCACACAGCTGCCGCACGCTCGTCTCCTCTGGTGCATATTTGTAATTAGTCAGCCGGCCTGCGCAATGGGTGTATATTAAATAAGACTCTCCAAAGCAGACCCCTCCCACATGCAAGTAATATACCAGCAGGCTAGGTTGTTCCTCTATGCGAGACATACTGGGGGGAGGAGAGGCACTCTTGGAGATAAGCCAGCCGCAGCTCTGTGCAAGTTCTGCTCGGGTGTTTTTAAAGGGCACATTAGAGGTGTGATGTTTTCCATTTAAAGTGAATAAAATCAGATATGCAGAGGGTAAAAAGTGTGACGCTCTTCGCCCCACGCATGCATGGGCACTTAAAATACTTATGTGGAACACATTGTGTCCTATGAGTGCAGTCACTGGCGGAGGGAGGAGGGATGAGCGAGCAGCAGCTGTGTGCTAGTGCTGTTTGGGTGTTTTCAAACGGCACATTAGAGGTGTGATGTTTTCCACTTAAAATAAATGAAATCATGTATGCACGTAGGTTAAAAAGTGTGACGCCCCGCAACTGGAAATGTAAAGCACTAGTGTGGAACATGTTGTGTCCTACGAGTGCAGTCACATGCCTAGCCGGGAGGAGGGGCCATCCTGCGCAGTGAGAGTAAACAAAACAATCATTTGCAATGCAATAGGGCTTTCATTTAAGCAAGACCTATTGCATTGCAAATGGGAGTGCAGGCGGGCGGGGGCAACAGGCGGGAAGGCATGAGCAATGGGAGAAGCAGGGGGATAGGAGGTATGGACAGCGGGAGGCAGGAGAGAAGACACAGAAAGAAAAGAGCGTTCATGGAACATTTGAAGTAAAGGGGCCAATAGCCACGGAAGGATACAAATGACGACATGGCATAATAAGGAGGGGCATTACAAGCCTCATTATCAATCAGAAGACAGAACTTATGAAGGACAAACACAGAAGCGAATGAAAAATATGGACGGAGAGTGAGGGAAGCTTGTCTCCCCATACTGGACTACTGCATGCCTCGCAGAGCGAGTAGTGCATGCACGCTGCCGCTAAAGCTCAACCTAAAAATATAAGAGCAGCAAGGGATCAGAGTCTTTTTGAGGGGGCCTGTCACTGGAGCTGCTAAACACTGTCATTACTGATTACCAGTGCTGGCTATCTTGATTCAAAATCAAGGCTTTGTCATCCACCATCCTATATTTCTTGTCTCTTGATCACTCTCACAACGGTTCTATTCCATCCCCGCTTTCTCTCTTAACCGCTGTTTCCTATCTTTCTCTCCCTCCTTGTTCCTGCCTCTCCCACCTTTTTTTTGCTTTGGGACACATTCTGATGGTGAAAAATAAGTCCCAGTTGCCAAGAAAGAGCGTAAAGAAAGCATGATCATTCAACAAAACTGCACAGCAAAATGCAATTGCCCACATCCTCCTTCTGCTGACACAGTTTGTGAAATGTTCCCCAGGCTCCTCTGAGAACCCATGTTCAGGGATCCTAAATACAGCCTCAGGGAGGCTCCAGCTGGAATATTTTAACAAATTGCTTCAACTGTACGCTCATTAAGTGAAGCGTTAGTGCATCAAGCTTTACTGAACAAACATTTTGCTTAGACAGGCAGGTGAATGTCATGGATTGTTCCTAGCGGGCAACAGAGAGCTTCACTGGACATCCACCAGGCCAGCTATGCCACCACTGGCGGCCCTCACTGGGCAGCACCTGCAGCATGTGCCCTGCCTATTCAAGGTAGGGCCCATTACCGTGGTTTTACAGGTGCTACATTAAAAAACTCCAACCTCTGAAAGAGGGGCGTCAGCACATTGTTCATCCTTTCTAATTGTCTCTTTATGCCTGTTCAGATGCTGCTCATTACATTTATTTTTGCATTAGAAAAACATTATTAAAATATCTTATTGTAAAATAATATTTATTTTTTAACTAGATATCTTTTGAACATTAAAGGAAATGTGTATATATTTTTTAAACTGTCAAAATAACAATGTATTCTAATTTATATTTGCTATGGGGTTTAATTTTAAATCTGTGCATCCATTATTTTTATAACAGGGTTTTCACTTTGCCAGTGGTTTGCCATGTTTGATTCTAGACTTACTTCTGGAGTATATTTATTGCTGTTTTGTGTCCTTTTTGGCTGTAGTGACATTATAGCCTTAAATGTGGCTCCGCCGCCTCTTTCAGGAAGTGAAGACATCTAAGTCTACAGTTTGAAGTTCATTTACACTCAGAATTTATGAAAAGTCAAAAATAGTAAATGTATCACAAAGTGTAAGAGTACACATATAAGTGCTGATGTTCTCATGTGCAAGTTTATCTTCGTGAACAGGCTCCACAGTATTCAATGTACAAACATTTATCTTATGTGGAATATCCTGCATTGCACTGGCTTTTTACTTTTTGGATCTACTTCAGACACAATCGAATACATATGAATGACTAACCAGTCTCATTTGGTTACCATGCCATCAGGCATTATGGTCCGAAATGGATGCATGTGAAAAAGTGTCAACATTAATTAAAATAGCATGTGTAAGGGACTCAGGATTCAATGTTTATATATTTTCATAGGTGAATATGTTGAATATCCAGCGTGAGCTGGGCCTTCCTGGACCTATGACAACCACCCTTGAAATAAAGTAACTATTGTTGGGAAGAATATAGTGTCCTTTTTCCTAGACTATCATGCTCCATAAATCATGTTTATTATTATATATTGCACGCCTGCTATTATCCTCAGCCATCGTGGGAAAAGAAAAGAAACCAATGTATTTGTATGCAGTCTCTCTAATGAGCCCCAGAAGTTTATTGACAAAAATGAAAAATTCAAGGAAACAGAAAAATCTAACATCTATTTAGACCGTTTAATGATCTGTGCATAATTGTGTGGTGAGGAGTAATGGGGGCGGAAATGCGTTTTCTCCGTCAGCGTGAACACGGGAGCCTTAGAGGATTAGAAGGTGAAAGAAGATTGGTTCTGACAATTTCGTTCTCGGCATGAATGTGGCCGCTCAGATATACAATTACCGCATGTTTTTAAGCTTGAGTCACACTAGTTCCGGGCTAATGACAGAGCTTTTTAGAGGGGCAGGTGCTTGCCAGGTTTCTGTGATTGGGTGAGGTCTATTCAACCGAGGAGCCTATTGGCAAATGCTGGCGAGACTCCAGTACCGTAAAACTCCAGGCCTTACTAGCACATGATCTAAAAACAGATGTTGGCACCAATCAGAATAGCAATGCGCAACAACGTCGCAGAAAGTGAAGTCACAACCCGATCATACCACTTTGTTTAATTGATAGAGACAGACTTAGCCATTTGCTCGTGGTGTATGCTCATATTATTTTGCTTTTGATACTGCTTTGTGACCTTTCTTTGGGCCGCAGCCCCGCTGAACGCACCTCAGCTCAGTTTAAAATAGCTTCCTTTTCCCTTCAGTGAAGCACTTGGGGCCCATTGGCGAAAGGGGGGGGGGGGGGAAGAAAGCACCGACCCGAGGCTCAATGTAAGTGTGATAAAGGCCGCTTTATTGGAAGCAGGTGCATTCTACACAATAACATCCTTGGCCTGCGCCGCACAATCTAAACCTCATGAATATGTAATTTCCTGCCTCACCCCCACCCCCTCCCCTAACTGCTTCCCACAATCCACAACAGTAACAATTAGCATAACATCAATTTGCCTCTCCACCTGGCTAAATACTTTATTGTGCTTGACCTACCCCCCGATAATCCAAACAGTTCTCCTGCTCTTCCCCCATATATTAGGAAGAACCGCCCCTACATACAGAATGCACCCCCACACCTGCTCCAGCGACATGCGAAACCCCCCCCACCCAATCCAAACACCCCCTGTTTGCACCAGCCTCCAACAAAACGCTGCCCAAAATCCCCGTCACCTCCAAACTCCCCCGCAAAGGGAGCTCCCCCGTAAGTCGCGATGCCTGCCCTTGGCCCCCCCCCGAATCATGAGCCAGGGAGGGAAAAAATTGTCCCAACGCCACCCCCCGCCCGGCGGCCGAGACACCTCACTTAAAATGGTGTCTCTGCCGCGTGGCCGGGCGGATCCCACAGCCCAGCCCAGAGGAAGCCCCACCAAGCCCCGCCCCCCAGCCCAAAAGCTACCAAAACTGAATTGTCCCCGGGCGGCGCCATCTCTACCCCCTTCCCCCCCCTTTCGCCGGCCCCAAATTCCCCCGGGCGGGGAAGGCCTCCCTTTGGTCGGCCCCCCCCAGGACCCCATTGGGGCCCATTGGCGAAAGGGGGGGGGGAAGAAAGCACCGACCCGAGGCTCAATGTAAGTGTGATAAAGGCCGCTTTATTGGAAGCAGGTGCATTCTACACAATAACATCCTTGGCCTGCGCCGCACAATCTAAACCTCATGAATATGTAATTTCCTGGCTCACCCCCACCCCCTCCCCTAACTGCTTCCCACAATCCACAACAGTAACAATTAGCATAACATCAATTTGCCTCTCCACCTGGCTAAATACTTTATTGTGCTTGACCTACCCCCGATAATCCAAACAGTTCTCCTGCTCTTCCCCCATATATTAGGAAGAACCGCCCCTACATACAGAATGCACCCCCACACCTGCTCCAGCGACATGCGAAACCCCCCCACCCAATCCAAACACCCCCTGTTTGCACCAGCCTCCAACAAAACGCTGCCCAAAATCCCCGTCACCTCCAAACTCCCCCGCAAAGGGAGCTCCCCCGTAAGTCGCGATGCCTGCCCTTGGCCCCCCCCCGAATCATGAGCCAGGGAGGGAAAAAATTGTCCCAACGCCACCCCCCGCCCGGCGGCCGAGACACCTCACTTAAAATGGTGTCTCTGCCGCGTGGCCGGGCGGATCCCACAGCCCAGCCCAGAGGAAGCCCCACCAAGCCCCGCCCCCCAGCCCAAAAGCTACCAAAACTGAATTGTCCCCGGGCGGCGCCATTTCTACCCCCTTCCCCCCCCTTTCGCCGGCCCCAAATTCCCCCGGGCGGGGAAGGCCTCCCTTTGGTCGGCCCCCCCCAGGACCCCATTGGGGCCCATTGGCGAAAGGGGGGGGGGAAGAAAGCACCGACCCGAGGCTCAATGTAAGTGTGATAAAGGCCGCTTTATTGGAAGCAGGTGCATTCTACACAATAATAATAGTCCTCTAGGACTTCAACTGTGAAAAATGTCACTTTTTAAAATTTTTTGAGCTTGCCTTCTTGTGTCATACTAATAAAAAGGTGCTACAGAAGACATCAGCGTGGTACTCTGCCATGCCCCTTTGCATAGAAAAGATCAGCAATATGTCAACTGTAAGAAAAGTATGTATGTATTTTAGAGCTTGGGATTCTAACACAGAATGCAAGAACAGTAACCTGGGCCCAGATTGAATATATTTCACTGAAACGGAGGCGCAAAGTGCAACTCCGCATTGCTCTATAGAAAAACCGTGTAGCACCAAATGTACCACGAGTCGCCTTTCAATCAGGTCTTCGCTGGCACTCGTGCTAAAACAGACTGGTCCCCCGCAAATTACTCTCCTATTTCACTATACGAATCCTTTATAGGTTCCGGAGTAGCAAGCTACCCCACTGAAAAGCGCTTCGGCACCTCGTCAGGGTAGTAAGCGCTATGTAAAAGTACTTACAATACAATACTTGGCACTATGAGGCAGTGACCAACGTCTGCGATGGGATGGGGGGGGGCGCACTGTGTACGAGGCCACTGGCCTAAATATCCGACATATAACTCCCAATTTTAATTTTACCATGAGATAACATTTGAACGGGGAATTAAGTTGTTTGTTATATGACCCTCCACACCCCAAATGCCGTCACATATGTTTTCTCCAGAGTTTTCCTTATAAAACCTGTTTTGGAGCATACATTTGTCCCCTAAGCCATGGGGCCCAATCATCTGTTTGTCACACTGGATTCCAAGGATTTAAATTAAAGGCAATGCTTCAACGGCATATGGCAAACGTGCAAATAGCCTGAGACTTTATTGCACACATCTGTCTGTCATGCGCTGCTCCCTACGCACTATTACTTGCTGAGCAATGTGTTCACATTGTTGACATACAGCGACATTACGGAGATACGTTATATTAACAATACTGCATGAACATGAAATAGATGAAATGCTGAGCAGCACATGCTATGTGCAATATGTCTCAGCACCCAGAGTCCAAGACCCATGGGCATATGATGCACCTTTTTTAAGCAGCTTTTACCGTACATATAACCCATAATACTATAACTGTACAACTGGTTGGCTTATAATGTAACGCCGCACAGGAGTCCGACACTCGAAAGCACACGAGGAACGCCTTTAACTGAAAACCAATTCATTGTTGAAAGGTTGTGCCTCACGTGCTCGCCCTTAAAGCCCCTACCAATAAAAGTTCCTAGTCTGCAGCCCGCCACTTCTCCTGCCATAACTTATTTAGTATCCAGCGCATTGATTGTGAGAGTGAGACAGCAAATTCCTAATGGGTGTCAATTTACCTGCATCAGCTGTCCTTTGAAGTCCTAAAGCATCACAAAATGTGCTGCGTCATAAAAAACGGAGGTGGTGAGGGGGGCAGAAAATGGCTTTTTAATGACATAGACAGTGTTCAATAGGCGCATCCTCTTATTAACTCTGGGAAAACGTGTCCTTAATTTCAGGGAATACAACATAGAGACAGACTGGGGTCCTGGGGGGGGGGGGGAGGGCGACCGAAGGGAGGCCTGCCCCGCCCGGGGGAAAACCGGGCCTTCACCTCCCGAACTGCTCGGCTGCGCAGCCCTGCCGCCCCTCCCCCCCCCAGTCGCCCAGATGCACAGGCCACCGCCGCCCAAAATGCGGTCGAGCAGGTGGCAACAGTCTGCAACCTATGACCCTTCTCGTGCGAAAGGTTCCTCAGAGGCCTGTATCATACGCCCCAACTGCCTCACAGGCGCTGAACCGCCATGATTGCGGGCGGTCCTGCAGGACAGTGGCGCACGCCAGGCCGTGCCCTCGAAGAAAAGGCGCGAACTGTGCCCGTGTCAGCGGAGCGCCGCTCATTTTCCCTCAGATCGAATGTGCATCAGGAAGTTATCCTTTGGGTAGACTGCACAACCCGAAGGGCTGCATGTCTGTTTATGAAAGAAATGGGAACAGGCAGGGCCAAATGAAGGCACCAGCACGGGCCCAGACCACCCCTGTGAAAAGAAACAAACCTTTCCAAAATAATGTTCAACCCCAAAATCCACGCAGAAGCAAAAAGTTAGGTGCAAATTAGGCAAGTGGCAAACCGCGCCCCCGCCGATCCATGTTCCCGCACCGGAAGCCGCTGAAGCCACGAACCACTGCTCCCCCATTGTGAGGAGCAGGCCGGCCCCTCTGAAACCCGCAACACATCGCACTGAGAAACGCCACAGTACCGTAACGCCCATTCCTCCACCTCGAACACCACTAAGAAGTCCATACCCCCAGCGTACACTCCCAAACCTTTGCACCCCCCAAGAAGAACCTCAGCCAAAAGTATCTGGATAACAATAAGCCACATTTAAATCTTACATTCATCCCTTCTACTTTGTCAATAATTACTGTCAAATGTAATTTCACTGGACGTTTTTCCTGAAAAATAAAAACAAGAACTTTGCTTGGGCTTATCATAGCATTGTCACTTGTCGGTGCCAGCTCTGATTATAAAAGTCTGTACAGATTTTAAACGACCGATAAAGAAACAGATGAGGGGCCTCTTTCGTTGCTGTATCATCTCAGGCCTGGCCCAGTTCACCCCCACTAACTGTGCTGCAGTGGCATTCTTCTGCCAATGAGGGCAACGCGGTTAAAACCGCAAACAATAGCTGAAGAACAATAATCAACCTTTGCAACCGCAAACAATCACTCATCAGGGTCTTTTCCCCCCCTGCCCCAAAAGTAGCACCCCGGCGGCCGTATGGACCCTTCGGGTAGGGGCAGAAGGGACTCACCTAGTCCCACGTGGGAGCCTGACCGCCCGCACTAGCCAGAACAGGCCCATCCGCTCGGTCGCGTGGAGCCGCACGCTGCTCTCACGAGCTCCTCCCACGTCCAGCGATGGTCCCGCGCCGGGAAAGTCTTTGTTTCAAGCCTAAATGTCCCCTCGTAAAGCCTGCAATGTCCATCGTACACACACGAAGTGAAGTCCATTCCTCTGCAGGCCCTCCGCTCGTGCCGCCAGCAACCATGTAGACCCGAAAATTGTGTCCCTCCCAAAAGTTGTCCAACCGAATGTCCAAACAAAAAATTGTCCCAACGCCACACCCCGCCCGGCGGCCGAGACACCTCACTTAAAATGGTGTCTCTGCCGCATGGCCAGGCGGATCCCACAGCCCAGCCCAGAGGAAGCCCCACCAAGCCCCGCCCCCCAGCCCAAAAGCTACCAAAACTGAATTGTCCCCGGGCGGCGCCATCTCTACCCCCTTCCCCCCCCTTTCCCCGGCCCCAAATTTCCCCGGGCGGGGAAGGCCTCCCTTCGGTCGCCCCCCCCCCCCCAGGACCCCATTGGGACCTCTTTGACACTCAGCACTCGACAAGCCTATCAACTGGCTGGCCCTGTCAAGTAAGAATTAATAATAACCAGAGCACTGTTGAGTGGCTTTCCATGAACCATGATCCTCCCAGTGATAAATACCTGGGTTATTTAAGGTTTAGGTAAAATGTCTACTACGTTTTACCACACTGATTATTTTCTCAATGTGATTTTGGGCAATCACTAGCCTTTGGCTTCTATTGACCAAGAGCGGAGCCTTCACCAAAAAAATATTAGAATTAAAATCTGTAGGGAATTGGGTTACTGGTTGTGGAGGGTTAATTCAGCGGGTTCACAACCTGCGATAATCTAATACCAAATATTCATCTGGACCCTGAACATACTCACTCATATAGGCTACTCAACACCGCTGGTGGTTAATTTTTTATAAGGGCTTAAACTGTATATTCATTTGCTTATCAATTCTCTATTCTATTTTCTGATCCGAAGCCCCCTCTTTAATCAATGGATCTATTTTAGTTGAATAGTAATTGATGATATGACTTAAATTCACGTACCCTATTATTTATCAAATAATAACAGACTCTGGAAAGTTTTCAATTGTTTATCTAAGTAATTATATGAGCAAAACAAATTACAGTGTCAACTCCATCCTATCTAAGGAAGAAAGATCATTATATTCAATTTTAGTATTTTATAAAATGAGGTTTCACAACGACAAGTACCTCAGGAAAAGGAGAGGAGAGAAAGAGAGAGAGAAGTACATTGACACACACTCAGATTATATTTACCTAGGATGGTGTGAAATCAGACCCCTCTGGCCAAGAGTTAGTGGGTCAGTTGAAAGTTCAGGTGACAATAACATCAGGACAGGTTCAGAACAGGATAGATGACTTCTTCTGGACTCGACGCCTGCGTCTCACCCCTCTGTTGCCCTAACTTCCTCCTCGATTCTTCCACGATCTTCTTCTAATTCTATTACCTCCTCGATTCTTCTGCGATCTTCTTTTAATTTCTAATTTCTAAGCAATTCTAAGTCTGCTCTTCGGATATTCAATCAGCATTCGGACAGCATCTCGGTATCTCTGCGTTCTAACTGCGACTGACCTGACTGTGCTAACTAACTACCTTAATTATACTTTCCTAATGGCATGAACCACCCCTAAATGTTTCAACTTTATGAAACTCCTATTTCTGATTGGACGAGCTCAGGGAATGATCATCACACCATGCTAAGTTTTAATACATTTTCTTTTGTTCATTGTTTTAAGTTCCCGCCCATTAATTTGTTCCCCCATGCTTTTTTTCCCACCCGTATTTGCACATTTTATCAACAACATTGTATGCAATTTACAGTTGTCCATTGAATCGTCAGGATGTTCAGCTGGTTCCCAGGATATGTACTGAGACTGTCCTTGGATGGGTTTCAAGATTTGTCGTCACTGTCTTGCACTTGTCATTTTTGCGCATGCGGGGGAAATGACGTGAGTCGCAGGCGTTAGCATCATTCAGAGGCCCAAATACGAACTACTAAAGAAGTCAAAAGAAAAAGTATTAATTTAAAAATAAAATAATTTCACTGTATACCACCTATCCCTATTCTAATCCCATTTACTTATAAAGACTCTTCATGCATTAGCATTTAGTACACAACTCATTTTAGTTTCAGCAAATCAGATGCTTAGCACATGAGTTTCCAAGTGGCCATTTTAGATGCTATTGCGCAGAAGCAGAATTTTGCCTCCAAGCAAAAAGACGTAAAACTGCGTAGATGCAGTTGATGCATGCGCAATACAGTTTTGCGCGTTAGTAGCCATTTTTAATCACACTCGGGTTATTTGTTAGTAGAACAAATAGGCAAGTTTCCCTTATTTATAAAATATATGAAATGTGGTGCATATTAGTATAATAATACATTATTAATACTTCGTTACAGGTTTATATGAGAGGATTGCATCCGAACATGTCTCTTTCATACAAGTCCTTGCTCCATCAATCCCCTCTCCGATCTCATTTATTCCATCGTAAACTACTTATACCCAACCAGATGCCAACTTTAGCACATCTCAAAACCCTTTCCTGTCTTTTCGATTTCTACTTTACCTTTATCTTTCATATTTTTCATCTTCTTGTATAATTCTCCCTTTATTTCTTCAAGCTTAATTTCTTCATACTTTCTTTTCTTTCCCTGTTTGTTCACTTCATACTTTCTTCTCCTTCTACAGTATTTGCACCATATCATTATTACTAAAACTATCATTGTTATTACAAGTATAGGTAGTATTGTTTAGGCTACAATTTCTTTACCGAGGTTATTAAACCATGACCCTATTGCAGTTAGGCTATTTGTTAATCTATTCCATACATTATCAACTTCCAGTGGTTTAAAATCTTCCTCCAATTTTGTAATATTTGTAAAATACCCTGCAATTTCTACACTTTTATCCGGTATATAAGTGCAATAATGTTGTTCTTTCAGCATTGTACAGACTCCACCCTCCTTTGCCAATAATATAAAAAGGGCAAGTTGATTTTGTAAAACCATTGATCTGATCGCAACCATTTCGGTATTGATCATCAGAAAACCCCCAGCAGTATCAGTCAATAGACGATCAACTACTGTTGATAATTGACAAATTCTTTGTGAATTTAGATTTACTCCCACTGAAGGTATCAATGCACTAAATATGTCACCTACTATTTCAGAAAAAAATGCTCTTTTATTATGGATTAGTTCTTTATTGTTTTCATTGCTTCCAGTGACTCTTTTCACATGATAAACTTTTGGTAATACTATTCCAAAATAGCAACTTCCATACCATTGTGTGGGTAGCTTTAAATACGCTTTATCTCCACATACATAATACATTCCAGGAAATACTGGATCAGTTCCTCTTTTTAGTTCCCAACCTCCCAAAATCAAGAATTTATGTTCACACTCACTGGAACCAATAAATACATTGTTATAGTCAGTCTTTAATCTATGGAAGCAGATTTTCCCTTTCTTTTCAAAATCTAGAGACATCGCAGCATGAGTCCTGCCAGGTGTATAAATTCCTTCTTTCTCAGCCCAAGGTGGAATATGACTTTTCTGTTCAATGTCTTTCTTCTGAAAATCCTGTCTCCTTGCTTCCACTAAGTTAAAAAATATATTTTCTTCTTCTCTTAATGTGCAGGTTAAAATATTCTTATGAGCCTCTGCTGTATCTATCGTATTTTGTGTTAGGAAAAATTCACCCCAAACAGTGCAGCTTGAGTAGTAAGCACTGGATTCGTATTCTTTCGAATAGGAACCTCTGGAAATATCACATCCAAATTTGAATAATAATATTGTATCCTCCCTGTTCTATAAAATAGACTTGTAAAAATACTACATGATATGCCATATGTTAGTGGTAAATGGTGATATGTGACACCTTCTGCTACTGAAGCTGGTAATTTCATACATACATAACAACCACTAATTTCCATAGTGTCTACATATTGAAACAATAACTAGGTAAAACATTTAAAGCTGTGTTATTATCTGTTACTGTGTGATGCATTTCAGACTTGTCTGATGCTTCTAATTCAACTCTATCTCTTTTTATGTTAGCTCACTTTTAATTAGTGTCTGTATTATTCTTCTTTTCTACATTCATCAAGTAAGGTATTGCTATGATTAAAAATAACCATACTACCATCACTAATACTATGTCACATATACATATTCTACAACACTTCTTTAGTAATTTCATTTCGGTCTGTTGGCAACTCTATCTCTAGCCATTTTAAGAGGATTTCTCTTCTTTCTTTCACTTTATTTTCGTAATTTTAATTTTCTATTATTAGTTCAAGGGGGTCTCACTTCTCCTTCGTTAATCTGTTCAGCAATTATTTCTTCATCACTTTCTTCGTTTAAATCAACATTTTCAAATTCTTCAAGAATCACGTAGGTCTACTCAGGGCCTTTGAATTTGTTATTCAGTATTTTTAGTCTTTGACTTCTTCGTCTGGGTTTCTCACTTGATTGTCCTGACTGAACAGTAACTTCAATCACTTGTTCTGGTTTTTCATCATTATCTTTAGGTGATATTTCAATCTTTTGACATGACTAGGCCAGTTATCACCTTTTCTCCTTTACCTTGCACTGTACTTTCAATGTCCTTGTCTCTCTAAAGAGTTCTTTTATGTTTGTTAAGTTGTGGCACAATTTGGTTTTCTTCTTATTCTGAATCCCTCTCTATCTGTCCTGGTTCAGGGCTTATTTTTGTAGCACTATTCGCCTGAACGTATTCTGCTTCTTCTATCTAATACTGTTCAGGACTTTTATCTTGTTCTTCTTCTTCCTGAACTTGTTCTTCTTTTCCTAACTGGTCCTGCTCAGGTCTGACTGCACTTTGCTTGTTTGCAGCCTGAAAATGTTCTTCTAAGCCCATCTGTCCCTCCTCAGATTTGTGAATATTTTGGTTCACCTCTGTCTGAGAATATTTTTCTTTCCTTATCTGTTCCTGCTCAGGGTCTCCAACAATCTCATATTCAATTTCCCGAGCTTGTTTTTCTATACCTGTCTAGTTCTTTCTAGTTTCTTGATTTTCTAATCTACTTCTGCTTCTTGTTTTGATATTCACTTCAGGTACGTCAATCACTGGTATCCAATCCTCCTGACTTGTGCTCGGCTGTAATGACCAGCTACTTCAGAATCTGTTATTCTAGACTCTTCAGCTGCACAACCTTCAACACTTTCAACTGCTGGCATCAGTTGTGGATTTCCTTCCTCAGGAGCTGGTATTTTCTTAGTTTGATTGGCGTGCATTCAGTTAGGCAAACCTGCACTTTCACTGATGTTGTTGTAACCAGTATGACCTGTTTTGGTGTATTCCACCTGGGTGCTAGGCACGTCTCTCAGGTGTGATTCTTCACCACCACCCAGTCTCCAGGATTGAGATCATGTGCTTTATCTGGCTGTCTGGCAACTGCGTCTTCTCCAACCTGATGAGAGACAGAACGCACCAGGTCAGCCAATTTTTTACAATAGTCTAATACCAGATGATCAGTTATACTTAACAGTTTATGTCCTGGTATAAAGGCTACTCTCATTGTTCTTCCCAAGAGTATTTCATGGGGACTCAATCCTGTGTTTCTGTCAGGATTGTTTCTGAGTCCCATCAGAACAAGAGGTAGTGCATCTGGCCAACACAGTGATGTGGATGCCCGCACCTTTGACAGTCTTGATTTTATTGTGCCATTCAATTGTTCCTCCACCCTAGAAGCCTCTGGAGGGTAAGCACAGTGTAATTTGTGTTCAATTTTAAATGCTTCAGAGATCTGACAAATTATTTCATTATTAAAGTGAGATCCTCTATCGGATTCTATAGTTACTGAAAAACCAAAACGCGGAATCAGTTCTCTCAACAGTAATTTAGCAACTGTTATGCTGTCATTTCTTCTAGTAGGATATGCTTCCACCCATCAGGAAAACAAACATTTTATGACAAGAATGTACTCCAATCCTGTACATGGTGGTAACTGAATAAAATCAATCTGAAACCTTACAAATGGTCCCTCTGCCTTTCCAATTCTTCCCCAACTGACCACCGTTTTCCTGCCTGGGTTGTTCTGTTGACAAGTTAAATATCCCTGGCAAAGACTTTCTGTATCAGTCCTAAACTTTGTATTGTACCAATTTTGTCTAAAGAGTCTGATCATGGCATCTCTACCTATGTGCGTATCTCCATGGTACATTCTGGCCATTTGTTAGAATAAACAGTCTGGCATGACCAGTGTACCTTTTGGATAAATCCATACATCATCTTCTGCTCTCCTGTAACACCCTGTTTTAATCCAACCTTCCTTTTTACTCACTTCCACCTCATCTTGTAAATGTTGTACTTCATCCCATGTTTCTAATGCTGAGATTAGCATAAATTGGCATCTGATTCCACTCGTTAAAATTTCTTGTTTACTGTCAATTTGGTTTTTGTTCAGTACTGGGCAACTTGGTCAGCGTATCGATTACCAGCAGTCACATTGTCATCTCCAGACTGATGTGCAGCACAATTGACCACTGCCACTTCTTTTGGTAATTGTATTGCTTCTAAAAGTCTTTTCACAAATTTTCCATTTCTGATAGGGGTTCCTGAAGAAGTCATGAAAACTCTCTGCATCCAAAGTTGGCCAAAGTCATGCACAACCCCGTAACCATACTGACCATCAGTGTAAATGGTTACGCTCCAATTTTTCCTAATTTTACAAGCTTTAATTAAAGTTATCAATTCAGCTATTTGTGCAGACTTGACTCCTGGTAAATAGGACGCTTCGACTATTCCAGTCAATGTACAAACAGCATAGGCAGCACTCAATCCACCTTCCTCATGCCTCATGCACGAGCCATCTACAAAAAGCTTGTTTTCACACTCTTTCAGAGGCTCTTCCTGTATGTCTTGGTGAGGTTTGGTACAATATTCTGTAACTTCTAGACAATCATGTTCAACTTCATCCCTCATTTCCTGTCCATGTACATCAGGCAATAGGGTAGATGGGTTCAGGATTGTACATCTGATTACTGTCACATTTTCTGCACCCAATATGATTCTTTCATATTTAGTCATTCGACTTGGAGTAAGGTACTGAGTTCTTGTTCTAGTTAGAATTTCCACTGAATGAGGGACATAAACTTTTACAATATGTCCAATTACCATGGACTCGCTTTGTTCCAGACTCATACAAGCAGCCCCTAATACTTTTAGGCAGCCAGGTAATGTTGAGGCTACAGGGTCCGAAGTAGCAGAAAAATATGCTACCGGACGTGGCATCAAGTCATGTCCCTGAGTTAATACTGACAAAGTACAATTTTCTTGTGCACAGAAAAATTACGCAAATTACTTTGTATAATCTGGCATACCTAGGGCAGGTGCTTCGTATAAACAATTTTGTCATTTTACCAAAGCCTCCTTTCTTTCATCATCCCAAACTATTGGGTCCTGTGCTCGCTTTCTTGTCATTTGTATTAGTAGTTTGGCCAGTAAAGAAAAACCTACAATCCATTGTCTGCAATACCCTACCACTCCAAGAAACATTCTGATTTCTCTCTGGGTTTGTGGTAGCTGCATTTGTTTTTATTTTTTTATTCTTTCAGGTGTCACTCTTCTCACTCCTCTTTCTAATTGATGTCCCAAATATTTAACTCTAGTTTGATAACATTTTAATTTCTCTGGTGACACCTTGTGTCCTCCATCAGCAAAATGATTTAACAAAGCAATGGAATCAATGACATAATCATCTCTGGACTTTGATGCAACAAGCAAGTCATCAATAGAATTTCATAGGTTTTTTTCTTTACTGGCCAAACTACTAATACAAATGACAAGAAAGCGAGCACAGGACCCAATAGAACAGAATTTCTGGGCATTACGAGTGTTTCTAAAAACATTTTCAGAATCTGATAAAAATGTAAGGGCTTTCTGTGTGCCCTTGATGAACCTGATTCCACACATAGATACGATTTTCAAATGTAAATGAAAAAAGATAATGTCTGTCTGGGTGTAATGGGATGGAGAAAAATGCCTGGCATAAATCAATTACAGTAAACCATCCTGCATTCCATGGTATCTGATATAGGATTACTGCTGGGTTCAGCACTACAGGAAAACAAGTCACCATAATTTTATTTATGTTTCGCAAATCCTGCACTATCCGATATTTCCCGTTCGTTTTCTTAATGCCAATTACAGGCGAATTACAAGGAGTGCTCATTATTTCTTTTAAAATGCTTTGTTCAATCATCAGTTCTATTTCTGTTATGACACCTGCTTTAATTTCAGGGCTCATTCTGTACAGTCTGCTCAGTCTTGTGTTTGGATAGACAGCACCTTCTTTCACAGTCACTTTTACTGGATCTACATCTGCCATTAACCCTACTTATTTCCCAGTGAAATCCCACACTTTCGGATTTACTGTTAATTTCAATTTATCAGGTAAGTCATCTTTTGTCATCAGTGAATACATCTCATCTACTTCTGTACCTTGTTTTGCTAGCATTATTTTGTAAATGCCATCTTCATCGGGGGTCTGCATTGCAACACCATCTGGTGTGCAATAAATTGTGCAGTTCATTTTGCACATTAAATCTCTTCCTGACAGATTTACAGGACTAGAATCGCACACCACAAACTTTTGCCTTTCTCTAAAATTACCAATACATACCTCCATGGGTTCTGTAATTGTAGTTCTAATCTGTTTGTTTGAAACACCCACTACTTGGATGGCTTCTCGCGAGAGGGGTAGGTTTGGGATGTATGGTGTTCTCACAGTGGAGCGGGTAGCACAAGTATCCAATAAAAATGTAATATCTTTTCCTTCTACCTTCCCATCAATATATGGATTGGTAAGGATGCGCCAAGTACACACTCCTCCTCCTCCCCCCTCAGGCACAGTCATTGTTCATCTTCAAAAGAACAACTGTTCTGTAAAAGAAATTGTGAAGTTACAGAATTTATCTTACCACATTCTCTTGGAAATCCGGCGTCCACACTGTAGATTGCTCTGTTCATAAAATTTGGCATAGGGGCAGGTGGTAACTGACTTTGTTGATTTACAACCTGTTGCGATTGATTCATTATCACCTCAATCTACGTCTGTGGATTAAAATTTTGATTTGGGACTTTATTATTTTGAATATTTTTATACTTGTTTTTCCAAAGCCTCAATTTTGGCACCCATGACAAGGAAATGTCTTCTTTGCTCCCTCTCTTCTCATCTTTACTTTTGGTTTTCCTCCATTATTTTCCTTTGTTTGATCATTAGTCTGACTATTTAATTTAAGCTCTTGTTGTTCTGCTAATTTTACTTGTGCCCACATTACCTTTTCTTCTAACTTTTTGCGTCTATTTTCAATTTAATCTCCGCAGTATTTTGCTTATTTGAGTACTTTATCTATTGGCTTTCCTTGCCAACACAACATATGGGTTTGAATCATATGACAAATCTCAGGTCATAATCCAGGTACAAACTGATACAGAAAATGTCCCAAACCTTTGTCTCCGATATTTTCAAAACCACTATACTGCTTGAACACTTGTAGTAGGCGTTCATAATTAGCATGTACAGTCTCATTTATTTCTTGAGTTGTTCTGTCTATTTTTATCCAATCTGTTTCTTTTGGAGGAATTTTCCCTTTCAAGAAAGTGATCACCTGGTGATATTTCTTCATTACCTCCTCTGAGGGTGCTCCCGTTTTCTCATCTCTTAGGTATTCATCACTAGGCCAATCCTCTGTAATTTTACATTCAGTCCATAAATCTATAGGCACTACTATGTCAAATAAACCATCTAAATACTTCAACAAAACTTTAGTAACTTTCACAAACCTTTCAATCTGTCTTTACGTCCTCTGAGGGTGCTCCCGTTTTCTCATCTCTTAGGTATTCATCACTAGGTCAATCCTCTGTAATTTTACATTCAGTCCATAAATCTATAGGCACTACTATGTCAAATAAACCATCTAAATACTTCAACAAAACTTTAGTAACTTTCACAAACCTTTCAACCTGTCTATACCATTCAACTGGCTTTTCTCTTAATTTTGGGAAATCATTTGTAAATGACAGAATATCTTGTCAGGTTCATGGAACATGTACATATCCTCCTCCTGGTACCTCTCTCATTGCGCATAATCTTTCTGTCTTTTTCGATTCTCTCAACATATATTCAGATGTGGTCTTATTTGCCTGTGATTCCTCCTTTTTCTTTGCCCACCTTGTCTAGTTCTCCCCATTTCTACAAAATTGTCATTAATTCTTTATTCTGTAATTTTCTTCCGGACATATTCATATTTTCCAAGTCTTTGTCAATAAAATCTACTCTGTATGGTTTCTGCAATACCTTCGATCTCCTTATTTAAGTTCTATTCTCCGAAGCAAGCTCCGTCAATTTTTCATGAAATAGTTTTACATTTCTAGTTATGCTCCTGCATAGGAACAACAATTCTTCTTCACGGTAAGTATTTAGCCTGTCTATCCATACATTTTCAGCTATCATTTCTTCCAATTCTACCTTTAATTTAAATGTCTAAAACCTTTGGTTGTTGATTCGGTTTGTCCATTCCCTGTGCCTACCTTTCTAATTCTTCTGGTGACACTATTGTGGCACTTTTAGTTCCTGTAGATGTCTCTAATCGTATTTCTTTTGAACAACTGGGAACAACTCTTCTCAGAGTTTCATTTATTTGTTCTCTTATTGGCAAATCCATTAGAGATATTACTGATTCACATTCACTGGCTTGATTTTCAAATATTATGTTCTCTTTTCTAGGTTCTATTATAGAAGTGGCCATAACTGGTGGTTTTATCCCCATACAATGGAAAACCGGGACCTATAGTCACTGGTATAGTCAGAGCTTTACGGTGTGCTTTCAATTGTATTATTTTCTGTATTAATTCTTCTCTATTTTTGTTTATTGCTTCTCTTTCTTTTTTCCTGAAGTATTCTTCCGTTTATTGAGTCATGCATAATCTGAGGAACCAATGGTGTTTTTAAAGCAGGGGCACTTGGGGCAGTTCTATTAGGTCCCTTTTGCATGGCGGAGGAATTTGTGTTACCATACGTTCCATAAACTCATCTCTTGATCCTCCACAACCTGTCATTCTTAAATGCTTAGCTTGTTTAGTACACTTGCCTCCCAACTACTCCTCTAACATTTATACAGGATACAGTGTTTCTGTAACCAGTGCTTGTCTCCATTGTTTCATCTGATCTTCACGTGATTCATGCACTCTTATAGGATAGAACCCTCTATAACTCCTAGTACTTCTAGATCTGTCTCGTTCAAATGCCTCTCTTTCCCATTCTTCTAGAGCTTCATACTGTGTTAACCTGGGTCTGGGTTCTAATGCATTCATTCTTGTCCTTAAATTTTGGAGAATTCTCCCATTGAACGTACTATTTTCTGGGAAAGCTAATATTTCATCACTTTTTGTATACTCAATCCAATTTTCTAACCACACACAGGTATGGTAGCCTCTTTTTATCATCATAATATTAGGCAGGAGTCTTAGATGGTGGGATAAGAATTCCCTCTCTAGTCTTAATGGGTTTATCTTTCTTGAAATAGTTTTTAATTTTCTGCATGAGTGACATTTTTCTCTTCTCTCCGTACATTTTAGAAGAAAATCCTCTTATATAATGTTCTCTCGCAAAACCTAAATATCTTCTATCTGGGCGATTCCCTATTAATGTTGGATTGTATTTCCACATGCAAACTCCACTGTCTAGTACTATTGCTGCTTCTATTTTGTTAACCAATTAGCCCTTTTGTTTGCTCTCTGTTTTCTCCAGTCCTATTGCGGCTTTTATTCTTTTATCCTCTCAAGCTTAATTTCACAAAATTTGCTTAGACAATACTAGCACAGCTCTATTGTGACATCAGTATCACTCCTCTTTTCTGACCCCTCCTTTACAAATCTCCGTAACCACACACCCGCTGTTTCAACCAATCCCAGTGCGGCACTCAGTAACGTCAGCGCATCTCCGGCAGCTGACCTTTCACTTCACAAGGTAATAAGGAAACCTAATTTTCTTTCACCTGTCAGCAAAATTTTCATTAATAACAACATAAAAACATCCACTACTCTGTTTATTTCATTACACTAAAGAATGGTTGATTTCTTTTACTACGAGTAAAACCTTCCGCTTACTCTTCACCCAAGCTCAGAAGAACCTGCTACTCCTCTAGTGTTACCCTTTCTAGGTGACCCCAAGGTTTCACCAGCAAATTCTTTGCTAACAATCACTCTCACTTACCCACAAAACTATTACAAAACCAGACGAGTAACCTCATTGCAGTGTGGCTTCGGTTCACCACCCGCTATACACTTCCCGGGAATTTTCCAGACAACGTAAAACAATATACAAAATGGGTTTGTTAAAGCATAAATCGTTAACCAATAATCACCAAACTAATCAATAAAAACTATAACTCTGCTCCCGGAAAAACGGATCCAGGGTTTACCAACCTGCGATATTCTAATACCATATATTCATCTGGGCCCATAAACACACTCACTCATATAGGCAAGTCAACACCGCTGGGGGTACATTTTTTATAAGGTCCTAAACTGTATATTCATTTGCTTGTCAATTCTCTATTCAAATTTCTGATCCAAAGCCCTCTCTGTAATCAATGGATACATTTTAGTTGATTAGTAATTGATGATATGACCTACATTCATGTACCCTATTATTTATTAAATAATAACAGACTCAGGAAAGGTTTAAATTGTTTATCTAAGTTATGAGCAAAACTAATTACAGTGTCAACTCCATCTTATCTGAGGAAGAAAGATCATTATATTCAATTCTAGTATTTTATGAAATGAGATTTCACAATGACTAGTACCTCAGGAAAAGGAGAGGATAGAAACAGAGAGAGAAGTATATTGACACAAACTCTGAATATATTTACCTAGGATGGTGTGAAATCAGACCCCTCCTCCAAGACTTAATGGGCCCTTTGACAGTTCAGATGACAAGGACGTCAGGACAGTTTCAGGACAGGATAGATAACCTCTTCTGGATTCGACGCCTTCATCTCACCCCTCTCTGGCACTAACTTCCTCCTTGATTCTTCCGCGATCTTCTTCTAATTCTGTTACTTCCTCGAATCTTCAGCGATCTTCTTCTAATTTTTTATTTGCTTTGAAATTCTAAGTCTGCTCTTCGGGTATTCAATCAGCATTCGGACAGCATCTCGGTATCTCAGCGTTCTGGCTGCAACTGACCTGACTGTGCTAACTAACTGCCTCAATTATACTTTCCTAATGGCATGAACCACCCCTAAATGTTTCAACTTTATGAAACTCCTATTTCTGATTGGACGTGCTAAGGGGATGATCATCACACCATTCTAAGTTTTAATACATTTTCTTTAGTTCATTGTTTTAAGTTCCCACCCATTAATTTGTTCTCCCATGATTTATTTCCTACCCGTATTTGCAAATTTTATCAACAACATTGGACACAATTTACAGTTGTCCATTGAATCATCAGGATGTTCAGCTGGTTCCCAGGATATGTACTGAGACCGTCCTTGGATGGGTTTCAAGACTTGTCGTCACTGTCACGCGCTTGACATTTTTGCACATGCGAGGGAAATCACGTGAGTGGCGGGCTTTAGCATCATTCGGAGGCCCAAATACAAACTAATAGAGAAGACAAAAGGAAAAGTATTAATTTCAAAATAAAATGAGTTTACTGTATGCCACCTATCTCTATTCTAATCCCATTCACTTATAAAGACCTTTCATGCAGTAGCATTTAGTACACAACTCATTTTAGTTTTAGCAAAGCAGATGCTTAGCAAGTGAGTTTCCAAGCGGCCATTTTAGATGATATTGCGCAGAAGCAGAAGCAGAATTTTCCCTCCAAGCTTAAAGACGTCATTCTGCATAGCTGCAGTTGACGCATGTGCAATACAGTTTTGCGCGTTATCAGCCATTTTTAATCACACTCGGGTTATTTGTTAGTAGATCACATAGGCAAGCTTCCCCTGTTTATAAAATATATATGACATGTGGTGCATATTAGTACAACAATACATTTTTAATACTTCATTAAGGGTTTATATGAGAGGATTGCATCCGAGCAAGTCTCTTTTATATAAGTCCTTGTCCCATCAGGGTGAAACCCTACTCAAGCAACAACCACAATTCTTGTGGGAGTGAAACACAAGCAAACCCCAAACTAACCTGTGTTTAATCCTATGGTACTTTGGCACAAAATCATTCAGGTTTAACCTTGAGGCAATGTGTAAAGTATTTATGCAGTAATTGAGACAGTAATAAAGTAAAATCACAACACAAGCAAAATGCCTCACTAGTTCAAAAAATATAGAGCAAAATGTAATCAATTATTTAACAACAAAATGAAAAAAAAATCAGATATCTGTACCCCTTGGTGAGACTGTAATCATCCGGTCCGCATGCTCTTCAAGGAAAGGATTGTGATTTGGTGGCTCCCAGGTAAGTGATGCATGGAGTGTACTTGAACAATGTCAAAGTTGTTCGGCAGAAGGCAGGATGATTCACGTAGGGTTGAAAGAACCATCTCCTGCTGATTAAAATTCGGGGCGCCTCCTCTGGTCCCCAGGACTGTCTCAGCCCTTCTGCTCAGGATTCACTTAGGTGGGGGCAGGTATGTCAATACATCCCACCCAACCAAGGTTAATAACCTTGCTGTACCACCTCTATGTCTCCCGAACATGCAGGCAGGCCAAGATTTTTTCAATACCTTGAAGAGAAAAGAAGCCGAAGCTGGAGCCAGTAACGTCCGGGCCTGCTTAAAAAACAGGGGCCTCTGTAGCACGCCTCTGGCCGGCGCGCACAATATCTCCACAACACTCCTCCCAACAGAAAAAGCAGACACCACATAGGGGTGCAGAGTAAACTTCCTTCATTTAATGTCTCGGCAAATGCATTTCGGCCTGTTCTGACCTTCGTTAGACCCATGAATGTTTCAGGAGGCTTTGCGCTATGCAGTTTAAAATCCTCTTGCCACACTGGGATTGGTGAAAGTCCGCTCCACCCCTTTGATGTTAAGCTCACCATTCACAGTTAACAACATTCGAGTTGACTTTGATTCCCAGGATGCATTTGGTGGCTCCCAGGTAAATGATGCATGGAATGTACTTGAACAATGTCAAAGTTGTTAGGCGGCAGGCAGGATGATTCACGTAGCGTTGAAAGTCCCATCTCCTACTGATTAAAATTCGGGTTGCCTCCTCGGGTCCCCAGGACCGTCTCAGCACTTCTGCTCAGGATACACTTAGGTGGGGGCAGGTATGTCGATACATCCCCCCAACTGAGGTTAATAACCTCGCTGTACCACCACTATTCCTCCCGAACATGCAGGCGGGCCCAGATCTTTTCAATACCTTGAAGAGAAAAGAAGCCGAAGCTGGAGCCAGTAACGTCTGGGCCTGCTTAATAAACGGGGGCCTCTGTAGCATGCCTCTGGCCGGCGCGCACAATATCTCCACAACACTCCTCGCGTCAGAAAGAGCAGAGGCCACAAAGGGGAGCAGAGAAAACTTCCTTTATTTAATTTCTCGGCAAATGCATTTAGGCCTTTTCTGGCCTTCGTCAGCGCCATGAATGTTTCAGGAGGCCTTGCCCTATGCAGTTTAAAATCCTCTTGCCACACTGCGATTGGTGAAAGTCCGCTCCACCCCTTTGATGTTAAGCTCACCATTCACAGTTCACGACATTAGATATATATATATATATATATATATATATATATATAGAGAGAGAGAGAGAGAGAGAGAGAGAGAGAGAGATTACACAGAGGTAGTCGCCACTATGTAGTTATAGTGAGAACCTAGTTGCTATAGGAGCATGTTTTGGTTTGCCAATAACTGTCCAAAAAAAGCCCATTCACCTCAGCTCCTTCCTTAATTGTTTTGGGGTGATCCTCCAAGCAGTTCCCAAGAAAACAGGGGAGGAGTCGCAAAACACATTTTCCCTATTCAATTTCCATAGGAATTTTTAAACAGTACTAAAACCCAAAAGGCTAAATGGAATTACTCCAAATTGTGCAGAAGACTAAAGGGCGGATTACGACTTTGGCAGTGCTGCACTGACTTTATGCCAGCACAGCTCTGCCAAAACTGTGCATGGTCTCGCGCCAGATTACGAGTACAACTCGTGTCTCAAAATTTTTAGTTTTTGCTGTTCCCACTTCAGTGCCCTGAAAATGGGCCCCGTAATGGGAACGCAAAAGAAGCTCCAGAACGGCATGGGCAATGAATTCCATGCAGTGCTGGATCTTGGGATACATGCAAACAGGGGACCACATGCTCTGCCAATCCTGAATGCATCCCCATTGCAGCATGGCCATGGGCTTCCCTACCAACAGCTGTTTCATGGCAGGCTCATCGCCATGTAAAGGCTGACTGTGGGGAAACTTGAAATATGCTCGGCGGACCCCTGCAGTCCCGCCTTGCATATTGGATACCCCTATCTGCCATGCCGCCGTCAGGGAACTGCGGTTTTCTTACATAGCTGTGGTGGTCCAAATGGCCTTCCCTTCAGACTGTGGCTCCAGGACCACTGCCTCTGTGCCACCGCAACTCTGGCAGTCAAAGTCTGCCACACTCGTAATTGGCCAGTGCATTTTTACCCAGAAAGTATGTTTTTTGTAATCTAGTGTAATTCTGTTTGGTAGTTTTTGAGAAAAAATGTATGCATATCTTGTCGGTTGGATTCACGAGACACTAGCGGTAGTCTGGCCATGTAACTCCTGTGGGAACAATGAGCTCCTGCAAGGCCAGTGAGAGCATGCATTCTCATTGGCTGTGTTGGGTTCCAGCTTCACAGCCCGTACCACTGTAGGAATGTAGATGAACACCGGGAGAAGGTGGGAGTAACAAGGGAAGAGACAGGAGGGAGGACAACGTCTGACTAGGATACAGCCTTCACGTTGCTGCACCTAAAGAATAAGGTACAATATTACTACAAAAGGAAACCCAGACTATGTCCCCATCCCTCCCTTTACCATGACCACGCAGTTAATTACAGTATATAACACAATTACTCTCTTACCGGGTAATGGTGCACTGATGGTTCAGTGAAGGCGTCCTCAATGTGTCGAGACCGTATAAGGGGCCAGATAGAAGGGGACTACTCCTAAATCCTGTTTCAGTAACGAATAGGGGGAAAAAGCCAGCTCAGGACAGAAAAAAAACCCTACTAATATCAACCACACGGTTAAAACAAGCGCTCAAAGGGTATACAACAGGAACAGAACCGCTGTGTCGGCTTTCTGTGAAGAGGACGCTAACAACGCCCAAACGAACACAATGATGCTACTAGGCTGCACAACATATGGAAATAGAGACGGGAGACTAAAATACAACCGCACAGCCGTGTGTCAGGAACAATTCTCCGATAGTCCCTAAATCACAAGGGATACTGGAGCCCCAGTAACCCCACAACTCTGGCAGTCTGTAGGCCGGGGGGATATCGGCAACACAGCGGGCTTTCGAAGGAAAAGGGAGGGGAATCAGGAACACGATCATGGGACTGGAGGGCAGGGCAGGAAACAAACGAAGGGGGGATGATGACAGTGCTCACGAGCCCGCGAGCAGACCAATTCTGGAACAAATAAGACCACCAGCAACCCAGAACCTGGAACCAAACAAGGAAAGATACCAAGCACCATTGCAAGGGTGTAACCAAAACTAAATACCCTCCCCTAGTGAGTCATGTGACTGCAAAAGACATGGTCAAAGAAAAGGGACAGAGGAGCCAGAATCCTAACAGGCTGCAACATGAGGAGAAATTATGTAGCTGAAATTTGAGGACACAGAGACTTTTTCTCTATGCCCAGAAAATTAGAAAAATATATATAAGGTATAAGGAAGTGGAACAGATGTACCCCTGGGGCCAATTAAAAAATATACATTTTTGGGTTGTCGCCATTTCATAGGACTCTCATGGCAGCCAAACAACCAACTACTCCCACAGGGGTCGAATGGGAGCACAGGAGCTGCACTGGCTCCGATGAGAGTCCCACGAGATCAGAAAACCATTTAAAGCAAACAGAGGGGGTGTAAGTGTGTGTGGTGGGTTGGCCACATCGAAGTAGTTGGTGGTCCAGTGGCTAACCCATGCTGCGCACATCTAAAGGCCATGCATGTGGGGGTGGCCATCTCAGGAGGTTCGGTGCACCCAGCCTCACACCACAGATGGTCAAAGGCAGCAGGGGGGCATTGGCTGCCCAGGTAGGGTTGGCCATAAGGCCTGGCTGCAGGCCAAGCTTTGCGGCAACCCCCCACAGCACGCACAGCCAATGGTCGGGCACAGCCATGGTTTGTGTAGTGAAATATGATAATCAAAGATTACTTTATGTTCAACGAGCTTTCTAAACCTGATAGACCTGTACCAAAACCTATCCCTTCACAATATTTTTGTGATTCTCTCAATATATATTTCATGGATAAAATCACTGCCATTAAGGCTAGTATTCCGACCTCTGATACTCCTGTTAACGCTCTTAATATCTGTGGTCTCTCGCCTCAGCTGACCCTGATTCCCACTATTCCTTTGGAGACCTTTCTGAGTTTACTTCAGAGAGTTGGCTCTGGCTCTCCGACAGATTTTTGTCCTTCTCATGTCTACCAGGAAGTATTTTCCAAATGCCCAGACCCTCCACTCTCTCTCCTCAATAAATCACTTGAGTCGGGCATAGTTCCTGACCTCTTTAAAAGTGCGGAAATCATTCCCATTTCAAAAAAGCTAGGTGCGGACCCTTCTATTCTTGGCAATTACCGCCCTATTTCATTATTACCTTACCTGGGCAAGGTTTTAGAGGCATATGTCTCAACTCAACTAAGCACCTTTATTAAACAGTCTCATGTCCTGGATCCCCACCAGGCCGGATTTTGACCCTCTCACTCCACAGAATCTGTCATTCGGACAGTTATGGACGGCCTCAGAGGGGGCACAGATAGAGGACTCACCTAGGCTCTGGTTCTCCTGGATTTGTCAGCAGCTTTTGACACGGCCGATCATAACATCCTGATTGACCATGTCCGCAATGCCAGGATCCAGGACTTGGCCTTAAAGTGGCTCTCCTCTTTTCTTAGTAACCGGTTTTAATCGGTTTGTCTTGCTAATTTCTCTTTCAAAAAATATGGAACTATCTTGTGGCGTACCCCAGGGCTCCTCCCTTTCCCCGCTTCTTTTTAATTTGTACCTCCTTCTTTTAATTTTCTCTCTTCAGGAAAGGAAAGTCGTGACATATAATTATGCATTTACAACAAAGAACAGTGTAGCTGACCCTAGTAAGGCACCTCGATTCCTAAGTTCTCATAAGTCCATCCAAGAAGAGTGCAACACACGTCCGGAGCTTGCCACACTTTAGCTCCACTGTTTCCACAGATACCAATGTTTTTTCAAAAAGGACGGTGCACAGCAAAGTAAATAAAGTTCAATCGGTCTCCAGAAGTCTTCGGAAATACTTTATTGTTCGGAATCTCTTTTCTTTTTTTTAAGAAATACTTCAGCATCAGCCAACGCATTTCGTACCGATGGTACTTCGTCAGGGCTTGTAAATTGTATTGTGCGATCTATAAATATACGGAGTCGTTGGTCTAAGTCGGTCACAATAATCCAAGATACTAAAAATCTTCACCCGATCTTGGTATAGAGAACGGGTGATTAAACGCCAGAGATATCTTGGTACAACAGAGGAGAATCCTCTCTAACAAAATCTTGAGTAAAACCAAGTGTTAGATCATTACAAGTAATACACGAAGAGTCGGAAATACCACTCATAAGTTCCATAAACCTCAAGTCAATACCTTCTGTAATCACTTGCATGAGGCTGTGTCCCAGTCTGTACTGTTCAATAGAAATCCTGCGGTAATTACTTGCATTAGGCTGTGTCCCAGTCTGTACTGTTCATTAGATATCCTCAAAGGGTAATGATAAACCCGATGGAACAGGTGACTCCGAAATGAACGGATCTTGTGTAACAATAAGCATTGGATCAGAACAGATAATACATCAAAATGACGGCCATTGTGCCTCAGTCGGGCTTGACGTGATCCTCAAAGTTTCGAGTCCGTCAGGAGCAACATGACGGTTCTTGTGTGTTAAAGGTATTTCCCAACTCCCGCCATCTCGAAAAAACATATAATTATGCGGATGACCTCCAATTAATCTTTGACATTAACCTTCATCGTTCTTCTGTGTCTCATTTTCAAGACACCATGATTTTTATAAACGAGTGGATGAAGGAAAATCAACTGAAGCTCAACCTTGAAAAAACTGAGATGATCCTCACTGGTGCACTAGCTAACCCTTGGAACTCCAGCTTTTGGCCGTCTACCTTAGGTAACCCTCCACTTCCGGCTAGCTCAGCCAAGAGTTTGGGTATAGTGGTAAGCAATTATCTATCAATGAAAGCTCAGATCAGCTCAGTGGTTTCTGCTGGGTTTTTTCAACTACGCAGTATTAATAAGATTATCAGATTTTTGTCTCAGGAAGCTCTGACCTTAGTGATCCTGGTCTTGGGCATCTCCCGACTGGACTATTCTAACTCTCTCCATGAAGGCATCACGGCTTACCAACTTAGACGCCTTCAGCTAGTCCAGAATTAGGCTGCCAGATTGATCTTCCATCAACCGAAATGGCACCGTATTCGGCCCCTGATGAAAAACCTTCACTGGCTGCCTGTGGCAAAGCGGGGCCTGTTTAAGATGGGATGCACGATCTTTAAAGCTCTCCAGGGCACGAGTCCAGCTTTTATTTCTTCCAAAATTTTACGCTATGTTCCCACTCGAAATTTACAATCTTCCCACTTGAATCTGCTAGTTACCCCATTGTTTAAACGCAAGAAACATGGAGGCTCTCGTTTTGCAGTTCTAGCCCCTCAGTTTTGGAACTCGCTTCCGATGGAGCTAAGGTCGGCCTCCTCCTATGCACCGTTCAGAAAGCAGCTGAAGACATGTCTGTTCCATCAGGCATGTGAAAACTAGGTCTCCTCCCTGTACTGCTGCTTCACGTCCCCCTCAGCACCAAGAAGCCATTGATGAACGAGCGCTTGATAGGTTCTTTTTAACATAACATGTTAAAACAAATCTTAAGCATTGACTGAAAAAACAAAGGATAAAGATTATTATTGTTATAGATAGGTATGGTACTACTATCTTAATTTGCATTAAATAAAACTCAGAAATTTACTAGCACATCGAAGGTTAACGTGATGTTATAGTTAGGTGAAAATGTCAGTTTAAACGTTACATTTTAAAATAAAAAATTCACTTAACACAAGTATTAGACCGGAAGGGGCACAGCAGAAGCCTTTGTGCCTTACTATAAAGTGGACTATCAGTCCACTACCGAGCGCACAGACTATGGCCTTTGATACTATGGAGTGGCCCTACTT
Source organism: Lissotriton vulgaris (assembly GCF_964263255.1). Lineage (NCBI taxonomy): Eukaryota > Metazoa > Chordata > Amphibia > Caudata > Salamandridae > Lissotriton > Lissotriton vulgaris. The sequence goes on along the minus strand of NC_141687.1, from coordinate 1,524,483,148 downwards.
CTTTACCAACTGACTAGAATAGGCTTTGGACCTAGATTTTGAGAATGGGTCAGGCTTCTCTATCGAGAGCGTATGACTAGAGTACGGGTGAATGGGGCACTGTTGAGGCTGTTCACATTGGACAGGGGCAATAGACAGGGATGCCCGCTGTCTCCAAAGATTTTCACCCTGGCACTGGAACCACTGGCAGCATGGATATGCCAAGGCCCTTTGGTAAGGGGCATAGACGGAGAAGGCAGCTAGGAGGAGAATATATCCCTTCATGCCGATGATATCCTTGTGTGTGCGCAACAGCCACACCAAACTGTGGACAGGCTCTTACACATCTTTCAATTTATTGGCAGTTACTCAGGATATCAGATAGACTGGGGTGAGTCACTACTTTCCCCCATGGGGAGCATCATACCCCTGTTGTATAAATGCCCTACCCCAATGGAGAGGGAGGATTTAACATTTTTAGGTATACAAATCTAGAGGAAAGCTGATGATGTCCTTGCCTTCAACCTACTTCCTCCGCTTGAGACACTAAGAAGCGATGTGGCTCACTGGCATTGACTCCTGGTGTCCCTAATGGGCAGAGCCACTCCCTTTAAGATATTGGCCCTCCCATGCTTACTGTATGTTCTACAAAACACACCACAAATAATTCATATTGATTTTTTTTTAAAGATCAACAGTTAATTGTCTCCTGTGCTCCCGTGTATCACTGCACGAACTCCAACTGGGGTATTTAAGGGTAGCCTGGCAGTGACAAATATCAGGAAGTACTCTTGGGCATCCCAACCAGTAAATATAAATGAATGAGTGTTTGCTGACAGAGATGAACCAGCCTACAGGAAAGACAAGCATGCCATGGGTGCTAGGGGCTACCCTTCAGTGCTATACCGTAGGAGCCGGGAATGACAGCTGCCATCCCCTACACAGACCGTAGTTCGAGCATGGCATGAGGCTACACGCTTCCTGGGTTGGGAGAATAAGTTGATCGAAAAGACTCCACTATGGGATAGTGACCTACTGAGGGAAGTGGGAAACCTGCAGGGATTCTGTAGGTGGGGGCTCATAGTAATTGAACATCTTGGCGAAGTTAGGAGAAAGTATGCATTAATCACATTCCAGAACTAACAGACATAATTCCAGATGGTGGATTGCGAAAGGTTTCTCCATCTCCAGTTGGGGCATTCTTTGCATTGGCATGTGGTAAAGGGAGAGCAACTGCCAGAGTATGCACCTCTGGAGGACAGATTACTGCTAGACCAAATGGTAGACAAAGCAACATCTCTCATATATCGTAAAGTCATAAACTATTCTCCTGATCCATTGGACCCCCGTGAGGGAGGCATGGGAAACTGACTTGGAGCTGCTGGAAGATGATGATTGGGTGGAGACAGTACAAAGTCCCCGAGAGATATCCATTTATGCCCACTTCAGGTTGGTGCAATCGAGGATCCTACATAGGGGATACTCCTCTAGATTTCTTCTGCACTGGTTGGGATGTAGTTTCTCGAATCACTGTATCAGGGGGTGTGGGGAGGTCGATCCTTTTTCCATGTCCTGTGGGCCTGCCCCAAGATTCAGCACAGTTGGAAAGGAGTGACACAGATTATGACTAGAGTTCTGAACATGCGTGTCACTGTGGCCTCAAGGTGGCATCTCCTGGGAGTGACGGCAGAGGAGAAATGGTCCATTTACCAAAAAACATAGCTCATGTTGGCATCTGGTGTAGCAAAGAGATATATAGCGAGGGCTCGGGGCAGTCAAATCTCCCAGAGTAGCTGACTGGGAGAAAGATCTAGATTGATGTCATCCAGCCAAGAAAGTGATCTATCAGAGCTGAGGATGTCCTAGAAAATGGGATAAGGTATGAGGACCAAAGGTTGAGTACAGGAATCAATAATGCCACAACTAGAGGACAGCTGACATGGGCAGATTAGAGTGTCTAAGATGGTAATCAGGAACGATGTTAAGATGTGTCTCTACTGTGGTGAAGGGGAATGTTGGCATGATTTACCTACCTTATATCGGTCTCAGTGTAGTACTTCTGTCTTAACGTTATCATAATGCTTTCTGTATAACTAATGGTGATGTCCTGTTGAGTCACTGTTTAATGAAAAGATGTTTAAAGAAGCACTGAAATTCACCATTTATAGTTATTCCAAGTAACTCTAACTCATGCTCCCGACAATAACAGTGTTGCAATCAATGATGTCACGTCAGGTGTTATGAGTAATGTTATCAATGTTGTCATAAAACATGTCATGACTGAGGTCATAAGCATGGTTAGTCCACTGAACTATAAAATGCAAATGTCAGTGTTTTTTTGGTGTATAACTACAATTCATCACCTAACTATAATGCTGGCCTGCCCTCTGTGTGCCCCCTGTCCTCATCCCCTATTATCTCCTGTCTCCAAATGCCTACCCCTAACTCTTTCCCTCAGTGGTCCATTGTGCTGCCCATGCCAGTGCTGGCCTGCCTTCCATGGCCAGCTTGCTGCCCCTGCCCCTTCCGTTTTTCTCCTGCCCTCTGTTCACCATGTGCTTGCATCTGCCTACTGCCCATCAACTGTTGTGCTGTCCCTGCGACTGCTCCCCAACATAAGCATGCTGCCCCCTTTTTTACTGGGCATCTTTTTATGGTCTGCATGCCTGTAATGTATCTGCTTATGCATATCTTGTCATAATATGTAATTCTTTATTAGTTGCCATATGTCAATGCTTCACTGTAACCTACTTGCTCAATGTTGTGGTTTGTAATGCATCCATGTTCTGCATTCTGAAATTTGTCTCCGTGGAGTGTTCCTGGCAACCTCTCCTTTTGCTTCAGGACTCTCTCCAAGGATGCTCTTGTTCTGTGGGCCCCTTTTTCATTTTAGAATAAAACACACTAGATTGAACTTCTGGGTTATTGGTGATTAGGCTAAAGTTTACTCTTTGCCTTCCCTACTAAGTTCAAATTAGATGGTCTTTGTATAGCCTGTTAAAGTGATTGAGGGGAGCAAAACAATTTCAAATCATACTTTGAAATTGGTTATGCTTTTAAAAGACCACAGACTCCAAATTTCAGTTTTGTGAAATTATTTTAAGGCCAAAAATAATTGAATATAAACACACCTCAATATCAGAGTATACAGATACATGAAAATCAATGCAGAACCGAATTTGCAAATATAATTAATTTGGCACAAAAGTCATAATATGATGAACTCCAAAATCAGAACGCTACAACGAATAGAAGCTCAGTCTAATTCTCTTTGCATGAGTCACTGGAAACTTTTCCATTTGCACCATTGTCCCATGAATTTCCACAGAAGCATCCATTAATTTGGTTTGTCTTCTAGGGCCTTGGTTCTCAGACAGGCCGGGCACGGAAGGCGTCATCCCTTCTCGCCTTTCAAACTTCTTCAAAGTCATTCCAGGTATCTCCTTATAACTAAGAATAATGAGGTTGAATTCCTGTACCTGTAGTAGGATGAGAACATACTGTCTACGAGCACAAAATAATTAATTTAATTATAATTCTTGAGCAACAAGGAGGAACAAAACTAAAAACAACTGATAGTTGGGCCTACAATGCAGGCAACTTAAACTAAGAACAAATGATATTGCATGAGTAATATTTCATTCTGCACATTATACATACAAGAATTATAAGTTTCTTCAATACATACAGAGTCCTACTTAAATGTGCAGACTACATTTCAATGCTAATATATCTTTGAATAAATGCAATTTAATAATTTCGAAACACTGCAAACAATAAAAATGCATGTGAGTGCGTTTAAACAATGAGTATATCACACCTATACAATTTAGAGTGCTGTAAGCGCTCTATCATTGGCATTTATACTTAACATTTGGTGACGATCTATGACAGGAAAGTTCTTCAGGGAGGCGACTGTTGCTTTATGTGCTGCTCCAGTCCTGCTTTTGTTGCCTTGCAAATTTCCGCTGCCACAGTCTACTCCAGGGATTTCTGAGTGCCCGTCGGACCAACAGAGTCTTGTTTCCTTCCTTTCTTTGTTTTTTTTGCTACTGGCCACTCTGTAGGTTGTGCACTGAGGGGCAAACCGAGGTTTGCACATACGAAGTTGCTTGCATAGCGCAGTCCCGGCATGTAGTGTTTATGTTGCTAGGACCCCAACACCTGAATCACACTGAGATTCTTAGTGGCCTTGCAGAGCAACGTCACCCCACTTCTGATGCTCCCTCACAGCCATTTGGGATCAGGATCTTCATGCAACCCCAATTGCTGCAAGAAACACACGTTTAAACGTGTGCATGATGCAGTGGCCATTTTCAATCAAAGTAGGAGGTCGGAATTTGGCCTGGACTTTCAGTGACAGGCACACGGGTAAGTCTGTCGGAGGTACATTTTATTTTATTCCTTTTAAAACAATTGGCTTATTTACTATGGACAAATACTTCAAAAGTATTTAAATTCGTTTTATTTCATCTTCTGGAAAAACTCTTTATTGTGAAACCGTTTTTCTCTAATGTTTTGACATATAGACCTTAGAGGTTGTTGAAACTATATTATATTTGCTTCTTACTTTCAAATGGCTTCCAATCAGTATTTAATACATATTCCAGCCTTTTTGCAAAACCCTCCTATGAAATGGAAAACCTGGTTAAACCGCTTTAAAAACTACTTAGTAGTGGTGGATGCCAGCAAGTTTGAGCCAGTAAGGAAAGTGGCTTTACTTTTCGGTCATCTGGGTCAGGAGAAGCAACAGATTTTCGACAATCTTCCAGAATTGTATGCCTTACCTGATCAGTTTGGTCTCTGGGACGAATAAAGAGAAGCTACGGAAAGACTTTCAAAGTAGTTCTCGGAAGAACAATGTGTATTATCAGAGAAGTTCCATTTTTTTAAAGGAAGCAAGCAATTGATGAGAGTGTAGAAGGATTTGTATCTGCTCTCTGGTTGTTAGACTAAACATGTAGTTTTGGAGCTGCATTGGACATCTAAATAAGTGGCCAGTTTGTCTACAGTTGTTCCTCATCTTTTGAGTTTCAAAGATCCTATATTGTTGGAAGTGTTGTATATTGAAAATGGGATAGAGAGATTATTCATTTCAAGCAAGCTCAAGTCACAAAAACATTCCATACAGCAGAATGTTGGTGTAAAGGGTGTGTCTAAAGTTGAGACTGTAGGTAGTCTCTATAGGGGACAAAAGAACAAGTTCAATACAACAGAAAATCAACAAGCATGCTTCTGGTGTGGTTTGAAAGCACTCTTGGGAAATAATGAGAATTGATCTGCCATTGGGCAATACTGTAACAAGTGCAAAAGGTTAGGGCACTTTCAGGGAGTTTGAAGTTATATAAGAAAATAAGTTAGGATGAACAGCGTAGATCTTGATGTAGAATATTCACTGTATGAGCTTTCAAAAATAGTCATTACAGTAATTGGAACCTGACAAAACACCAAAAATGAAAGGGCCTTGGTGTGATGTCCTGGTGGGTTACATTTCTGTCAAATGATGGCTGACTCTGGAGCTCCTATTACAATCTTTTCTTACACAGTTTTATTACTTAAGAGGTCCAAAATTGGTTTAGAAAGTTTCGGATGTTAACCCTAAAGCCTTTGGGTAACAATTCAATGACATGTTGGAGTATTTTATTGACACATTACCATGTTTTGGGAGAAAGGCATTTAACAAAAATCTATGTGGCAAAAAGGTAAGAAACATATTTGGTTGCCAATACTTGGCAAAAGTAGGTTTGATATAATTTCCAGGGTCAGATACACCGGGCCTACTTGCACCTATTCCTATTTCTTTTATTGAAAGTTATTCAGAAGGAGGTGTTGATGTGTTTGTTTAGGAATTTCCTGAGGTTTTTAAAGAGAAAATTGGCTTCATCATAAAAATTCAACACACCATCAGACTTAAAGCTGATGCAGTACCTCTGGCACACAAGGTGAGACTGGTACCCTTAAGTGTGAGAAATGATCTCAACGTTTTGATGCAAAATGGGGTCACCTATGGGGTCATTCAGGAGACTAATTAGGAAGAATGGGCTAGTCCCATTGTAATTTGTCTTGATTTGCGCACATTCAATAAAAATATAATAGTGGATTGCCATCCATTACCAAAAATGTATAACTCACTAGCAAATTTGGGACATGCTAATTTTTTTACTCTATTTTACTTGAGATCAGTGTAACACCAAATTCCTCTTGACACTAGGGGGGCATATTTACAAGGAAATGGCAGAGAGCTGTGTTAGCATCCTTGGATTAACGCCGAACACTGCCACTTCTGAAATGCAGGGCTGCACCATGTTTACAAGAATACAGTGCAACCTTGCGTTTCCCCCATGCTGCGCTAATTTAGCTGCCTAATGCCAATGCAAGCACCCTTGCACCATAGTGCAAGGGTGCCTGTGTTGAGGGGAATGATTGTTTATGTCCAGGAAGCTGTCCCTTCCTGCACATGAACAACTTTCAAAATCGCATTTTTGGTTTACAGTTGTTTATGTGCAGGAAAGGACACCCTCCTTCACATAAATTATCAATGGCATTTGGCTGTTTTTATATGTGCTGCACAATGCAGAGCACATGGAAACAGCAAAATGAGGAGAAATTAAAATTTCTCCTCATTGCACCAGGGTAAGATCAGGTTTTCCCTGGTCTTAATTTTGGCCCTGCCTCATATATACACCACCCTTGTAAATAGGGGCCCCAGCGTCAAAATCAATGGATGTTGCGGTGGAACGCCCTCTACAACACCCATTAGCGGCCCCTTTCGTGCTAAGCATAGCATGAAAGGGTGCCTTCTTCACAAGGTGCTGTTAATCCTTGTGAATAAGGCGAAGCACCTATCAATACCACAAGGTCAATAAAGTGACATTGTGGTGGTGATAGGGGCTTGTAAATATGCCCTTAGGTCACAGGAATTGACATCTTTCATATCTACCTTTGGTGCCCTTAAGCCTTAAACTGCTAGGCCTTCCTCCAAGTGCTAAACCTTTTTATTTGGTTATTTGAGCTAGTTCGTGCTTAGACCTCCATAATTTTTCTGAACTTTTCCCCCAACATGCTGGGGATTCTAAAATTACCCTGGGTTTGTGGATTCCACTGTGGGGGACTGAAAAAATAGCCAAAATATAGCTAAAATATGAGTTTGGGGGGAAAATAGGAAACAAGTGCTCTAGATAAAAGTGTAGTTTTTTTTTAAATGGCATCAACAAACAGTTTGATGTGCGAAATTTACCATCTTCCCATCTTTCAGGAGCATGTAGAGCTGAATCAAAAAACATAGGGGGTTACTTTTGAGAGGCTTGCACCACCAGAGCGACACTTTTTCTGATACTAAGGCTGCGCAAAACTCTCAACAATATTTATGAGGCCAAGAATTGCCACTTTACGTAGCTTTACATGGTCTCATACATGTGGAGTAAGGCAAAGCAGTGCCAATTGCTGAGTTGCCTTACACTATCCTAGGGAGACGTTCCATAGGCGTTGCTGTTATGGTTTGTATCTTCTAGAATGTCATTCATGACATAGTCTGGTCCACTGAGCTTTCTGGCTCACTACAGTTGCAGCAGTGGAACCAGATACACCTGCTTCCTGAGAGTGTATATTCATCCTAAATAAATTTGATTCCTTACCTACGACGCAGTAGGAGTACCTGTGCCTCTGAGTGACACTACCCAACACAACAGTTGCAGTGGGTTTCCCCCGAAACACCCATGGATTGTGATGCTGCCCCAGATTTACTTAATCACGCAAACCTGGGGCAGCAGCAAAACCTTACGTCTCCCCAGAGCAGTAGGTTTTTCCTCTTTCCATGTATACTGCATTCTGCAGCGCACATAGGAAGGGCAAAATGCCCATCTGGATTGTTTTTGTGCAGGAAGGGGCTCCTTCCAGCACAAAAACAATTCTGCATGCAACACAGATACCTTTATACCATGGTGCAAGGGTGCCTACATCAGTGCTAGGCAGAAAATTGTTTGCCAGCACTGCGGCGTAGGGCAGCTCAGCAAGAAGACTTGCGGTGCTGCCCAACACCAATTCCTCATAAATTAAGCCCCTCATTTTTTTACCACAGTTTTATTTTTGAAAGAGGTAACCCATTTTTTGTATTTTTTGAGCTTTCAGTGCAGAGGTCTGGTGGAAAAATGCCACCTTTGACAGGATCCCAGATCCTATCAGGGCGACTGTCAGAATCCTATCCCTACAATGGAGGTGGTGCCCACACGGGCACCCCCGGAGAGATGAGGATGTTCCTTTCCAACTGCCTTTTCATGGTGTTCTGGCCGCCATGAAAAGGCAGTTGGAAATAGTCTTTGGAGGCCCAAAGCAGGGCCCCTGACCCCTGTGGCCCACTTCTCAGTGGCCTGGGGGTACATGTAGTGCACCCCCACACATCCATGCACTGTGTGTAAAGTACCAAATGGTACCTGGCATACAGTGCATGGATGTGCACAAAGTGCTTTTTTCTACTGCTGCTTGTGCTGTGGCCCTTTTTTAGCAGTAGTAAAAAGCATTTTCCAACCGCCGTGCTGGCAGTCTCATCATGATTGGGTGGGTGGGACCGCTGACTCATTGTCAGATGGTCTCCTGTGCGATACGATGGTGGTCGGCAGTCTGACTGACCGCCATCGTAATAAGGCCCATAGTTCTAATGGTGATATTACATCCCCGAGTAATTGCAAACCGGCTCAGAATGAGTGTGCTTCACTGTAACTTGCCTGCTTGATTTTGTGATTTTTTAATGTGTCCATGTTCTGCATTCTGGAACTTATATCTGTGGAGTGCTCCAGGCATTGGCTCCCTTTGCTCAGTTGCTGCTGTACTCTCTAAGAGAAGGCTGCTGTTCAGTGGGCGCCTTTTCATCTTGGAAAATAAATTACTCTAAATTCAACTTCTGGGTCATTGGCATTCATAATTAACAGTGCCCCTGATGCCTCCTGTCTCCCTTTCATGGTCAGCTTGCTGCCCTTACATATGTCAGTCTGCAATCTGTGGTCTGCTTGCTGCCCCTGCCCTCTCGCCCATCCCTTTGCCCTCTGTTGTCCTTTGTGCTGCCACTTCCCATGCTGGTCTGCCCTCCATGGTCAGCTTGCTGCCCAATCCTCTCTTCCCTCTGCCCTCCATTGTCCATATGCGTGCCCCTGCATCCTCCTTCTTGCCCTCTGCAATTCATTGCGCTGCCACTGCCCCACCCCCAACTTGTCCTCATTTTAGCTTTCTAGACTCCTAATCAAAATTTCTATCACAAAAAGACCCCCGACCCACATGTTGTTCATGTCTAAAGGAAATGCTTTAGGTTTTACAGCTTTGATTACATCCAAACGGATTCAGGCATGTCAAACTGTTGCCATCAGTACAAATGTTAGCACTCTTGTTCTTTATTAGAAAACTATGGGACTGTGCAGTAAGTAGCTCACTGGGGAGTTAACTGACAGACTGCTGCTGGCGTTAAAAGTTCATGTTGCAGTCTGCATGTCAGAATGTTTTACTGGCATGAGTGAGAAATATATTTGAAAGCTCACCGAAAATGTGTCTTCATTTCAGCTTTCTAGAGCACTAGCTATAATTTCTATAACAAAAAGAAACCTCTTATTTTGTTCATTTGTAAAGGAAATACTTTAAGTTTCACAGTTTTGAATCCACACTGCTGTAATAAATACAGAAAGTTCGTGTTCTATTTTTTCTTTAAAACATTGTAGGGGGCAGCAGTAGAAGAATGGAGAACCAACTGACATGCTTCTACTTATGTTGAAAGTACATGTACTCAAAATGTCAGACTTAAGTCTCACATATCTTATGAAGATATTGTAAATTTATAGCAAATGTGCTCTCATTTTAGCTTCTGTAGCAAGTTCAGTAATCTATAAAACTCATGAGAGAAAATAGTTTCTATCAAACCTGGTTCATCAAATCCCAGCAAAGGATGAATATTTTTCACTGGGTAAAATCACCTTACGGCACACCTCAGTTCCAAAAAGTTATATGGTAATTATATTTTGACTAAAATCTGCTAGCACCCTTTACATGTGCTCCTTTTTTGTGACCCTCAAAACCTGCCATTCACAATAATACATGGCAATGAAGACCATGACCCCCAACTCATGTAATAGCTGCCCTAACATGATGCCAATGTTGCGGTCAGCCAGTCAAGGGGCAGGTCCCTTTGAACTCCTGCCACTCACCCTAGGTGTCCGGGTCGGCACACCCTGCCCCCTTACATATTTTTTTATTTCATTTTCTGGATATAGGGACCATATTTTTGAGTCTGTAATGGCTGGCACAATATATTGCTCAGGTTGTGGCTGACCAATCAGGATTGGCTAGTCGCATTGAGAGTGGCCAATCAAAGCCTATCTGGACATCAGCAGCCCACCCCAAACACTTCTGTACACACAAATTTCTTGAAAATGGCTAAACAGATTTACACAATCTATCAAAAAGCATGCTTTCTGTGTACATTTTAAATCTTCTGACAAATTTGGTGTAATTCAGTTCAGTTTTCATTTCTGTATCGTTTCACAAAATTTCCAATTGTAATTAACATGGGAAATCAGTGTATTGACATATTACCTCCCTTTTTCTTGGCCCCTTCATTAGCGCCAAAGTTATTAGCAAAATAAAAAACACCATTCCAGTGAAAAATCTGCCTTTCTTTAAAAAGGACCTCCCACTTTGACTCCTTTATAGAACATTTTGGGGCCGATTCGGATCCGGTAAAAAGCGCTTGGATTCTCCGTACGGAGCGTTTTTCCCCGTACGATTCGTACTCGTAAACGTCTCCGTATGATTCTACAAGTATGATCCCAACCCAAAGCGTCACTCCGTACGACTCGTAGCAAACTCTGTACAAATCGCAAGTCCATACGAATTGCATTCGGCTGAAGCTTCACGCCACGTCCGAACGTAAATAGACCGCGTCATCAATACCAGGAAGTACGATCCATGTTGAAGACACTCCGTACGGCTCTTTTGCTACGAGAGTCCAATACTGCCGTTAAAGCAGAGTCCGGCCCGAACCGCTCCCCGGTATGCGACAAACAAGACATGAACCCCATCGTCCATGTCATCCCAGTCCTGTACGCCCACCACCTCGTACATAGAAACCGACGACGGTGCAGATGGTGAGTACAATGACGTCCAACATACCTGTACGTGGTGCCACACACGCACATCACCATTGCACACCTGTAATGTCGGGGTACATTGCGCCACACGCTACCGCATATCACTGGTGTAATAGTGAGACATGCCGCACCTACGTCATCGACCCCGGGGTACGGTACGCTACCGCATATCACCAGTGCAATAGTGAGACGTGCCGCATCTACGTCATCGACCTCAGGGTAAGGTACGCTACCGCATATCACCAGTGTAATAGTGAGATGTGTCGCACCTACGTCATCCACCTCGGGATACAGTACGGTACCACACATCACCAAAGTAATAGTGAGACGTGCCGCACCTACGTCATCGACCTCGGGGTACGGTACGGTATCGCATATCACCAGTGTAATAGCGAGACGTGCTGCACATACACCATCCACCTCGGGGTACAGTACGGTACCGCATATCACCAGTGTAATAGCGAGACATGCCACACATACATCATCCACCTCGGGGTACAGTACGGTACCGCATATCACCTGTGTAACAGTGAGTCGTGCCGCACCTACGTCATCGACCTCGGGGTACGGTACGGTACCGCATATCACCAGTGTAATAGCGAGACGTGCCACACCTACGTCATCTACCTCGGGGTCCGGTACCGCATATCACCAGTGTAATAGCGAGACGTGCCGCACATACGCCATCATCCTCGGGGCACAGTACGGTACCGCATATCACCTGTGTAACAGTGAGAGGTGCCGCACCTATGTCATCTACCTCGGGGTACGGTACGGTACCGCATATCACCAGTGTAATAGCGAGACGTGCCGCACATACGTCATCCACCTCGGTTACAGTACGGTACCGCATATCACCTGTGTAACAGTGAGACGCGCTGCACCTACGTCATCGACCTCAGGGTACGGTACGTACCGCATATCACCAGTGTAATATTGAGACGTGTGGGACATATGTCTGTAATGTCTGTGTAAGTCTAAGTGATGTGTGGAAAACACACCCAGCAGTGCCCAGCAGTAGAGGAGTTGTGTGGCTAAGACCCCCAGCAGTGCCCAGCAGCATAGAGTGTGTGTGGCTAAGACACCCAGCAAGGCCTAGCAGTGTCCAGCAGTGCCCAGCATTGGAGTGTGTGTTTGGCTAAGACCCCCAGCACTGCCCAGCAGCATAGGGTGTGTGTGGCTAAGACCCCCAGCAGTGTCCAGCAGTGCCCAGCAGTGCCTAGCATTGGAGTGTGTGCAGCTAAGACCCCCAGCAATGACCATCAGTGCCCAGAAGCTTAGGGTGTGTTTGGCTAAGACCCCCAGTAGTGCCCAGCAGTGCCCAGCATTAGAGTGGTGGGTGTGGCTAAGACCCCCAGCAATGACCATCAGTGCCCAGCAGCATAGGGTGTGTGTGGCTAAGACCCCCAGCAGTGCCCAGCATTAGAGTGTGTGTGTGGCTCAGACCCCCAGCAGTGCCCAGCAGCATAGGGTGTGTGTGGCTAAGATCCCCAGCAGTGCCCAGCAGTGCCCAGCATTAGAGTGTATGTGTGGCTAAGACCCCCAGCAATGACCATCAGTACCCAGCAGCATAGGGTGTGTGTGGCTAAGACCCCCAGCAGTGCTCAGCAGTGCCCAGCAGTGCCCAGCATTAGAGTGTGTGTGTGGCTAAGACCCCCAGCAGTGCCCAGCAGTGCCCAGCATTGGAATGTGTGTGTGGCTAAGACCCTCAGCAATGACCATCAGTGCCCAGTAGCATAGGGGGTGTGTGTCTAAGACCCCCAGCAGTGCCCAGCATTAGAGTGTGTGTGTGTGGCTAAGACCCCCAGCAGTGCCCAGCAATGCCCAGCATTGGAGTATGTGTGTGGCTAAGACCCCTAGCTGTGCCCAGCAGCTTAGGGTTTGTGTGGCTAAGACCCCCCAGCAGTGCCCAGCAGTGTCCAGCATTAGAGTGTGTGTGTGGCTAAGACCCCCAGCAGTGCCCAACAGTGCCCAGCAGTGCCCAGCATTGGTGTGTGTGTGTGTGGCTAAGACCCCCAGCAGTGCCCAGCATTGAAGTGTGTGTGTGGCTAAGACCCTCAGCAATGACCATCAGTGCCCAGTAGCATAGGGGGTGTGTGGCTAAGACCCCCAGCAGTGCCCAGCATTACAGTGTGTGTGTGGCTAAGACCCCCAGCAGTGCCCAGCATTGGAGTATGTGTGTGGCTAAGACCCCTAGCTGTGCCCAGCAGCATAGGGTTTGTGTGGCTAAGACCCCCCAGCAGTGCCCAGCATTAGAATGTGTGTGTGGCTAAGACCCCCAGCAATGACCATCAGTGCCCAGCAGCATAGGGTGTGTGTGGCTAAGACCCCCAGCAGTGCCCAGCATTAGAGTGTGTGTGTGGCTAAGACCCCCAGCAGTGCCCAGCAGTGCCCCACATTGGAGTGTGCGTGTGGCTAAGACCTCCAGCAATGACCATCAGTGCCCAGAAGCATAGGGTGTGTGTGGCTAAGACCCCCAGCAGTGCCCAGCATTGCCCAGCAGTGCCCAGCATTAGAGTGTGTGTGTGGCTAAGACCCCCAGCAGTGCCCAGCAGTGCCCAGCATTAGAGTGTGTGTGTGGCTAAGACCCCCAGCAGTGCCCAGCATTGAAGTGTGTGTGTGTGGCTAAGACCCCCAGCAGTGCCCAGCAGCATAGGGTGTGTGTGGCTAGGACCCCCAGCAGTGCCCAGCAGTGCCCAGCATTAGAGTGTGTGTGTGTGGCTAAGACCCCCAGCAATGCACAGCAGTGCCCAGCAGCATAGGGTGTGTGTGGATATGAGTCCCAGCAGTAAAAGCAGAAACATACCATTGTTGACCTCATTACCAACAGGAAATAGACACATGTTACAATACCCAAATCTGAACATCACACCAGCTCCCAGGCACATAGCAGTCAAAGCCATTATCAGAAAAACTAAAGTACAGAAACAAAAATAAAAAGCTTTATTCAGCTGCATCCAAATAGCCAATGGCCAGTCCAAATAAGTGAGAAAATAGGTTGTGCCTTCCTGGATGTTGTCACACCCAAACATGCCTGCACATAGAGTTCACTCGTCTGTAGAAACAGTGGGGGCATCATCTGGGGAATCCTCTGGCACCGCAGGGACAGGAGAGGGAAGGACAGGTGTAGTGGGTGCAGGTGGTGTGGATTCACAGTATGTTGCAAGATAGACTTGGCTGCACCCTTCAGCCAGTTCTGAAAAACTACCACCTGAACCCGGGGACACATTGGGGGTGGAGGTAGAGGGCTGTGAGTCTGTTGGCGTGGGTCTGTGGATGCATGTGTGATGTCTGTCCCTTCTCCCTGTGGGTGTGCCTACATCCCCTTGAGATTGGGTGCATGGTGGGGTGCGTGGTGATTTTCGCTTTGTCTTGCGTGTGGGTGTGCTGAGTGTGTCTGTTGTGGTGTCTGACCTGTGGCGTCTGCGTGTACGTTGGGAAGGTATGGGAGAGGCTGAGGTTAATGGGTCTGAAGGATGGGGGTGGCAGATGCTGCTGGGTGGACAGAGCTGCCGTCAGTGATGACTCTATGGCAGCCACACTCCGATGTAGATTATGATTTGTGTATGTCCATGGAGGACAGTCAACATGGATTTCTTACCCACTACAATCTGCCGGAGTAGGTCTACAGACTCAGCACTGAGGGCAGCACGGGACACAGGGGCAGGTGCTGCGGTGCCGGGAACAAAGTAGACACGGGGGGCTAGCATGGACCCTAGCGACCCTAGCAACTGGGGGGTGGAAATGGTACTGGAGGAGGAGAGGCCAGGCAAAGATGAAGAAGATGCCATTGTTGCATATTCCCCCTCCTCCGAAGAGTCTGATTCCGAGCCGTCCGCATGGTAGGAGGTGTCATGCACATGGGGTCCGGCCCGCTGACTCTCCTCACCCTCCGTGCCACTAGCCTCCCTCTGACTCCTCAAAGCAGGTGGCACTGTTGCTGGGTCCCTCTGTCTGGTCCGGGCCTGTGTCTCCTCCAGATTGTGGTGATGATGATGTTGGCAAGGAAAATAAGAAAAACATATCAGTCACCTGTACACATCAGACATATCAGCTACAAATCATTTGGCCACATTTCTAAACATGGCATGCATCATGAGTCACAAGCCACTGAACTCTGCACAATGCTAAGCCTAGTCTTGTGCAATTGGAAGAGACACAACATTCAATGTATAGTAGGATACAAGTAACAGGCAAGGCAACAGCTCCTATGAGAGACACATTGATGAGCCACTGCCTGACAACAGGATAGCTGATGATGAATCACTGTTCATTTGCCCACCCTGCCACACAAATCCAGACCTGGTCATGTTTGAATTGCTGTGACCCTGTGCCACATGGGAAAAGTCCTTAATGAACTGCCATGTGATGCCATCCTGGGACCTGAACCAAGTGTACCATCACCTCACACTGGCATCACAGCTGTCTACACCAAAAGTCACATTGTGTGGCTGACCATCATTATGATTTACAAACAACATGCAACATATTTTGAGTATATGCACACACACACTGCACTGTGTGAGTATGCACAAGCCAAAATTAGTGTACATGTACAGTATGCACCTGTAGCTAACACATGACAATTAGAAAGTTCACCATGGACAAAGGCCACTGAGGCTGACTCGTGCAGAAAACACATGTTGAGACTCCTGATCAGTGCCAAAATTTGAAGAAGGGCAGACAGAGTGCACATGTGGTGCTACATGTAAGGTACCAACAGGTGTCACAGACCTCCCTCTAACATGATGATGTGCAAAGGAAAAAGCATACTAAGACATTGCACCTTCGGAGTACCTGTGAAAAAAATCTTTTAGGCAAAGCCATGGGCAAATTTTGAGTAGGGCAAGGCATGTAAACAAGCTACTGCAGAAACGTGGCCATTCTTATGCCAAAGCATAAAGTGCCTGTCTGACCACACCACTCCAATTGTGGGAGTCTTACCATGCCTCGGAGCAATGCAGGTAGCATGTGACACACATGACAACAAACAGACATGTACCTATCCCCTTCTTGCTGCTGTCGCCCCTGCAACTGCCTATGGAGGTCTGGGAACACCACTTCCAAGACCCAGAGCATGTGGGGGGTGGGGTGGCGGGTGCCACCATGCCGGCGTGGAGCTTCCAGCTTCAGCTGTACCCTGGCGATGCGGCGGGTCTTGCACCGGATGTCCTGCCACCTCTTCCAGATGTTACTGAGCCTCCTGCGAGGCCCCCCTCATTCCTGACAGCCCTGGCGATGTCCAGCCAGATGTCACCCTTCTTATAGGCAGATACCTGTCACAAATATAAAGTGAGACAACATCAGTACACCTGGTCCATGTCCCAAAGACACAAATGTGCAACAAATACTCGATGACAACAGGGCATAGGATACTGACCACACTTGCATCATTGTCCAGGTGTATGTGGCCTGTGAGCAAACAGAAATGCACTACATGCCATGGAAAGGCTACAGATGACATAAGGGGTGCAAACCACTCTTTGAGCATGGCACACACTGAGCAATATATGCTACATCAGGGTGCACTGCAGCATGTGACATGCTGTCACACACCCCACTGCACCAAATAACCCTCTTCAGACAACACTGTACACACCGGCACTCACTCCAAACTACATAGCATCTCTTAACAATACATACACAATGGCTGTAGTGTCACACACACAACAGGTGTACAGTCCAAGGTAGTGCACACATCACTCACCTGCTCCTCTGGTCTCCCACACAGCTTGCTGTAGTTAGGCAGGAGGGCATCCAGCAGGGCCTTGTTCTCCCCATCACTGAATGCAGGTGCCCTCTCCATGTCGATCTAATCAGGGTCCAGAGGATACAGAGCCAGCAGCTGTGTTTTCTACTCCAATGTTGTGCAGGCAGGTGCCCTCCCACAGCCACGTGCTGCCTTATATCTGTGCTGCAGAGGGTCTGTGAGTCCAAGGAGTACTGTGTGATAGGCTTGAATAGTTTGCATCCTATGTTTCATCCAATCCCATGACACATAAGGCCATGACACACATATGCATGGTTTGAAAACTGAGCCTGAGTTGAACAACTTTTGTAACATTGTATACTTTTGCCCAACTGAATCCGGAACACCTGTAGAACACTCTAAAATCTCTGTTTCCATGACAACCTGGCTGCATTCTAACCATTCCACTGTTCCCCTAGATGTTCCCTATGTATTTTCTTGAATCCCCACGCAAGTACGGTGCGATTGCCGTCGCAAATGCAACTCATACAATGGTGAAACGAGGCGTGCACACGCACGTTCACTTGGGGTACGCTCTGCTCGCGTATGTCTACAATGCAATAGGGAAACGACCTGTACACACGCACGTTCACTTGGGGTACGCTCTGCTCGCATATGTCTACAATGCAATAGGGAAACGACCCGTACACATGCACGTTCAATTGGGGTACGCTCTGCTCGGTATGGCTACAATGCAATAGCTAAATGAGGCGTACAAACGCATGTACCTTTGGGTACGCTCTGCTCGCGTATGTCTACAATGCAATAGCTAAACGAGGCGTACACACGCATGTACCATTGGGGTATGCTCTGCTCGCGTATGTCTACAATGCAATAGGGAAACAAGGCGTACACACGCACGTACCATTGGGGTATGCTCTGCTCACGTATGTCTACAATGCAATAGGGAAACGACTCGTACACATTCACTTGGGGTACGCTCTGCTCGAGTATGTCTACAATGCAATAGGGAAATGACCCATACACACGCACGTTCACTTGGGGTACGCTCTGCTCGCGTATGTCTACAATGCAATAGGGAAACGACCCGTACACACGCACGTTCACTTGGGGTACAGTGCGTTAGACATGCTCAAGTGAATGCATGTGTAGGCTGCGTTTATGACCTCATTCATGGTACCATTGGGAGAGTGACCCCAGGAAATCACATGGCAGGGAGGCAGGTCTAGACTCATGTTGACGATGTGGATGTATACATCTGCATGGCATCCTTCCATCAGTAGGCCCTAGGTGTTGCAGACAGTGAAGAAGCACAGGAAATGTGATTCTGTGGCACAGTTGATGTGTGAAGAGCTGTTGAGACATGTCATTAATCATGGTGCACATGTGTTTCACATACATTCAACACTTCTCACCTGAGTAACGTCTTGAACATATTTTGATGCACATCAACACTGGAATGGCCCACCATTCAGTACAGGCAAATGTCACATGATGACAGCAACATGCCCACTGTCACAGATGTCAAATTGACGCCCAGCATGACCCTGTGTGACCACGTCATGTGTGTGCCATGTGCGAGATTGTGCATGCTGTTTGTATCTGAAAGAAACAGGTTAGTATTAGATTCCTCACCTTAGAATATCCCCATACGTCAGACTGGATCTGAAAATTTGTGCTTAGCAGTACCCTTGTGAGTCGGTAGGCGTCGTCTGCGGTTCCGCGTCCATCGTCGGCGTTGTGTGCGCCGTGATTATGTTGTCTGAGGACTTAGCCGCCGCCTCCGCGTGATGACGTCAGGTCTTCTTTTTCCACGCCAGCAGCACAGATCCCGAATAAGTGGTACCTTAGTAATTTTGTTACTAAACTTTGTACGATCCCTTTTGATCATTTTACTTGAGTCTTCGACTCTGGACGGTGCCAATAGGGATGGCAGGTTTCAAGCCTTGTGAGGATTGCGACCGACTGATGTCGGTAAGCGACCCTCAACGTCGGTGTCTCCACTGTCTCTACGTCAACCATGACGCCAAGAGCTGCTCCGACTGCTGGGCCCTGACTTCTGAAGCTAGGCGGGAGCGGTCCCTCAAGCGTCTCGGACTCCAGCAGTCGGCCCGCACCGCAATAGGTCACGGTCGAGACGCAGGTAGAGGGACTGGGCGCTGGGTCGGAGCCATCAGAGCTCCGGGAGTCTACATCACTCCTCCGGGTCAAAGTTGTCAGGTAAGCACTAGAAGTCAAAGAGACGTCATCGCTCTTCCAACTCCCCACAATGCTCGCACAATGCGGCCGGGGGTTTGGGTGACACCACCTACGCTGCTCCGTGGGAGTCGCGGGCGTCGTCGCCTGCCCCACACCCTCCGGTCCCTGGGCAGCATGCAACGCAGGAGGAGTTAGAGTGCTTCCTCATGTCCATGAGGTCCCTCGCTCCTCCGACGGGCTCTGCCGCGGCTTCGGGCCCAGCGGACCCGTCTGGGGGCCCTAGTGGGTCGGGTGCTTTTGCCCTGACACCGTCTGGTGCATTGTTTCTGACGCCGCCTCCGCCTTCGGCCCTGCGCATCTGGGCCCCACTGGATCCCCTTCTGGATCCTGGTTGTTGCTGGTTGACATCACTACCTCACTGGAAACAGTCCCCCAGGTGTCACCCCCGGCGCCGTCCTGGGGCGGTGCCGTCCCTGATACCTCACTCGATCTGGCTCCGGCATGGGAACGGCGTCGCTGGACGTCGCTTTTGATGCCGCTTGGGGAGTTTAAGTTCAACGAGCCGGGCCCATCTTTTGACAACCCTGATTATCAGGGAATGGGTGATGAGGAGTATTGGGAGGAGTCTGAAGACCCTCTGACACGTCCCAAGAGGACTGGACAGGTGGACTGGGGGATGTGAGTGGTGTGGACACCTCGCCAGACACTGTTATTGTCACAGATCCTACCGTGGCTTCGGAGGAGGGGGCAACCTACTGTATGGTGTTGAAACGGGCGGCCAAAGCCTTGGCCCTTCATCTCCCCGTCGCGGCCGTGAGGAGTGAGGACCAACCTCTTCACTGAGGTCCTTAAACTGCATTCAAGCTCGGCTGAGCCTCTTCTGCCGTTTAATGAGGCATCGACTGACGCTATTTTGGGCAGTAGGTCCAGGCCCGCTACAGGTTTGGCTTTAGATAGGAACGTGGCCAGACGACAACACCCGGCCCCGTATGACCCATGTTTCCTGTTCACCCACACCACCCCCGAGAGCCTGGGCATCCAGGCCTCCAATTCACAGACCGCATTCCCGTTGGCTCCACCGGACAGGGAATCCAAGAGGTAGGAGCAGTACTGAAAGATGGTATTATCCTCCCTGAGTTTGGGACTGCGGTCTTCCAACATCTCATGCCTCTTAGTCCGCTACACCCACTCTCTGTGGGACACGGTTGCTGAACTGCTGCCAGAGTACCCGTTGGAGGTACGGGCCAAACTCGGCCAAGCCCTTGTGGAAGGCCGAGATGCGGCACAGTATTTGATCCGGTGTGGGCTGGATACCACCGACTCACAGGCAGAGCGATGTCAACCATGGTGGCAATTTGTTGCTAAGCCTGGTTGAGGTCCACCCAATTTTTGGCCGATGTACAGAATACACTCATGGACATGCCATTTGATGTCCGTTGCCTTTTTTGGCAACAAGGCAGACCATGTGCTTGAGCGCTTTAAGGACTCCAGGGCTAAGGCCAGGCCCATGGGCCTCTCGGCCCTGCATCAGCAAACTGGTGCCTTTTGCTCATTTTGTGGCCAAGGAAGGGGCGCACCCACATGTGCTGCCAGCCACGCACTGCAGACTAACATCCAACGCGGTGGTCTCGGACAACGGCGAGGTCAGTCCACACTTTCCCCCGCAGCATCTGCCTACAAACCCTCCTATTCCATGCTTTCAGGCCCATGTGACGCCAGTGGGGGGCTGGTTTTGCCATGACCTCCACCAATGGCGCACTGTCACATTGGACAGGTGGGTGCTGCAAATCGTCCCAAGAGGCTACTCCCTCCCCCTTGAGGCAACCCATCAAGCCATGCCACAGCAATACCAACGTGTATCGGGGGAGCATTTGCAACTTCATCAGGCGGAAGTTACAGCCCTCTTGGCCAAGGGGGCCCTCGTGCGCATTCCTGGGCCAGAAGTAGGGTGTGGTTGCTACTCCCACTACTTTCTGGTACCCAAGAAGGCCAATGGGGGCCTACGCCCTATCATGGACACAAGGAACGTCAATGGCTTCCTCCGGAAGGGGAAATTCAAAATGCCGACACTGGCTCAGGTCCTAGCTGCCCTGGACCCAGGAGACTGGATGGTAGCGTTGGACTTGCAGGACGCTTATTTCCACATCCCCGTCCTGCCGGCCCACCGGCGCTACCTTCGGTTCACGGTAGGCCATAAGCACTTTCAGTTTACCGTGCTCCCCTTTGGCCTTACCAGCACACCACAGATGTTCAAGCAGGTACTGGTATCCCGAGCTACTCAGTATGTCAGTCAATCCCCCGGTTCGTCTGCCTCTTCTGGAGGACCTTCTGTCACAGCAGTAGGGGACGGTCCTCCACCCGTACCTGTACCATGTTTGGAGATTGAGCTGCGACATTAGAGGCCATTTGACTTTCCTCCTGAAGTCTGTAATATCATTCTTGCAGCCAGGCGTCCCTCCACAAAGTCGGTATACGCCTGCAGGTGGACCAAATTTGTGGCATGGTGCACACCGAAGGCTGTGGTCCGTCTTTCTGCACCTCTTCATGAAATTAATCTCTTCCTTCTTTCTCATGCCCAGCAGGGCTCTGCTCTGGGCACTATCAAGGGCTACCTTCCTGCACTTTCAGCCTTACTAAGGCTGCCTGCTCAACCTTGTTTGTTCAAGCCCCCTATCGTAACTCAATTTCTGAAAGGCATCACACACGCGTTTCCTCCTGTTCCGTTTGTGATGGCTCAGTGGAACTTGAACCTGGTCCTTACATCTCTGATGTGGGCTCACTTTGAGCTACTTCACAATTTTCCTCTCCGCCTTCTTACTCAGAAGACTGCTTTCCTGGTTGCCATCACCTCCGCCAGGAATTTGAGAGAGCTACAGGCTCTTCCTTCATAACCGGTACAAAAGGGGGTGGTGATGGACGGAGCATCTGAATCAATCAAACACTCACACCCAGTCAAAAGATCTGGGTTTAATCCATCACCGTTCTTTAGCCCACTCTGCCACCCCAGTTCAGATATGGCTATATGCAAATCAGTCTGACCCTGTGCCTCATGAGAACAGTTCAGCCCGAACTGCCAAGCCATGTCTTCCCTGGACTGGAAACAAGCTTCCGAGGACCGGTTTCTGGCATTCCAGCCGTCTTCAGCCCGGCTTGCTTGAATCCAGTGGCAAAGTGAGCAAGGGACTCACGTCTGAGCATACCCTGCCACACTTATGGCGGCCAAAAGTGGTACAAAAGGGGGTGGTGATGGACGGAGCATCTGAATCAATCAAACACTCACACCCAGTCAAAAGATCTGGGTTTAATCCATCACCGTTCTTTAGCAGAAAAACGATGGATTTAGGCCCAGATATCTGTACTGGGGTGAATGTAAGACATTGTTCTGCATTCCGTCCATCAACTGTGTTTTTTGCAATCTTCCTTCATAACCTCCTTATCTTTCTGTCCATCCGGACAAGTGTGTGTTGCAGACAATACCCAATTTCCTGCACAAGATTGTCACGGACTTCCACATCGGGCAGTCTTTCACCTTGCCCACCTTATTTCCGCCTACGCATCCCTCAAAGGAGGAAGAGCAGCTACACCGTCTGGACCCAAAACGTGCGCTCTCATACTCTCTGGATCGCACACGCCAGATACGGGTGGAGGAATAACTCTTAGTTGGTTACGTGGGCGCTGATAAGGGTAGGCCGGTACACAAGCAGACCAACTCTAGGTGGGTCATCTTGAGTATGAAGGCTTGTTACCCCTTGCCAAAGAAGGAGCCTCCTGTTGGGCTGAGGGACCATTCTACTCGGGCCACGGCGGCTACTGCTGCCCTGGTTCGGGGAGTCCCCTTGCAGGACATTTGTCAGGCAGCTACGTGGGCCTTGATGCGCACGTTGCGCACGTTTGCAAGGCACTACTGCCTGGACAGCCAAGTCCGGAGGGATGTCTTCTTTGGACGTTCCGTCCTCCAGGACCTTCTGGTGTGATTATTGGTTTGCAGACCCACCACGGGGTTGGTATTGCTGGGGTATCTATTCCAAGGTAGGAATATGATACTAACTACTGTTTCTTACAGATATTTTGTTAACAAAGGTAAGCAACTTGTTCATACTGTCAAGTATATCTGCTGTAGGAGCATCCATGATGGTTCTTTGCCGTGATGACAGGGTATCACATGTACGCACACCATGCCACTTGTGCAAAGGAACCGCTCATATGTGTGATGTCATCATAGACCATTTCTCCAAATCAAACATTTCTGCAGACTGATGATGTCCATGTATTAGTTTTTGTAATATCACACCTCAATCACAATATGTCAGATCTGTGCAAATGATGGCACATGTGATGTAGGGGTGTGCATTGCTGTCAGCTGTCTGGATGTGCAGACAACCTCCTAATGCAATTCACGTGACGTGATACATTGTTCTGCTCACTCAGACCATCCATCAGATCATTTGTATGCATGTCATATCCATTCCACAGACAACAGGTCTTTCAGTTTTCATGGAGGAGTGCCAGCCAGCTGGCACATGTTTCCTCAATGTGTAGCCCACACCACACTCACAATTGTCTAGATTTGTTAAAGCAGTGTTGCTTGTGCCATGTAATTATAATTCTCTTTGTCTGACAGTTGTACACATTTGCTCCCAAATATGTTGTGCAGGGCACCCCCTCTGCCAAGGCCGTTGCCAGACTTGGATGCCATGAGGGAACGTGATTGCATACAGCGTTACCGCTTCACCCAACAGTTGAATCAGGACCTGACGGACAGGCTGGAACCACATCAGCAACCACGACACAGGTATCCAACTGCGCTGACACCCAAGGTAAAGGTGATGGCAGCCCTACATTTCTTTGCCACAGGTACGTTCCAATTTGCCATAGGTGATGTGGGGGGGATGTCCCAAACCATGTTTAGCTGGGTATTAACTGATGTATTGGCTGATATGTTACTACACATAGATGAATTCATTACATTCCCTACTCCTGAACAGTTGACAGATGTCAAGGGGGAATTCTATGCCCTGGGACGCATGCAACATGTAATTGGTGCAATTGATGGAACACATGTTACTTTGGTGCCACCACAGGCTCAGGATCAAGCGTACCGCAACAGGAAACATTACTACTCGATAAATGCCCTGGTAGTGTGTCTTGCCAACATGCTGATCTCACATGTTTGTGCACGTTTTCCAGGATCGAGCCACGATGCATTCATCATGAGGCATAGCAGGGTACCACAGATGATGCTGCAGCTGCACAACCATCGGGCATGTCTTGTTGGTGGGTAAACTCTGTTAGCCATGTATGTCAGTATGTCATTACTTCATGAACTGCATCATATTACACACTCATTTCCATGATGTCAATTTGCAGGAGACGCAGGATATCCGAACATGCCGTGGCTCATGACTCCCCTACGCAACCCCAGGACAGCTGCAGAAAAGCGGTACAACAATGCTCATGGGAAGACCAGGCGGGTGATCGAGCAAACATTTGGACTCCTGAAGAGTCGGTTCAGGTGCCTGGACAAGACAGGCGGAGCCCTCCAATACACCCCACTCAAGGTGTGTAACATCTTCATGGTGTGCTGCATGCTACACAAACGGCAGTGGAGAAGGCCGTGCCACTCATCCTAGATCCTGATGAGCTGGAACATCAGCCCATTGAGGATGAAGGCCTTGCACACGATGCCAGTGACAAGGAGGTTGAGGATGATATCCGGAGTAACCTCATCCACAACTTCTTTTCATAATGGTGAGTCATAGGTGCATTTTGTTAAAGCATATACCATAGAGTTGCATGGGTAGCATGCTGTGTATCCAGCTGACTGTATGCAATGTCACTTTGATGTTTGTTGTGCAGTGTCACACAGGTGCAGATGTAATGCAACAGGCATACGTGCTATGCGTGAACTTGGAATGTACGAGTGTAGTACAACATCAGGCTATTCAACATGACCATGTCTGAATGACATTATACGGAACTTCACCCCTTGTGTGCCTCTCATTCCCAGGTCGCCCTGCCTGTTGTCCGTTGGTGTCATCTTGGTCAGCCTGCTATTGTTCATGATGATAGTAACGTCAGCCGAATCAACGGAGCATGCACGGACATGTGGAAATGTCAATTTGGGTAAGGACTCATATAAGGCTGTTTAGCGTTGGTATGGTTTCAATTGTGTGGTACATGTTCATGCGCATGTTGTTTCACCATCCATACATGCAACAACATCATGTTTCCTATTACATGTATCCCCACTGCCATGACAGGATAGTCACCCCATCTGACAGTCATCTGTCATTGTTTTAGACTCTGGTGAATGCATCAATGTATGTAGACATTGACACTGAAACATTGCATATACCATGGTTTGACAATGTGTGGGAGGTCACAACCACGGACTCTGTGGGGGATTGCAGCCTCACTGTGTGCAGCAGGATGTGTCTGGATCATCCCCTCAACCTTGTGGTCCAGTACAGTTTGGTTTCCAATAAACCATGTCGTGTAGGTGTGGCCCAGTGTATGTTCCACATGTTAAGACAACTGTCCTGTGATTCAGTTTGCATGGATGCATTGCCCCTTGTGGCAGTATGTCATGTCACTGTCATATCGTTACCTCAGTGCAGGTAGAGAATACTGCTACGCCAGCCTTCACAGTGAGTTGAAGTTCTGTTTTCATTCACATGATGCCAGGTATGTTGCGCTGATGACATCACAATGGTGGGCTGAAGCTCATGTAAATTATTCCGTGGCACCAGTGGAGTGCGGTCATTCACATGATTCTCTTGTCCCGTGCAGCATCTCAGGGTGACGGTAGGGTTCTTCATTTGGCTTGGCTCCTCATTAGTTGCTGTTGACTTAATTTCCACCTGCTTGTCATGTTTAGCATAGTGAGGCTCCATTGCTAGAGCAGAAGACTGACTACAGAGGGGCTTCATTACATTTAGGTCATTAGCTTCATCATTATATTTGATGCTCACAGATGTTGTGGGTAATGTAAAGTTTGCCTTCATGGCCCTCATGGGTACACAGGGACATATACAGATATTACAATTTGCCTAAGTAGCACTTCCATACGTTTTGTTTTCTTTGTATGGGACACATCATCATACACTGTGACTTAGTTTTTGTCCACATGGATCTCATTAGATAGTAGCCGACTTGTGAGCATTACACAAGATTCAAATAGGTGACAGACTGTCCTAGGTTTTATGTGTCCTTGTTCACGCATCTGATCTTATGTCATATCATTATCAGTGATCTCAAATTGGGTACAGTCGTTACACTTCACAGGCGTGACTGGTATAGTGTATCTCATGATGTATTAGTAGTATGAGTGACATGAGAATGTAGTCCTAATGCTTGTTTGCCTCTGTTTCAGGTCTCCCTCCCTGCAGTTCCCATCCTCTACTTTCCTCGCCTGATCACCCTTTTGTGTCTGTCAGTTGTACTCAGACCAAGGGGCTATTTGGAGATGGAACCCTTTGAGCATCACACCACTCTGATGAAGTGAGGTACGGCCTGTCCCTGCCAGTCTTGTGGAGAATCTTTATGCTGCATTACAGGTGACATCTTTGCATGACTTTTTTTGTCTTCAGGGCAATGCCACTGATCATGTACGTTTGATAATGCTGCATGGCCTCCCAAGGTAAATCATCATGTTGTGTATGACGTGTGATTGCCACAGAACATTGTGCCTCCTTGATGCCAATGCACATGTCCTTCTAATGTGCATGTATTCAATATGGCCTAATGTAAGTTAATTGTTGATAGGTGTTTACGTGTACACTGACAACATGCATGGTGTTGGTAAAGGCAAAAGTACTATATTGTGTGTGAGGTAGATGGCTGTGTAGCTGCTGTTTGGCTTGGAACAAACTACTTGCAGACTACACCTGCTGATGCTGTGCATCCTGTGCCCGACTTGTCCCTAAGGGGCCTGATCCTGTGACCGTGATCTTTGGTGAGTAATCTGCCATTTTGCTTGCAGTGACCGTGAGTCAAGCAGACAATCCTGCATTCACATACACATGCAACTTTGTGGCTTGCCAATGCCCTTGTGGTATGTGCTTGTTTTGCATGTTGTCTCACCCCTTCTGCCATCATGTGTTCACTCATTCCTGTTGCTGCATCCACCGCCACAATGCAGTGCAGACTTGCCAGATCCAGGACCACACACTCCTACAGGATACTCTTCCTTCCATCCATTTGTTGCGCATGCCCCAGCCACCCTACACACAGAGGACACCAGACAATCATCCACCTGGTATCACGATACCTCAAACTCACCCCTAACAGCTTCTCTGCCTCTGTGTGCAACACATACTGGCAAGACTATGCTGACCCACATGA
Source organism: Lissotriton vulgaris (assembly GCF_964263255.1). Taxonomy (NCBI): domain Eukaryota; kingdom Metazoa; phylum Chordata; class Amphibia; order Caudata; family Salamandridae; genus Lissotriton; species Lissotriton vulgaris. The sequence continues at coordinate 1,524,455,791 of NC_141687.1, read as the reverse complement.
CAGTGTGTCTACGTACCACCAGGTCATGTGCCTCGTACAGCACATACACACCTTTCCGAAGCACAATATTGTACTGTGTTACCTTGTCAACACCACAGCAGCACACCTCGCCTTCCTTACAGTACGGTGGCAGTACGCAACCTCGGCACACCACTTCAACATAGCCGTCACAGACAGTCAAGTATCCACCGGGGACACACACCATAAGCACGTCTCTTGGGTGTGGTGTGATGTGGCCGTTCTGGTGCAGAGAATTGTCAGACGTGGCTAGGTGTTCTGGATGCGTTGCACCCATCACAGGAGTTTTGTTGTTGTAGCTCCATGGGGGTGGTGACGTAATCAGGTGATCTTGGATAGAGTGCTACAGCCCATTGCCCACTGTCTGTCCTGCCACCCTTGGCCTGTGCGCTATTCATCACATCCACAGTACAGCAGCATGCTGATGATAGCTCATACCTCAGGACACAGATGTAGGTACTCCCTATGTGGACACCTAGCTTTTTAACTGTGATCTATACACCTCCAAGTGACTCTCCTGTGCCTGTCTGTAATTGCAGTTTTGTGAGGCAAACCCCCCTCCAGCATTTAGTAACCAGGTGTGTATTGCCATTGATGTATCTAGTTGTTAGAATATTGTGACCTATGTGTGTCCTCACCCGGACTCTGATCCAAGTGTGTGGATGGCTGCAGTTTGTTCAATACTCTTGCATTTCATACTTTTGCACACACATATGTTTTATACTCTGGGTACAAGATTACTACACCAATGCGTATGATCTTTCTTATATTTATTAGGTGATCTTGTGCAGGAATCGTGAGTAGGTGCTGTACAGAAAGGGGGGAATCCAAAGTTCACTGTTGGAGATGAGATGCCTTACAGTTTCAGTCAACAGAGTCCAGGCCACAGTGCTTGGCATCATTGGGCAGACTGTGACCAGCAAGTAAGCATGGGCGAATTTAGCGAATCTGGCGTTCGCGAATTTAGCGAATTTGCGAACTTGCAATCCGCAAAATCCACGAATTCCCGCGAATTTGCGGATTTTTATTTTTTTTGTGTTCGCAAGTGTTTCTGCCAGTTCGCGAGGATTTGGTACTAGTTCGCAATTGCGAACTTACTTGTCGGCTCGCAACGGTCGCGACTATGTTGTTTCTACGTCTGGTTCATCATCACAGCCTCCCAGCACCCTCTGTTTCACCACTGCCACCCTCTCTTTGATCGATGCCACCCTCTGTTACATCAATGCCACCCTCTGGTTCATCATCACTGTAGAAGATGGGGGGGAAAAGCAGGCACACCTGCCCTGCTTCAACTGACATGAATTAATTTGGGGTTAGTTTATTAACAACACCTGCCCTGCCCCAACTGACAATAATGAATTAGGGGCTAATTAATGTGTCACTGAATTTGAAGTTCCAGCCTGGCACCTGCTTGTCTGCTCCCTTAGCTGTAAATCAGGACCTTTGTGGCATACAGTTAAGGTCAGAGCAGGGTCACACAATAGTTGCAAGCAGGCAACCGAATTCTGGAGGGCCCCCTCAGGAAGCACAACAGGGAATCGTTACAAATCATGAGATTGACCTTTTGCACCAGCTCATTTGTTTTGCTTTTGCAAAAATCGTTTTCCGGTAATTTCGCGCTATTTGCGCGGCTCGGCGTCGTGCGAAACCGACCGCGGAAGCCGCCAATTCGCCAATTCGTGCGAATGAGCTTTATATTTTTTTTGCAGGCGTGTTATTTCGCGAGTTTTTTTGCAGTATTCGCGAGCCGCTTGCAGCGCAACACGCGAATTTACCCTAAGGTCGAGTACGGGCGCGGCCATTTTGTTTGCGTGACGTATTTCCGTTTCCGGCCGCTATGTATAATCTCGCCCATTGCGAGTACAAGTTCACACGAGATCGCGAGGAAAATCGCGTGCGAACTTATTTTCGCGCTCGTGAACGGGTGGCCATCTTGTTTTTCATTCATTTCCTGTGTCTGGGCATGGTGTTTATCCTCTTGCTATCTTTGCCATCCTTTGCTTGTTTTCAGTTTTTTTTGAACGATTTTGCTTCTTATCTATCCCTCTCTTTTCCTACCTGTATATTTTTGTCTTTTCTGCTATTTTTGTTTACTTTTAAAATACTTTTTTAAACTCTTTTCTTTTCTTCTTCCCTATCCTATTCTTTCTTAATTTTCTACTTCCTACCTTACCTGCCCAGACCATGGTGAAGCCAGGCGCCGTGAAGCTGCCCAGGCACTTGAGGGCCGCAGCGGAGGTGGGGAGGAGGAGTCTTGGACCCCGTGCCAGGACAGCATGCGGGCGATTGAGGGGGGAGCAGGTGACGCGATGGGAGATCTTCAGCCCGGAGGAAGTGGGCGCGCTGGTCTACTTCGTCCAGCGCCGCCTGCCCAGGACCATCGCGGGAGGCGGCAGGATCGCGGCCGGCGGCTACAACATCCGGGAGCGCCGGAAGCGGTGACAGAAGGTGTGCTGGGCCATGTCCCAACTCTCCGGGGTCCAGCGCACCTACAGCCAGGCCACCCACCGCTGGACGGACCTCCTGGACCGGGAGCGCGACCTGCTGGACCAGCTCGGCTTGGAGATCCCCGGGCTTGGTGAGTAGTAGTAGCTATTTCATCACTCACTACTATGTTTTCTCCTGCTCTGTGTTGTTGTATTGCAAATATTTGTTTTTTACATGGAGCAAGCCAATAATGCTGCAGACGATTACATTGTAGTTAAATTATATTTCAAAATCTTCTGTGCATTTCAGGTGCACTGCTCTCCTTCTCAGTGGCGTTGCTACTATGCTTATTTGTTTTCTATTTTGTGGTCTCATTGGCCTGAGTAACTATTATGTATGAGTGTACTTTACAGAACTGCGTAATGCTAGACACTAGGGGGCAGATTACATTTACAAGCCCCTTGCGCCACGTTTACGTTGCCTTGCGTGACGCAACAGCGGCGTAAACGTGGCGCATCCCTGCGAGTCATTTACAGCGTGACGCATCTAGGGAGATGCGTCACGTTATAAAGCCATGGGCCTGCGCCACAATGGGTGCGTTTCTAGTACGCAGGGTGGGCGGTCCGGCGGCTGTGCGCCTCGCAAAAGTGCCTGCGTGAAATCTACAAGATTTAACGCAGGCAGTTCTGCAACGCTGCTACGTCAATTCAATTCCTTATGCCTGCTTGAAGCAGGCGTAAGGACTGACACAGCATGTTAAGTATTGGGTGGCCCTGAGCATTACTGGAGTTGCATTGCGTTGGCGACGTGACTCAAGCGATGCGCCGCTCTTACGTGATGAGATGCGTCACGCAAGTGCCTACCCTTGCGCCAGGGCGCGCCGCATTGTAAATGAGGCGCATCTGCCGTGTCGCAAGGGTAGTTTTGCGTGACACATTTGATCTGGCGCATCTCTGTAGATGCGCCAGAACGCGTAAGTAAGTATGCCCCTGAGGGGCAGAATTGCAATTACCGTCGCATCCCTGCAAAGTAGCAGGGATGCCCCAGTAATTGTGCGGCCCGCTACCACCACCAAACATGGTGCGCCGTATTTGCAATGCGGCGCACCATGGGCCCAAAACGTCACCGAAGCTTTACTGCTGGAGTTGCGTCGCAACGATGGCGCAGCTCCAACAATGCTCTGGGGTACCCTATCTCCCCAATGCTGGGTCAAGCCGTACGTCTGCTTCAAGCAGGCGCAGGGTTTGTGTGACGCATCATTGTCCTAAAGGTGACTGATTGAAATTTTGTAGATTTCCCTCAGCCACTTTTAGGATGTGTTCCAGCGCAGGAATGCCCTCCCTTGCGCCGGAACGCCCCCTGATGGCGCAGGGCTTTATAACGGGATGCATCTCTCAAATGCGCCACGTTGTTATAATATTATACGCCGCACCATGGCGCCTCTTTTGTTTAGCTGCTGCGTCACAAAAGTCACGCAAGAACGGAGCAAAAGAGCCGCAAGGGGCTTAAATCTGACCCTTCCTTTGTACCCCTGACAATAAGAAAAATAGTGGCGGTGGACTGATAGTTTGACTATTTAAATGTTAATGTTAATGTTAATGTTAACAATTTGTTGAAGCGCAAACAGCTGCCCCAGCAACGGAGCGTCCCGGCGCTGAACCTAAACAGTACCTGAGGGGAGGGGGAAAGTCACAGAAGAATTTAGATGATGGAGAAAAGGTGGGTTTTTAGTTCCTTTCGAAAGGTAGTCAGGTTGGTCAGGGTGCGGATATGCAGAGGCAGGGAGTTCCAAAGTGTTGCCCCTAAAACCTTGAAAGAGCGGCCGCCCATTCTGCAAAGCTTGGTTCGAGGAACCGTCACTAGGTGCTGACCCAGCGAGCGCAGGGTGCGCTGGGGGGTGTAGGGTACTAGGAGCGGACGCAGGAGTGTAGGACCGTCTGACTTAAGAATTTTGAATGCTGTGGTGAGAGTTTTGAATTGAATGCGGGATTCAATTGGCAGCCAGTGTAATTTCCTGAGGTGGCTCTGTTAGAGCATCTGCGCGGAAGGACAACCACAGCCCTGGCGGCCGAGTTCTGAATTCGTTGCAGGCGAGCTAGTTCTGCTTTATTCGCCCCTAAGAATAGGACGTTGGCATAGTCCAGCCGCGCAAGGATAATTGATTGAATGATAAGTTGGCGAGTTCTGGAGTCGAAGAAACCAAGTATTGGACTGAGACTTCTCAATAAGCCCACACACGTAGCTGCAACTTTTTTTGTGTGGGATTGGTAGTTGAGTGAGGAGTCTAGCCAGACGCCAAGGTTCTTTACCACATTTTTTGGCATGGGAGTGGGGCCAAGCAGAGAAGGCCACCAATGATCGCTCCAGTGACCGGGGTTTTTGCCGAGGAGGAGTACCTCAGTTTTCCCAGCATTCAGTTGAAGGCAGTTGCGTGTCATCCACTGCGCAACTGCCGCTAAGCCATCCCTGAATTTAGTAGCTGAGGTAGATGGGCCCTCAGAAAGAGTGATGACCAGCTGTGTGTCGTCGGCGTACGACACCAGCGTTAGGTCCCACTCTTTTGCCACTACTGCGAGAGGCTGGACGTAAAGGTTAAAAAGGGATGGGCTTAGTGCCGAGCCCCGGGGGACACCCTGTTCGATGGAGTGGGGTTGGGAGATGAATGGCGGGGCTGAAACCCGAAAGGACCTGTCCTTCAGGAAGGACTGGAACCACTCGAGGGCAAGCTCCTCGATCCCTATGGCCTCAAGTCGTTTCAGCAGGATGCTGTGTGAGACCGTATCAAAGGCCGCGCTGAGATCCAGCAGGATCAGCGCGGCACTTTGACCAGCATCCAGAACGCCCCGGAGGTGTTCTGTGGTGGCCAGCAGGGCAGACTCGGTGCTGTGACCTGGCCTGAAGCCGTTTTGGGATGGATCCAGGACGTTATTTTGCACCATGTGTTGGGATAGTATTTTATTCACATGGGCTTCTGCCAGTTTAGATGCCCATGGGAGCAGCGAGATGGGTCTGAAGTTTTCTGGCTTTGTGGGATCCAGTGTGGGCTTTTTTATGATAGGGGAGACCCATGCTAATTTCCAACAAGTGGGAACCACCGCTGAGGAAAAAGAAAGATTGAGTAGGCTGGCAAGGGGAGGGAGAAAGAAATGAAGAGAATCCCAAAATGTAGCTGGTCTCATGGGATCCGTGGGGGAGCCAGACTTAACCTGTCTGCACAGTGTAGCAAGGTCGTCGAGGGATATGTCAGGTATTCTTGACAGTCTAGACATGCCAACCGCAGGGTTGATAGTGTTAAATGAGGCAGGCTCATCTTGTGGGAAAGTGACGTAGATCTTCCTCACTTTTTCAATGAAATGAAATGACTGGTTATGTAGCAGGCAACTGTTAGTGTTGTCACTGATCTGACTGAAATCACAATGGAGTTTGTCTGTCACTTTGCGTCTTGCCTGCGGACTGCTGCCTGCCAGTCCTAGGTGAACCTTTCAGTACTTTGTTTAGTGAGTTACGTGACTTTCGAAGTCGCAGGTCCGCAAATCAATGAAAACTAACCCTAATCAATATAATTTCGCGGAAATATTTTGTTATTGTTGTTTTGAAATGTTTGATTTGGTTGACATTGACAAGCAACAATCATCCATGTTTTCTGTTCTTTCTTTCATGTTGTACGTCAGCTCCCCCAGGGGCGAGGGGACACAGGAGCAGCAGGCGGCGGCGGATGCTGTTGAACAGGGCCAGGATCGGGCAGGCGAGGGCTCCTTTGCTGGCCCCAGTAAGTTTTCATTTTAGACTAGTACCTATTTTTCCTAGCGTTCCTCATTTGATTTTTTCAAAATCGTCTTTGATCTTCTTGTAGACTGTATCTAAATTCTTATCCTGCCTCTACTATGACTCCCTGTGGTATTACTAGATTATTCTTATTAGTCTGTCTGTGTAGCTAACTAAGATTGCACGGTTGTCGAAACTCCCATTCTAGTCAGCAATAGCTCTATTAACTTAGTGCAGTCCTCTGGGATTGTCCATAATGTCTTTTGAAGTGTTCTATCTGCTTTGAAAATTCCCAACTATAAAATATGAATGACCACCAAGAAAGAATAAGATACTACCTTTTAGTTTGGATAGGAGGACAATCCATACCACTACTGTTGCGGGGACACTTCTTCTGCAGAAACAGAACTATGGACAATAAATAGTGCATTGCTTATCAATTATAATAGGCGCTGTTAGAGTTTCCACATATCTCTGTGATAACAGACTTTGAACCCCCAATGTCCTTACTGACTGACTACATAGTGTGGCACAGTCATTTACCTCCCGAATTCATCGATGATTGATCCCCAATGATGATTATCCAACGTAGCTCAAGAGTACGGAGTCACAGTCAAGAAGTGTCAGAGGCACGGACTCATGCTTGCAAAAATTGCAAAACCTTTCGCTCAGTCACTCTAGTCTGGACCAAAAAACCCAGATTCTATTTAAGTTTAAAAGCTTTATTAAAAGTAAACACATTTATTAAAATGAAGCCATAATAACAAAACTAAACGTTTAACTGAGAATGGAAAAGTGGTTAGTGCTGATGATTAATTGAAGACATTTCTTGTGGTCGAGCCGAGCTCTCACCTGGTTTCAACTTGATCTTGTTGTTAGAAGTCCATCTTCTGTCTGTGTGGAGAAAAATGGTGCGTGTTAAAAAGCCAGCCTTCATCAGTTGTGCCAAAAAGTGCAGCAAGACAACACCCTTCCCTGGAAAAAGGGACTTTTTTTTTACTTTAGAGTAGACAGTCACAAATTACATTGTTTTCACATGTCTTCATTCCTAGACCAAATACTAGTGAGTGGTTTATTCTAACATTCTTAAATGTACTTTGTAGGTGGAACATCTGGTGGCGGGGCCAACGCAGAGGTGGTGGAGCTCGACACGGAGGCGGAGGGCAATTCTTCAGGGGAGGAGGCGGCGGCTCCAGTGCCGGCTGTGAGAGTTGAGACGGTGGTGGTGGCGGGCAGAGGTAAGCTCTTATATATTCCTTACTTATTGAGATTGAAGACGTGGCTGGGAAGGAAAGAATCTGAGATGCATGGCTGGGTGAATGATGAAGCAATGATTGGTGGAAGGACAACAGCCTGGGTGGGTGACACAGAAACTGTCAGTGTCCATATACCTGGATCATGCTACTATCTGACTCTTAGATAGCATATGTGTATCTAGAGCAGGGGTACTCATATTACGGCCCGCCGGCCGGTGGCGGCCCGGCAAGCCTTCCTTGGCGGTGCGCAGACCTTGCAGACAATCACTGCTCCCCCGGCCCCCACAGAGCAGAGTGGAGATGCAGGGCCACAAAGAGGTGAAATAGAACAAAGCCTCTGCTCTGTGGGGCCGGGCAAGCAGTGATTGTCAGGGTGGAGACGCAGGGGCGCTACAACAAACAAAGCCTCAATAATGTGTTAATGGTCTTTTAAAGACCTGTTAAGTACTTTGGTGTGGCTGTCTGTGTGTGCGCGTTGAGGAAGCTGTCTCAGCCCGGGCTGAAGGCTGACACAGACAGACACACACACACAGTGAGACGACAGAGGGGGAGGGAGAGGGAGGGCAGGAGGGAGAGAGAGATTTAGAGGGAGGGCAGGAGGGAGAGCAGGAGGGAGAGAGATGTATGTAAATGCTGGGTCTGGTGGCTCAGTGGATGAAGGCATCTGCTGCAGGGACCTGTGTGCAACCTCATGGTCACAAGTTTTCGTTTTGCTTTAGCCCCGCCCCCTCTGACTCCGCCCCCACCAGTGCGGCCCTCGGCCACAAACTACACTGTAAATTTAGCCCCATGAGAGAAAGTTTGTGAGTACCCATGATCTAGAGAGTAGACGGTCAGTGGATGAACTAAGTGTAACTTTGAAGAGCATGTAACACTGCACCCGCACGTCCGTTCCAGTGTAGGAAAGGCAAGGAAAAGAAGTTGTAATTTTGTCCAAATACTACCATCAATAGTAGCAGCAGTTTGTATTGCAAGCACAGCATAGATCCGGTTATTACGGTGGCCACTCCCTACCTCTCTTAATAAGTTTAGTAGTACTCAGTCATTCATGTGTGGATGTATCACTGGTCACTCAATAAAAAGCAAAGCACCTAAAGTCATCCCATATGTAAACAAAAACATCCCATGTGAAGTGATAGATAATCAGATTATTTATCTTCTTCATTTTCCATTTCTAGTACTCATTTGCACTGTAGGGTGAAAGTTAAATTAATTAAGCAGTAGCCCTTGTAACAGAGTATTCTCAGTGCCACCCGTAATAGAAAAGTAAGAGCTTCACCACCTGCATGTACTGGATCGGTACAGTAACGCAAGTCTAGGTCACTCATCATGGCGTGCGTCTCTTTTTCTTGGGTGCAAGTTCACTGCGCTGGCATTATGCCGGCTTGCAGAAGATAACGTACCAATTTTCCTAAACAAGAGACAAGAAGAAGAATAAGACTGGTGTACTTTCATAGTCGACTCCAATGGAAGTCCATAGTGCTCGTAGAATTTGTTCCTTAAACTCCCACTAATGTAAGAGCAAGGATGAAGAAGTGGGAGGTTAGATAGATACTGGCCTCAATAGTTATGTAATGCGCTTGCAAGTTGCTAGTTGTACTGCAACACAAATTTCTGCTGAATGATTGAGTTAATCTTAAAGAGCATTGGTTACAGACTATGTCTTTCTTTCTTTATATAGATGCTCCTTCCAAACCAACAAGGAGGAAGGAGCTGGCTAGAGCGGCCCGGCAATGGGGGATCGATGCCACTGTTGCAGAATATCGGCGGCTGGTGGCCCCGGAGGACGACGAAAGTGCGCAGTCGACCACGACAACAACGTCGGCTGCATCGGCCTCCGTGCCCCCACGGGCTGCCACCCAGCACAGTGCTCCAGCCAGACTGAGCCGGGCTGCCAAAGCCAAACGCCGACGCCAAGCAGCAAGGACAACAGCTGCCTCTCACAGCCATTGCAACTGCAAGGCACGCCTGCACCGCAGTACCCTGAGGGTGTCCCGCCTTCAGCAGGAGCTCCACCTCTTTACAAACGTGTTGGAGGGGCTCCGCGTAGAGCACGCCTTGCTCCACGAGGAGTATGATGCCCTGGCCCAAAAAGTAAACAGCATCCACCCATAGTGTCCCTTGCCCCTTTTTTAGAGACTTTTGGGGGGTGGGAATCGGGAGTTGGGTTTGGGACTTTTAAAGGACAACCGTTGGGGTTAGGGAGGGTCTTGCGGGAGATTATTTTGTTAGGGCTATAAAAATATACTTTTTGAAACTTTATCTGACCATACCTGTTTTTACTGCTTGCCTGGTGGGTGGGGGTTTAACAGTAACTTTGTTTTCCTGAAAGTTTAGTTCCATTTTCTTCCTTTAAGTGTAAATGCCCAAACAAGAGTCCTAGGACTTTAGTAGTACTACCGTCAGTCTCTCGTCTCTCCTAATACTCCATTATACTCCCTCCCACCAAACGCTTATCTTACCTGTAATTTGTGTTTCAAAGTAGGGCTAGGCACAGGGCTGGCTCCACGGGAAATGGCGATTAAGGTTGGCAATCCTGGGCGGATGAAATTTCCTCATAGCGGTGGTACTAGTGGTGTGACACAGTGGCAGTTGCATGCCTATGAAAAAAAAGAAAATGAAATCTGGTTTGTCCTCCTGAGCAATACAATGGTACAATAGAGAATATAGCAGGTGACAGTACACTAGAACAGTGCCACATTGTAGCCTAACAAATGGTAAAGTATAACTACTAATTCGGTTGAAGTTCTTTGACATTAGCCATGGGTCTTTGTCAAGCAGAGTAAGAATATATCCTCGGATTTCTTCACTAGCCTGTTGCTATCACCTTATCCTCCCCAGCAAGTGTGTGGATTTATTGCTGTAATTTAGTCACACATCAATCAAAACCACACAGCCCGGGTGAAGAGGGTTAGGGTTTGAAAAATGGATGGGTACAGGGGTTTTTGGGAAAGGTTTTGGGAGACAAGAAAAAATAGCACAGCATGGACAAACAATTGTGAACATAAACAAATCTTTGGGTACAAACCTATCCATCAATCTTTGAAAGTGCATGCACTACTGCATGCATGTCAGTGAAAAGTCAGTAGTACTTTCGACAACTGTGGAAGAAAGAATGCGACAGTACAGGGCCTGTGTGGAATTATTGATACCGATATTCAACATAAGGTCTCTGTAGCCAGATACCCGAGAGCCTTGCTGGTCACTATAAATCCATTCACAACACTCAATGGGGTTGGTCTGGAAGGTGTAGTAGATAGAAAAGGAGAAATTGCTCTTTTTCTAGGTGTCCCCTCACTCACCAGGGTTGCCCCTTGATGACATGCTTCATCATTGGGGCCATCCCAGTCCTCTACGGGCTGGGGCGTGCTGCGACTTGCGAATTACGTAGGAGCACTTACAAATGACTATGTGTGGTGCAGATGTGATAGTGGAGCGGACTAAGTGATGTGTTAAGGGATCAATTTAGAAGCAGAGAGAGATCCAAGAAATGCAGTCACAGTCATAGAAAAAAACAATGGATACTGTATCTGTATGTTGTTGTAGTTGTCCTGTTGAAATTGGTAAGTAAGTTGCATGCAGAAAAAAATTCCTCTTATTAGCGGCACTCCTCCATTGCAGCTGACGCTTCGTCCATCAATGTTGGTCACCAGAAGACACCCTGTAAAAAAAGCACAGCATGGACAAACAATTGAACATAAACAAATCTTTGGGTACAAACCTATCCATCAATCTTTGAAAGTGCATGCACTACTGCATGCATGTCAGTGAAAAGTAAGTAGTACTTTCGACAACTGTGGAAGAAAGAATGCGTCAGTACAGGGCGTGTGTGGAATTATTGATTACTATATTCAACATAAGGTCTCTGTTGCCAGATACCTGAGAGCCTTGCTGGTCACTATAAATCCATTCACAACACTCAATGGGGTTGGTCTGGAAGGTATAGTAGATAGAAAAGGAGAAATTGCTCTTTTTCTAGGTGTCCCCTCACTCACCAGGGTTGCCCCTTGGTGACATGCTTCATCATTGGGGCCATCCCAGTCCTCTACGGGCTGGGGCGTGCTGCGACTTGCGAATTACGTAGGAGCACTTACAAATGACTATGTGTGGTGCAGATGTGATAGTGGAGTGGACTAAGTGATGTGTTAAGGGATCAATTTAGAAGCAGAGAGAGATCCAAGAAATGCAGTCACAGTCATAGAAAAAAACAATGGATACTGTATCTGTATGTTGTTGTAGTTGTCCTGTTGAATTTGGTAAATAAGTTGCATGCAGAAAAAAATTCCTCTTATTAGCGGCACTCCTCCATTCCATCTGACGCTTCGTCCATCAATGTTGGTGACCAGAAGACACCCTGTTCACTGCCTGCCTGGCAGATGCTGAATTGCGGCTCGCAAATGTGAAGCCTGACTCCATCCTTTTTTCCCCATTGCACAGACTGAAACCCGGCCTGTAATTATTCAACGAAAACCAGGAAGTGATATAATATTACAACACCACTGACAAATAAATATAAGGTATGTAGGCTGTAGAGTGCAAAAAGTCACACTTTGATTTTCCTAGTAGACAGTACAATATTTTTGAAAGTGCGTACTCTGTCTGAGTCACCTTTTGAAGGATAAATAAGTATGGGCAAGTTAATGTAGCGGATCTTTCCCCTCAAGCTAGGTGTACTGTAAACTGTGTTTTAGAACAAAATTAGATCTTCCCAGCAGTGCTCCCACCTAGACCCTTACTAAAGCCAGTCGCAAAAATGTAGAAGACCCCCAATCGAATCTCAAAAAACGAGGCCTAGCAGAAAACTGGTGACAAAACGTACTTTGAAAGTAAAAGTAGGCCCAAATACCCCCTTACCCACCGTGGATTGTATTCAAACCACTTGCAAGCAACCAAGCAAAAGTATTCATAGCCAGCATCGCTCCAAGACTCGAAAACCCCCCCACCCAAACACATGCAATAGAAATACTGCTAACCTTAACGAACCCTAAGTTAAGAATTGGCAAAGGCTTTCTTTAACTATGCCAAATCCCCCCTTTCACACCATGGATTTTCTTCAAATGACTTGCAACCAAAATTACACATTCTCACGAGTGCTCTAAGACCCCAGAATTTAGTTGCAAAAATCTAGAACACCCCGAAACACATGCAATCTTGCTGCTAGGGCTAACCCTAACGAACCCTAAGTTACAAAAAGTGCCAAAAGGCTTTTCCGCGTGGATTTTGTCCCAACCACTTCTACCCGGTATTAGACCTTCCCAGGAATGCCCCAAGACCCGCCAACCCACCCGCCAAAAAGCATAACACCCCCAAACAGGCCAAAAGCAAAATCTCATACTTACAATATTTCTCGGCCTTCGATCCAAACGCGCTGTGTAGCTAGGGCATAAGTCCGGTTTACCACCACGGATTTCCTGAAAATCAAATGCAATCAAGATTAGAGTGTCTCAGCAGTGCTCCCAGACCCCGAAACCCACCCACAAACGCCAGGAAGCCCCCCAAACAGGCCCCCGAAAACGCTACATTGAGCAAAATGTCAGAAATAGCAAAAAAAAATCAGCGTGGATTTTGTCCCAACCACTTCTACCCGGTATTAGACCTTCCCAGGAATGCCCCAAGACCTGCCAACCCACCCGCCAAAAAGCATAACACCCCCAAACAGGCCAAAAGCAAAATCTCATACTTACAATATTTCTCGGCCTTCGGTCCAAACGCGCTGTGTAGCTAGGCCATAAGTCCGGTTTACCACCACGGATTTCCTGAAAAGCAAATGCAATCAAGATTAGAGTGTCCCAGCAGTGCTCCCAGACCCCGAAACTCACCCACAAACAGCCGGAACCCCCCCAAAGAGCACCTCAAAGGCAAGCAAGTCAGCAAAAACACCAAAGAATTTCCGCCTCGGATTTGGGCCAAACCACTTTTATCCGGTATTAGAGCTTCCCAGCAATGGCCCCAGAGCCGTCAACCCAGGAGAAAACGAGTAGAAGACCCTCAAACAGCCAAAGAGCAAAAGTACAAAAATGGGGACTCAGTCATTTTTTTGCCAATTTCCCAAATCACTCCGCGCGCGCTCTGCAGCTAGGCCCTAACTCCCTTCTGCCACCATGGATTTGCTTCAAACCTCTTGCAAAGTAAAGTATCCATAGCCAGCAGTGCTCCCAGACCCCGAAACCCACCCACAAACACCAGGAAGCCCTCCAAACAGGCCCCCGAAAACGCTACATTGAGCAAAATTTCAGAAATAGCAAAAAAAAATCGGCGTGGATTTTGGCCCAACCACTTCTATCCGGTATTATACCTTCCCAGGAATGCCCCAAGACCCGCCAACCCACCCGCCAAAAAGCATAACACCCCCAAACAGACCAAAAGCAAAATCTCATACTTACAATATTTCTCGGCCTTCGGTCCAAACGCGCTGTGTAGCTAGGCCATAAGTCCGGTTTACCACCACGGATTTCCTGAAAAGCAAATGCAATCAAGATTAGAGTGTCCCAGCAGTGCTCCCAGACCCCGAAACTCACCCACAAACAGCCGGAACCCCCCCAAAGAGCACCTCAAAGGCAAGCAAGTCAGCAAAAACACCAAAAAATTTCCGCCTCGGATTTGGTCCAAACCACTTTTATCCGGTATTAGAGCTTCCCAGCAATGGCCCCAGAGCCGTCAACCCAGGAGAAAACGAGAAGAAGACCCCCAAACAGCCAAAGAGCAAAAGTACAAAAATGGGGACTTAGTCATTTTTTTGCCAATTTCCCTAATCACTCCGCGCGCGCTCTGCAGCTAGGCCCTAACTCCCCTCTGCCACCATGGATTTGCTTCAAACCTCTTGCAAAGTAAAGTATCCATAGCCAGCAGTGCTCCCAGACCCCGAAACCCACCCACAAACACCAGGAAGCCCCCCAAACTGGCCCCCGAAAACGCTACATTGAGCAAAATGTCAGAAATAGCAACAAAAAAAAATCAGCGTGGATTTTGTCCCAACCACTTCTACCCGGTATTAGACCTTCCCAGGAATGCCCCAAGACCCGCCGACCCACCCGCCAAAAAGCATAACACCCCCAAACAGGCCAAAAGCAAAATCTCATACTTACAATATTTCTCGGCCTTCGGTCCAAACGGGCTGTGTAGCTAGGCCATAAGTCCGGTTTACCACCACGGATTTCCTGAAAAGCAAATGCAATCAAGATTAGAGTGTCCCAGCAGTGCTCCCAGACCCTGAAACCCACCCACAAACACCAGGAAGCCCCCCAAGCAGGCCCCCGAAAACGCTACATTGAGCAAAATGTCAGAAATAGCAACAACAAAAAAATCAGCGTGGATTTTGTCCCAACCCCTTCTACCCGGTATTAGACCTTCCCAGGAATGCCCCAAGACCCGCCAACCCACCCGCCAAAAAGCATAACACCCCCAAACAGGCCAAAAGCAAAATCTCATACTTACAATATTTATCAGCCTTCGGTCCAAACGCGCTGTGTAGCTAGGCCATAAGTCCAGTTTACCACCACGGATTTCCTGAAAAGCAAATGCAATCAAGATTAGAGTGTCCCAGCAGTGCTCCCAGACCCCGAAACTCACCCACAAACAGCCGGAACCCCCCAAAGAGCACCTCAAAGGCAAGCAAGTCAGCAAAAACACCAAAAAATTTCTGCCTCGGATTTGGTCCAAACCACTTTTATCCGATATTAGAGCTTCCCAGCAATGGCCCCAGAGCCGTCAACTCACCCGCAAAGAGGTAGAACAACACCCCCACAAGTGCTGAGTCTTTCTTCATTGGGCGTAAACCAGCCCTCTGCTTTGATGGAAATAGGAGTCAGGAGGAGGAGGATAGAGGAGCATGTTCTTCTGAACTTGTGAACCTGAGGAATGCAGACTGCGGCACCTTCAAATCAATAAGCAAACAAGTGAAGACAGTTCTGCTGATGGGCTTGTTTTTGTGATTAGGTGATTAAAGTTTGAATTATATTAACTGTGCACAACAAAGAAAGACAGACACACAGGAATAAAAGTGAATAAGGACGAAAAAGAAAGTTATTGATTCATTGTCTCATTTTCAGGGCTCGGTGTCACGGTCCACGAATAAGAATAAGGCTTCGTCATCATACTCTGCGAATTCAGGCAGGGTGAGCTCAGTGTCACCTGACAGAGAAGAAATTCCCTCATCTATGTTGCTGTCCACCTCGTCTTCATCCGGCGCGCTTTCTCGTACTCTGTAATCTGGTGGTATGAGGTGCTGATTCATCTTGATCATTGTTAACCTCTCCACATTTTTGGGCGAGAGGCGGCTCCGCTTGGAAGTTACAATGCCACCAGCAGCACTGAAAACACGTTCAGAAGACACACTTGCGAGTGGGCAAGACAAGTAGTTTAAAGCCAGGTTGGAGAGCTGTGGCCACAATTCTTTTTTCCCATGCCAATACGCCAATGGGTCAGCATTAACATAGACCTCTGTTGAGTCATTCAGATAGTCCTTCACCATCGACTCAAGGTTCTCCTCCAAGGTTCCTCCACTTTGCTTAGCTGTTGCTGTGACCTTTTGAGAACCAAACCCAAGCCAAGCTAGCCAATCCTCTTCAGACTCCAATGTTACTGTTGTGTCTGGTGGTGCAGATGATCCGGTTGCCGGTCTCTTTAACGGCTGAGAGGTCACTTGTGCCGCAGCCACAGGTGCAGAAGTGGATTGTTGTGACTGGGGATGGCCTGCTGATGCTGATGTACTGCCTTTTCCTTCAATTTGCTGCCGTTCTCTTTCAAACCTCTTGGCTGAGGAGGCTAGCCACTGTTTGTACTTTGTAACATCTTCATCAGCAAAAGGAAAGAATGCTTGGCCTGCCAGCGCCTTTTTGTAGCGTGGATCCAGAATAGTAGCACAAATGTAATGCTGGTTTGAGTGGATCATTTTAAGACGTTCATCACCTTGTAGGTGCTCTAATAATTTCTCCGCCAGAACAAAAGGGTCTTGGTTTTCTTCATATTTTTGAAACACAGAACACACCTCCTTCAGTTGGTGCTCCAGCATGTACAACAATGGGATAGCTTTTCCCAAATTACAGTCCTCCTTGCCGACTGCACGCGTGAAGAACTCTAATGGACGAAGCATGCGTGTCAGGCTTTTAACTATGTCCCATTGCGCCGCACCCATCCTCAGGTCCTCCTTCTGAGCTGTACCCTGTGTTAGGAAATAGTGATCGAGTACCGTGTACTGCTCATACAGACGCTCAAGCATGTAGAAGGTTGAGTTCCAACGTGTTGCCACCTCCTGGATGAGTGCTTTCACTGGCATTTGACGTTCATATAGCAGGCTCCTCAGATGCTTCCGGGCCTTAAAAGAATGGCTGAAATGTTTGCACATTTTTCGGGAGGTGTCCACTACCCTGTACGCTGCACTGTCTTTATCACTCAAGAATTTTTTGACAACCAGGTTTATACAGTGCGCCAAACACGGCACTCTGAAAATAGTCACCCAGCTGCATGGCCTTAACTACATTGGCGCCATTATCCGTGGAAAAATAACCAACCTGGCGTTTTTTTGGGTACAGCCAGTCAAGGACCTTTGTGTTAAACACATCCAAAATGTTTTGTGCTGTGTGACGTTTCTCCAAGCCAAACATGGCTAGTGTTGCATGTTTCCGAGCCGCTTTAAAAACTTGGTCCGGGTCAACACCTGCGTTTAGCTTTGCTTTAACCCCTGAAAAAGAGACCCAGTGTGCAGTGATGCACATGTAATCAGCGCCTGCGCCACTGGTCCACATGTCTGTTGTCAGATGTATAGTGTGAACAGCACTCTTCTGCAAAGCTGCCCCAATCACCTCCAGAACATCTTCATGTAGTGCTGGAACCGCAACTCGGGCAAAATAGAACCGGCTAGGAACCTTCCATTTAGGGCAGAGCGCTGCCACTAATTCGAGAAAACCAACCCCTTCTACAAAAGAAAAAGGGAGAAGGTCCAGAGCTAGCATTTTAGCCAGCTTAGTGTTATACAGACGCGTCAGTGGGTGGTTGCGTTCATATTGCGCTTCTGTAAACAACATCTTTTTAATGTTGCCCTGGACCAAGGATTTACGGGATGATGATGATGATATCTTCGACCCAGTTACGCTCGCTGATGAACTTTTTTCGCATTGGTGTATCACTCTCTCCCACACTCTTAGTGTGGCTCACATGGGGTGTGCTGCTGACAGGGGTACTGGGTGTAAGTGAAGTGTTTGACACGTCTTCTTCCTCTTTGTTATCATCAGATGAAACATAAACGTTTTCATTACGTGCAATTCGGGCTTCCTTGATCGCCTGTACGTGCGCAAACCATTGGACAGCGTGCTGTCTCTTAAAATGACCTCTCTGGCCTCCGGTACCATAGTTGGTACCAAACTTACCACGACTAACTCGAAGCTTACAAATGCTACAAATGGCTACGTTTTCCTTTTTTGGGCAAACACTAAAGAAGTCCCAAACTGCAGACTTGAAATGTCTTTGGGGGCCGGAGGAGGCGGCGATACTGGTGGTGGTGGTCCTGCTGCTAATGCCAGATGAAGTGGAGGATGTGGATTGCCGAACTTCAGTACGTTTTGCACTTTCACCACCACTAATTGAGGTCGAGGTGGATGGAGGTCCCTTTTTGCGAGGAAGAAATATGCAAGCGGTAGGTGTTGGTGTACTAGTTAACTCCAAATCCAATGATTGTTGTGTTTCCATTGCCTCCTCGTCGACATCATCATCACGCTCAGCAGCTTCTCAGGATAGGGTCAAAATGTCTCTTTGCTGCATGCCCGCTGGGGCTGCAGTGACCTTTATGATGACTGGCTCGTCGTCGTGAGAGGCTTCATCAGCAGCAGTATCCGTCACTTCTTGTTGAGCCTCATCACACTCCATAGCTATGAGTTTTTCGACGACCTTCCTTTTACGCTTAGGTATCTTTGTCAGATCATGGTTTGCCTCACTCTCAGACGGCCTTGGTGGTTCCCAATCTTCATCCAGATCATCAGAAGGAGGTGGGCTTGAAGAAGATGTAGACACCCCCCTTGATCTTTTCCTTGCTAGGGATGTGGAAGACAATGAATGATCATCAGGAGGAGTGGCTTCCTCAAATGATACCTCGGTTTGATTGTCAATTTCCTGATGTGCCCCTACTTTGGGAGGAACAATTATTGTGGGCACTTGTGACCCTCCATGCACCTCTGCTTGCGCATCTCCTTGCGCTGCCTCTCCTTCCACATGTACTTGGGCTTGTACTTGCACATGTTGTTGTTGTTGCGGCTGTGGTTGTTCAACACTTGTCAGATGAGTTACAACAACCTGTGTTGATTCAGGGACATTGCTGCTACTTTCTTGCGATGAGCCAACATCACTGGTCGATGGTGATTGAAGAAGTACACTGACTGCCTCTGAAGCACTCAAGGGCTTTGACTTAAGTTGGCGAGGTGGTGGAGGCACTGAGCCCAATGGAGCGGGGGTGCTGCTCCCAGCTTGGTCCCCGGCAGATCCCGCTGCTGCTGCAGGCGTACTTTTTTTTTTACTCCCAAAAAAGGCAGCGGCCGGCACACCAGCCTCCTTGGTAACTTGCTTCTTCTGCTCCTTACTAGCAACTTTCTTGCTAGAGGAGCTACGGAGACCTTTTTTTGGGCCCATCTTCTTCAGAGCAGGTCAGACAGCAGGCCGCAGTTGCACGAATTGCAGAGTTGTCTGAGGCCAGACGTGACGTCGCATGACGTTATGCTGCACACACACACCGCTGCAGGACTTCTTCCTGGCACTGGTGGTTCTCTTGAGTCTTGTGCACCTAAAAGCAATGGAAGACAGAGGAACATCAGTTCAGTTATACACCCCAAAAAAATCGAAAAAAACCCCAGAAAAATCAGCACAATCCCATGCCCTCCATGATGCTTAAATTCAAGACACCCCACAGAAAGACTAGGCACATGCAACACTCACTATTCACTACCCCTGGTGAAAAGGCCACAACAACAGGCCAAAAAAACGAAAATCACAGAAAAATCAGCACAATCCCAAGCCATCCAGCCCCTCCATGATGTTTAAATTCAAGACAACCCACAGAAAGACTAGGCACATGCACCACTCACTACCCCTGGGCATAATGGATGAAAGCTAGGCAAAATGGGTGCAGGCCTGAGAACACTGCCTGCATTCAAAATGGCCCCCTACCTCACTGCACATGGCCAGGGCCTGTAGCAGCACTCAAAATGGCCCCCAACCACATGGCCTGTCCACAACAGGCCAAAAGAACGAAAATCACAGAAAAATCAGCACAATCCCAAGCCATCCAGCCCCTCCATGATGTTTAAATTCAAGACAACCCACAGAAAGACTAGGCCCATGCACCACTCACTACCCCTGGGCATAATGGATGAAAGCTAGGCAAAATGGGTGCAGGCCTGAGAACACTGCCTGCATTCAAAATGGCCCCCTCCCTCACAGCACATGGCCAGGGCCTGTAGCAGCACTCAAAATGGCCCCCAACCACATGGCCTGTCCACAACAGGCCAAAAAAACGAAAATCACAGAAAAATCAGCACAATCCCAAGCCATCCAGCCCATCCATGATGTTTAAATTCAAGACCACCCACAGAAAGACTAGGCACATGCACCACTCACTACCCCCTGGTGAAAAGGCCACAACAGGCCAAAAAAACGAAAATCACAGAAAAATCAGCACAATCCCAAGCCATCCAGCCCCTCCATGATGTTTAAATTCAAGACAACCCACAGAAAGACTAGGCACATGCACCACTCACTACCCCTGGGCATAATGGATGAAAGCTAGGCAAAATGGGTGCAGGCCTGAGAACACTGCCTGCATTCAAAATGGCCCCCTCCCTCACAGCACATGGCCAGGGCCTGTAGCAGCACTCAAAATGGCCCCCAACCACATGGCCTGTCCACAACAGGCCAAAAAAACAAAAATCACAGAAAAATCAGCACAATCCCAAGCCATCCAGCCCCTCCATGATGTTTAAATTCAAGACAACCCACAGAAAGACTAGGCACATGCACCACTCACTACCCCTGGGCATAATGGATGAAAGCTAGGCAAAATGGGTGCAGGCCTGAGAACACTGCCTGCATTCAAAATGGCCCCCTCCCTCACAGCACATGGCCAGGGCCTGTAGCAGCACTCAAAATGGCCCCCAACTACATGGTCTGTCCACAACAGGCCAAAAAAACGAAAATCACAGAAAAATCAGCACAATCCCAAGCCATCCAGCCCCTCCATGATGTTTAAATTCAAGACAACCCACAGAAAGACTAGGCCCATGCACCACTCACTACCCCGGGTGAAAAGGCCACAACAGGCCAAATAAACGAAAATCACAGAAAAATCAGCACAATCCCAAGCCATCCAGCCCCTCCATGATGTTTAAATTCAAAACACCCCACAGAAAGACTCAGTGCACCCACCACTGAGTACCCCTGGGCAAAAGGCCCCAAAACAGCCCAAAAATCGAAAATTCCAAAATTGTAGTTGCAGCAACTGTAATGCCCCAAACAAACTTACTTGTGAAATTTCTAATCCAAAAGTGATCCAAAGAAAGTCAAAAAGGCCTCAAATCCAAATATCCAGCAGCATCCACAAAAAGTAATCCTTCCAGCTCCAGATCCAAATGAAAAGTGACCAGGAGATGTACAAAGCACTGGGAGGAGCCTGCTGGACAGGAACAGGAAGTTGAAGACCGTGGGGCACTTCCTTCCTCCCACCCCCCTCCCCAAAATGGACTCCTCGCAAAAAAAGTGCAGGCAAATGTCAACCTGAGGAGTTATTCAGATAAAAATCATCATTTCCAGAAGGTTTATGCTGCTTGCTGGTGGATTTCTTGTGCAGAATTGCAAATTTTGTATTTTCGCGAGTGCGAGATTGTTGCTGCTCGCCGCATCTCAAAGCTCGCAATTGCGAAGTACCGCGATACGTGATCACGGCGTACTCGCGTTGACAAACTCTCTCTGTACAAGTTGGCAAGCCGCGATTACGTAATCGCGCTTGCCAAATTCCCGCGGGATCCCGCAGCAAGATCCAAAATGGCGCAGCACTCGCAAAATATCAAGAAAAATAACTCGGCAAACGATGAATGACGGGAAGTAAACGCCGCGTGCCGCAAAATTGTATCACCAAGAAAAAAAAAATACGCTGCGTGTGAATTTGCGGATTTTGCGGGAAATTCGCAAATCTCGCGGATTGCGAATTTACCGAAAATCCACAAAATCCGCGAGCGGAACGGATTTTACGCCCATGCTTACCAGCAAGCCCATGTGGGAGAGTCTCATAGGTGATGCTGTTGCACCCATGGGCAATATGCCAGGTCAGGTGTCCTGGGAGTTGTGCATGCC
The DNA here is from genome assembly GCF_964263255.1 of Lissotriton vulgaris. Classification (NCBI taxonomy): domain Eukaryota; kingdom Metazoa; phylum Chordata; class Amphibia; order Caudata; family Salamandridae; genus Lissotriton; species Lissotriton vulgaris. Next base: position 1,524,433,997 of record NC_141687.1, on the reverse strand, counting down.
CCACTGCCTCTCAACGTCTTAGCCATGGGCGACCCTTCTTCCTTGGGGGACCCTCACGTGCAGGCCTGGACGATGCATGGGACGCTCCGTCAGACAGTTCCTCCTCCTCCCTCCATGTGCTGGTGTTGTACTTTGCCTTGAGGTGTCTGGCCTTGTGACACAGGGAGGGTGCTGCATGTTGGCAGCAATCTGATGGAGTGATTGGCTCATATCCCGATACACCGTCAAGAGCTCAGCCAGTGTTGCCTCCACCCGTCCATGATGTTGTACTTGCCTGGCATGTTGCTCGGCATGCTGTTCTTTCAGTTCGTTGAGGGCCACCACTACCTGGCTTACCTCCCTGGTGTCCCGCGGGTATGCCTCCAGGATGGTACTCAGTTCAGTCATACCGGGCCCTGCAGCTGACTGGCCAGAATCTCGCCTCCGCCTTGCGCCACTCCCACCACCCTGACCCACACGAGCACGGCCTGCGCTTGTGGGAACATCGAATCGACGGGACCCCCAAGTGTTGGTAGGCTGGATGTTGTCTGTCACCTCCAGGGTGCCCGCCGAAGGGTGTCCCTCATTTTTAGACTGGCTCTCTGGTGGGTCATGGGCAGGGCTCTGACCATTCTGCTGGGATGTGGTGGGAATCAGGTGGTTGGCGCAGATGTATCTGATACAGTTGCTGCAGGGGTTTGGGATCCAGAGGGGCCAGGTTGGTTGGGGTCATCCACAGTGCGTTGAGTGGCGTCGCTGTCAGTGGGGTCAGGGTCCTGCTGAGCCTGGGACTGGGATCCTTCTCCCCCCTCTTTGGGGGTGGTTTCCACACGTTGCCTCGTGGGTGTGAGAGACAGACACTGTTAATGCACTATCATCAAACATTTTAATTTGTTATCCATTGTCAACATCACAGTTCCACCAGCTTTACATTGTTGTCATTGTTCAGTTGTGTATGTAGTGGGAGAAAATTAACATGTACTGAGGGGTATTTTCCATGTTCCATTCTCTTGACAATGACTGACACAGCCATTGCTGTGTCTTGTATTGCTAGCACAACACATATACAGCAGTGCTCTATTTCACACAACATTCAGGATACAGTGTCAATCCTTATGCCTGCGTCAAGCATGCACAGGGTTTAGATGCAGCATGTTCATGTAAGAGACAGAGCGGAATTGTAAAGATTCAATTGAGCTACTTTTGATAGGTGTTGCTGTTCCGTGATGGCCAACCAATGCCAACCCCCCTGGACCTGTACACCCACTTCTAGATCATGGTTTTAGAACGTGGCACTTCTTCAAGACGCATCACCTTGTCAATACCCATGTCCATGGTGCTACCTAAGTGCATCCACAACGTTCATTAGATGGGTCAAGTGCATTGTGTGAGAGGCACAATGGACTTGAGAATCTGCACTGTGCATGTTAAATTTGGATGCGTATTCATATGAGTGATTGTTTTGTTGTGCTACATGACAATTGTGACAGTGTTGCACTCCATTGCCTGTCCCCAGGGGATAAGTTAATGTAAGGGGTGTGTGTGACAGGCCATGATAGTAGTTTGAGTGTGATTTGCAAGCGTCCATCCTTCGTGGTTTGGCTGTGCCCCCATGAAGCATGCTGCCATGATCGTGGTTGTGGGTTCCTGCACAGGATGTCTGACCTTGTCCTGGTGTTTGTGTTTGCAATGATCACAGAAGGGCCTTGTGCTGCCTACACCAGGGCCCATTGTCTACTACAGAGCTTTCCAAACTGTGTGTCCTGACACAGTACTGTGTCGCCTGCAAATGGTGGGTGTGTCGCAGGCACTTAGCACATGACTGCTGGTAAATTAGAGACATCCCTAGACACTCTGCTCTATGGTCTTTAAAAGACCTGTGCAGTGCTCTGGTGCAACTGTGTGTGTGCCCAGGAAGCTGGGGTGAGGTGACAGAGGGAGGAAAACTGAGGGAGGGATACAGAGGGAGGAGGGTGACAGAGGGAGGGAGACAGAGGGATGGAGACAGAGGAACGGAGACAGAGAAACAGAGACAGAGAAACTGAGACAGAGGAAGGGCGACAGACCGAGGCACAGAGGGATGGAGACAGAGGGATGAGACAAAGGGCTGGAAAAAGAGGTAGTGAGACAGAGGGTAACAGACAGAGGGAGACAGTCAGAGGGAGGGAGACAGACAGAGGGAGGAGGGCAACAGAGGGATGGAGACAGGTTGTTCGTGCTCTCTCGCTTGCTACACTGCCTTACTGTGTCACAAAACTGATGCATCTCCAAAAAGTGTGTCACCTACATGAAAAGTTTGGAAAGCTGTGGTCTGCTATCTTGTGTGAAATTTTACAATCCCTGTGCATTGGGCATGGTGCTTGGGTGTGTACCTGGGACATATGGGATGAGAGCAGCCTCCTACCCTACACCTTCCACCCTTTCAGCCTCCCCCTTGCAACTACCCCATACTGTTGTGTACTGCTGGGACTCATGGCCACCCACACCCATACTGTTGGGCACTGCTGGGACTTATGGACACCCACCCCCATACTTCTGGGCACTGTTGTAAGTCCCCCCATATTACATGTGTTTTTGTATACTCACCAGGCTCAACGGCTCCTACTATTCCGTGTACTCCCACCGGTGGCAACATGGTCATGACTTTCTCCTCCCAGGGCTGGTATACTGGAGGTCTGCGGGGACCACCACCTCCAGTGTGGTGTGCAGAGGTGTAGTCCTGGTCCATCTTCTTCTTGATCATCCTCCGCAGATCATACCACCTGGCCTGGCATTCCTGTCTGGTGCGCCTGATGGGTGCAGCAGCATTGGCCTTGTCAGCGATCCTCTCCCACATGCGTGTTTTTTCAGCTGTGCTGGTCTGTCTGACCAATGCACCAAACAGCTGTGGCTCGACTCTGATGACTTCATCTGTAAGGATCTCATTCTCCGGGTTAGTGAACTTTGGATTCTTGGGTGTGGTCATGGTGTAAGGTGTATGTGATTGAGGGGGTGATGGTGTGTATGGAAGCGGGTGTGTGGGTCTGATTGTGAAGGGGGTGGTGTGGGTGTAGATGTGATAGGGTGAATGTGTGAAGGTTAATGGGTGCAGTTGTTGATGTGCTGGCAGGCTCTTCTTTTAGCAAATAGGTATTTTGCAAAAGATGTTGGGTTGTATGTGTGGACCCTTTTATTGGTCAATTTGTGTGTGTGGCTTATTTTGAATTGGTGGTGTGTGTGTTATATGAGGTGGGTGTTAGTTTTGACCTCTGTTTGCCCCGGAACAATTATTGATTACATTTTTGTAACACAAGGCATCCTAAACAGGCTCACTACCTATCGTACAGTCCCTTCCCATCATAGCGATCATAACCCAGTCACACTTGATGTGGCCTGGGGAGATTACATGGGTCCAACCCTGGGACCAGTCAGATCACAGCACACCTTACGTACATCTGACCAGGGTAGAAGGCTTAAATGGGCTAAGGTGGTTCCGGAGAACTTTTATGCAGAAGTTTTCCCGAAAATCGAGGCCCTCGTGGCGATGTGCCAAAACCCAAACGCCAGTGATTGTGAGATCATAGGGTCTTTTAAGACCATGTGTGGGCAGATCTCACAGGATCTTTTGGCAAAACCCAGGAAAGGAGCGCGTAGTAAGCAGCGCTGGTTTGATGCCTCCTGCTCAAAGGCACATAAGTTACTAATGACAGCCTTGAAGAGAACTCCTAGGATCAGGGATGATATAATAATGCTGAGGAAGAATTACAAGCTAGCCGTCAAGACTAGACAAGATAACATTAAACGTGAAGCATGGGAGAACCTCCTCTCCGTGGCCGTCTTGAAAGATAGCAGGAAATTTTGGGAAACAATTAAACAGCCTTTTTTCTCTGATTCAACAAATGAAGTGATGGATTGTGTCATCCCTGATGACAAATGGCTGGACCACTTTAAAAAGGTATATAGGGATAATGGGATGGGTGGTCAAGCATGCCCCCTGGTGGCCCCGGATGCCGCTCCTATTTACTTTAATACATCTGAGGTGGAGAAAGCTATTTTGGCCACCACCACCAAGAACAAGGCCCCCGGACCTGACGGGGTGCCGGCTGATTTTTTCATACATGCACCCAAGTTATGGGCGGGGGTTTTGGCTAATGTCTTTACCGCCGTTAATGGCAACCCCATACCATCCTCCTGGGCCATTTCTACCATCGTCCCCATTTTTAAGAAGGGCCAGCGGGACGACCCTGGGTGTTATAGGCCCATATCCCTCTTGGACTCTACAGTTAAGATCCTAGGTAGAGTCCTCCTGGATAAATTGAGGGATAGTTTAGAGTGCTGCGGGGGGCTGGCCGACATTCAGTACGGCTTCAGAGAGAAGAAAGGAACAGTCGAGCAATGTTCCAACCTACACCTGTTGATCTCGAAATACACGGTGGCCAAGGAGGGGTCCCTATTCCTAGCGTTTATGGACCTCTCCTCGGCCTTCGACCTGGTGAACAGGTTTAAGTTATGGACCACACTCCTGAAGATGGGGATAGATGAGGCACTGGTCAAGTTCATGGCCTCTCTCCACCAAGAGCTTTTTGCTGCAGTGCGGGTCACTAATGAGGGAAGGTGTACGTCCCGTTTTAAGTCCATGCGAGGGGTCAGGCTGGGCTGCATACTGGCCCCGTTGCTCTTTACCATCTACATTAATGGTCTGGGAGCATATCTGGAGGATGTTGCTGGTGATGTTCCGCGTGCAGGAGCAGTTAAGATCCCAGCGCTCTTGTACGCGGACGACGCAGTGCTGATAGCCCGCACTGGTCTCTGCCTGCAACGTCTCCTGGACGCATTTGGCACATTTATGGACCTTATGGACTTAAAAATAAACGTAAATAAGTCCCATACTATGGTTGTGGGGCGCCAAGGCAGCAAAGGGAAATGTAAAATCTTTAAATGTAAGGGAGAGATCGTCACCAGAGTCTCCACGTTCCCATATCTGGGGGTTCTTTTTGATCAGAGGGGATCCTGGGGACCCCAGGTCAGGGCGAAAAGGCTGGCGGTGACAAGATCTTCAGCAGCTATAATTGGATTTGCGAGTATGTTGGGTGCTAGGCCGATGGAAGCCCTTCTGAAGATCTATAAAAGTAAATCAGTCGCTTTGGCTTCATATGGTTCACCCCTTTGGGGCTATGTTAATTTGGAACCAATTCAGAAGGCCGAAAACAGATTTATTCGGTCCCTCCTGTCTGTCCCACAGTCCACACCAACTTTTTCAATACATATGGAGGTGGGCCTGGACTTCGTCACTGATGGGCTGAACATGGCACCCCTGATCTTTTGGTTGAAGACCTGGCTCAACGAGGAGCTGTCTCTCAACCATCGGATCATGGCTGACGTCATGTCCTTGGACCACTCTAAAAGGGTGCCATGGATGGCCTATCTGATGAAGGAGTTCTCGGACCTGGGACGACCAGAACTTTTTTCATCCCCCCGGGACATCAAAAAACAAGATATAGATCCGATCAAGAAGCAATTTATGGGTAGGGCAAGAGCATCCCGTGAGGAAAAAGAACTTGTGAAACCAGCAGTGAGGAGGCATTATCTTCTTGTAAATTCATTTGCATTAGCACCTTACCTTGGCCTGGTTACGATCCCATTCCACAGATTCCTCCTAACTAAGTTTAGGTTTAATTTGTTACATTTTTATTTGGGCAATTTTAAAACGTGGGAAAAACCTGATTTAGCCCCCCCTGTTGTTGTGATCACTTTTCCGTTCAAGACACCATGCACCTTTTTATGTTTTGTGGGCTTTATTTAGAGCCCAGGAAAAAATATCTGTTACCTGTTCTGAAGGAGGCTGGTTTCACACAGGTGAGGCCAGCCCTGTTATACTTACAATCTTTGAACAGCGTACGCATTACATTTTGTATGGCCAATTTTTTGGTGGCAGCAGTTAGAACTAAAAAAATGCATCAGAACAACGGGTCTTCTTAACACTGTGCTAATCAATGTATTTACATTTTGCTAAACACAAAATGAATTTAATTTGCCTTTTTATAAAACCCATGTATTCTCCGATGTGTATAATATTGTAAATAGTTTTAACATTGTATGAAATGTTTTTATCTCTTTGTCTGATTTTTTATTAAATCGAATAAAGATATTTTTGACTGACCTCTGTTTGCATGTTTGGATGTGGCCAGGACATTGTTTCCCAATGGTGTGTACACAGGAGACGTGTTTAGTATTGTTGTGCGACTCGTTTGCGAAGTCCTTGTGCTGGTTTAAGTGTTCGTGTTATGTGTGCGGGTCGTACTTGTGTGTGCGGGTGACTTATACGGGCTGTTGGGGGGTGAGGGGTTCGCGGTCGCTTGATCGGAGTGTGTACGTGTCGTACTTGTAAGTGTGGGTGACTTATATGGGCCGATGGGGGTGGGGGTGTTCGCGGTCGCTTGATCGGGGTGTGTGCGTGTCGTACTTGTGCGTGCAGGAGACTCACACGGTATGTTGGGGGTGGGGGGATTCGCATAGGCTTGACCGGGGTGTGTGCCTGTCATTTTTGTAGATGCGGGTGACTTATATGGGCCGTTGGGGGGGTGGGGGGGTTTGCGTAGGCTTGATCGGGGTGTGTGCATGTCGTTTCTGTAGGTGCGGGTGACTTATACGGGCCGTTGGGGGATGGGGGGTTTGCGTAGGCTTGTTCGGGGTGTGTGCCTGTCGCACTTGTGCGTGAGGGTGACTTATACTGTACGTTGGGGGGTTCGCGTAGGCTTGATCGGGGTGTGTGAGTGTCGTACTTGTGCGTGAGGGTGACTTATATGGGCCGTTGGGGGGTCGGGGGGTTTGCAGTCTCTTGATCGGGGTGTGTGCCTGTCGTACTTGTGCGTGAGGGTGACTTATACGGTTCGTTGGGGGGTGGGGGGGTTCGTGTAGGCTTGATCGGGGTGTGTGAGTGTCGTACTTGTGCGTGAGGGTGACTTATACGGGCCGTTGGGGGTGGGGGGGTTCGCAGTCGCTTGATTGGGGTGTGTGCGTGTGGTACTTGTGCGTGTGGGTGACTTATACGGGCCGTTGGGGGGTGAGGGGGTTCGCGGTCACTTGATTGGGGTGTGTGCATGTCGTACTTGTGCGTGAGGGTGACCTATACGGTACGTTGGGGGGTGAGGGGGTTCGCTTAGGCTTGATCGGGGTGTGTGCGTGTCATACTTGTGCGTGAGGGTGACTTATACGGGCTGTTGGTGGTTCGCAGTCGCTTGATCAAGGTGTGTGCGTGTCGTACTTGTGCTTGAGGGTGACTTATACGGCACGTTCAGGGGTTCACGGTCACTTGATCAGAGTGTGTGCGTGTCGTACTTGTGCATGTGGGTGACTTCTACGGTCCGTTGGGGGGTTCGCTGTCACTTGATCGGGGTGTGTGCCTGTCATACTTGTGCATGAGGGTGACTTATACGGTAAGTTGGGGGGTTGGGGGGTTCGTGTAGGCTTGATCGGGGTGTGTGAGTGTCGTACTTGTGCTTGAGGGTGACTTATACAGGCCGTTGGGGGTGAGGGGGTTCCCAGTTGCTTGATCGGGGTGTGTGCTACTTGTGCGTGCGGGTGACTTATACGGCACAATGGGGGGTGGGGGGGTTCGAGTAGGCTTGATCGGAGTGTGTGCGTGTCGTACTTGTGCGTGCGGGTGACTTATATGCACGTTGGGGGGTGGGGGGTTCGTGTAGGCTTGATCGGGGTGTGTGCGTGTGGTACTTGTGCATGCGGGTGACTTATATGGCACGTTGGGGGGGTGGGGGGTTCGCGTAGGCTTGATGGGGTGTGTGGGTGTCGTATTTGTGCATGTGGAAGACTTCTACGGTCCGTTGGGGGTGGTAGGGTTCGCGGTCCCTTGATCGGGGTGTGTGCCTGTCGTACTTGTGCGTGAGGGTGACTCATACGGTATGTTGGGGGGTGGGGGGTTCACATAGGCTTGTTTGGGGTGTGTGAGTGTCGTACCTGTGCATGAGGGTGACTTATATGGGCCGTTGGGTGGTGGGGGGGTTCGCAGTTGCTTGATCAGGGTGTGTGCATGTGGTACTTGTGCGTGCGGGTGACTTATACGGCACATTGGGGGATGGGGGGATCGTGTAGGCTTGATCGGGGTGTGTGCGTGTCGTACTTGTGCATGCCAGTGACTTATGCGGCACGTTGGGGGGTGGGGGGGTTCGTGTAGCTTGATTGGGGTGTATGCGTGTGGTACTTGTGCGTGCGGGTGACTTATACGGCATGTTGGGAGGTGGGGGCGTTCGTGTAGGCTTGATCGGGGTGTGGGCCTGTTGTACTTGTGCGTGCGGGTGACTTATAAGGCATGTTTGGGGGTGGGGGGTTCGCATAGGCTTGATCGGGGTGTGTGCGTGTCTTACTTGTACATTCGGCTGACTTATACGGGCCGTTGGGGGGGTTCGCGTAGGCTTGATCGGGTGTGTGCTTGTCGTACTTGTGCGAGAGGGTGATTTATACGGCACGTTGGGGGGTGGGGGGTTCGTGGTTGCTTGATCGGGGTGTGTGCATGTCGTACTTGTGCGTGAGGGTGACTTATACGGCACGTTGGGGGGGTTCACGGTCTCTTGATCGGGGTGTGTGCATGTCGTACTTGTGCATGTCGTACTTGTGCATGCTACGAATACGAATCGTACGGCGGAATTTTTTACCGGATCAGAATCAACCTCTTTATGTTAATCTGTGAAGTGGGGGACGAGAAGAAGGGTTGCCCACTGAAAGTGACTATTCCCATGGGAAAATTTGCTATCCAATACAGATAAAATAGCTGAATGGAATTACACCAAATCTGCAAAAGGTTAGAACTTTACTCATAAGGTATGCTTTTAGTGATTTGAGTAAACCCCTTCAACCATTTTTGAGAAATTAGTATTTAAATAGGGACTCAGGATGGCCAATATTTAGGCATATCTAGACGGCTGGGAAACTCGCAGTACCAAAAGTTTTTTTAAAAAGGCCATTCTGATTGGCCAGGTGTGCTTTTCTTCCAACAGCCATTACTTTACCATGGTACAGATTGATCTGGCTCTAACAATGAAGAAAATGTTGCAGTATGGTTCGCAGTCAAAATATTGGTTTTTTATATCGACCTACACTGATATTGATTTTTTAATATCATACGGACAGAATATCGATGTCAAGAATATCGGTGACCAGAATATCGACCTTAAGGTAAGTAATATATTTTTTTTTATATATTGAAGTAAGTAATATCAAAGTAAGTAATTAACATCGTTAGCAAAATTATCATTGTTAATAATATCGATATTTATATTAGTGTTACGTATTTTAGTATGTATTTTATATGCATGTTTAACATTTTTTGTAATGTATTTTTATTATTTTTTAATATGTTTTAAATGTTTAAAAATTAGTAATTTTATTTTGTATGTAAATTTTGTGTTTTAGTATCAGAGCGGGATGTGGGTTTATAGGGGAATAGGGTGGGAAGTAATTTATTTATAATTAATTATTTAATATGTTTTTATTTATTGTTATTGATTATTAATGTATTAATAATTAATTATTAATTGGTAATTCATTTTTATTAATCGAGTAACTTATTAGTATATTATTTATAATTAATTTATTATTTTTATTGTTATTATTAATTAACTTGTTGTAAATGTAATTTTAATTGGTAATTATTTTTTATTAATTGATTAATTGATAGTTAAATTAACTGTGTTTTTTATGTGTAGCGGGTTGTGTGTTTTTGGGGGAATAGGGTGGGAAGTAATTTAATGTTATTTAAGTAAATATTAATTTAATTTTTTTCATCTTTATTTTTAATGTTTTCGTTAATTAATTATTAATGTTATTTATTAAAAAAAAATTATAATACGTATGCTACTTTAACCCCTATGCTATCCTACATTTTCCACACTGTTACACTCACTGGAGTTGGAATAGTAATTTTAACCCCTACACTATCCAACACTTTCCCTACTGTTGCACTCACTGGAGTGGGAATAGTAATTTTTACCCCTACGCTATCCAACACTTTCCCTACTGTTGCACTCACTGGAGTGGGAATAGTAATTTTAACCCCTATGCTATCCAACACTTTCCCTACTGCTGCAGTCACTGGAGTGGGAATAGTAAGTTTTACACCTACTCTGACCAACACTTTCCCAACTGTTGCACTCACTGGAGAGGGAATGGTAATTTTTACCTATCCGCTATCCAACACTTTCCCTACTGTTGCACTCACTGGAGTGGGAATAGACATTTTAACTCCTAGCTATCCAACACTTTTCCTACTGTTCGACTGTTTGGAGTTGGAATAGTAATTTTGTTCCTTACGCTATCCAACACTCTCCCTACTGTTGCACTGTTTGGAGTTGGAATAGTAATTTTATTCCCTTCACTATCTAATATTTTTTGTATTATTTTAGTTAATGTAGTATTTATTTAATTTTAAAAATATTTAAAAAATTGAATTTTTTTTACTTTGTTATATATTATTTAATTGTTATTGATATTATTGTTTTATGTGTATAGATGTATGTATAATTTATAATATATATTTTAACAATGTATAAGTTATTAAAATAATTATTTTAAAATAATAATAAGTATATATATTATATATTATATGTATATGTTTAATTAATGCAGTTCCTCATCCTGGTTCAGACCGTGAGGGGTTCACGATCTGAAATTGAGAATATGTTTAAACTGCTTCTGTCGCAATGTCTTCTCACGAACACCTACTCTTGGGTGACCTGCTATTGTTTCGATTCCATAGAATTTCAGTTCTTTCCAATTGCTGTTGTGTACTTTTTCCATGTGCTTTGCTACAGCATTTCTCTGGTCACAGTTCACTAATTCCTCTTTGAATTTTTTGAGGTCTGAGTCTAAGTCAATAGCTGATAATTCTTGTTCCAAATCTTTAAGTTGTTTCGTAATTTGCCCTAATGATATTTCAATATGTTTGACCAAGATCTCCATTAATCCCAAAGAGGACTTCAGGATGTATTCCCCCCATTCATTTAACAAATCGTTGCTGGTATCCTGGTGGTTGGGCATAAGGCTGATTCTCAGTGCCCATGGTACTCTTTACACATCCAGAAATTTCTTTAGGGCTGCCACCTCCCACTATTTGTTTATCTCTTTTTTAGACAATTTCTCCCGTTCTTAATTTGTTCTTCACATCCATATTCTCAATTTCAGATCGTTAACCCCTCACGGTCTGAACCAGGATGAGGAACTGCATTTCCACCTCTAGTCCTTCATCCCATTAATTGTCCCACTAATCAAGTTTGATCCCTCATATTATTAGATCAAGAATCCCATTTGGGATTGGAACCTTTACTTCACTTATTTTCAATGTTTGCTTTTCACATTCACATCATTTTTTCCAGTGACGCCGCAAAACATATGTAGATAGCAATAAACACTCCACAGATTTATCCAGACTTCTGACATTTGGAGCTTGCAATAGTGCTACAACCTTACCGGAGGGATATGAATTTTTCCAAGGCCCACTGGGGGAACAAGTTAGAATATTGAGTGCCTCTTTGTGAAAGAACAGGGAAAGCAGCGCCCATAATAATGCATATTAAAATGCAGACCCACTGGAGAGAATCAGTGAAAACATTGGGTGACACATTTGAATGAAAAGGAAAATAGCGCCTTTTATAATGTATACCTAAAGATAGACCCAATGGAGGGACAAAACGGGAGAAATCAGACACGATGATAATGCGAAATAAATCACCCAAAGAAATCAACTAGAGACTTAGATAAGGATACACTTAATAGCAAAGCGCAAAACGTGGGGGCATGAATAGCTACCACACAAACAACATAAACATTAGGCACTACATTTACCAACAGGCCTAGCGGCGTAGGAAACAGAGTCACGGTAATCAGGTGACTTCCTGCTACACAAGAAACCACCTTTTTTTCACTGTTTATTTAATCACTTGACAAACAAACACTTTGTAACACTAAGCCTCGTGAGAAAGCGGCGCTGGGCCGCGAAACGCGTAGAGCAGGATGCTAGCTTAATCTTGAAATATGAAATAAAATACGATAAATAAGATTGGACTACTGGTCATCTGTGAAAAGCTGGGAGTGCGCGAGATATTCTGCTTGTCAGAAAACTGAATTGATTTTGAAACAGCAAGGCTCTGCTGTACTCGGACTCGCACCGCAATCAGAGCGCTCAGAGGTCTCGAATTGGGCCATACCTGGATTTTATATATATATTCACTGAAAAAAACATAGGTTTCACACCAGTTATAGTTAGGAATTAGTATTTGAAAAAACAATGAAATTCACTGAAAAAACCATAGGTTTCACACCAGTTATAGTTACCTGGAAATTTTAAGAAATAAAACCATTGAAATTACACGTTATAGTTAGTTGGACTCATTATAACTTGCGCGTGCAATGCACTGCTGATGACGTCACATATTACATCACTCATGACATGGTCAGTGACATCACTCATGATCATATATATAATCCAATTCCTCCTTACAAAAAGAGCAGAGGCCACAACGGGGGAAAAACAGGGAAGCTTCTTTATTCACTCTGTTGATGGCGAATGTATTTCGGCAAAAGTGGTGCCCAGCTGTTACAGGTAACTTCCACAAGATCGGCGTTGTTCTCTGCCACCCTCTTTTCAATGTTAGAAGGTTCCGCCCCCAATAGTTGGAGTCCAACCTGTTGCAGTTCAAAAATGTCAACATGGACTGCAAAGCCCAGCATGCAGCAGTTCGGATTCAGGTAAGTGTTGCGTGGGACAAGATATATATATACTCCGTTTGAAAACTTTCCCCCTCCAGAAAGTCTCACGGACACCGTAGTGTTGCAGCAAAAAGAGTATTTTAATGGCAGCAAACCAAACGTTTCAGCTCTTGCCTTGATCACGTTTAGTGACAGGCATAAGTTTGCACACATTTAATAACAGAAACATAATCAACATCAACTACAGAAAATTGCACCAAAGTGGTAATGTGAAAAGAATAATATGGCGGCCATCTTAACATCATTATTTACATGTAATATTGCTGGGTTTTAGCATGTAAGGAACCTTAAAATCATCACAAATTGATCGCTTATGCTGTACAATTATGATCAAATCAATTTTCAGTACATTTTATAATTTTCATCATAATTTCCTCAAAAGAATATATAAATTGAGAAAAGAAATAATACAACTATTTATATAAGCTTGTCCGTTTCAGCAAAACATAAATACTTTGCTTTAAGGTTAGCATCTACAATGTCTATTCCTGAACTAATAGCATTATAGCCTGGTGATTACTGCTAATTGGTATGGAGACGTTATAAGCCAATCCATAACGGTATTTCATCAAATAGCTATTACTGTACAGATAGATTAAGCCCAAGTGTGCAAAAACGAAGCTTAGAATATAAAATATTAAATGTGTGCAAACATACACTGTCACTAAGCGTGATCAAGGCAAGCTGAAACGCGTTGTTTTGCTGCATTAAAAAACACTTTTTGCTGCAACACTACGGGGTACGTGAGACTTTCTGGAGGGGGAAAGTTTTGAAATTGAATGTAACAGTGTTCCAGTACCCTGCACACGGACCGCCCTGCTGACGGCCCCTACCTTTAACCGGATTATGTGGAATATATATATATATATATATATATATATATATATATATATATATATATATATATATATATATATATATATATATATATATATATATATATATATATATATATATATATATATATTCACTGAAAAAACATAGGTTATAGACCATATATCGTTAGGGATTAGCATTTACAAAATCTTAATTTACTCGCACAAAACCATTGAAATTCGCATATATAGTTAGTTGCACTAACTATATATCGCGCACCCGCAATCCTCTGCTGAGGATGTCACATATTACATCATTCATGACATGGTCAGTGACATCACTGATGACATCACTGATGACATCTCAAATGACATCACTGATGACATCACTGATGACATCTCAAATGACATCACTGATGACATCTCATTTGACATTACTTATCACATCACTGATGATATCATTCATGTGATAATACGATGAACCTCTTCAGATTCTAATATAACCTTAGATACAATCAGTGTAAACAGACACTCACAGACTGTCACTCATCCATGGAGTTACTCACACACCTAGTCAGTCATGCAAAAAATCAATCACACATCCATTTCATCAACTATACAGTTATACACACCCTACTTATTCAAACATATACTAACACATATTTACTCTCTTATACAATCCTTGATACAAGTTTACAATGATCCAAACAGCCACTTACACATTCACTGGCTCTTATGCACAGTTATTTATATATGTCAACTCTCACATGTACTGTGTTTTACATATGTACTTACTTTGACATGTAGCACTAAGATATCAATTCACTCACCAATACACTCATGCACACAGTCAACCGCCCATACAGCTAATTCCACATGCACTTTTGAACACATACATCTAGTGAATCAACTGTTCACACATCTATGCACAGAGTCACACACCTCCCAGCCACCCATACACACACACTCAGTCTCCCATACAAATACTTGGGCAACCAATCAATAACCCATATAGTTACTCATATAGCTACTGATCAACACATGCAGCAGTTTACAGAACAACAGACATAATGATGTACAAATTAAGACAGTTTAGTCACTAACCCATGCACTCAGTGAGACACATCTAATCACTCACTCATACAATCAGTCATGCACCTATTAAATCCTTCATCCAGACACTTATACATCCACTCATTCTTCAATATGTAAGACATATTTTAACTCTCCAGAAACATACAGTCACTGGATGTTGTCATCAGTGATGTCATCAGTGATGTCACTGACCATGTCATGAATGATGTAATATGTGACATCATCAGCAGTGGATTGCGGGTGCGCGATATATAGTTAGTGCAACTAACTATATATGCGAATTTCAATGGTTTTGTGCGAGTAAATTAAGGTTTTGTAAATGCTAATCCCTAACTATATATGGTCTATAACCTATGGTTTTTTCAGTGAATTTTTAAGGTTTTGTAAATGCTAATTCCTAACTATATATAGTCTATAACCTATGTTTTTTTTCAGTGAATTTCAATGGTTTTTTAATAGCAAATATCAAAAGCTGTAAAATGTATTCTTCTTTTAAATGACACTTTTTTCCTAAACTGCCTTGGTATATTCCAATATATATCAAAGACAAAAATGTAAGTGGTCAAATTAATTTTTTTCCACAATTTGAGAAAGCACAGAAACATGTGAATAAATCTGTTTCTGCTTACATGAGAGACTATGGAATGGGTTTAATATACAACAATAACTTGCGTTCCAACATTCAACACATCTACAGAAGAGATGGTGTACACTTCTCTGATGAAGGGAATAGAATATTCGTCCTTTATTTAAAAGTGTGCATTGGAACCTACTTGTAGGTACCTAAATTAGCCACAGAGCACAATAGTTCTTTTCAGAGCTACCCTACCTCTAATCATTCAAAACGTTTTTTTCTTCACCAAAGTACGCTCCCCGGTTAGCTTACCGGTGCGCGTACCGGGCGCTCTCCCCGCGAAATTTTTAAAAATTAAATTTTTTTACTTTTGCTTATATCAGCGTCCTAATCCCCCCTCAGAAAACCTATAGGGTCACAAAGTGTCTACCGTGCCCCCTTCTACCCATTCCGTACATTCTTTGTCCTCCATCTTATGACTCAATTCTACCAATACAGAAAATGGAGGACTCCCGTAACGCTGCCGGTTCGCGTACCGGGGAGCGCACCGGTAAGCGCTCGATAAAAAAAGGTGGGAAAGTAATTTACAGAAAAACTACTACAGACACTTTCATCAAATATAGAATAGGGCCTACTACTTAGCAGTCCCTACCATTTACCCAAATTTGATGGAATTCCATTGAGAAAATTATGCTGTAAGCCTGACTAAATATCCTGAGGTAAATTACCTAACAAAAACACTTATGAAGTGTTAGAATTGACAACCAATCAAAATGCTACTTTCAATATCTTCTATTATTTTATGACATTTAATTGGTTATGTACCTGAATATATATAAAGAAAGAGAGAGAAGCACAGCCATTTTGATTACTACTTCCTGAAGTACATATCAAGTGCATTTCAACTGAGAACTTAAACTTCTTTTTGATTGGTAAGATGATATTTTAAAAACTGAAGTATGTTCTGCACTTTAAGTTAAGTAGGAAAACATTTTCTAATAGTTATATACTATCCCTCTGTAATAGTTATAGAATAAGATAGACATCTCTGTTTTAGTTATGGATGGAGTTAGGCTTGTCTTGTATAATTAAGAATTAACTTAGGCTTTATCACACACATTTTTTTATATTTCTACTTCCAGTCTGATACCATACACTGCCCAAAGATAAAATCACTGTTTAAAAAAACAAACTACCTGTCTGTACTTAAACCCAACAGTGCCCTATCTGTACTGATATATTTTTTTAAAATTCGTTTTACAGCACAAAAATGGAAGGAGAGAACAAAACTAACTTGGAAATTGTTGCAAGAAGCAACACAGATACAGAAATTGACTCAGAATTCTATGATGAATCACAAGATTTTGAACTTCTGCAATGTGTGGAATCAGTAGATTTCCTAATTGAAAATGAAAAAAAATCTGACAATGAATTATTAGAAGTTCTTTTTAATTTTGAAAACGAATCAGAAAAATAAATTTTTATTTATTAATTCAAAAATTGTTTGAGACATCATTCATTTTTATATGTATTTTGTAAACTAGTAGCAAATTTATTATAATGTAAAATCAGACTTTAAAAATACTGTGCAACTTTTTTGTGTTACATAATAAGTTTGCTCATAGTACTTCCTTTCTCCCACTATATTATCTCCAATGTGTATATAACATCTCTTTATCATCTCCTGCCTCCATGGTGTTTCTGTTTTTCTGACAGACTACGCTATGAATTCCATATACCACAATAACTTCTGAAACAACATGCAAGATATTTACAAAGAAAACGGTGTTTTTTTATTTTTAGACTCTGCATTGGTACCTCCATCTTGGTACTTAAATAAAAATAAAAAAAAGAACAATCACATACAATATTTGAGCATTCCTTCATCCCATTTTCCCAATATTACGCTTCCCGATCCGCTTCCCGGTGCGCGTACCGAGCGCTCCCCCCGCAAATAAAACGATAATAATTTTATTTTTTCTTTAACCCGTGGGGCCCTTTTAAAGCCCCCTCATCAAACCTAGGGGGTCAGGGAGGATGTACTCTGCCCCCTTATGCTCATTTCCCACTTTGTTTTTTCCACCTCTTGTCTCTCGATCCTACCGAGAGACAAGATGGCGGCCGTTCCGGACTGTTTAGAATGTTGAGAGACACCGGAGAGCCAATCAGCTTCGCTTCGCGAAGTTCCGTTACGCGCCAGGTACACGAACCGGAGCGCTAACCGGAGCGCTGTCACAGATATATCTGTTTTTAAAAACGTTAATTTCTCAAAATCCACTGGAGCACATATATTGAGATATAGAAAAAGGCACGTCGGGCAAACCATATCTACAATTTTGCCAAGTTTCGTGTAAATCCATTCAGCCGTTCGAGCTAAAAGTGATTCCAACCGCCCTATGGAAAACTCAATGTTAAAAACACATTTTGGGAGCCCCCTTTTTATCGGCCCCCCTTGACGAAACCCCCCAAATTTTCAGGGGCTGCTCAGAAACAAAATGTGCCATTTTCCTGAAAATTTCAGCCAATTCCGTCCACAAACGCCAACGTTATTTGACATAGAATTTTCAGAAATCCCATAGGAAAAAAATCCGAACTATATATACCTACTGGCGACCGCCAGTAGGTAATATATATATATATATATATATATATATATATATATATATATATATATATATATATATATATATATATATATATATATATATATACATATATATATATATATATATATACATACATATATATATATATATACATATATATATATATATATATATTGATATATTATACATCGTTTATATCAATTGCAATTTGCACAATTGGATTTATCCAGTCATCTTTGTTTACATTACGTGTGTATTTTGAGGAATTACATTATGCACTTTACTGATACATGTGTCATCGACGCAACAGGTGACCAGCCAGGGATTATCCCGTGATATGGTTGTAAATATGAAGTCTGTTGTCAGTATCTATTGTTTGGTGCAACATGTGACCACAAACTGACCAATGGAAATGTATCCCCATTTTACACTAGCACTTTAAATATTGCCTTTTCCCAGCGTGCGTCATGTGATCAAGGCCTCTGTGAAGGCCGAAACGTCATGCTGTGTGCCGCTTCCTCGAGGGTACAATAAAGAAAATTGCTCACTGCACCTGAGGTCTCCGTCTTCTTTCCTGCGCAGCGGTTCCTTCACTGGGCTCCGGGCGAGAGGTTGCTGAGGATTGTTGTATATATATATATATATATATATATATATATATATATATATATATATATATATATATATTCACTGAAAAAACCATAGGTTATAGACCATATATAGTTAGGAATTCGCATTTACAAAACCTTATTTTACTCACACAAAACCATTGAAATTCCATATATAGTTAGTTGCACTAACTATATATCGCGCACCCGCAATCCACTGCTGATGATGTCACATATTACATCATTCATGACATGGTCAGTGACATCACTGATGACATCACTGATGACATCTCAAATGACATCACTGATGACATCACTGATGACAACATCCAGTGACTGTATGTTTCTGTAAAGTTAAAATATGTCTTACATATTGAAGAATGAGTGGATGTATAAGTGTCTGGATGAAGGATTTAGTAGGTGCATGACTGACTGTATGAGTGAGTGATTAAATGTGTCTCACTGAGTGCATGGGTTAGTGACTAAACTGTCTTAATTTGTGCATCATTATGTCTGTTGTTCTGTAAACTGTTGCATGTGTTGATAAGTAGCTATATGAGTAACTATATGGGTTATTGATTGGTTGCCCAAGTATTTGTATGGGAGACTACGTGTGTGTGTGGGTGGCTGGGAGGTGTATGACTCTGTGCATAGATGTGTGAGCAGTTGATTCACTAGATGTATGGTTTCAAAAGTGCATGTGGAAACAGCTGTATGGGCGGTTGACTGTGTGCATGAGTGTATTGGTGAGTGAATGGATATCTCAGTGCTACATGTCAAAGTAAGTACATATGTAAAACACAGTACATGTGAGAGTTGACATATATAAATAACTGTGCATAAGAGCCAGTGAATGTGTGAGTGGCTGTATGGATCATTGTGAACTTGTATCAGGGATTGTATAAGAGAGTAAATATGTGTTAGTATATGTTTGAATAAGTAAAGTTTGTATAACTGTATAGTGGAGGAAATGGAGGTGTGATAGATTCTTTGCATAACTGACTAGGTGTGTGAGTAACTCCATGGATGAGTGACAGTCTGTGAGTGTCTGTTTACACTGATTGTATCTAAGGTTATATTAGAGTCTGAAGAGGTTCGTCGTATTATCACATGAATGATATCATCAGTGATGTGATCAGTAATGTCAAATGAGATGTCATCAGTGATGTCATCAGTGATGTCATTTGAGATGTCATCAGTGATGTCATTTGAGATGTCATCAGTGATGTCATCAGTGATGTCACTGACCATGTCATGAATGATGTAATATGTGACATCATCAGCAGTGGATTGCGGGTGCGCGATATATAGTTAGTGCAACTAACTATATATGGAATTTCAATGGTTTTGTGTGAGTAAAATAAGGTTTTGTAAATGCGAATTCCTAACTATATATGGTCTATAACCTATGGTTTTTTCAGTGAATTTTCAAGGTTTTGTAAATGCTAATTCCTAACTATATATGGTCTAAAGCCTATGGTTTTTTCAGTGAATATATATATATATACACACATATATAAACATATATCATCTGTATATCTATATAAATACAAACATAAATGCATGCATACATATACTTATATGCATACAGATGCATGTTATTTACATGAAAGTTGAAAAAACACTAATAAAAGCAAAGCTAAAAAGCCACCTCATTACAAACAGAATGGCTTTAACTTAAACGAGGGCGAGATCTATTGCATTTTCAATGCTTGTTTACTTTGGTTCCATCAAGAAGGCATTCAGATGTGTCACACATTTGCCATAAATTCTGAATGTTAGCACTCTAGTTGCACATTAGATCACTGTAGTAAAGCTACTGCTCACCAGGGACGTCTGCTGCTGGTATTCAAAGTGCATGTTTCAGTCTGCATGTCAGAATTTTTTTAATGAAATAGAAGAGGATTTGAGAAGTCACTCAAAATGATCCCTAATTTTTCTTTCTGAAGCACTAATCATACTTTCTATGGCAAAATTAACCCCCTCATGTTGTTCCTTTTTAAATTGAGTGTTTTCAGACTTACCACTTCATTCCAATCAAGATGGCTTCTGGTGTGCCATACTTTTGTCATAAGTAAGACTGTTAGCGCTCTAGTTGTTGTTTAGAACACTCTGGGACATTCTGTCATTGGGCTATACTTGGGGTACATCTGGGTGATATTTGGGCTACATTTAGGCTCTTTTGTCTCTGGTGGCCATCTTGGGAGACTGTATGTCAGAATTTTTTAATGAAATTGAAGAGGGTTTGAGAAGTCACTCAAAATGTGCCCTAATTTTTCTTTCTGCAGCACTAATCATAATTCATATGGCAAAATATACCCCCTCATTTTGTTCCTTTTTAAATTAAATGTTTTAAGAGTTACCACTTTATTCCAATTAAGATGGCTTCAGGTGTGCCATACCTTTGTAATAAGTAGGACTGTTAGCGCTCTAGTTGTTCTTTAGAACACTCTGGGACATTCTGTCATTGGGCTATACTTGGGCTACATCTGGGTGATATTTGGGCTACATTTGGGCTCTTTTGTCTCTGGTGGCCATTTTGGGAGACTGCATGTCAGAATTTTTTAATGAAATAGAAGAGGATTTGAAAAGTCACTCAAAATGTGCCCTAATTTTTCTTTCTGTAGCACTAATAATACCTTTTATTGCATAATATACCCCCTCATTTTGTTCCTTTTTAAATTAAATGTTTTAAGAGTTACCACTTTATTCCCACCACGATGGCTCCAGGTGTGCTATACCTTTGTAATAAGTAGGACTGTTAGCGCTCTAGTTGTTCTTTAGAACACTCTGGGACATTCTGTCATTGGGCTATACTTGGGCTACATCTGGGTGATATTTGGGCTACATTTGGGCTCTTTTGTCTCTGGTGGCCATTTTGGGAGACTGTATGTCAGAATGTTTTAATGAAATAGAAAAGGATTTGAGAAGTCACTCAAAATGTGCCCTAATTTTTCATTCTGCAGCACTAATCATACTTTCTATGGCAAAATATACCCCCTTGTGTTGTTTCTTTTTAAATTAAATGTTTTAAGAGTTACCACTTTATTCCAATCAAGATGGCTTCAGGTGTGCCATACCTTTGTAATAAGTAGGACTGTTAGCGCTCTAGTTGTTCTTTAGAACACTCTGGGACATTCTGTCATCGGGCTATACTTGGGCTACATCTGGGTGATATTTGGGCTACATTTGGGCTCTTTTGTCTCTGGTGGCCATTTTGGGAGACTGCATGTCAGAATGTTTTAATGAAATAGAAAAGGATTTGAGAAGTCACTCAAAATGTGCCCTAATTTTTCATTCTGCAGCACTAATCATACTTTCTATGGCAAAATATACCCCCTCATGTTGTTTCTTTTTAAATTAAATGTTTTAAGAGTTACCACTTTATTCCAATCAAGATGGCTTCAGGTGTGCCATACCTTTGTAATAAGTAGGACTGTTAGCGCTCTAGTTGTTCTTTAGAACACTCTAGGAGGCTGCAGTAGAACACAAAGGAATCAACTGACAGTCTCTGTCCTTGTTGGATGTACATGTTTTACTGAGAATGTCAGACTTCATTTTCACATGACTGAGAAAGATAATGTGAATTTACAGAAAATATGCTTTCAGTTTAGCTTATAGATCCCCTTCCAAACCACTGTGGGAAAATCAAGAGATATTAGTTTTCTTTCAAACAATATTCATGATATCACAGCAGAAGGTTTTTTCACATGGTAAAATCACCTTAGAACCCACCACAATTCCTAAAACGAGTATGGTACCATCAACAAATGATTTATAATGTAACTAAAGTCCTAAAACCCTCTATTAACTACAATGCTTTTTAATGAGGTGCTATCATGTATATTGGTCCCAAGTTGGCTGCCAACACTTCTTGGATGAAGTGCTGACAGCCAATCAGATCAGATGTGTGGTTAGGCTCCGCCCAGATATATATCTTTTTTTGAACCTAAATTACTCAAAATCCACTGGAGCACATATATTGAGACCTAGCAAAGGCACATCGGGCTAACAGTCCCTACAATTTTGCCAAGTTTCGTGCAAATCCATTCAGCCGTTCGAGCTAAAAGTGAGGCCAACCGCCCTATGGAAATTAACATGGGAAAAACGCGTTTTGGGACCCCCCTTTTTTCTCGGCCCCCCCTTGATGAAACCCCCCCCAATTGTCAGGGGCTGCTCAGAAACAAAATGTTCCATTTTCCTGAAAATTTCAGCCAATTCCGTCCACAAACGTCAAAGTTATTAGACATAGAATTTTCAAAAATCCCATAGAGAAAAAATCCTAACTATATATACCTACTGGCAACCGCCAGTAGGTAATATATATATATATATATATATATATATATATATATATATATATATATATATATATAATTTTTCAACATTTTGGAATATTTTTAACTATGTTTATTTTAATTATATGTATTATTTACTTTATTTTACATTCTTTTTTTAACTTAAATAAAAAATTATATTTTTAACAATGATATTTTTGACATCGATATTTTTTTCTCTATATTTTTCCACTTACCATAATGTAGATAGGATTTCGATATTCTTGACTTCGATAATCTTGCTTCGATATTATTGTAGGTCGATATTCTGACCTTCGATATTTTGTCAGTGATTCATAGGCATACCCTCGCTCAAGGGGCCATGTAGTGTTCCAACACAACCCTTCCTTCAGTTAAACAAAAAATATATATATTATTTTGTGTCGCAAGTTCAGTGTTGCTACCGCCTAGTACTACAGTACCCTGTTAGGAGATGCCTGTGGTACGGCTGTAACAAAAACCATTATGAAAGCAGACCCTGTCACCCACCACCATTGTGGAGTCTATAGGCCATGTGCAGTGGGGTTGGCCGCCTGCAGTGGGCTGAGGGCAGGACCAACTCATGACTGCACACTGCTGAAGACTGTGCTCAATGGGGAATTGGGCATTAGCAATGTGTTGGTAACTGGGCCTGACTGGAGGATAACCTGCCACTACACAAGACTGAGATATCATCAGTGATGTCATCAATGATGTCATTGAACATGTTATAAGTAATATATTATGTGAAGTCATAAGCAGCACATGGCAGGGGTGAATGTCTGAGTTAGTTCACTAAATTGTCTGTCAGTCAGTCAAATTGGCTTTATTTCGATATACAAAATATCTTTAAAAGCAGTGCACACATACTACAATAATAAAAGAATAAAAACATAGCCATAAATTACATTTAGACAGAATGCAAGTAAGATACAATTAAAAATGGTGGTAATAAATTATCTAAAAAACGGTCAGACTAAATAACCTAGATTAAACAATGTGCAAAAGCCTTTTTGACCTAATTAGCCATGCCCAACTTAGAAATGTCGCCATACCACAAACAAACAGATTTTAGAATTCGCATAGCCACACTGTGGTCTCTGGTACCCAAATCTTTACACAATGGTTTTAGCCATCTATTACGGGGCGCTTTATAAGCAGGGCATTCGAACAAGAGATGGGACACTGACTCAGTCCTGAAAGGGCAGAAACAGCAATAAGGAACAGTTTGCGCTGGAATCATCCAACGTGCCTTCAGTTCTCCCACAGGAAGGACACCTAGTCTGAATTTGAAATATAAGGCCCTATCTCTAGGTTTTGAGATAATATCGAGATAGGGTTCCCGGAGGGCAACATCCTTTACCATTAAGAAATCGCTAGAGGATTTGCATAGATTGGGGTCATTATTTCTCTTATTCATTACCCAGTTCCAATACACTCTTTTCAGAGCCTCCTTAGGGGGTGCAGACCTAGAGTGCCACGCCTCACCGAGGCCCAGCTCTTCAAACAAGTTCTTTACGTCCACTAGCCACCTTATTTCTGACCAACCGGGCATGGATAATATTTCCTTCAGTCCTTCTGCATAACTGCCAAGTTCAGGGACCCTCCATATGCGAGCCCAAAGGAGAAGGGGTCTTAGTCGGGCCAAGTCTTTAATGGGGCGACAACCCATATCCAAAAGCAAAGGAAGGGTGGGAGTGCTATTGGGGAGGGACATGAGGTCTTTCAGGAATTTGTTTTTAGAGCAGGATAGCTGATCTACGTTCTGAGCTCCCCAAAGCTCAGCCCCGTAGAGCGCCGCACTAACGCCTCTTGCCGTATAAATATCTAGCACCGGGGCAATAGGTTTACGGGTAGATAGCCTCTGTTCCTTGAGGAGGGCCCCCACCACTCTTTTATGGCTAAGTAGTATTTTATGGAGGTGACTTTGCCACTTCATGGTATCAGAGAGGCGAATGCCAAGGTAATCAAACTCCTTAACTCTATCCAAGGGTACCATATTTAGAGCAGGTGGTCGGCCAAGTTTTTGGGAGGATTCAAGACCAAATATTTAGTTTTTTCCTTGTTGATCTTTAGCCCCCTTATCTCACAAAACAATTGGAAATTGTCGAGTAGGGTCTGTAGACCAACCGGGGATTTGGAAATTAGAAGGGTATCGTCTGCAAATAATAAATTGGGTATTCTCCTCCCCGCCAGGGATGGTGCATCAGCAGGGATTTTTAAGAGGTGCTCCACCACTCCATTCACATATAATGAGAACAGAGTGGGGGCAAGGACGCACCCCTGGCGAACTCCTCTATTTACTATTTTTCGAGCAGTCTTTTGGCCCTGATTGCCCCACCGTACCTGGGCAAAATTCCCAGAGTGGAGCTTCATTAATAATGATAATAGATACAGAGGCATTCCCAAATCGAACAATACCCTCCATAGGCGGTCTCGAGGCACTAGGTCAAAGGCAGTTCCCAGATCGATAAATGCAAGATACAAACTGCCTTTGCCCAATACCACCACCTTCCAGTATAACATCAGCAGTCGGAACGACTGCTCGATATTCCCCATGCCAGACCTAAATCCTGCTTGGAAGTTGGACAGAATCTTATTTTCTTCCGCCCACTGGAGAACCCTCCCAAGGACCACCTTAGTCCTTGGTTAGCTGGGTCGTCCCGGCTCCCTTTTTTAAAATTTGGGACGACCTCAGCACTCATCCAGGATTCAGGGAGAGTGGCACCGAGGTAGGTAGCATTAAGCAGGGCGGCAATAATAGTCCCCCATTCCAACAAGTTGAGTCGAAGCAGATCCCCCGGTAAACCATCCGGCCCTGCAGCTTTGTTAGGACAAGCGTTTTAATGGCATTCTCCACCTCTTTGGCAGTGAATGCCATACCCTCCCTCAACCCAGGGGGACCCGTCACTGAGAGTTCAAATGGTTCAAGGGGGGCAGGCCCATCTTCCACATTGATGGTGTAAAGGCAAGCAAAATGCTCAAACCATGACTCCTCAGTGATATTACAAGTTATGAGTGAGTCAGTGGGCCTATTCTTAGATATTACTAAGTCCCAAAAACCCCTAGAACCTCTCATTGCACTTGCTACTTTCAAATCACACCAGAACTGATTTTCCCACCCCTTCCTGGCTTCACTAATTGAGTCCCTACACCTCTTCCTAGCAATACCAATCGACCCAGTCTCCTTGGTTTTAACTGCGTTAATTAGATGCTTTTTTGCCTTCCTACAAGCGGTAGAATACCATCCTGGGTTGCCCTTAGGACGCCCCTGCTTGCCTGCTCTACCACCTCGACTATCTATAATGAAGAGATCCCCTAAAGTTTTGGTGGTAAGGTAAAAAGGGAGATGATATCTCCCTGGTGAGCTGCAGCCTATTTGCGGTTTCAACCATGATTAACCCAATTTTTAAAAACCTTCTCCTCATTAATGGCAACCTTGGCCCATTTTAGGCGACTCCCACAATTCGCGGGGCAGACAAGATTTGTCGACCTCGAGACATGAGGCCCCTGACTAGCTTTATTTGCCCTCCATAAGGTGGTTAGGGATAGAATGAGTGGATTATGGTCACTGTCCACAGATGGCTGAACCACCATGTCCAGCAGGTAGGTCCAAAGCTTAAAGTCCAGCAAGATGTAATCAATTCTGGATGAGTGACCAATCCTGTTGTACGTGTCAGCACCATCAGGGTCAGAGACTGTTCTCCCGTTAGTTGCCCTTAGCCCAAATTCCAGTGTGAGGGCGTTTAATTGCACCACCCGATTGGACCACCGCTTGATTGGTGCTGCGGTTAGAGGTGGGATTCCTCTCCTGGTATCCTCGTCTAGGGTACCCAAAATATCATCTGCTGCCAGGGGCTCATAAGAGCAGTTAAAGTCTTCGGCAAGCAAAAGATGACCGTTAGGGCTACAGGTTCTAAGTTCGTCCTTGAGGGCCACCAGGGTCGGGGATGCCAAGCCCCCATTGGGGCCTCTTACATATATATTAAAAATCTCTAGAATGCGACCACTATGGGGCCCTCTCATAGCAATTCTCTGAAGGTCAGGAGACCTAGTATCCATGTGCCTAATCTGGCAGCCCAGTAAGATACTGACCCAGACAAGTAGGCCACCAGAAGGGCGACCCCTACCTGAGGGAGAGACAATAGCGGGCACAAAGTAGGTTGTATACCCGACCTTATGATGTGGCTCCAGACACCAAGTCTCCTGGAAGATGTATATCCCAAAGGACTCCATGAAAGTATTCCACTCTGGTGACTCTAGGTTGCGGGAAAGGCCTGCTATGTTCCAGCTAACAATCTTTAGCTCATTGTCCCTTGCCACATGCTCATCTAGATGTCGGGGCATAATCAGATTGGATTCAGGGCCAGGTTCCTTTGTTACGGCCTCAGCCGCTACAGCCACACTAGAGTTGGTCAGGCTTGGGCCACCTAGAGCAGACGTGTGTGGGGGGCTAGGGGAAAGAAGGGTAGAAGCTTCATATGGGCCGGAGGAGCCCATGTCCACAAGACTGGTCCTACCACTGCTCCTAGCTGGTTTAGTGTAAGCAGGTAAGATTCTAATCAGATTGTGGCCAGCGGGTCAATAGCCCCACCTTGGCCAGTGGGAACTAGGGCCAGTGTTCTGTCGCATCAAGCTAAAGGGAGCAGGGTTGTGAGGGGGGTACCCACCTCTCCTTCCCTCCGCATAAAACCAGTCACTTGGCCAAGGGGTTATTGGACATGGATTAAAGTAACTGAGATCACGAGTGCTAATACCAGAGGGACCACCACTAGATTCCTAGTTACAAATGAATCTAACTACCCCAGGGTCTTTGAAATTAACCAGAATACAGTCTCCTCTTAGGTCTTTAGGCCTGGTGCCTACCCAGCTAACCCTTCTCACATGCATAACCCGACCATCCAAAAAGTTAGGTAAGGGTCTATTTTCCTTAAGCCAGAAAAGTGTTTTATTCTTCAGTTCGTTATAAGACTCCTGCTTGCCTGATGTAAGTGGAGGTACCCCCGTTAAGACAACAACAAATGGATGGTAGTCCGGTGGTAAGTTGGCGTGTTGGACTGGAATTACAGCCTTCTCACCTTCCTGCTGGCATTTTGGGGCTGCATTCGAATTACCAGACCCAGTCATTTTGTCTCTTTTACTATAAGCGGAAGTCTTATTCTTGGCTGGACACCCAGTGATAGAGTGGGCGGGCTCTTTGGCCTTATTGGCCACTTTTCTGTTTTTCCTAGGGGCTTCGGAATGCACTAGAGCATTCGCGGCCTTCATCCCTACATCTGGCGGAGACCCCGAGGAGACAGCCAAGTGTGCCGTCGAAGTATTTGTGTTTACCTTGATCGGTCCTTGGACTATCCCTGCTGGGTTACAATGGCAGGTGACATCCCGGACTGTTGTCCTAGGGGCTGAATTCCCTGCCATCCCATCCTCCCTTATTTTAGTATGTAATTTAATTAAAGATTTCATGGAGAAAAAATTATCCAGGGAAGCTTGTTCGAATCTATCCAGACGTTCATTCAAACCTTTCAATCTTTCTAGCATGGGGAGGATTCAAGATTTAATTAATTGCTCAATCTGAGCAAAAAGTGTGGTTTTTGCTAGGGCACCTACAGTGGGGGCAGTTTGCAAATCATCATCCAGGTGTTCACGCGGGATACGGGGAGTCCCACCTCCCGAGAAGGTACCAAGTTGTTTGCCTCCAACCCCCATACCCTTCATAGTTCCGCCCCCGGCTACAATTCTTCCTTAGTTTTTTGTAGGGTTTAGAGCAGCTACCCTTACGGGGGCTAACAATGCGTTTCCTTTTGGTAGGTACCACTCCATCTCCTACCGGCAGAGCTAGCACAGACTGGGAAGTAGTCAGTACGTGGCTGATGGGTAAGGACAGATCGGCTAAGGGGCGGGGAGTCTCGACAGGCCCTGGGGCTGGTAAGAAGTTTGTAGCCCCGCCCTGAGATATGGAATATAATCTGTCCAGACTGGCCCAAACGGTACTAACCAGTTGGTCATCTGGGCCAGGACAGTCCTCGAGCAAGGGGATAGCAACTTGCAGAGGGGAAGAGATCGATGCCAAGGGTCCCAGGGAGGAACGTTTGTGAGCAAGTGACTCATGGGAAAGGCAGCGCTAAGTTAGCACAATCTCATTCTCTACCAGCGTGACTGTGCGAGTGATGAACTGGTCCATGGTTCCACTCACACAACCGCCTCCCCCCCTTCGGCTCTTCCCAGACCGTGTTGACATAATATAAGGGGAAGAGGTTTGCATAAAAAAGAAAAGAGAGAATATGTATAATAACACAACTAGTTGGACTAAGCAAGGTTAATAGAGCTGGCAGTCCACATACCGAGAGTCAAAAGCCACCGGGGTAAGGTTCTCAGGGGGGTGGCTCGTCCCGTCCATCTCCGTCCTCGGACGGCCACAGACGGCCCGCCCTTTGCCCAGGCTTAGCCCAGCGTGCCCCCGTGCGCTCCCACGCAGCGGTAGGCTGCGGCCAAGTTACAGCGCGAGTGACGTGGCGTGGGCGTGGCGGGCAGGGAGCGCAGACCAGGTGTGGCAGGTCAAGCAGGGACTCCTGGGAGAGCGAGTCCCTGCAGCGTTTCTCTACCTGCCTGCCTGGCGTCACGCACATGCAGCTCCTCCGGTCTCCTGTAGTGTATATCCCGGGCATTCTGCGAAGCGGCACCCGCAAAGCGGCACCCGCAAAGCGGGTGTGGCGAGCAGTCAGTCAAATTCTCCAACTCCACTTCCAGACGGGCAAAAGACGGCAAGAAAGGTGTCCCACTGCTTGGAGGGAGAGGCGAGATTTTAAACGCCTCAGTGTGCCGTGGGCGTGGCGGGCAGGGAGCGCAGACCAGGTGTGGCAGGTCAAGCAGGGACTCCTGGGAGAGCGAGTCCCTGCAGCGTTTCTCTACCTGCCTGCCTGGCGTCACGCACATGCAGCTCCTCCGGTCTCCTGTAGTGTATATCCCGGGCATTCTGCGAAGCGGCACCCGCAAAGCGGCACCCGCAAAGCGGGTGCGGCGAGCAGTCAGTCAAATTCTCCAACTCCACTTCCAGACGGGCAAAAGACGGCAAGAAAGGTGTTTCACTGCTTGGAGGGAGAGGCAAGATTTTAAACGCCTCAGTGTGCCATGGGCATGGCGGGCAGGGAGCGCCGACCAGGTGTGGCAGGTCAAGCAGGGACTCCTGGGAGAGCAAGTCCATGCAGCGTTTCTCTACCTGCCTGCCTGGCATCACGCACACGCAGCTCCTCCGGTCTCCTGTAGTGTATATCCCGGGCAATCTGCGGAGCGGCACCCGCAAAGCGGGTGCAGCGAGCAGTCAGTCAAATTCTCCAACTCCACTTCCAGACGGGCAAAAGACGGCAAGAAAGGTGTCACTAAATTTTAACTGGCGAAATTCTGTTTTTTTAACATTAGTTCTTAGCTCAGTTCAACCTCTAACTGTAACGTCACTGTAACCTTTGTTTTTTACAGTAAACATATTCATTCCAACTTGAAATCCTAAATTGTAGTGGCAAAAGAGTAAAAGGATAATCATTCCTATTGCTTATTACCTATTGTTCATTTTCATATGCCTACCACACTCCCCAATCTGATTGTGGATCAACTTTCTTTCAGACAGGTAAACCATCTGTCCTCCTTCACAGAATCTCCATTCCATTTTGCTCTCTCCCCACTGGTCCCACACAATGTACGTCATGAGTGGGTGGATTTTCTTTCTGGATCCTTGGTTCCCTCACAGTATTTCATGTTTCATTTTCTTATTGCCCCAGTACTCTAAATTGTACTGCCTGTGTTTTCTCTGCTATAGGCCTTCAAAGGACTTGGAATTGTGCTGTATTTTGAAAATAGGCAGTGGACTTGGCTGTGGACATTTCACACAGAAGCACAGAGGTATTCTCTTACTCCTTTTCTGGGCAGCATAGAAAAGCACAGGTCTCCAGCACGTCCATCGCATGCCACCAGTAGCTCACAGCATGCCTCTGAGCAGCTCGCACATAATTGACAGTCTACTGACGAGAATTTGCACCTGACCTTTTAAAAAGGCAACACTTTAAAACATTATGCACCTGTCCTGTGAGGCCTGAGAAGCTCACATTGCATGGTAGCCACTTCTGAAAACGTTCTTTCTTTTACTTTCTTTCTGTATTTCTTTCGTTTTCATTCTAAGATCCTCTTACTTCGCTCTTTCTCCTCCTTTTCTTCTTTTGACGCAGTGTGTGCTGTGCGGCTTAAGAATCACAGCAGCTCGAGTGCTAAGCAATGTGTTTCCGAAGTGATCTTTCCCCAGGAGCGTTTTACGAGGAATGGGCGGGCTGTGCAACATATAGGAGGTAAAAGGGCAACAAAAGCAAGGGTCCGATCAGAGATGGGCAAGGAAGCCACAAGAACATATGAAAAAAATAATGTGAGGTTAGGGAGATTGCAAAGGTTGGGAGCGAATACAGGAACATAGGTTGTGGGTGAGTAGAATGGGAAAAGAGGTGTGAGGAGCAGATGGATAGAGAGTCGGAGGCCATGGGGCAAGAGACGGAGGGGTAGGTAGCTTGAAACAGAGATCAGAGAGAAGAGGCAGCAGAGGAGCAAGGAGCCAGAGAACAGAAAATAAAGATGTAAGAGACAGCACGCTCAGTGGCGTCACTAGGGTTGGTGTCACCCGGTGCGGGTAACTCATGGTGTCACCCCCTCACAACTTACCGTATGGACCTCCTCTGCTCTGAGTCCGTCAGTGGACACAGTTGGCAAATAACGGGACCATACAGAATTCTTAGTAACGTTTGTAAATTTAGGTCCTATATTTACAAACTGGTAAATGTGTTCAATGTTCAATTTACTGTTTAAGACCAGGAGGGCATTTGTATGTATCTTTAAGCAATACCCTGGCATCCACTGACAAAAGAAAACTGTGCAACACCCGAAAACTCAACCGGTGCTACCGTTTCTACCATTCCAATTCTGGCCACAGCTCTGAGCTGTTCAGTGAACTATGAATGAAAACTGGTCTTCAAACAATCAGATGTACCCAGAGTCTTACATTTGGATAAACGAAGGAATTAGAGTATGGCTTAAGAGGAATACAATGCCACCGTTCGAGGCTGACTGAGATTCAAAGACTTTCACACCTTTTAATACAAAGGGCAAAGGTTTTGCAGATAATAGAAAGGCGAATGAGAGCAGGATGAAAGGAGAGGTGCACAGAGGTGCCTAGAGGTCAGCTATCAGTTGTTCTGGCTACTTCCACCTGGCCTGGTGGCTAACGAGGCTGAGATTTGTTTGGGAAGCCAGAGAAAGCAAAAAGGTGGCGTTGGGTGGCAAACTATCCAGTGCTTTCAGCAGGTGCTGTTTTGTTCCATAGGGGAGATCAGCGCACCAGTAAAAATACGAGTTTCTGGACATTTGCAGATAGGAAAGAGGGCGCCAATCCATGACCCATGTCTGACTGGGAATAAACGCAACCCTTGCGAACGTGTTAATGCCAGCCCCTTACTTCACTGCACGAGGGCAGTAAAACAGTGAGGTGAGCCAGTCTGTTCCTCTCCAAAAGAGCTGGGGCGTCCCAGTCATTACTTTTATTTTTTCAAAAGCGGAAGCAAAGTTTTTTATTTACTGCACACTTTCTCAAACATATTGGGGGAAACATACATTGCAAAGGCAGCTCTGTAGGAGAATGCTTTAATTTGCACGTATGTCGAGTCTAGCGCAATAACCAGAAGCATTAAGGGCCCTTACGAGAATGAAAATGTAATGCCTGAAATGAACTGGGTGCTGCTGCCTCGGAGCATAGATCCTGGCTAAGCGCCTCCCCCCCAGTCCCCCCTTAAACCCACTGTCATTTGCTCCATGCAACGTGTGCCCCTGCCCAGCCTCATTGAAATTGAGGCGAACAAATTTAGCGACGTTAAGAGCAGATGGAGAAACCTCGTGGAAAAAAAAAATCCAGTCTCCACCTTGTTAAGAATCCAGGTTCTGCTGTATTCTTTTTTTGCTCTCTCGAGGCTCCGCGCGCGCTTCCTCGGCGTGCGCGGAAGGGAACCACGGGTTCCGTTCCCCTCGCCATCACTGCTTGGAATGATTGTCAGGCAGGAGCAGGCGATAACATCAGAGTGACTTTACAGGGACTGCATACATCGGCACTGCCAGGTCATGCGTTCAAGGATGGAAACAGCCGTACAGAAGCATTCTAGTTAATAGCCTACCACGTTTACTTTGAGTCACTGTGAAGATTTTTAGATGCAGTTTGAGAGGCACGCAAGAAGAAAAAAAACGAACCTCCTACCTCTGGTTTTAGTTACAGACAGCCATAAATGGCGTGTAATGGGTCCCTCAACCCCTTTTGCCACAGTCCCTGCTGAGAAAATCTGCAAAGACTCGTGGCGCTGAAGAGACAGTCCGCCCCCTTGCTACCGCGACACTGGACGTCAATAGACATGACGCCCAGAGGCCAAGAGGGGTGACGCGCGCCGGCGCACTTAAGCCTGCAGCACTTTTGTTTTGATTGGATATGTTGTTATTTCAGGCCTGTTCCGAGGGCTGCCCCAGTAGGAATGAGTTGGCAGATACCTGGTAGCGTGCTCGACCTGCACGTAAGGCCGTTCACCGTCCACCTTGATTGCTCCTTGCAGTTTGTAGACACTAATCCTCCTGATTAAAAAGAGCGGAGGCGAGGCTGCAGAGCGTAACCAAATTGGTGTCACCCCATGTGATGGTGTCACCCAGTGCGGTCCGCACCCCCCGCACCCCCCTAGTGACGCCGCTGAGCACGCTATTTCAACACTGTCATGTAGACAGTGATATATGTACAGGGCTGGACTGGGAACCGTAACTGGCCCTGGCAAACAGCTCAGGTGCCCCCCCCCCCGAGGGGGGATGCTAGTTTGAAGCACCACTCCCATCTCACAGCTGCCTCTTTTGTTACAGTGGGCTGATATTGCAGCTAAACTGCAAATCCGGCCCCTGGTAACAAAAGCGCCCCCCTCATTTGCTTTACACAATTTATTGGCCATTATTGTCATCTCCCGATGAACTTGTGGATTTTTCCTTATTCTTCATATTGGTATCATTATGAACTGTACCTAACTGTTTTTATCTTTTTAAAATCTTAATAAAATTATTGAACAAAAAAAAAACCGCCCCCCTCAGGGGTCCAAAACCGGCCCCCACCCTGGCAGTCCACCGGGGAAACACAAGGTGAATGCTACTGCCAGTATTGCCTTGTATATGTACAAGCATTTATGAGAGAAATGAGTGGAGAGAAAGGTTAAGCAGCACGGCAGAAGGGCATGTGGGACAGACAAGCAACGAAGATGAGGCAGGGAGCAGTAATGATGACCCATTAGCGAGTAGAGTGCTAGGAATGATGCTTAAAGAGCACCAGGAGAAAAGGAGACTGACTGCAGATGCACTCCTATGAAGTGCTAGATACTAAGTTAAAAAAAAAATACCTTCTGAAGTGTGAAGCCAGTGGAAGGACACTGCCCACTAGCCACTGGGCAGTGTTCGAATTCTGTACTTGAACCATGCTCTACGGCATGGACAGGCAAAGCAGGAAGATATGCAGAGTGAAAGAAGACGCCGTGTTGACCAGTCAGAAGCATGGACATTAGAGCAACATTAATTTCAACGAATGGTAAAGTAAGGTAAGTAATGGGTAGGCTCTAAGCCCCTTTTAAGAATTGTATTTTGAATACAAGAGGATTTCACAAGCACAGCACGAATGTTGTACAAGCAAAACCTAAAAAGGGTCAGAAAGCAATTATCCTGCAAAAAGAGAAAACAACTCTTGAAAATAAAAATTGTGACATTACCAGTAATATACTCTCAAAATTTTAATTTCACACAACTCCAAAAAGAAACCTATTTACTGATATCTCTGGGCACTACAAAGGCAACTAATCCACCTCTTTTTCTAATGGAAAAATTGTGATTCATATGATCTTTGGAAAATACTAACGAATGTGGGACTTGAGGGCATCCCCTTTCATTTGAGTAATCACTTAAGTCTGCCCTAGAGACAGCTTAAGCGGTGTCTCCTATTTTTTTTAATCATACTACATATACACATGCATATAGTGGCTTAGAGTCAGCTCAATTCTTCGCTGGTCAGCTGTAGCATCATTCACATGTTGTTTCCTCCCACCTCAGCATACAGAATGGGCTAAGGTTCAGTCCCCTTCAATCCCTTGCACTTTGAGTGACGCATTTTGGATGTTCACACCTGCGCAGTTGCCTGAAAGAGGTGCACTTCTGTGTGAGGGCTGATATGGCTGAGCTGCCAGTCCACTCGTTTATTTATATTTTATTTATATGTTCGCAATCTGTTTGTACATTGTGCGTGTTTGAAAAAAACTATACAAACGCATCCTTTCCAAGAAGAGGCCTATTGTCTTTGCCAATGCTTGTCTTATAGATCTGGCACCTGCTAAACCCTTTCATGTATAGCTAATGTACTACATTTACAGGTGCTCCGCTTTAATTTAAAGCCTTCATGCGGACGACAATGGTAGCGTTGAAGAAACTTAGTCGGACCCATGAGGCCTATAGAGGATCAAAATGTCATTACCGCGAGTCATAAATAGATAGGCACTTCTGAAATGCCATCTCACTAATCATACTGTTATGATACAAGTCTTTTATAGAGACACTCGAATGGCATTTCCAATTTATTGAGGCTCAGTGGAGATAAGGCACACCAACAGAAATTAACACGTCCAGTGCGCGCCCCTTGACATGGCCGAGGAGGGAACTGAACAGGAACTCGTGCCCTCTTTGAAGAGTAACTTCGTGGGTGAAATGTTTCTAAAAAAAAGACAAGTCTATCTGAAATATCTTTGGCGAAAATTCAAATTGCAGGACACCGTTTTAAAAAAAAGAACATCATGTTTAGACATATTTTCATGCGTTGATGTGTAAATCTAATTTTACTTAAAACTCACGCCCTCTCAAATTGTAACATTGGATGAATGAAGCATTTCTTTCATTGCTTATTATGTAAGCATTCCTGCACCGTATGGGGGCCGATCTGACAATATTTGCCAGGGCTGCTTTGGGTTCCCAGTCCGGCCCTGTGCACACCTTCACCTCGCAGAGAGATCGCCTGGTGTCATCTGGTCTCAGACAAAGAATCACAAGAAGCTATACGGTCCATTCCCACACTTCGACCATATAAGACAGGATCCTTGTTTGCCCTGGAGGCATTAGAAAGGCCATTTGAGAGTTGAGTAAATCACTCACACTTTGTATAGCACAGAGTGAAACTAGGATCTGCAAACCAGATTATCTGGATGTACATTGAGCACTAAAGCTTACAGTTCTGAAGATCACTTCCTGGGCTTGAGGAGAGAAAAGTAGAGCATGTGTGTAACCTATTGCTGCTGTAATGTCAGGGAATCCAGCAGTTGCAAAAAAAAGTACCCTTACACGATTCACCAGTGCTGTAACTTGAAAATGTGTCCAGAAAAAATGCCATGTTATGACATTGACCACACCACACCGTCTTGTAAAGCACCTTTTCCACATAATATTTTCACCAGTGACTACATTCCATCCCAGTGATTATTGAAACCCTCAGAGTCTCTTATTTTGTTTAATATCTCCATTTTGAATGTTTTACTGGGGTGGTGGGGTCATTTTCAGAACGTTCCCCTTAGACTTATCAGTTAGTTGTACCCACAGTTATAGATACTCAGGCCACTCTTTCTTCCTAAGGGCTCCTTGCCTAATTGCTAGGCAGTAGCGGTCAGGGCCAGACTGGGAACCAAAACCAGCCCTGGCAAACGACTCGGCCTCCCCCCCCCCCCATGAGGAGGGGGGCAGCCAAGCTGTTTGCGAGATCGGGTTTCTGCAGATTTTGTTACAGTGGGCCGATATTGCCGACCCCGTAACAAAAATGCCCCCTTGGTGCCCAAACCAGGCCTCCACCCTGGCACTGTGAAGTGGTGGGCCGAATGATGGGGGAATACAATCAAAATAAAAGAGAATTATAAATGTTAAAATTACACTTATCTGCTCTGATGGCCGCCTTGCTCCTGATCCTCACGTCCTTGTCAGAAGTCTGCTGCACACTGCGTTGACTCCCAGCTCCCAAACCCAGTGCTGCTTACATGCTGGGAATGCTATTTTGCCAGCATGTGAGCAACACTGTGATTGATCTAAGCATCTTGGTTCAGTGCTCAGACATTTACTTTGAGTCTGTGTTGGTTTCTCCACCAGCTGTACAACACGGCTAGGTGGAGAAAGGCTAAGTGTGCATGATGGCAAACCATCATGTGAACTTTCAGTCCCCAACACTCCATCCTTTTCCATGGTGCTGCAGCATCAGGATGAAGGGACCCACCCTCCCTCAGCTTGCAACCTGCAGGACAACAGATAACATGAAATAAAAATGTTTTATTATTATTTCATTCTTGTTTGGTTGCCTCTGCTGGCTTTCAGCAGGAAGGGGGGGGGGGCGATTCTCCTCCGTCATAATGGAGGAGCATTCCCTGTTGCTAGACCTCCTTGATGGGAATAGTGCTGAAAAAGGAGTGTTAGGCATACTTCTGTGTACTGTACTGAGTATCGAATTTAGCTCTCGCCTCCATTGGGAGCCAACGAAGAGCAAACAGGGTAGGTCTGATGTCTCCTTCTGTAGTTCTGGCAGATTCTGTCAGTTTGACTTTGAGGTGTTGGTAGCACATTAGTGATATTCTTCAGTCTTGTGCTATAGCTATGTCACAGTGAACTAGACATGCCATCAACAGGGATCTTGCCAGCTCAAGTCAGTGGTGCGTTTAAGGAAGAGGGAGAAGTTTGCAAAGGTAAGAAATCTGATCAATGTTCTTTGTTACAGCGTTCACTTGAGAGATGAAAGCGAAATTAGAATTGCAAAGGATTCCCATGATCTTGCGGTTCTGGTAGTTCGTGGATCCAAGTTCTCATTAAAGGTGAAAGTTGTTTGTTTTGAGACATTTTGTGCAAGTATCATAATTCCAGTCATTGCGGGCAACACTTGCACATTTTATGTTTGTCTTAACTTGCAATGGGATATGAATGCAGGACTGTATGGGCACTTCCTCTGAAGCAGATGGCCCTTTTTGCAAATCTTTAGTAATTTCTGCAAAATAATCCCCATCTGTCCCAACCACACAAGAGGTATGATATAGTAATTCTTCACCTGACTGAACATGGTACATTCCCACATTATCCAGCTATATCCTTTGACCTCACAAAACACAACATTGGTCTATATGTGACAGGTTTTCTTTATGCTCAAGATCAATCCAATCCCAGACTGAGTCGACGAACCCTGAAGAAGTGAGGGACCTGATCTGGCTTTTTTAAAGATCAGTACTATGTCATCAGAGACGAAACTCTGATGTGTAACAGATGTGCAGCCGCGGTCCTTGCAGGTAACTGCCGTGGGGGTGAGTGAGGGGGAATTTTAAGCGACGATGCTGAGGGAAAATTAAATAAATAATTAATTTTCCCCCTGCATCGTCCCTCGAAATCCCCCCTCACCCAGCCCCACCGCCCAACATCTGTTACCTACAAGGACCGCGGCTGGAGATGTGTGTATATTCCATCAGGTAAAAAAACTTGACATTCTACCAACAACTGAAGAGGGATTTGTGCATCTCACATAGCTCTGCCCATATGGGTTGTGGGGTTCAGTGTGTCTACTTTGGTTGAAAATACATTTTGAAGGAAAAACTGGAAATATTACCACTGAGCACATCATGCAATCTCTCGGTGAGTGGTGGGACGCAAGTTCTCTGAGATGAAAGAACGCCAAGAGCTTCAGTTACTCTGGAGTAAGCATGGAACTGGGAAAGCAAAACTCCATTGTATAGCATTACTGGATTTTGAAGTTTCCGTTCTGTGGTAAAACAGGGGGTAATGTTTGGATCATCAATTTAGCTACACTTTAATGCTGTGGACTGGGGTGACATATGTAAAGCCATGGGGTCCAGTTCCGTGGTCATCTTTCAGGTCTACCACTGGCCTTCGTAATGAATTCTTATTCCCTGATCTTGTCATGGAGTGTTTTGCCCGAGAAATCATGATGATATTATTTCAAAGCTTAATTGTATTTCCTTCTGCTGAACCCTTGTTTAGGATCGCTTGACCCTTCTCTGACATCTCTCTTCAGCATTTCTCTTTCCTCCAGTACGGCCTGGATTATTATTTTTTTAAATAGCTCCAATCATTTTTCACTGAAAACGCCCCCTCTAGATCCTGCTGGTCCATCCATCCACTGCTCTATGTAGCTGCTCCTGCTGACTGACAAAATTGTTGAAAGCTGTGAACCACAATTGTATAATTGTAATGAAGAACCCTCCCTGCCAAGTGCCTTTCAGTTGGGTTTCTGCCCCAATTTGAGTACTAAAACCATATTAACTGCTGCTAGTAATGACATGAGGATGACTCTAAATGAGAGCAACTCAGCCACCCTCATCCTTCGAGATCTATCTGTAGCATTTGATATGGTGTCTCATACTTGCCAACTTGAAAGACAATCGCACCATGTGAGGAGGGGGCAGGGCCGTGAAGGGGTGGGGCCTCGTGCACAGAAATACCTACAAGGAAGTTTTGAACCCCACCCTGTTTCAAAACCCCCTCCTTCCCAAAAAAAAAAAAAAAAAGATTGATGAGGCTGGTGTCGATGCCCTGGGGTGTTTTCACACCCCTAATGGGCGTCAGCAGTTCAAAGCCTCAGAAAACGAGCTGGAAAACCACTATTTGCAATGGTTTTCAAATTGTTTTCACTGCCACCGTGTGATATCAACTCCTCACTGGGAGACCGTGTGATGGGAGCCGATATCGGGTGTCAAACAGTGACACCACATAAGTTGGCAGGCATGGTGTCTCTTGACATTCTCATGGATAAAGTTACTGATGTAGGTGTAAACGGCACTGCCACGGCTGGTTTGCCTTTTTTTGCACAGGCCCTCTTAAGCAGGTATGCTGGCTCAATCCACTTTTAAATACAGCAATTGTGGGGCTCCAAAGGAATCTTCTTTTAGCCATATGCTTTTTAACATCTATGGAGCTTCACTTACTACTCTTATTTTATCTTATGGTTTCTAGTTTCATGGCTAGATCCCCGATTCACAGAACTAACTTAAGAAAAAATCCTAAGCTTACTACCATTTACTCATTTTGGTATTCACAGAAGGCACCTACTCATTTTGGTATTCCCAGAAGGCACTTACTCATCGATGAGTAAGTGCCTTCTGTGAATACCAAAATGAGTAAATAGTAGTAAGCTTAGGATTTTGTCTTAAGTTAGTTCTGTGAATCGGGTTGCCGTAATTGATGCTGTGATCATCCTAAGATTTGATGGAGCACTTGGCTCTCTCCAAACCTGTTTAAAGGCTCTCTTTGACAGTAGACAGTTGGATGATGGCCAACTCACTTAGACTAAAGGCAGGCAAGACTGAGGTCTGAGACTTTGGCAACACTTCCATCTGGACTTTAACTAGTGGTCTGACTCTTTAGGTGCCTGTTCTGTACCCAGATCTGGTGCATGTATTCTAGGCATTATTTTGCTAACAATCTCTCATTTGAGGCACACATTAATAAAAGCGTAGCAAGTGAGGGGGAAGGGGTGCGGTCTGCCCCGGGAGGCACGAGGTCCTCCCCCGGTCTTAACTGCAGCCGTCGCAAGGCCGCCACCGAGGAAATCGCCAGCACCCCTCCCCCTGCTCTTACCTCTTACACACGGCCTTGGGGCGGCAAATGCAGGGGCCACCACGGGCGGCCATAGGTCTAGTTATGCCACTGGTTAATAAGCTTACCTCTGCATGCTTTTGATGCTAAGAATCACAAGGAAAATCATCCCTTCACTGTCTAGTTCCTCTATAAACATTATCGCCCTGCTCCTCATCATCTGAAACTTATTTCTACACAAAGCATTTGCACTGCATGCGCTGGAGAATAGACTGGTTTACATTCCATTGATACAGTACAGACCAGGATGGAATGATGCAGTATGTGATATTACGCTGTTGGGAAGAAATATCACACTCAGCAATGTCAAACGTAGTCTAGCATGAAACTGAACCTAAAAGCTTACGCAGGAGTTCCGGGAACCCACAGGGGATTCTATCCTGATAAACCCCCAAAATTCTTAAAATTCATTGCACAGGCTACTCTCACATTATTCACTATTTGTTAATTGTTTTGCTCATTTTAGCTTCTTAAAGTTTTATGGGGACACATTAGCGTTGGGAACATTATTCATATCCACGTTCATCCTCCAGGCATTAATTGAAAAAGAATCCAAAATGGTGCAGTAGTCACTTAGCTGCATTAGGATGTGAAATATTGTAATCGAGAGAGAGATATCTTCAGCAGGCAAAGATTAGGGAAATGCAGTGCAGACAACATTTGGAAAATGCCAGGAGGGGAAAGCAGTCAAGCATGAGATCAACAAACACCATAATTAGGCGTATCTGTAGGCTAATTAATGCAGGTGTTCCATGAAAGCAAATCAGACAATTCTGGAGCAAGACAGCTCCCTCTTGTTCAACTCTTCGCTGCATGTATTAATATGGAGGAGGAAAAACACATCCACAGACAAAATACCCTAGGCAGTTTTAAAAAAGCATGTTTGCGAATATCGGACATGATGCTGAAGCAACTTTAGTAGAACCAACAAAAAGTCCTTAAATACCTTCAATAGTGTAAATGTATAAGATTTAGAATTTGCCAAACTGGACAGTCTCTATCCCCACCTGCATCTCCTTGTTCTTCCTTTCGGTCCCAAATCCTTTCCCTCCTCAAGTTCCCAACTTATATACTAAGGATAGAGATGTGAGCATAAAGGTAATTAATTATTGTATCTTTATTGACTTGCAATATCCTTATACTGAACGTCAGCGGTTACTTTATACCTTATAATACATGGTCACGCAATCATCCTTTCAACAAACTGCTTCAGTCCTTGGGGGCTAATATGGCTGAGATACCCGCCACCCCCTCTCAACACGATCCCCAAAAGAAGGGAAACCGGAAACAGTTCTTCAAAGTTTTTGGATGTGGGAGGGAGTGACCCTCCCGCGGCCGTATTTATTAAAACAAAAAATTAAACATTAAACGTTTCATATTATGTACAATTTCATTATCACATTTGCGATGTTTGGCTAATCTTAACATATTCTCTAATACAGAGGTTCTCCTAGCCGAACTAGCATCCTACAGAAACATTCTCTATAAACACTGAAATTGTACATCCTAACGTTTAAGGGCCAACGGCAAGGTCATAACCGGTGTCAAGATCCCTAACCAGACTTACCCCTCCCACTTGGGAAGGGCGACAGCACAGAGGCTTACCTCAAGTGCAACTACTAACAATTTCCCTTGACTTGTCGGGGGCACTTAAGACTCGACGCCATTTAAAGGTCGTTCGAATACTTGTGTGTGGTATCTAGAAGGTATCGTGGACCTCCCCCCACCCCACACAACTTACCGCATCTGCCGTCGCAGATGACCCTGGCCCCGGGAAATTCCTCAGGAGGGGGCTGTAACCCCTCCTACACAGGAAGGGGCCTTGACCGCCTTTCCTTAACTTCCGGCGACCCGCCCTTAGACGGGACCGCCTCCCCATTGAGGGGCCAATGGCCACCTCCCCCGAGCGCTCCCATCCGTGTTGGGTGACGCCCACTCATAGGGATCTACCAATTAGTGCTCACCGATCATGACCTTACCGCCTACCAAAAAATAAATACGACAATTCGAATTTATGAAAACATTGGTCGCTACGACCGAAAGAGCATGCTCAAAAGCAACACTACATCAAGTCCTTTTAATCGTAACAACCTAAATGATATTCACCATACTTTATTATGAAAAACAACAAAACTGATACTTTCACAACCTGTAAACGAAAAAGGAAGAACATACTTAGAAAATCCACTTTATTGCACAACAACTTGCTGTCCTCAGGGGCTGGTGGGTGGGTCAAAAATGGCTCTTTGTTCTGTCCCGAGCTCACGTGTAGCGAGGAGGTGCAGCTTCGGAGCACAAGAACAAGAGGACGTCTTCCGGCCTTGCGTCTCCTTTTATCCGTCTTCAGGGCGGGCGTAAACCCGCCCCTGCCCGTCCCGAGGGCGTGGCTGGCTGCGTCAGTGTCTAGGCCAGCCCACTCTAGGGCGGGAACAGGCGCGCCCCGGCTACGCCGCTTCGGGCATACCAGCCGAGACGCGCCTCCCGCCCAAAAATGGCTTCCCGGGGGGATCGAGGCACTCCGCCATACGTTCGGGGGGACCGAGTGGTCGCCCCTTTCCATTTACATGGAGCTTGCACAGCTATTGCTTCATTTTTTTAACACGCCGGTGGCACTTTCTTTTTTCCATATTTACAAGGTGACACATCTACATTTCATTGGCCTACATAGGATTTTACCTTCCTCTGAATTGGCTGCGTTGTATAAGAATAATATATGCAAGGTAGGCGTTCTGATGTAAAATCGCCGGGAAAAGTGACACAGCCGAGTATTAAGAAACATCCAAAAGGGCCGTGCCAGTGTGACGGCATCACCAAACAAAGCACCTTGCACTTTTTATTGATCTGCAAATTGTATATGAATTTTAGGATAGCTTAGTTGAAGCCCCTGTTTGTTAAACATGGTGTATGTACAGTGAACCAGGCAATGAGACTGTTATTCAATTTGGAAACTGACGATATCTGTTTTTTTACTGCTACATTTTTAAATCAGTCTATTAGGGCACGTAAAAGTATGTTATTTTAACAATCATGTTTTTAATTTTTGATTGTAATCATGTTTTACCTGTTTTTATCATTTGTTGTTGTGCTTTTATGGTCATCTTGTATGTACCAAATAAAGCTTCATGAATTGAATTGAATTAACACAGCGATATATATATCCAGATATATTTGCAAAAGTGGTGCATCGTCAGGAAGCAGGCCGTAGGGCATGCAGTGTGCAAAAATTCCTACTCCCTTAAAACCCAAGCGTAGGAATGACGCATTGACTGTAGCATAGG
Source organism: Lissotriton vulgaris (assembly GCF_964263255.1). Classification (NCBI taxonomy): domain Eukaryota; kingdom Metazoa; phylum Chordata; class Amphibia; order Caudata; family Salamandridae; genus Lissotriton; species Lissotriton vulgaris. The sequence goes on along the minus strand of NC_141687.1, from coordinate 1,524,390,264 downwards.
AATCTGACCAGCTGAAGTTACTTCCAACAGTGTAATCTGCAAGGCAATCACGTCGCCTCAACAGGTAAGTGCACACATAAGTTTAGTTTGGGACATGGCCCTTTTTGCAGAGTTATCCCTAAACTTTTTTCTTTCTTCCTCCTTTTTTGCGACCTGTTTTTGTTGGCTCTAGGACTCTGGGCACTTTAACATTGTTAATCAGTGCTGAAGTGCAAATACTGTGTGTAATTTGTATTGGTCATTGGTTTATCCATAATTGATATATCTGATGTACTAGTAAGTCCCTAGTAAAGTGCACCAGGGGTACCATAGGCCTGTAAATATAATTCTTCTAGTGGGCCTGCAGCCTTGATTCTGCCTCCCACGTGAGTAGCCCTGAAAAAAGTTTCTCAGACCTGCCACTGCAATGTCTGTTTGTGCAGTTTTAAATTGCCATAGTCCTGGCAAGTGCAACCACTTGCCCGGCCCAAATCTTCCCTTTTATTACATGTAAGGCACCTCTAAGGTAGGCCTAAGGTATGCCCCAGGGACAAGGTGCAGTGTATTTAAAAGGTAGGGCATCTACCTGTGTGTTTTACATGTCCTAATAGTGAAATAATGTTAATTTTGTTTTTCACCTATTGTAACGACTATCTCTCCCATAGGATAACATGGTGATTGCCTTGAAATTTCTTTTAAGTGTAATTTCCCATTGGTAGCAGATTGAGAGGTCTCTGAACTCATAATTTAAAAATACATCTTTTGGTGAAATTGGTTTTTAAACTGGTGGTTTGAAATGCCACTTTTAGAAAGTGGGCATTTTCTCGCATAACCATTCTGTGCCTCTACTTGCCTGTAGAATCCATGTCTGGGTGAGGATGGCAATTAGGCTGTTGTGCATTCACTCTAGACTGTCACACATAGGGAGCTGAGGTGTGCCTTGCATATCCTGATGGGCCATCACCAGCTGATGGGCCTTCCTGAGCTAGAGTGGCCGGAGGAGTTGTCCCTGACACCTCAATAGGGCTGTGCCTATCCTAAAAGAACAGTGTCTCCCCCCCCCCCCCCTGAAGTGTGTCTGGAGACAGGTCAGGGAAAGGCAAGGTTGTGTGCACTACAAAGACTTCCCTTTGAAGGTTGTCTACTTCAAAGGCAGAAAGGAATATAAGTATTGAATTTCTGACACTCTCCCTTCAGAACACTTCTGGACTGAGGATATTTTGGCAGGAAGAAGAGCTGTGTTGCTGTCAGGAGGGACTACCACTATGCTGTTTGAATTGCTGTGTTGGTCTGATGCCTGCTGCTGCTGTCTTGGGCAGGCAAAGGACTGGACTTTACTTTCTACATCCTGCTTCCAAAGTTTCTCCAAGGGCTTGAGTTGAGTTTGCCCTCTGTTGAAAGTCTCAGGGATATCACAGACTGCATCCATATCTTGTTACCAGCACTGAGACTCTTCTGCTGGGAGTCCTGCATTGCCAAGGGGTGACAAAACCAGTCCTGGGCCCTTTAAACTGAGTGGTTGTGCTGTAACCTCAAGAAAATCAAACCTGACACCGTCCCCTAAGATGCTACCTGCATCAAAGGCGTAGTCACAGCTCATGAGGAGCATGACGTATCGAATGTGATGATATCCCCGCCCCAGGCTCACTGACGACATTGCTTCACACCATCATCGACACCGCTGTCTGCACCGAAAAATAGAGCACTGCTTGTGAAGAGCACGATGCATCACCTTAGTAACATTGTAGCCCCTGTTGTATGGACAACAGCGCCATCGACTCTGACCTCATCTCTGACGCCGCTGCCTGCACCGTGGCTGTGGGCACTGCTTTTGAAGATCATGACACATTGTCCTGTCTCACATCCCTTCCATCAGGTCTGCTGATGACAGCACTCAGCACAGATGCTGAGCAGTTGCCTGCACCGAAGCCGTGGTCACCACTCGTCAAGAGCACGGCGCATCAACCGCGACAACATCGCAGTCCTGGCTTGCCATCACTGGCGCTCCTGACCTCAAAATCGTGGAGCTCAATCACCAGGTTATGGGGCTCCAATGCCTTAATGACTTCAGCCTGACTTTCGGAATCGACTCCCATCGACGTCAAATTTCATCGCAAGATCCTTGAGGCTTTTTCAATTCCAAATGTAATGTTTTGCATGTCTGTCCGACGCCGTATCACTGAACTGTTAAATTTGTGTTGTGCACAATACCGACATAACCCCAGTTGGCGCTATCGACTTCAAGGAACTGTATTTTTAAGTATATTCCTGCAAAATTCATATCTTTACTTGTATATGTTTGATTTACTAAGATAAATATTGGCAATTTTTCTAAACTGGCTTGGAGTCCTTTTCTCATGTTTTCACTGTGGTATTCTGTGTGTGTGTACAAATACCTTACACATTGCCTCTGAGATAAGCCTTACTGCTCATGCCAAGCAACCAAAGGGGTGAGCCCGGATTATATTAGCTGTTTAACCTACTTACCCTGACTAGTAGGAGGTTCCCTACTTAGACTGGCTACATACCGACTGTCATCTAGAGACCCCAATTTTAACAATAGGTAGCACAGTATATGTCACATTACACTACATTAAGATTTATATCCACACACACAGTAGTCTCACACAGTTTGTCACACATAGGTAGATATAGTGGTACACAGAAGTACACAATGCCTCCTTTTTATGTGAAAACACAGGACCAATGTAACAAAGTCCAAGGGGAGTTTTTCACTCTCTACTACATTGGACCCAATACAGTAGGCTGCTTGCCTCAGTCAATACTGACACATCAGCTCTTTTTTTGACGCATTGCTATAGTTGCGTCAGTCTTTAACCAACTACAGCAATACGCCACTTTTTGGCTTGATGCCTTGCGGCATCCTTCCCTTGCGCCATGGAGACCCATATTCTAAATTCACCAACCACACACACAAAACAGACACACACAATACCACAATGCCATAGTTCTGGCCCTTGGTCTATGGAGCATTGTGCATGATCAAAGGTGCTAGGTGTCGGAGTGTCGCTCTTTCAGTGTTTATCTTTTTGTAATGCCTTTAATGCAGACATGTTTATTTGTCAAAGGGCTACACGTATGAAACTCTTTTGCATTCGCAGATGGTGCGAATCGCGAAATTTGACAGTTTGCGAATACAAAATACCATCCATCGACAGGATAGAGACAAGGGCAGGGGAGGAGGAGTTGCCTTGGTAGTGAAGAACTCTCTTTCGTGCACGGTCACGCATACTCACACCATCGAAGGGGCTGACTCATTAGCTTTTACCATCTCCCTATCGCCGCAACAAGCACTGAAGGGTCTGATTGTCTACAGATCGCCGGGCCCAGTGGGTTCCTTTCTTGATGATCTCCATCAGGTCATGTCGGTCCTTGTCCTGAGATCGGAGCAATGCTTACTTGCGGGAGATTTTAATTTCCATATGGACGACCACAATGACCAAAATGCCATCAAACTGTTAGATCTCGCATCCTCCCTGGGTCTTTCCCCCTATCTTTCTGGTCCGACCCACGATAAAGGCCATACACTTGATCAGGTTTTTTCCACCATACCTATCATGAATGTAACACTTCTGCCAATCGTTTGGTCTGACCACTTCCTTGCCCATTTTGAAATACCTTCTACCTTGGCTTCCCCGGCTAGCGCCACGAGACAGCAGGGCAGCAGTTATAGGGCACTTCATCGGGTGACCCCAGATATGCTCACACATGCTCTGGTTGATCACCCTGTGGCTTGTACTGGGGACCTGGAGAAAGATCTGGAGAGCCTGCAATCCTGGCTTCTTGCCAGATTAAATGAGCTTGCTCCCTTACAGTCACCCAGGTCCGCTGCTCGACGGGTTTCTGCCCCCTGGTTCACGGAGGAATTAGCCCATGCCCGTAGGCAATGTAAAGTGGCGGAGCGGGCTTGGAGAGTCCAGTATGAGCCCGAGGCCAAACAACGGTATAAAACCATGATGAAGTCATACCATGAACTAGTCCTTCAGAGCAAGAAACGGTATCTTGCCAAAAGGATTGACGATGCTGCCAATTCCTGCAAGGAGATCTTCTCAATCGTGCGCGAATTCACTAGCCCCCGGTCCATCTCCACTCAGGGTGTTCCAGCGGAGACCTGGGCTAACACTATTGCCAATTTCTTTACCACCAAAATTAGGCAAATCCAGGTTTCCTTTCCGCTGAGAGCCCCAGATGATGTGTCTGCGGTGCCGATCGAGACGGCTTCTCTGTCTCCCTCAGGCCCAGCTCTGCTCGATTTTCCTCCCCTCTCGGTTGCCACATCTTTAGCCTTGATGAGGAACCTTAAGTCAGGCTCACCATTAGATCCGTGCCCGGCAAAATTTCTGGCAAAAATGGCAGATGCCATCAACCCCATAGCCAATCCCATCCTTAATTTATCCCTGAGCGAGGGCTTTCTGCCCCAGACCTGGAAGCAAGCCATGGTCATCCCTTTGATTAAGAAGCCCAATCTTGACCCAGAGGCACCCTCCAACTACAGGCCAATCTCGATCCTTCCAGCACTGACCAAGATCTTGGAGAAACACGTGCACAGCGTGCTTTCCGACTTCCTGGAGTCTAATGATTTACTTCATGAATCCCAATCGGGCTTTCGCTCCAACTTAAGCACCGAGACGGCGCTCTTGGAAGTCTCGGAAATCGTAAAAGAGGTGCTGGACATGGGAGGCAGGGTGATGTTAGTTATGCTAGACCTGTCGGCGGCGTTTGACACCGTCCCCCATGAGGATCTCCTCACCAGGCTCCGTGACATCGGGCTAGGGGGGACGGTGCTCAACTGGTTTTCTTCCTTTCTGGCCAACCGCCGCCAGACGGTCTGGGTCCCACCCGGATCCGCCGAGATGCCGCCATTGGGAGTCGGAGTGCCTCAGGGCTCTATTTTGAGCCCCACTCTATTTAACATCCTTATGACCCCTCTGGCGACATTGGCGGAGTCCTATGGGGCCCGGATCGTCTCTTCTGCTGACGACACTCAGCTCCTTTTCACCTGTCGCAAGAGCGAAGAGTTCGATGGAGAAAGGATCCGTGAGTGCCTTGGGGCTGTTTTTAGCTGGTTTTCACACAACAACCTTAAGTGCAACTCGGACAAATCTGAAATACTATTCTTCGGATGCCCATCAGAACCAGATTGGCAAGGATGGTGGCCTGCCGACATGTTCCCTCCCACACAGTCCTCTAAGTGGGCTAAGAACCTGGGAGTTAAAATCGACAACGAGCTTTCGCTCAAATCCCAGGTTTCCACTCTTACGGGAACATGCTTTGGGATTCTCAGAATGTTGCGCAAGTTTTTTCACCTTCTTTCGGAGCAACATCGGAGGATCACTGTTCAGGCCCTTATAGGGTCCAGATTGGACTATGCCAATGTCCTATATCTGGGCCTGCCTGAATATCTCCTCCAACGTCTGCAGGTCACCCAGAACGCTGCTGCGAGGGCCATTTTTGGCCTTCATCGCCGCACTAGCGCCTCCAATCTCCTTGTATCCCTCCACTGGCTTCCGGTGCGGAAGAGGATACTGTTTAAGGCCATGACCCTTGCCCATAAGGCCTTGCATGGCAATGGTGCCAAGTATCTCCAGAGGAGGCTGGACTTTTATCGACCTGCACGATCCCTCAGGTCAGAAGCCTTGGCTTTGGCTATGGTACCACGCATTAAAAAGGCTCGGCTAGGCGGCCGGTCTTTTAGCTTCCTTGCTCCTCAGCTATGGAACTCGTTACCGTTGTCCCTGCGAAACACCGCAAATCTGCTTGTTTTCAGGAAAGACTTGAAAACCTGGTTGTTTGCTGGATAATTTATCCCCTCCTTTGGCCCCTTTCTGTTACTGTTATGTTTCTTGCTCTTTTCCTTGGTCTGGAGCTCAAAGCGCCGGGACACTCCTTTGGAGTAGCCGTTGCGCTATAAAAGTCCCATTTTAACATAACATAACATAACATAACAAATAGCCATTCAAGATGTATTAAGGGGTTTATAGTCACAATTTTATGTAATCTTAGTAACAGCAAAAAAGTGTTGAAAAGCAACTTCAAATAGGGAATCGCAAATATTTCCTAAATGCAAACTGAGTATTTAGGAAATGCTATTATCATGAAATTCGAGTCGACGGTAACCATGCACAATTTTTGAAATGCACAAAAAAATGCATTTTTCAAAGTGCCATGTACCGCACACATGCCCCTAGGGCATGTGTGTGTTTACATGTGCACATATATATTTTGGAGTGCTTCAGGGTGGACTTAGGCCCCCGGGCACCAATGGGTTTGCATTGCCTAATTTGCGATTACCAATTAGGTAATATCAAATTAGGCAATGCTATACCATTTGCACCTATGTGCCTTTGGGCCCATAGGAACAAATGGAGTAGTATTACATAATAGCGAACACCTAATTGCGATTGCGAGTCTTTAGGAACCGCTATTAGGTAATCGCTATTTTCTTACATACCATTTTGCATTCCTTAAATAGTGATTAGCTAAAATTCGCCATTTTGAGAATGCAAAATGAACTTTTGATATATATAGCCCTAAATGTTTTGAAAATGAGGTGCATATTCTTTCATCCTATTGTATTTTTTCTCAAATTATCAAGATTATAGGCTGACGTAAAGAGATGGCTGGGTAAAAGCTCGAGGCATCCAATAGGTTCATTCTTAAAATATACAATGACCATGTTAATAAAGGGTGTCCAATGTAGGTGCAGGAGGGAATGTATCTTCTATGGATAACATGAATACCTGGCCTGGAGCCAGAGCTCCTGGCACGTTGTTGGACACTTTCTGGTTTATGAGCTTGTTTTGTTATGTTACAGATGTCTGCATTGACATGTATTGCCATTATTTTGACCCTTCAAAGCCGCCCAGGTCTGGGTACCTTAGTTGTCAGAACAATGACTGACTTAAAACAGTAACTCGTTATTGTAAATGTTGGGACTGTATACCAAAAGGCGGAAGTCAGCTTCGTAACCGTTCATATTTTTGGAAACGTGGGAACAGAGTGGCATGGAGGGAGTTGAGTTTTGTGCCAGAATCACACTCTATGGTAAAGTGAGAAATCCGACATTGTAATTCATCACTCTCCATTTAAATGTTTTGTTTTGCTTGTGTTAACTGTCAACTATGTATTCAAAAGGCCCGCTTTTTTTAGCACTGTTTCTTTAAATTGCGTCCGACTCACAAAAAAAGCCACCATGTAATTAGTATTCTTCCAATTTTTTACGTCCCGGAGATTTAAGGCTTCTGGGTACATTGCAGCTCAGACGAGTTCTGCCTCAAAATTGCTTCTTTATGAGAAACACATTTTCTATTTTCTCAGCTCCTGCACCAGGGTGCGATTTACTCTGCTGCGATGAAAAGAGCGTTCCAATTTAGTCAAAATGAAAAGTAAATTAAAGCCTGATTTGAATGCTAAGATGGAGAGAGACAGGAGGGACAACAGGGAAAAGTCACTGAAGGATAGAAAGTTTTGCAAGGGATAACAATCACCTACTCGGAAGCATTCTCTATGGGTGCTGGCGGATGTATGTTGTTACAATGCATACTTTTACAACGCATACCTTTACAACGCATTTTTTACACCGCAACATCCATTACAACGCATTCCATTACAACGCATGCCATTACAAAGAATTATTTGAAACTACCTTTACAACGCATTCCACTACAACGCATTCTACATTAACAACGCATACCATTACAACGCATACCATTACATTGCATGTATGGTAAGTATTGGATAGTGTAGGGGTAAAAATTACTATTCTAACTCCAGGGGGGTGCAACAGTAGGGTAAGTGTTGGATAGTGTAGGGGTAAAAATGACTATTCTAACTCCAGGGGATGCAACAGTAGGGTAAGTGTTGGATAGTGTAGTTATGCATTGTAATGGTATGCGTTGTAATGACTGCATTGTAATGACATGCGTTGTAGTAGTATGCGTTGTAGTGACATGCGTTGTAATGGTTGCGTTGTAATGGCATGCGTTGTAATGGGTGTTGCGTTGTAAAAGTTTTGTTGTAATGTTAGTGCGTTGTAAAAGTTGCATTGTAAGTGTTGTTTTCCGTGCTGGCCAGTGTTTGAAATGGAAATATAAAAGTGTATGTATTCATTACTCCAGAGCCCCTATTTGCTACCGAAAAGTGCAGTTACTTTCTTATTAAAAGTGCAGGGACTCACCTTTCAAATTCCAGAAGTGCAGATACTGAGTACCTGCGAGTGCCTGCCTATTTAAAGCACTGGTACTCGGGCAGTCCGTAGGACGTCCCAAAACTTTAGAGATTATTGCCGTGTAACTGAATAAACAATGTAACCAAGTCTTGGATTTGCCTCTCCTAAGGTAGCTAAATTGGGCAGTCGAGATTTAGGTTCGGATCCTTTAGAATGTAGCAGAGGGTTACTCCATCACAAACACAACATATATCCTGTTGGCTGCACTACAAGTGCCATAGGGGGTATGGTGGATGAGGTATCGCGCATATTTTTGATGGAGTATCCCATCCTTTGAACGTAAAATGTGGCCCTTTGTCTAGGAGGTAGTAGAATGTTTAGAACTAAGATAATGTTTGTCACGTTAAAGTTTTCTCGATTATTTTAGCTTTCTTTAGGCATTGGAAATATTGGGCATTTAAAATGCTGACAAATAAAAGAGACCAAAATACTCTAGCCCATTCTTAGATACAACTCAAATGCAACAAGGCTCTATAATTTAAATAGCCACAGCTCCTATGGATAATACCATTCTGATGGGCATCTTAGGACATTCTCTGTAACCTCTGAACCATCCAGGTCTCACTTCTTTATCTAAGGCTTTGTTGTAGTCTTCTTTTAATGGAACTAAAGAGCAAGCAGAATGTCACAAAGTTTCAAGTATGCTGAAATGCCTCTGTATTTTACCCCACTATCTCAAACGTCCTTGACTAAAGTGGGATAACCGAGGAGGCTAGGGTCCATACAGCTGAGAATTTGTCAAACATATATTAGACACCCAAAACACTGTCACAAAAAACTGAATTAGGATTCCAACACTATGAATAAATAGTTTCCAGGTACCAAAAAACTGGTCCAAGAATGATATAGGCTCTGGTGATCAGTGATGTTAAAGAAACCGGGCGAGGCTCTAACTGTTTTAAAATTCCCTGTGATGTCGGATGAACTGGGGTATATGGTTAGGGTCCAGTTGAATACTTAATAAACTGCAATATCTCCAGCACCACATTAGGAATATTAATGGTCAATCAGTTCTGAAATTAGAGTGAATACCCTAGTCCAATGGGCCACTGCCCTATATATAAATTAAAAGTTAAAAAGCCTCCCTTTTATTGGGGATGGAAAAAGGGGGGAAAGGGATGCTATGGGTCATGTAAACCTCTCTTGCAGGTGCACAAACTCATTCTGAAGCTAATGTGTTAAATGCAGGTGGCACTTCCTGCACAAAAACAATACTGCATGCAAAGCAGGCACCCTTGCATCACGGTGCAAGGGTGCTTGCACTGGTACTAGGCTGCCAAATGGGCACCAGCGCAGTGGAAAAGTCAGGAATGAACTGTATGCCTTAAATATGGCACATACCTGCTTTTTAGCAGTGACCCTCTGCAGTGGTGTGCACCACTAGTCCATAAAAATGCCACTGAGTATCTACTACGTAACAATCAGCTTCTGCACAAAAAACTCAAAATAATAATCGTTCCATCCTGAGCAAAATCTAATCTTTTTTGCTTTCTTGTCCTTCTTTCCTGTCTAATCTATGACATAATCATAACCCTCAAGAAAGCCTTCAACGTCTCCCAGAGCACCATGAGATAAACCAATTCTTCGGATTAATCGAAAAATAACTCAAAGGTATCAGTTCCGATGGCCTTGTTTCTTGCTTGAGGGTGCATTATTCCCAGGATATAAGTGGGAGACCCACCAAATATCACAATTGCAATTCAACTGTGATCTGAGAATTATTATAGGTTCAATTAGGGTACCACCTAGTGGTAAAATGAGGTCTGTGAGCAAATAGTTTCTTCTTCTTGAATATTTATTGTTTACTACTAAAAAAGTGAATCCCTGAAACTATGGATTTAAATACTGTTATTTTCTCCAAGTGTAAATGTTCCCATGATATGTCTTACATTTTGTAATAAATTGGAATTCATACTTCGATGTAATGTACTGAAACCATACGTAGGAGAACAAGTTAATTTAAGACGATCAGCAAGAACATATGGCACTGGATAATTCGAAGATCAGACTGCCATTGCGTGCAGCATTAGCATCATCTACATGCTGGGGCTCTAACCTCTGTGGGACACTCGGGATTAGGCCCTAGCAATATCTTAGCTAAGGGCTCCCTTTTTTGAGAGCAGCACTGACAATGCTAATGGCGTCATACCTTCAGCATGTGTGTCATTATTTCAGATGAGTGCTGCAGAAGAGGCAATTGAAAGCCCACCAAAACTTGGCACATGAACAAAGGTGCATTCTAGGCCAATCAAATCATCTCTTTTCAATGCCACTGTTTAGCATATTCGAAGGATGTTCCCTCTCTGCTCCTCCATGGTGAAAGCTAATCACGTGCCTGCCATGTCACAATGCCTGACCTGCCTGATCTTGGGCGTGGCCAGTGTGTGAACTCATTTAGTCCACTACTTGGAAAGCTTCCAAGGCGGTCCCTCTCTGGTCCTACATACTACTAACCAATCACAATTCCCCCAGTTTAAGCAAATACTTGATCTGCCTGATTCTGGGCGTTACCAAGGTTAATACCTGACTCGTGCGATGTTCGCATTCTGTTTAAAACCTTCTAAAGGGACGCGATGGGTGTGCCATCTCGTTTCCCCTATAAATACATGGTCATTATATATTATTAATACAACCTCCATCCTTACTCTTTTATCTTCCGCCTCTGCTGCCCAGTTGCAGGTGTGGCCTGTGTAATTATCAAACCACCTCCTGTCCGTCACTGGTAAATCAATCTTTCCAATATTTGTCTCAATAATGCTGCCCAAATACCTCTCAGTCTCCCTATATGTCCCTCATTACTGGTTTAAAGTCTCAAGCACATGGCTCCAAAACAACGGCACCCCTACACCCCAAGGTCTCAATGAATTTACAAGAATCCGTGTTTCACAAGTCATTCACAATCCAACCTATCCCACTCCTAATAATCACTTTCCAACGGAAGAGTTGCAATTCAAAGTAACCTGGCTAAACACTCCACATAGGCTCACAGGTCTAAATCCCATAGGCCAGAGTCAGAAGTCCTCATGTTCCATAGGTTCACAATCTGGCCTGCTACCCAAAGGAGACCTCCCATATCTCTAGCCACCCATTACAGGAAGTAATGCAATCGTAATCACTGTCTAATCTCTGCTACACAGATCTAAGTCTACTAATCCACCTGACCTCTTCTCACCTGAGTTTGAGTTCCCATTCACCCCCTCTGACATTGGGAGTGATTCTTTGGATCTCATGGAATTTGACACTAGTTTGAGTGGGGAGGTTGTCCTTGATATGTTGATAGTTTGGGGATCTAACATCGCCATTTAATATTGCACAACAGTGTTCCTGGATCCTGATTTTGAGGACTGTTTTTGTGCATACATTTTGCAAAACTCACATGCGATGACATAAATAACTCCAAAGCTGTTACAATTAATGAACTCAATAATGTGATACTGCCTCCTGGTATTGTATTTGAAATGTTTAATGCGACCTATGCCTTGAACACAGACGCTGAAAGATCTGCAAGTATAAAGACAATTGTCTTGCGGGTGTGTGGAAGAGAAGGAAGTGGTTCAGGTATTCCGGTCCTGCATCATGGAGAGTTTTGTAGGCATGTGTAGGGAGCTTAAAGGTGATTCGCTTGTTGATAGGGAGCCAGTGGAGTTGTTAGAGGTGTTGTGTAATGTGGTTGCCGTGCGGATGTCGAGGACCAGTCTGGCTCTGGCGTTTTGGACATTCTGTAGTTTCCTGATTTGTTTCTAGGTGACACTGGTGTAGAGTGCATTGGCACACCAAGGCTTGTCCCTGTTGCCTAGATGGATGGGGCATTGGGATGGATCTTAAAAATGAATCCCTTTCAATAAAACACTATGCTGTCTGTGCATCTGAGTGCTGGGATCTGTGCAACATATCCTTTTTAGGTCAGGTGTTAGCTAAGATCTTTTGATTTTACTAAAATACTATGTATAATAAACTTACATGTATGGGCTTTCAGCCAATCAGATACATGAGTAACATCTATACATTTCATGTGAATAATTCTAATTGGAAATATTTCAGTTCTGAAGATATGAGACTTTAAAACATTGCTTATGTCTGTGGAAGGGAAAAGTTGTCTTTGGAGTGTCTCAGTCACTTATGGTCTCCCCTTCACATCACTTTCCTCAGCATTCCCTCATTCTGTTAGACAGTTGCACTCTTTTTCTCATCTTTCAGACATCCCTAATTTGCATATCTCATACGTCATCTCCTTGTGCTTTTGCACTATCTTTTCACTCTTCTCTTAAAAAAGGCATTTTCATTAATCTCCTCCAATTTGTTAATCCCCACAAGCAAACACAGCCATCCCATTCACACGCAGCACTGTTTTTTATTTTATTTTGGTGCTGTCAGTATTTTGACAGCTGTCTATCTCCTTCACACACTTTCCCACAGAATCACAATTACAACTGGCGCCTAAATATGTGACCATCGCTATGTGCACTTTGCACACAGGCCAATGATTGGATGTGTATGGATCTCAACATCATTATAACCTACTGATAGGCACGGTGAACATCTCACACTTGAGCTTCAGCTCCAGAACTTTCAAATGTGCCCTGTCAATAAATCCCATTGAAATGCTGAACTCACCCAGGCACCTAGAAGTGACTCACTTAACTACACTTCCTCCACTCGACTCACTACATACATTCACTATTCGCATTACACCCCTCACTCCACATCGGCAAAAAGAGAAAAACTCCTCTCACAGGACCTTCATACCCCTTTTGCGATTACATGGGAAAAATAAACAGGCACTTCATCAATTAAATGTTCTGATTTATGAGTTTTCCAGTTATTGTTGAGAATTCACCATTGTTTTTGCCTTTATAAGTAAGGAATATGAATTAGGGAACTGATAAGAACCTGTTCCAAAGTACGTTTTTGAATACTTCCATGTCTGAGACCCAACCACACCCACCTCAATGAAGTCATTTTCCATTGGTATTCTATTGTGCCACTCACACTTTATTTCCGCCCGATTTCAGCATACAGATTAGGACAATGGGCCAGATCACTTCAGTCATTGGCTAACTTCACTATGAGTGTTCTGGCCCTTCACAAGGAGCATGTTCACAAGTAAAGTAGTTCCCTTAAGTGACAGGGACTACTATGTGCTTTTTGTAACCCAAAACTATTTTTGCATTCAGCTAATTTTTGTTCGATGGATGAGCAACCAGAAACTTTCCTAACCATAACATTTTTCAAAACCCATGACAAAAAAAGCATGGAGAAAGTCAAAAATGCTGGTGGACAATGCCAAACATATATCAGCTTTGCCAGTGCTTGTTTTGAATGTTCAATCATTGGATACTAAGACTTGGCAGTTATTTAAAATGCAATTTCAGTAACGATGCTAGTAAACGGACAGAGCCCCTTTTTTATTTATAGTTATGCAGTTGTTAAACTGTCTATAGATTTGTAGGCAATTTTTCTGAGTGAATTCAGTGGATTTAAATACCTGTCAAAGCATGTCAGACTCATAGAAAAAGGTTCAATGTGCCCGCGCTGGGTACCTTGCACCATGCCACCCCCAGCAGAGAGAACCTTTATTGTTCACTGCAAAGTGCGGAAGTATGTGAGTTGAAGGGGCCTAGAGCAGAGAGGACAGTATGTATTGAGAGGCTGGAGGGATCCAGAGAGGGCATTGAGTATTCAGAGGTTACTGGGAGTAGATGGGGCATCGAGAGGACATAAAGTGAAAGGGGCAGAGAGGGCAGTGTTTGAGCAAAAGGCGCAGTGTGTGTGCAGTGCAGGCAGGGGCATAGGTTCGACTCATAAATCAGTGTCGTGATCCATTCTTAAAACCGCTCAAATAGCATAGATATCAAAAGTGGATAAGACGCAATTCTTACCAATCTGTATTCAAGATTGGTCATATGGCATGGACCTCACCATGACTTTTGTAAACCTGGCCTCCATGTCTTCACGTGAGCCAAAATAAGCAGCAATGTTAATCTGTTGTTTAATAGAACATCCTATTTGAGCAATGGTCGATGTGCTATCAAAATCTGTTTCTTGTGTTTGATCAAAGGGAGGTGCCAGTACTGATGATGTTTATTTAATGCTAGAACTAATCACCCACAGCAAGAAAATTAATTCAAGAAAGGGTACTGCTGCTTAGTCGCAATTTTATTTTATAGAAATTCAACAATTGTTATAAAATGTATCTTTACATCAGAAAAGAGAAACATTAGAAAAATCAGGACAAAAACGGACACATCAAACTGCATTCAATTGAACACTTTGAACATTCAAAACCTCAATCATGTCACATTCAAAAAACATTCACCACATTCAAACCTGGATCAAGCATACCACATACTACTGCTACAATAAAAAGAAAATACAAACTGGATCTGCATAAATTATACAATAGTTAAGTACAATTGTTTAAAAATCGTACATTCCCGTAGATTTTTTACATTTTTCACCATTCATTAAGGGATAATACAAGTAGGTAGTGTACACAGGATGGTAAAGAATCTGGAGGTAGAAATGACTCCTATACACACAAGCAGACCAGTAGAATATATTATATTTATGTGTTTTTGCCATAGGGAAGCGCAGCAGGCCTTGCTGATGCGCTCACCCTAAGGCAAAAGAAAAGGGCAGGAATTCACCATATCTATTAGATGCGGTGCATTCCTGTCCTTTTCCCCTGTGACGGCGCACAATGGACTGCCATGCACCAATGCAGGCACTTTTACACCATGTTGCAAGGGTGCCTGCGTTGCGGGCATGATTATTTTTGTGCTGGAAGGGAAACCTTCCTGCACAAAAACAATTACAAGACGCTTTTTCCTATTTCTGTGCACGCTGCAGAATGTAGCACACATAGAAAGAGAAAAAACGAGGAGAAATAAAGATATTTCACCTCGTTATGCCTCCCTTACACCTCCCCTGGGGAGGCGTAGGTTTTTGGCGCTGCCTCAGCCTCATGATTTCTCACAAATCTGGGGCAGTGTCAAAAAGCCATGGATGCTGCAGGAAATAGCCACAGCATCATCCATGGAACGCCCTTTTCACGCAGTTTTCTGCGTGAAAGGGGCACATATTTATAAGGCCATAAAAAGCCACATAACGTGGCTTTACGTGGTCTTATAAATATGTCAGTGGCACATTGCGCCACCAGAACATCAAAAAAGTGATGTTCCGGCTGTGCAAAAGTGCCGGTGGGACCTTATTTTGTGTTTGTGCAGCAAAAACACGTGCATATTCCTCTCCATAAGAAACAACCCAGCCTCACTACACAACTAATATCGTTATTGTCGATGATGCAAGGTCACATAAACTCAGGGGCATTTTTGTGGTGCAGGGCATTGCAGCAAGTCACCTTGCTGTGCTGTGTCACAGGGAAAGGGTTGAATGTGCCATATTTATCCAATGCGGCGCATTCCTGTCTGTTTTGGCATATTAGAACAGGCGCTGGCACCCTTGCACCATGGTACAAGGGTACCTGTGTTGCAGCCAGGATTGTTTTTGTGCAGAAAGGTACACCTTCCTACACAAAAACAATCCTGAGAGTAGTTTTCCACTTTCTATATGTGCTGCAGAATGCATACATAGAAAGAGGAAAAAACACGGAGAAATAAAGATATTTCGCCTTGTAATGCCTTACCTGGGGAGGGGTATCCTTTTGGCGCATTCCCAGGTTTACATGGTCTTGTATATCTGGGAATGCGTCAAAAAGCAGGGGAGTTGAATGGGAACACCCACACAACTAGAAAGAAGTGTGCAGTTCCTATCAAGATGTGTGGGGAAGACAGGTCTTTCTTCTGGATGCCCTCATACACCCTGAGAGGTGTCATGCTTCATCATAGGGCGTTTGCCCCTCGTCAGCCCGCGCTGCAATGCCTGTCGGGGCTCTTTGGCGGAGATCTTTTGAAGAAGAAGTAATAAGGTGCATGAGGGTGTGGGGGCTGGGTAGTGCACAAGGGGGTGAGATAGCTAAAATAGGTATGGAGCAGTCCTATTAGGTCAAATTTTAATAAACTAGGTAGCTCTAGCCTAATTAAAAACTGTGTGTGTGCCCCTGTGTTGAAAATAATGTTCCTCAAGGGTCAATCTTTGTGTGAATGGTCAACATGTTTCATGCCTAATGGGTCAATTGGTACTTTGTCAGGACCTGAAAAGTGTGAAGGAGTGCACTACCACCTGGTATTCAGTATAGTGACATGAATTACCAGGGACAGTAGGAAAGCCCTAGTAGACATGTACCGGGGTGTTCTGTAGACCTGTAGAAGAAAAAGGGGGGGGGGAAGAACAAGAGGGGAAGGGACAACCAAAAAATGGCATTAAAGCATTGGCCTGGTTGGAAGAATTACATTGCCAATGGTGGCAATACAGCATGATACTACAACTGGGTATCAACACATCTTATTAAAATCATAACATGTTCGCCAATAAGTGCGACTGGTCAGAGAAATAAACATCAACACATGTGGTCGTGTTATTGGAAATAATAGTGGTAATACCACACGTTAAGGATACATATAAATCAGGTATATCAGGTAGATTCAGAAGTGAGTTGGGCTGGTCAAGTGAAAAAGCAATTGTAAAAAGTAATGGCAGCGGGTGGACAGTGTTAACATTTTTTAAAAAGTTAAGGCCAGGTAAGTGAGCTACAGCAAAAACGTGACAATTGACTAACAAATATGAGCATTCCTACTGTTTAGCGTGGCGAGTGGTGTAGCACTGTAGACCCCACAACGCTGCTAAGTGGCCTTGCGTACGTTTGTACCGAGGCTAGTGACATCAAAGTTAAATTGCATAGTAGCATCGAAACTGACTCCAAGGGTTATGTTATCATAGAGCGGGAGGTACCACTGGGCTAGTGCGTCAATGGCCACCCAAGGCTAGTAAAGTCAATGTTAAATGGGTAGTGGCATGAGATCTATTGTTTGTCTCCAAGGGTGGTATTATCACAAGGCTGGAGGGAACGCTGGGTTAGTGTGTAAATGGCCACCCGACTGAGGTGTTGGCAATCGGGACAGAGTGCTGACAGTAAAAGTTAAAAAAACGGAGTGCTGGAAGTTAAATACCGGCAATGAGGCAATGAAGCAATCGTGTATGATTAAACTTATCCGTGAAGATGCTGTGGTGGGTGCTCTCCAAAGCTGGGCTAGTGCATCAATGGCTACCCGAGGTTAGTAACATCAATGTTAAATGCGTAGTTGCATGAGATCTATTGGCTGACTCCAAGGGTGGTGTTATCATAAAGTGGGAGATAACGCTGGGCCAGTGTGTAAATGTCCACCTGAATGACATGTGGGCAATCGGGGAGGCAGTGCTGAAAGTAAAAGTTAAAAACGGAGTGCTGGAAGTTAAATACCGGCAGTGAGGCAATGAAGCAATTGTGTGCGATTTAACTTATCCGTGAAGATGGCGCCGTGGGGGTTCTACAAGTGCCTGCAGGCAGTAACACATACTCGCACATCTGCAACAGTATAAGCTCACGGTATACAAACAAACATACACCCTCCCGATGCTTGCATAGACTCACACCTAGTATAAGCATCTTGGGCTGACGGGGCTGGCCAGAGCACGTTGTTGCTCCAGTGAACTGGAAATGAATATGCGATGCATTCAAATTTGATTAAAAGGGGCTCAGATGGCTTACCGGTGGTGGAGGAGCTCCTGCATGAGAGGCATATGTAAAGGAGTCGAGAGGCAACTTGCCTTCGTCCTACCCTTGCTCCAGGACACATAGTGAGGACTTCCGGGTTTCTTGTTTTTATAGCAGAGGCTAGAATGCTAATGCTTAGGCGGCCATCTTGGAAGGATGCGATCTGAAAACTTTATTGAGAGGGACATGGATAACAAAAGGACAGCCCTGATTCACAATTGGTGAGCCAAGAAGTAATGGTTGTTGCAATGGGGTAAAAAGCCCTTGTGGTCTGATAAAGTGTTCCCTATAGCCTATAGGTACTAACATTCATTAAAGTGACCCTGGGGCAGGGAATCTGCCAAGTGATGACTAATGTGAGTAAAGGCAAGGGGAACTAGGGCTGGTTCTAGTACTCATTGTAGGAGTAACCGTGCGGAGGCTAAAATGTGGTAGACGTGTGAGTGTGTGGTATGTGGACGGTGTACACAGCAGTGGTTCCTCCCACCTGGGAACGTGGTGTACTCGAGACATAGAATGGAACAGGTACAATGGTTCGGAGGGGGGCACAAGTTCACTAGTGATTGAGTTCTGCCCCAGGGAATATCATCATTGAGACCCCTAATGTGCCCTCCCAATTTGAAGACCCAACGTTGTTCCTTTCTAAATAGAGCCACCTTGGTGATTATGTTCCAAAAAAAGGGCACACATTTTAGGGGGTTTTTTTGCAGCAAAAGTTGCTCCTATGTTCGGTGATTCTTGTTTTGACAGCTCAAGTCGTCATAACTGTGTTTTGGAGTGGACAGGGACACGTAATAAGGTAGATGCAATTACCGGCATTGCAATTTGTGTGCTTGGTTTGGGTCCACATCCAGTTGTTAGTAAGTGGAATGGTTTTCGTGGCTTGAGTGAAAGGGCAGACTACACATTGTCCGCAGGAATAATGGCCAGTCATAGGGGGTAGGTTCCAGAGGGTGTTAGGGGCCCTGGACATTTGTTTTTTTGGTCTTGTATTCACCAATAGGTCCTTGATGTTGGCTGTCCTCTTGAAGGGGAACCGTGGTTTACTTAGGGCAAGATCCCCTGAACCCAGAATTCCCCAGTGCTTGTTTACGATTCATTTCTAACAAGTTCGACTCAGTGGTTTAAGGTAGTGACACAGGGAATGCGTCAAAAAGCAGGGGAGTTGCATTGGAGCACCCACACAACTCCCATGGAACTCCTACCCAAGACAAAGTAATGCTCGCCTGGACCTGCTCCAGCACGGTCGCTCCCCCCACGCTCCCTGATCCCAGCTCCTGCTTGTGCTTTGGCTTGCTGGTGGTATCGTATCTGGACTGCTGATTTGTAACCACATTTATTTATTTAATTTGCATCGCGCTCGTGCAGCGCGCATTTGGCTGTGCATTGGCATTCATTGTGTTTCCGCATTTTTACAAAGCTGCCTCGTTGCGCGACTCTAGGCACAGTACTTCACCAGATTTTGTAGCTCGCTCTGCTGTACTCTGTAGTGCGACACTTGCTGAGGCTCTATTTTCTCCCTGGGACTTTGTCTGTGCCCCCTGTGCCGTGGTGCATCTGCTGCCCCTGCCTTACTCTCCCTTTGACCCTCCATCTTGTTTACGTGTTCCCTGGCCCACCCCTCCTCCCCGCTACCGCCTCCCAGCTGCTGCCCCTCCCACGCTCCGCCCCCTCCACTCTCCATTTATGTCAGATGTACGCACGCGCAACGTCCACGCGCAGCGGCCGCGCCCCAGTCGCGCCAAAGGTAAGCCTGTCTACGCCAATCCGCGCCTGGACCGCGCCCAGCGCCAGACCCCCTGGCCCCCTTCCCTCCCACCCCCCGCATTACTTACGATGCCACCACCCTCCTAGCCCTTAACCCCGGCTGACTCCCCAACTGCGCCCAAGCCACTCCTGGACACACCCATGGACCCTTCTCCTGCAAATCCTGCAAGTTCGACGGCACCAAGAACAACTCCTCATCCACGAACACAAAACAGATATCTGACTCCAACCACCTAAAATGCATCCTGCTCAACACTCGCTCAGTCCACAGACACGCCACCGAACTTTGGAATCTACTAGACACCATCTCTCCCGACGTCGCCTTCCTAACAGAAACATAGATGAACGCCTCATCAGCCCCTGACATCACCATTGCCATCCCGGAAGGATACAAGATTATCCGTAAGGACCGCACCGACCAAACAGGAGGAGGCATCGCTATCGTCCATAAGAACTCCATCCGCATCTCAACCAGCTCAGACGTCAACCTCGCTAGCGCCGAACACCTCCACTTCCAGATCCACACCGACCCCAAGACCACACTCAGAGGCACACTCCTTTACCGACCTCCAGGATCCCGTGCACAATTCAGCGACGTTATCACTGACTTTATCACCCCACACGCCCTCCCCTCCGAGGAATACATTATACTGGGAGACCTCAACTTTCACCTAGAAAAGAGCAATGACAGCAACGCCACCTCCCTTCGGGACAATCTCCAACCTCGGACTCAAACAACTTGTCACTACGCCCACCCACATCGCAGGTCACACACTCGACCCTATCTTCACCTCCAGCAAACATGTCTCCTTCAGTCACACCACTACTCTCCATTGGACGGACCACAGCTGCGTACACTTTTTCTACAATAAAACCACCACTCACAACCATCCTCAACCTACTCTGCGAAGAAACTGGAACAAAATCACCATCGACCAGATCTCCTCATCGCTCCTTCAAAACCCCCCTGCCTACTGCTCAAACCCCGACCAAGCAGCCATTAACCTCACCCAATGGCTATCCAACAGCGCCGACATCCTAGCACCGTTGAAAAAACGTCAAATCAAACTAGGCAGCAAAAACGCCTCCTGGTTCAACGATGACCTTAAGAAATCGAAGAAACTCTGTCGCTTCCTCGAGAAGGCCTGGAAAAAAGACCCAAACACCAGCACCAGGGACGCCTTCAAAAACGCCACCCGCATACACCACCAACTAATCCGATCTGCCAAGAAAACCGCATTTAAAGACCAACTAGACAACAACGCCCACAACAGCAAGGAATTATTCAACATCGTCAAAGAATTCACCAACCCCTCAGCCAACTCCAATGATATCACCCCCTCTCAAGCCCTCTGCGACTCCCTAGCCTCGTTCTTCCACAACAAAATCGCAGACATCCACAACAGCTTCGACAACCAACCTGGAGACCATCCCACCCAACCTTCTGCCGTACCTCCACCCCCCTTGAACATCCTTAATAACTGGAACCCAATCTCCACTGAGGACACCATCCACCTGATGAACTCCATCCACTCAGGATCCCCCACAGACCCATGCCCTCACCACATCTTCAACAAAGCAGACTCCATCATAGCACCACACCTCCGAGACGTCATCAATTGCTCCCTCAACTCCGCCACCTTCCCGGAAAGCTGGAAACACGCCGAACTCAGCGCCCTTCTGAAAAAACCCACAGCGGACCCCACCAAACTCAAAAACTACCGCCCCATCTCGCTCCTTCCATTCCCGGCCAAAGTCATCGAGAAAGCCGTCAACAACCAGCTCGCCGCCTTCCTCGAAAGCAACAAATCCCTCGACTCCTCACAGTCCGGCTTCCGAGCCAAACACAGCACAGAGACCGCCCTCATCGCAGCAACAGACGACATTCGAACTCTACTGGACAATGGAGACACAGTCGCCCTCATCCTCCTCGACCTCTCCGCAGCCTTCGACACAGTCTGCCATAGCACCCTTCTGCAGCGCCTCAGAAACATCGGAATCCAAGGAAAAGCACTGGAATGGATCACCTCGTTCCTCACCGGAAGAACCCAGAGAGTCCGCCTCCCACCATTCAAGTCTGAGGCCACTGAAGTCCTCTGCGGCGTACCCCAAGGGTCCTCACTCAGTCCCACCCTCTTCAACGTATACATGAGCCCCCTCGCGACCATCGCACGCCAACACAACCTCAACATCATCTCCTACGCGGATGACACCCAACTGATCCTATCACTCACCAAAGACCCTAACAACGCCAAAACCAACCTACATGAAGGAATGAAAGAAGTAGCCGAGTGGATGAAGCACAGCCGTCTGAAACTGAACTCAGACAAAACAGAAGTCCTTATCTTAGGTACCTCCCCCTCCGCTTGGGATGACTCTTGGTGGCCAGAGGCCCTTGGAAAAGCACCCATCCCGACGGACCACGCACGGAACCTGGGCGTCATCCTGGACTCCTCACTCTCTATGAACAGACAAGTCAACACCGTTTCATCATCATGCTTCAACATTCTCCGCATGCTCAAAAAAACTTTTCGCTGGATCCCCACCGAAACCAGAAAAACAGTCACCCATGCACTGGTTACAAGTCGCCTGGACTACGGAAACACCCTATACGCCGGTATCACCGCAAAACTCCAGAAAAAACTCCAACGCATCCAGAACGCATCAGCCAGACTCATACTAGACATCCCGCGTAAAGACCACATCTCTAGCCACCTGAAAAACCTCCACTGGCTCCCCGTCAATAAGAGGATTACTTTCCGCCTCCTAACCCACGCTCACAAAGCACTCTACGAACTTAGACCCGAATGCCTCAACACACGACTTTCCTTCTACACCCCCTCTCGCCAGCTACGATCTTCCAACCAAGCCCTTGCTACCGTTCCTCGCATCAATAAAACCACCATGGGAGGTAGATCCTTCTCCTACCTCGCAGCTAAAACCTGGAACTCACTCCCCACTCACCTTCGTCTCACTCAGAACCACCTAGCATTCAGAAAGCAACTTAAAACTTGGATATTTGACAAGTAATTCCCCACCCTTCTTCAAGCGCCTTGAGACCCTCCGGGTATGTAGCGCGCTATACAAATCTCCTGACTTGACTTGACTTGACTAGATTTGCATTGTGTTACTCCAGATTTTTGGAGCCTCTCTAAGCCACGCAATATGGCTTTGCATTTCTTCACAAATCTCACTTATAAATAAATAAACGTCAGCCCTCCGAATATTAAGGCTGCATAGTTTTAAATCCACCTCATTCCTCTTTAATTCACTACCAGATACTCCTGGACCCTTTATCTTACTTTTAAAAGCTCATGGTTTTTCTCTTTCTGACGGTTTTTATGTATTTCTCTTCCTCCAACTTACTGCTTTGTATGTTTTTCCTTATGTTCCTGTCTGTAAAGGTCTGTTGAGGAAAAATAAGTCCCCAAAAAAGAGTGCAGATAGCCCTGTATGGCAACCACCTGCTCAAATTAAGCACTGTGTGAAATGCTTTTGAATTAATGATCTTGTAATGATTACGTGAAGTTTTATGTGTCATTGTTCACAAAAAGCAAACTGCAGTGATTGCTTTTGCACATGTTCCTTATCCCATATGATCACTCGCCTGCTTTCCTCACCAACCATGTGACTCCCCAAAGCCATAACCCACCCACCAAGCTCCCTCGCCACTCGCCACTCACTGTGCTAATAGGGCAGTGTGTGTGGTTGTTCCATTCCCTCTTCTAACTCTGGATGTACACAGACACATTTGATATGGAGTGGTGCCTTACAGTAAACATTTTTAAAGGTTTTTATGTAAGGTATCTGATTATAGCAGGTTAGTCTGAGAAAATATGGTCATGAAAAAAGATTCCAGATTTCCTATCGGCTCTGAACGCTATAGGTGGAGACCCTAGATCTCACAACACAAACATATTTTCTTGCTCTCTTATTGCCTTCTCATTCTTTTCTTCTTTCTCTGTCTCTCTCTCTTTCTCGCTCCCTCTCAATCTTTGTCTTACTCACTCTCCAAGTGAGAAAAAGTTGGCATTGAGAGAGGTAACATTGACATTTCGGGTGTTAGCTGGCCCAAGATGTCCTCTACCTTTATTTGTGTGAAACTTCATGTATGGAACTGCAATAACTGAAGGGATAATGTAATTGTTCAGATTAGAACATCAAACTATATCAAATGTTAGACACTTACTTTACATGTTTTGTGCATGTTCAATATGTTTTCGATGTTTACATTGTCGTGGATGATTGTGTCTTAAATGTTAACTGTGGTTTCCCACCGCACTGATACAACACATTTTGAAATGAATTGCTAAATAAGGGCTACACTTTGAACAAACTTTGAGTGTTAAGAATGAAATTAATTTGTGGTCAAATATTGCCTATTAAGGGTCTATTTTTGCATTGTATTTGATAGGTCCCTTGCTCCCCGCCCCATGTTATTACATTGATAGCTATGAAGAAGCAGGGAATACTGGTCTATACATGTCTGTGGCAGCAGGAGATCCAGTATTGTATGTTTTCCTATGGTTGCACTCTTACTTTTCTCCGGGTAACACCTTCAGAAGACAAATGCTGAGGCAGCAAAATTGGAGTTTTAAACACAAAGATACTTGTTGTGGCTGAGAAGAATGTGGCATAGGCAGCAGGAGTGGCACAAGAGGAGGAAATACATAATGATGGCTCACAATAGCCAAAAGAGCGGAAGATGAACAGTAACACATTGGGACTCAAGAATGGATGTTTTCCTTTAATTAATCCCTCTGATAGTGAGGAAGTCAATTGAATTTAATCAGTTCAGCCCTAGACTTACAAAGAAGAAGTACGGCTCCGCGCTATGTTCTTCTTAAGGCGAATTAATCTTTGCCACCATTTTAGACTGGAGCACAAGTCAAATGGATCTTAATCAATATCATCATTACAGGCAATTTGATCAGTCAATGATTAGAGTTTTGGATACATTTTGAAAACCTTTATTTTCTCATTAAGAAATTAGTAAATTCTTTATTTGCTTTATTCAATTTAGTAAGTCAAATACATCTGTTTACAGGAAAAGCAAGAAAATCATGGTTAGAAGGCTCCTAAAATTAAAGCAAACATTGTGTTCTATAAAGGAAATAAGTCCCTATTCTACATACATTAGAATTCGAAAGTTAAGTAGAACCCATGAAGAGTACTTGAAAAGAGCATGACCTGTGAAGTTGAACTCCTCATAAAGAGAAATTCTAGAAACTCAGTCGAGTTTCTTTATTCAAGCAATGGAAACTGCAGTAGCTGCACCCATAAAAACATAAGGAAAAGGAGAGAGCTAAATAGAAGCATTCACTGTCCAAGTGGCAGGTAACTAAAGATGTCAGCAGTAGCTTTCAGCTAAGGTCTGCAAAGGAGGACTTCAGAGAAGGTCTGGAAAATAACTCCTCATGAAGAGTAGTTCTGAAAGATGTGCCATGCTCTAGCTAAGAAAACACACACTAATATAAAACACATACACATGTATCGATGTATTCCAGTATTGGATCATCTTCAGCCAATGAAAAGTAATCATCCGATGGTCTGCAGCTTCTTACTTCGTTCCCATGAAAAAAACACATGTAGACAAGTTACAGTCTAAAAGTATTTGTAAGTTGTAAAACATTCATACACGTGCAATTATTTTAATTAGCAATTATTTTACTTGGTTTCTCATGGAAACCTCAACGAGTCTAAGCTATCAGCTTCTACTTTATCCACTGCGTAACAACGAAATATTCTCCAGACAGAAACATTTTAATTCAGCACCCTGGTTACATCATGAGATTCATGTTGTCTTGTAAGCTCTATTTGTTTTAATATACTGTTCACTATTCATCATTGTGTATTCGAACAATTTTAAATGAAATGAGAGCATGCACTTTGTAAAAAGAAATACATTTTTATAATGTCAGCACATTCTACAGTAATGACAAGTTTAAGCAAGTAAAATTAAGGCCATCTAACAAAGATATGTGTGCATGTTTTTGCATTTCTAAAAGGCATTTATTTATTTAAAAGGAAAAATAGAGAACCAGAGACCTAGTCTAGTTTTTTTAGTATGAAAATACAATACAAATGAAAGTTTAGTGCAAGTAAAACAAGCTTTTGCAATGCAATAGGTCTCACATTAGGAAAGTTTGAGCTCTTGGTATTGTAAATGACCATTTTTTTATTTATGTGTTGGTTTTGAAAATAGCGAAATTAATAGCTTTGTCATTTCCAATGCTAATAGTTTCAACTTTCGCAAATGTGACACCTATAGCGTTTGTAATGCAATATCTGTTGCATTTACGTGACTTACATGTATTGATATTACAAATAACAATGGCTTTTCATTTTTTTAAATGATTAATACTTAAATAAAAGTTATTGTAATTTATAATGGCAATAGCTTAAAATTTTGTAAAAAACTTTTGTGAAGATTATGTTTAGTGTATTTTATTGTGACGAAAATCCAAGAACAGAAGTGAAATATTAACATCTTTTTGTGACATTTGTAATAAAGCTTGAAACATGGAGAGAACATATTTAAACCAGTTGTTGTTGAATGGTTGCACAGATTGATGCTGTGGTGGCAACGAGTGATGCTGTGGCGTTCAGTGATGCTGTGGTAGCACATAGTGATGCTGTGGTGCCCCTGAGTGATGCTGTGGTGGTGGTTATTTAAGGACAAATTACTCAAAATGATTAGGCAGTAAAACACTAGGACAATACCTTTTAGGGGCAAGACAAGCCGTTTGGAGGTGAAAGAAGCGGCGCCCTCCCCTCTTTTGCTACAGGCCGAGGAGTCGCATTCGATTTGGGTGGCTAAGTTAAAACGCGAGAAAAAAACCAAACCGCGAGTGGTGACGTGTGTGGTGTGCACACGCGTTACCGCAAATGCTACTTTGCCGGCGATCAGCACGCTCGCTCTTGTGCGCGTTCTAGCAAGCTGATCGCCGGCAAAGTAGCATTTCTGAGAGCCCCAAAATGTCTTGGCCGAGACCAGTGCATGCGCTGGATCAGGCCGAAACCTAAAAACTACAGGTTAATGTTGCATGACCTTTTAAAATGCACATTTTACTTTGTGGCCAATTCTGATTTTGGACAGCATCGGAATGTGCCGGTCGGATTTCTTTCCGACCGAGCCACTATGATGGGCTCGGTAGGAAAGGAATCCGACTCGAATTTCCGTATGGCTTACGACAGGCTCGGAGAGCCCATCGGCCATCTGGAAATCCTCCAGTACTCCCCCGGCTGCCTCTTTTCGACCCAGGGAGTATGATGACAGTTTTTCACTGACTTTTTGTGCCGGTGTTTCTGGCACGAAAAAGCAGTCGGAAACTGTCTTTGTGGGCCCCTAGTAGGGCCCCCATGAGTGCATGGCCACCAAATGGTGGCCTGGGGGCACCTATGGTGACCCTCTGTAGATCCCTGCACCTGGTGGCAGGCACCTTGAGGTGCCAGCCACAGGGTGAAGGGATGAACTGCACCCCTCCATTTCACAATGCTGGCATGCATTCTGCCCGGCATGCATGCTCCCATTGTGTGATATACGATTGCGATCGAACAGGGTTCGGTCGCATCGTACTTGCAGGGCTGTAACCCACAACAGTGGGTCAGTCTGTCACGGTTCTTGACCGATGTCGGACGGACTTCGATGTCGGACGGACTTAGGTCCATCCAACATTGGAATCGGCCCCTATGTGTCAGATCTGCAAAGTGGTTTCACTTTAATGTCTAAATAATCTCTAATTTTAGATTTATTTATGCAAAATTTTCCTACTCTATCAACTCCATTATCATGTGTGCAACAGTTTTTAGCTCCCCCATCTACCCCAAGAGAATCAACAAGGAAAGCAAGGATTTCTTCTATTTTTACATCATCATCGAATTTCCGTTTTTGGTTGGGGCATCCTTTCAGGAGTGCTACGTAGCCCTGGGGGAAATGAAAGAGATGGAACTGGCCCACAGGGAAGATGAAGTTAGCAATCCAACCGTGAAGGCTACCTTAACAGGAAAGACAGTGTGGTTGATAGTGGGCTGCAGCTATGAGATGAATGCATGACATGTTAACAGGTGATGTCCTAGAGTCAGGAAGTTCCAGGGACTCGGTGCAAGGGAGTCCACAGGATCATGTAATGTGCTCCAGGAATATTTTGCATTAAGATATTGGTATTGAACCAATCTAGAGCAGACTGTAGCCAAAAGTAGGGCTACCATCTCTTTCAAAACTGAATTCAGCTGGTGATTGGTTCGAAAAAACAAAAATGGTTCACATGGCAATTTTCATTTTTTAATCAATACATATTAACAAAGGTATAGTATTCTTATCAAAACTGAATTTTTAATACTTTGCATATTTATAGATCTTAAGTATATATAGATAGGAATTGATCAAGAAAAAATATTCGAAGACAGAGCCTAGTATAGGTATTATATTAGGATTTTGGCAAAGTTACTTGACTATGAATCCAAAGATGAAACAGGCGAATGAGTAGCAGCTCGAAATGCTCACGGTAATAGAAAAAAATAATTAATGAACTGCAAAGCAGATTATACGTGCAGGAGGTGATTTTTTCATTACTACTCAGAGCCATTAAATGAGCTATATCGCATTATTTCATTTGAACTAGGCCTGATAAGAGGCGTGTTGGTAAGGGTTGTGAATTTTTCGTACGGCCTGACTTTTGCCCTGCCACTGTCAGCAAAGGTGGCAATTGCGGCAGATGTTAGCAGCATTCCAAGCTAAAGGCGCTCTGGAATTCCTTCTTAATCCTGCAAAACTAAAAGTGACATATAAAGAGCAAACCCGCTTCTTTACCTCGGAGATACTTGCACAAGACTTTCTAAAGACTTTGGGTAGCGAGTAAAGTCCTGTTCCTGCTTAGTGCATGTTGTATTAAGTTAGCTGTTTATTCTCTTCCAACCGGATTATTTTTCTTGTATGCTCTTATCTCTAATTCTTTTCTCTCACCTCTTCCTTCTCTTTTCGGTTTGTTTAACTCTTTAACTAGGAGATTGAGTAGGGCATGAATCTTATATGAATAGAATATGTGGTTGCTATTGGGTGAAAAGTATATGATATATTGTTTACATGCCTAGTTATAGGTATTCAGCTCAAAGATGACAGAGGGAGAGAAATGATAAAGGTGCTGGAAGAGATGTTCTGCAGTAGGTTGTCAGCTGGGGGGGGCAGCGCACAATCATTCTCCATCGCAGAGGATATGATCCTTAAGCCCTGGTTTGGGTGGTGTGGGGGGATGCGGGGGCTGGGGGAGTTGGGGCGGCTGGGGAGGGGCGGTGGAGGCGTGTGGTGTTAAAAAAATAAAAATAATACATGAGTACAGTTTTTCACATTGTTTGAAAGTATGGGTAATCCAGTGCAGGCGGCTCAGAGGTGGTGCTAGCGAGGAATATGATGGTGGCTAAGGGTATCTGAATAGGTACTCTGAATGTCAGGGGTTTGAACTCCCGGGATAAAAGACAACGGGTTGCACAGGAATTGCGGATGCTTCATTGTGAAGTTATGTGCCTCCAGCACACACATAGTCTGGGCCAAGAGAAAATTGATAACAGAGTTGGGTTATGATTTAGTGGCAAGCACCAAACAGGCTTGTACATCCAGGGGTGTAGAAATCTTGGTTAAAAAACATATTGGCAATACGGGTAGAATTTTAACTCATGGGCTTGGGAGATGGGCAATAGTAGAATGTACTGTAGGGACAATGACATTTACTTTATGCTCGATATACGGCTCTAATTTAGATGTAACAGCAATCATAGATTTTCTGAATGTTGAATTAGCAACATGGCCACACCAGTGATACTATGCAGGGATCTAAATATAAACTTGGCACCAAATATACTGTGTAATAAAAATTTAAGATATATGGGTAGGAAACCACGGGCGTTCAAAGCACTACAATCATTGATGTATGCACATGGCTTGGTAGATGCTTGGGCTTCACTTAGGGGTATTGAACGGGATATACTTTCTTTTCTTTTCCTCACCAAAAGCTAGTGAGATTGGATTATTTTTTTGCTTCACAGAGTGTGTTAAATAGTGCTTCTATTTAGGTTTATCCGCGGTTGACGTCTGATCATGGCCCAGTGGTTCTAACTATCCTCGGCATCGACGTAGTTACTAAGCCTACGAGCTTCTCCTTTGATCGCAAAGTATTATATGACCAAAAATTCCTAGAATATATAGAAGAATGGATTGCTGCCTTTTTTCACATTAATCGTGGTAGCACGCATACTGGTTATGTTTGGGATGCTTTTCAAGGTGCTTTTAGGGGGGAAACCCTCAGTTATGGGCTGTATATTCAAAAAAAGCTGGGGCTAAAACCTCAAGAGTTGTACCAGGGTCTTATAAAGGCTGAGGAGTTGCTTATGCAAGGCATACATAATGGAGCTGACATTGGGGAGTTGCCAACTAAGGTAGCCCGCTCCAAGGCCAGAATAAACCTTTATTGGAGTCAGGAGGATGCAAAAAAATATGTTATTAAGCAGCAGCTGCATTATGAGTATGGGGAGGCAAGTGGCAGGTGTCTAGCCCAAAAGCTCAGAGTAAAAGAAGCGTACCAAAGAATTATTAATATCATAGACTCTGGTGGGTATTTCATTGATAGTGAGAGTGGTATATTAGCGGTGTTTAAGCAGTTCTATGATACATTATATGCCGGAGATTACTATGACAGTCACAGAGCAGAAATACTCTTACACCAGTATTGTAAGCAGGGCCTGACTGTGGAGGAGGTAGCAAGGTTAGATGCCCCAATCACGACGGATTATTTGGAACAGGCAATAAATGGGCTTGCATCTGGTAAGGCTGCCGGCCCTGATAAATTGCCACTGGAATTATACAAATTCTTTTTGGTGCGTTAAAAGTGGACTTGCTAGCAACAGTCAGAGAGGCTCAGAATGGTGTTGCTCCTAAATCTTGGGACGAAGTTAGTATTGTTGTGTTTCGGAAAAAAGACAAACCAGCAGAACTCCCGGCCTCATACCGCCCTATTACTCTACTGAACACTGATGGCAAGATCTATTCAAAGATATTAGCCACCAGGTTGGCGACAGTTATCACCCCATTGGTGTCAATTCGACAGCACGGATTTATTCCGAATCGTGGAACGACAAACCACGTAAATCGGGTAATAACAGTATTAGATCATGCCAATGTTACTGGGGGTGCACTCAGCCTTATTTTATTAGATGTCGAGGAGGCTTTCGATCGAGTCTCATGGTACTTTTTATGGGATGTGATGCGGTGATGTGGCTTCGGGCAACGGTACGTCACAGCTGTACAAACATTATATCATCAACTTGTTGCCAGGATATGCACCATGGCACTTGAATCAGAGGCGGTTCTCATTCAGCATGTCACCAGACAAGGGTGCCCATGTTCTCCATTATTATTTTCATTATATATCGACCCATTTTTAAAATGATTGAAGCAAGCGCAAGGATTCAACCAATAATTATACAGGCCCAACAATACCGGGTTTTTGCTTATGCTGATGACGTGGCTGTGGTATCATCTAAACCATCAGCTGCAATGCAGGAGATTAAGCAACTGGCAACAGAGTTTGGGGCCGTATCTGGTTACAAGCTAAATATGGCCAAAACTCAGATCCTATGTCTGAATGTGACCTCATATATGGATCAAAGGGTCTTACAAGAAGTTACATATTTTGGAGTGCGGATCCGCACTTCGGCGGCAGCGCTGGTTAAGTCCAATTGGGGAGAGCTGATGACGGGGGTTCGTCGGCAACTCAACCAGTGTGAATGTTTGCATCTTTCGTTAGTAGGGAGGTGCAATGTACTAAAGATGATGATCCTTCCAAAAATGTTATATTTTCTCAGGTGTTTACATTTGAAAATACCGAGAGCGAGTCTTGCACAATTACAGTCTATATGTATGAGATTCTTATGGTCTTGTGGGAAAGCGCGGAGGGCAATGCGGTATATGGTTTTACCCAGAATGGTCGGTGGGTGGGCCGTGCCTGATTTTACCCTTTATTATTATGCATGTATGGTACAACACATGACCATTTTGCTGACAGGGGTAGGGCCTGCAGACATAGCGGAGTGCCCTTCTATATACCAGATGATGCTAGGTACGAAAGCAAAAAATTGTCTGTTTTTGATTCTAGACTGGAGTTATTACAAACGTACTAGATTTAAGATACTCAGTGCTGCATATAAAGTCTGGAAAGCAATTAAGAAAATGTATGTGTTCGAAAAATATCTTGGTATACACCATTGGCA
Organism: Lissotriton vulgaris; assembly: GCF_964263255.1. NCBI lineage: Eukaryota > Metazoa > Chordata > Amphibia > Caudata > Salamandridae > Lissotriton > Lissotriton vulgaris. The sequence continues at coordinate 1,524,358,357 of NC_141687.1, read as the reverse complement.
GCAACAACTTTTTTTCCAAGTGTATTTTGGGTTTGGATTGTATATATTTGGAGAACCAAAGGTATCACCCTGGTTGCGGATCTATTTTTGGAAGATGGTCTTAAATCATTGGAACAACTCAGGGAGCAATATCATCTGCCCCGGGTGGATTTTTAAAAAAATATTTGCAAATCAGAAACTATCTTTTGAAGACCTGTGGGAATATTCAACCCAATTTTCTGATAGAAGCAAATAGAAAGGCAGCAAGAATTGGGACATTATATTCACTCATGCTTAGTATGAAGCCTAATGATTTGGAGGAGCAAGGGTGTAAAAGGAAGAATAGACTATTTTGTCAGGATATACAACTGGAGACTTCTCTTGCACTAGCTGGACAATTATTTCTATCTGCTAAGTTAACCGCCCAACACTATAAGACCATCTTCCATTTGTATTATACACCGAACAAGATCGCCAAATGGGGTGGGGACCCAGAGGGGAAATGCTTTCGTTGTGGGAACCCAGCCACTGACTCTGTACATATCTTTTATGAATGTCCATCACTAAGTAGACTATTGGGGCAGCTGGATAAGTATCTATCTGAACTTTTGGGATTGCCTATACATTTGTCACCTGTGCAGATTATTTTAGGAGTAGAGATGGGGGCTGCAGCTAAAGCTGCACCAAGTAAGAATGTATATTTGATATTTTTAGCTACAGCAGTGTTAAGATTATGTATAGCCTCTGACTGGTTACAAAAGGATGCCCCTTCATTCGTGGCTTGGAGGGCAAGGTTTTTTTCAATGTTTAATATGGAGTATAGTTTATATGCTTTCAAAGGTCGGCGTAAACAACAACTGGGTCAGTAAATCTGGGGCGCAGTTTTGTCCTATTTGGATACTGACATTTAAAAAATTTGATTACAGGTGTACGAATGATATCAGTACCACATTTTTTCTTTTTCTTCTTTCTTCAAATATGCTCTTTATTTCTATTTTGGTATAAATATTTATCAATTGTAATTTGTTATTTGATATTTCTGTTACTCATGTATTTCCTAATTTAAAAAAATGAACTAGGCAATGTTAGGACCCGTTTGGATACACGTCTCAGGTTTTCATTAGGACAACACGAGTACAGAGATGAACATCTCCACTGCAGTCGTAGATATTGATGAAATCGATCTCTAAATGAAATTATTTTTGTTGTGAAAAAAGTCAGTCAAAAGGAGATATTACTTATTCTAGCATTTTACCTTGAGGCAATGTCAGAACAAACAAAGTTACTCATTCATTCCTATATCTGCCAGGTGCTGGATGACTCACTCTTTTGTAGGTGATTTAAATTGCCACCCTATGCAAAGCCTTTTAGCGATGAAAGAGACTGAAAAAATAATGAGCTATGGTAGTACGAAATGAGAAGTAAAACATTGTATAACTGTTCTTCCTGGGAAGTGCATCATTCAGCTATTTACTGTGGAATAGCCAGAGCGGTATAGGTCTAATCTGCTGATAAATAGTATGAGCTTCATGGAGCTGTCTCTCAAGGTAAAGACAGTGAAACTACACAGGGACGAGCAGATCATCAGACATATTATTTTCTGGTCAGACAGCCCATCCACCACGAATATGGTGAACAAGTGTACTGTATATTGTGATTACACTTTGAGGCAGCTAAGGCCTTTGGGACTTATTTACAAGCCACTATCGCCACTGGAACGTCACTTTTAGTGACGTTCCTGTGGCAATATGTGCTTTGCCCTATTTACAAGGCAGTGTTAAGCCACTCAACATGGCCTAATGCTGCCTTCTAAATAAGGCCCCCTTTCACGCTATACTTAGCTTGAAAGGGCTGGGCAATGGATGTTATGGTGGGTGTTCCACTGCAACACACAATGATTTTGATGCTGCCCCATATTTACAAGGATGGTGTAAATATGGGGCAGCACCAAAATTAAGACCAGGGAAAACCTGGTCTTCAACAGTTGCAATGAGGAGAAGTGTTTAATTTCCCCTTGTTTTTTCTGTTTCGTGTGGTGTTGTGCAGCACACATAAAAACAGCAAAAGGCCTTTGATTGATTATGTGCCGGAAGGTGTCCCTTCCTGCACAGAAACAATCAATAAAAATTTTTTTAACAATGCAACTTCTATGTGTGCTGCAATAAGCGGCACACATAGAAGTTTCAATTTAAAGATTGTTTATGTGCAGGAAGGGAATCCTTCCTGCACATAAACAATCTTTCCCTCAATGCAGGCACCCTTGCACTATGGTGCAAGGGTGCCTGTGTTGGCTTTAGGCTGCTAATTGTAGTGCCAGCACAGAGGGAAACGCAGGCTACACCATATTGTTGTACATATGGGGAAGCCCTGCATTTCAGAAGGAGGCTAATGCCACACTCCAGCACTTCTCTAGTGAATATGCCCCTGTGTTACATAAGTGTTTTCAAGATGCTGGACCAACAAGCAGAGTATCTCCCTATTACCTAGCTGTCGCTAACACCAGTTAGCGACAGCTAGTAGGAGATAGCGATCATCTTGGGCCCCGCTTTGCATGTCAGTGATATTTATCACTAATGATATGCAAAGAGGGCGTGCCAAGATGTTAGCGACTGGAAACAGTCGCTAACATCGCTATCTCCTATTACCAACTTTTGGGGATATTCGCGCTAAGCGCGAATATCTCCAAAAGCTATCACCTGCCCTGAGCAGTTCTTAGCCATGTTATCCAATGGTAGGTGGATAACATGGCTAAGAGCATTTGCTCGATAATGCATGAATATCGCTGACTTTACAGCGATATTCATGCATTTCGGACGATTTTTATCGCTTAGGAGATAAACCTTGATAATATCAAGGCTCCTAATCGATAGAAATCGGCGATGCTCGGCGATATAATTTCGGCCGCTAACCAAGCTGAGCGATATTTTTCGCTCATGCTTGGTAATATGCCTCTATTATTTTTTAGGGAGAGAACCACAGCCGTTGTGGGCTCAGCCTTCAACAATAGGAAATGAAAGTCATGGACAGTTATTGAACTGGCTGCAGTGACATTTTAAGCCACAACCTCATTGTTTTTTCTAGTCACAATGGTGAAGGTTGGCGGGGGAAGGTGCCAGAAAGCAGGTTCAGATGATCAAATGCACGGTGGGAGTGTTGCCCCAAATATAAACATCGTTCTGTGAGCATAAGTTTAATGCCTGCTCCTTTGTGCTGAACTTGGAGGAACTCTGAGGGAGAGTGAGATGCCCTTGGCCAGAAGGAAAACTCACAACAGCAGAGTGATATAGTTCAGTTTAAGAATTATTGGCTGTAATAAGACATAATGGGTCTCAAAATGCTAACATCAAAAAATGGGTAAGGCCCACTACATCATATTGCAAATAAACACCAAAGCACTTACCACTAACTGCCAATCATTAAGGAATTCCATGTCTTCATGAAAGACAGTGAGAAGGATCTTGTGGTTCCTGGTAATGGGAAATTGGTGAATATTTAACATTTTAGCAGCATTGTGGATATTGTGTTGGAAATAGTGGGGTTAGGATATGGACAATATAGCACCTGTACTTTCAGGTTTAGAGCAGTACTAAACGGAGCAGGAACATGCACATGGTTGCTAGGTAGAGGGCTTTTTCTCATTGCATTACTTGAATTTAAGGCCTACATTGATTCAGATTAGGGCACGTCTTAATCCGGTCCTGAATAATGCCGTAGATCCTACGGGGCTTTAAAGGCCAGAAACATGTCAACCAGCCTGATGAGACGTATGAGATGATTAAATCCTGCGAGTCTCGCTTTTTCCTCTTTTTAACCTTGTTACAGATAACTATTAACCAATCAAAATTGAGGCACTGGTTTTTCATATATAATTGTAAAACAACCCACCCAGCCTAATAATCCTACACTCCTGCAACTCCCTGATCCTAGTGATCTACAAATAAAAGAAAAAAAAGATTTCCAATAAAGATCTCTGTAAGGAGCTCGTTGGGTATTGCTCCCCCCCACATACAACATGGAGAGCGACCTGATGATGACGCATGCCGCCTGGGTGGGTAAGGGTCTGTGCATCTTGTAAAAGGATTACCTCGAGGATCTAAATTGGGTGCTTTTTCACTTTAAAAAAACGTTTTTTTTTTCGGGACATCACTTCTTTTGTGGAGATGCAGGAATGATATAACTATTATTCACATTTTTAATTAACATTACACCATCTGTTGAATTGGTATTTATCAATTTGTTGTTTAATTACAGTTAGATTGGCATGAGTGTTCTTGGTCATGGTTCAATGAAGTTGTCTGTGTTATCAATGTTTGGCGTTATTCATTTTACCTATTTTCATATATTAATATTTCAAATGATTTCGGACTTTTCATACCACGCGTGTCCTTTCTTGTATCAGAAGATGATTTAAACAATGTATTAGTCAAAAACTCAGGTAAAGCTCAATACTTTCCCATGCTGAATGACCTGCTCTGAATTGTCTCCTGTCTCCTGTCCCGTGGGTACTAGAAAGTCAATTACAGCCGAGCTGAATATCCCAGGCCCTACCTTTTCCCGCCCTAATGCAGTTTTAAATGTAAAAATAAATTGACCCTTCATAGCTTAGCATGCAATGTGCTTTTGTGCTGTGTGTGTGTCTGCAGCTTAGCTGAGCTACAATCTGCACGTGTCTCACTCACTAAAGACCAGACTCTCTTTTTTTCGTAAACTGTGTGATTGCTATTGATGATGTGCTGAGGGAGGTGTTTACCTTCTCCCTCTTTCCTTGGTAAGTTAGGGAAAGGCGGCACAGTTAACATAAAATACTCTCCTCCCTTCTCTTATGTATAAAATTGTTCAAGAATGATACTTTCACATTTACGTATGCATCGAGGCAGATTGAATTAAAATGTGATACTTGTATTTATGGAAAATAGGAATTACATTCGGTCACAAGAAAAAGTTGAACACGAAGCATTGTCCTTAGATGATAAAAGGCCAGAGAAGGTGCAGTCATCCTGAAGAGGACAATATATAACTCTGTTGGTTCACTCATGGCAATGTTTTTAGGGCATTGGAAGTGGTGATGACTTCCTGTTTAATAAGGGTTAATATGCTTGCAGAAGGAAGGCCTGCTCTACCCCCGCCCTTCCATCACAAAGCCTCCTGACTGTGCTCAGCTGCACCTATATGGATCGCATAACGGAGACATAATCGTGTTTGCTATCCCTGTGGCTGCGTAGGCCTATCCTGTGGGCAGATATTGGAAACCTCCTATTCAGCAAGCAGGTATTATCATGTCACTCTAATATGCACTTTTATGCACCATTGGCTTCTGTGGTGCTCATTCTCGCTCTGTAGTATGCCAAATTAAACATGTCATTCAGCGTTAAACAATCAACGCAGTACAACCTGGAGTTTGCTAGATTGACTCTTACATTGAACCTAACCATTGGAGTCTGGGGTCTGGGTTTGGCCTTTCTGGAAAATATCTTCATGTATAGATGAAAGCAAATTATAGGATATGTGTTTCCCGGCAAATATTTTTTTCAGCTGCTGCTTATGAAGTGTTACCTGCATCAGAAGTTCTGAAACAGAGAGCATGTTTCGAAGTGTAGCTTTTTTATGGTTTTGTATAAACACATGATTTTCCCTTCAGAGAAATACTTGAAGCTTTGAATACTTAACATTTTACTGCGGTATTGTATTGGTAGTAATATCACGTTTTTGTGCCACTTGCGGGGCCCAAAACACTTTCTGGATGGTCCATTTACATCAAGGGTCTCCAACGCTGTTTTACTGAGAGCTACTTATGTTCAATGAAACCCATTGAGAGCTACTAATATCATTAGTGTTCCATAATCTCCATTTTTTTAACATGTGAATTAATTCAACCAAGTAAAAGCTTTTTAATTGAATAAGTTGGGCTGCACACAGGTGAGCTACTCTGATGTTGCTGGAGAGCTACAGTAGCTCACAAACTACTGCTGAGAGACCTCTGATTTATTTATATAGCTCTCCATAATCTTGAAAGGTACTGAAGCACTCCGATTTGCATCTTGTTCCTGGGTGCCTTTCTGAGAGCATGGTTGCTACAGTGTTGTTTGTGAGTAAACTACGACCATGGGTAGCAAAGAATAAACAAGCACATACCAGACCCATTTCGTAATAATCAGTTATGACTGTAATTGGTGCTGGACAAGGGCAGAAACCCGCCACCCTGCACGACTTTCAAGGTGGGATACTCTATCAAACTAGTCCACACATCAGTGTGTACTCTTTCAAAGTGCCTGTCAGTAATACGTCTTTCAGTTTGCAAAAGTCCCCAAAGAAAACTTGCATCCACCAGAGAGGGAGTTAGTCAGTGCTGTTTTATTCCTTTCTTTGTCAAATCCCCAAAAAATTTGTTCTCGTCATATAGGGAAACATCCCTTTGACTTCATCAGGGCCAGAATAAGAAATGTGACTTAGCTGTATCCATGACATGTTAAAGAATTGTATTGTTGTAAAAAGCGTTCTACTATTCATTCATCACCCATAAATGTGCCAAAGGAAGAATGACACAAAATGATTTGAAAACATGAGGGCTAAACATGGAAATACACCTAATTATTAGGAGCAATAACATCACTTTGCTATCTGCCTTTAAAAGGTATCTATATATACCATGCATATATCTCTACTGCAAATATGTGTTCCTACCTCTAGTGATCTGTTCAGGTTACAATCCTGTGACTTATCAGTTCAAAGTATGTACTACGGAGGTTCATCACTTCAATAAATATCTAGCAGTTTGCATAATGCCATTGTGTCAGAACAGATAAGGTTATTAATGGATCCAAAAGATGTGGTAGAGCAAGAAACCCCGCCAAAGTGCAATCAAGATAATGGCAAGTCAACCCACATTGTAAAAACAAGGAGAACTGTTACTGGAGGCATTTTACTGCATGTAGTGAAACAGGTGAATGGTGGCCTCCAGGCTAATCAGTCAGGGCAATAACTAGCAAGACAAATTGATGTGGAAGGCACTGCAGTACTAGTGGTGAAACAACTGTACTACTGAATATTGATGCTATTGACAGAGCACAGAGATCTGAAAATCAGTTTCCTAGTAAAATCATTGGATATACTTCCCCATTTGTCGTATGGACCTTTGTTAGTTGGCTTGAAGCAAAGTTAGGAAGCTAACATCAGAAATACAATTTGAATTCTGTGAAGCCCATATGACTTCACAATAAAGACCAAAAATCAATAATTTCAAACATAAAGGTTATTTTAGAACATGAATCCATCCAGTACATTCAAAAGGTATAACAATACGGTGTAGAGAACAAAATGTGCCAGTAAATTGAATTAACCGTGATGGTTATTCACCTCACCTTCTATGAATGAACCACTCTGGCCTACCTCGAAGACAGTACAAAGTACACAATTTTCCTACACCCTCAGGCAGCATCATTGTGACTGGTCAGAGCCATAGCCCTCAAGTGAGTCAAACATAGGGAAATGTTGAAATGGGTTTTAATTATGGAACGTGTTCTGAATCAATTAGGGAACCTGGTTAATACTGAACCTAGGGCCATTCGTATTCTGCTGAGCATAGGGGCTTGAGGTTCTGGCATTACTGGAACCTGTGGCATGTTAGGATGTTATGGTCTCTGCATTGGCACACATTCAGCAGCCGCATGGAGTTACTCTCTTGAGGCTGTACAAACCCCAAAATCTGAACTTGTTTTTCATTCATTCCCCTTTGGGATTCAGATGGCACTCAGGCCTTCAGTGCCCCAACTAGTTACTGTAATGACAAGGATTAGGTCTCTTCAGCATCATTATATCAATGCCAGGAACCGGGTCAATGGTAATACCATGACCTCCACTCTGTGGAACACCATTTCCACCTTGCATCATAAATCCTCCCTGTTGATAAGCAACTTCTTGCATTCTGTTCAAATTCCCTACATCTGACTGAATCTAGCTTCTCCTTTGTGCTGCCTTCATCTGGGCCAGCATGAACCTTTCTTTTAATGGCTTCTGCTCCATGTCCAATTCATCACATAGATATTTTGCATACCTCAGGATCTCATCAACCAACAAATCAAACGCTGCTGAATCATCAGACTAATCTCGGTCTGCAATCCCATCACAAAACCGGGCACAAAGTTTATGATATCCCTACTTTCGAGATTTTCCATTCTGCAAGGCTGCTTGAACACCTGAAGCAATCTCATGTAAAAAGCATGCACAATTTATTTGGGTTCATGGGTGGTCCAATTGATCTTTACCCAATCAATATCCTTCTCAGGTACTTTTCCACTTAAAAGCATAATTATTTGTTTATACTTTTTCATCGCCCCAGGCGAGGGTGTACGGGATATCAGATTTCTAGGGAGTTCTTTTTCTGACCACTGAACAGCCACTTTACAATTAGTTCACAAATCACAGGGCACCACAGTGTCAAAAAGAGTACTCAATTCCACTCATTACACTTGTGAAATGTTACCAAACCTATCCACCTGGGTGTATCTGTACCACCATAATGGATTTTCCCTCAATTTAGGAAAGTCATTTGTAAATGCAGAAAAATCATTTTGACACCAAGGTACATGGACATATCCTTCACCTGGAAATCCTCTCACCAGGAAATTCTGTGTTCTCTCCTTGACTGGGGTAAGCAGTGGTGGTTCTCCCTTCCTTCCTGTAGTAGATGATACCTTTGATTTCTTCTGGTCTTTCTTTTTAGCCTATCTGCCTTCGCACTTGTCAAACTCACTCCACTTCTGTATACTGCCAACCAGTTCCCTGATCTGCAGTTTGAACCCTGAGACCCCCATCATTATAATGGCTCAATAATCGACAAACACTCTTCTATAACGAATAATCTTTTTTAGATCTATGTGATAAACTAGGGTTAATTCTGAAAGCTTGTCATGGGCATGACCTGCACATGATGCAATATCTTTACACAGATATACAAGTTTATTCTCTTGATAGGTGTCTATGTGGAGAAAATCAAGATCGCCTGAAATCAACTTGTCCAAGTCCAACCTCAACCTAATCACATCCTTGGGTTTTTCTTTCTCTGGGAGCTGGATTCCCTTTCTCGATTCTGAAATTTCACAACCTCCAGCAACTATTAAATAATCAAACCAAGTATTCTTTTTCCTGCAAACCGGCACCATTTTGGTATCTGGGGTATTAAATATTATACTCCCTCTGGGGCTACTGCTTGATACATGCAATGGGGAATATCAAATGGACACAGGAAAATTCTAACGTATCAGGGAAGGCTCCTCTATAGGAGTGAGTCCTGATGCAACTATTTTCCGGCACCAATAACCATTCTCAGAGCAACACCTACTGCTTTGATCTATCGCAGTGCGGCTCTCAATTACGTGATAACCTATAGCAGAGCTGGACCTGCAATGGCCGTCTAACCCTAGCCAGCATGCTGTGATGCAACTCTTACTCTGCAGCAGTTCTCCCTCTTTAAAAATCTTCACAAACGCAACCTCTCAAAACACTAAACAGGCACAATAATCAAAACTTTGTTTTGCTTAATTAAAGAATTCGAAGTATTGAATCACACAACAAACAGTCTGGAGTAACACTTTCCGACCTATTCACGCATACACTGATGAAATCTCAGCCAGGGGAAATCACCCTGACAACTTCAAATGCCTAACTTTAAGGGCATCTACATTTACATAACAACACAAAACCGCAACACAATACCGCATGCTCAACGTACACCGTTGCCACCCGCCACACTATTAATACTCACTCTTCTCAGCTATTGCAACTCCTTTCAGACCGCTGGAACACTGTCAATCCCCCACACTGGAACATGGGCTTTAAGGGTTTTGAATAGGCAATTCTAGACTTCATCCAAAAGTTTTTAAGTGCCTTGATACCCTATCAGGTGATTAGCCGTGCTTTGGAAATCCTGTTTAATTGATTGATTAATTGATTGATTGAGCTCCCTACCCTAGGTGACCAACCATCTGACAGGTACCACTTGAAAAAGCATGGACATCTGAACCCCAGTCTCTAGTAAAATCATCAAATATATTTCCCCATTGGCCATATGAACCTTTGTTAGTTGACTTGAAGTGAAGTGAGGGATCGAACATCAGAAATACAGTTGTAATTCTGTGAAGCCCAAATGACTTCAAAATATAGACCAAGAATCAAGAATTGCAACCATAAAGGTTTATTTTAGAATATTTAATCCAACCAGTATATATGCAAATCAGTAATACATTCAAAAGGTATAGCAATAAGGTAAGGATACCAAAATTAGCCAGTTTATTAAGTTGTTCTTCAGGAGAGAATAGAAGGTGTCAGCATATATTTGAACTTCAAGAGAAGTCGAAAAAAATGGAAAGAGTGTTCAGCATAAAGCTGACACTCACAGAAGCCCAGCAAAGAGAGAGAGATCTGTTCCCTCGGCAAGTCAGGATGGAATATGCATAACTAGCTATGGATCCCCAAATAACAATACAGTTGATAGCTTCTAGCACATCTATATCGCATTCCCACTGCTGAGTCAATCAGGTAACCTCTTTTGAGGTGATTCAACATGCTCCCAAAGTTCCCATCTCCAAATAATTAGGAATGCAGCTATTTACCTTGAATGTTGCTTCCTCCTGGTACACCGTGGACAGAAGGCCTTCTCTCATCATCGGTTCCTCTCAATTGTTGCCAACTTTATTCTCCCAGGTATCACTATCAGCAGTTTAATATACACAATAAGCATTTCCCTAACTAACAAGAAACATGATAACACACCTGCAGAGGAAAGAGAACAGCATGCTGACAATTTGAAGCAAACAATTACAGCTAAGGCCCAACGTCAAGCTAAGTTAACTCAAAAATTAAAATGGATGCATGTTACAGCATTATAAATCAATGAAACGAAGCAATCATTAGTAAACATAAATATGCAATGAACATAAATACATCATTCTGTTTATCAACCGAATACCTTCTTGCATGAACTCTTAATGAATATAATGGTTTTATGTGGTTAAGTTGTTTAATAGGTACAACAGTCGTTAATGAAGTTAAATCAGACATTAAATATAAATGGGGTATTTAAGTGTACAAATGTATATACAGGACGTTATATAGGGTGGAGCTTAAATCACGCTGCTCCATTATGAATATTGTGGTACAAGAATATCATGAACAAAATATCGAAAACCAAAAGATTGGAAGGTATGTGCACATAGAGGAAGTGTAGATTACTATCCGAAACTACGCATCTACGTACCTTGAAGACATATATCATCATGGTGCGTATTTGTGGAGTTAGGTATAGTAAATCAATACTTACTTACCTTCCAGTTTTTTGGGTTTGATATTTTGTCCTCAATATTTTCCTAACTTAATATTCTGGTTTCGATATTCAGGGTGCAAAGCTGGTGAACCCACCAGCTGGTAACATCCTATGCTAGTCTGTCAATTAGCAGCAATGGCCCACACTTTTACCAGCATAGTGATCTTGTGATCTAAAAGAGAGGACTACTAGAAAAAAGGTGGGAAGGCTAGCATTACAACTGGATCTGGGGCTAGAAAAGGTAGATAACTATCCCTGAAATGTTTGAAAGACCCAGGTCTCAAATTCAAACGTGTATTATTGATCAAAAAGAAGAGAAACGTGATGCATCCTCTCACTGATGGAGATGGGAGGGGAATGGGAAGAAAGAGAGAAGAAAAACATCTCCTGAGACAGGTATGGAAGAGTATAAGGGAGGGGTAGTGTTATATTCTTGGGCCCAGATTTTCTAAGAGCTTTTGTCCCCGTTGCATAACAATCGGTGACACAAGACCTTAAGTCTGATTTCCTAAGCCAGGCAAGGCCACCTTGCGTGGATCTGCATGACTTTAGTAAATCGCTGCCTTGCCGTTCTCTGCGCTGGGAATGCGTTTCAAGGGTGGGGCTTGGGGATCCCAAGAATCCACCAATGGTTTTTGGTGCATTCCAGATTTCCTAAGACTAATAAACCTGGGAATGCGTCAAAATACTACACCATCCCAACAAAGGCGTAACAAGGAGAAATATCTTTATTTCTCCTGATTATTTCCTCTTTCTATGTGTGCTGCACTCGGCAGCACGCATGGAAAGAGGATAATGCCTCTGAGGATTGTTTTAATTTAGGAAGGTGTCCCTTCTTCCATAGAAATAATCCTGTCAGTACCACAGGTACCAATGCATCAGGGTGCCTGCATTGGCACTAGACAGCACTTAGTGCACTAGTGCAGGAAGAGCGCAGGAATGTGTGCTGTATTAGTATATATGGCACATTCCTGCTCTCTCTATTTGAAACAGCGCAGGGCAGCAAGTTGTCTTACTGTGTTACATTGCACCACATCTTAGTAAATCTAGGCCTTGGTTTATGCATGGTTCAGCCCATGATGCCCCTCATGCTGACCACCATGATAATTCTATGGTGCCACAGTCTACCATGTGCTACAGTTTTGTAAATAGAATGACTGCTAATTAACAGCAGTTTGTTTTGTAGCACCATGAGGAGAGATAAAGTTGTTGACTCTCCAGAGTGTCAGTTGGATTCTTCAGATAGGCACCATGCCTCGCTACTGCCTGACTTCTTCACTTCCACTATAGAACTCTAGGAGGTTTGGTGACCATGAACAACACTTACATGCCACTGTCTATCACTGACCACTCAAAAACATGCCTCTTTTAAAACATTTTCTTAATGATGGAATAGTCCTGCTCAAGGAAGTATAACATCTTACTTATGTCAGGAAGGTGAGAGGAAGGAAGAGAAGTTGATACTCGATACCAAATTGCAAAAAAAAGAATAGCCAGGACCCTACTCAAAAGAAGAGATATGGTACCAATCTATCTTTGATGTCAGACTTTTCCTAGCTAAGCCATCTCTGCTCACTGTTGAGGCAAGAGAACAAGAAATGTTTGAAAATGTTCTTCATTTGATGAGGAGAGGGAGGTATTCAATTTTACTAGAAAAGACAAGGGGTGAGCCTAGGCAGCTGATAAAACCCACTATGATTTGAAAAAGTCCTAGGTACTTTCAATGAATACTTTAGTCACAACCCTGAATGCTTGCTGAAGAGTTGGCAAGGTTCGAGCATACTACTTTCTAGAGATACCACCTACTGCTGCTGGTTTACCACTGTATCTTGGGGTACCCAGCAACAGTAAATCAGTAAAATTGCCTTGAACTTCAGGATGCTAAAAGGAAAAAAATGTTATCTGCCCAAGGATGGGAAAAGACATTGAATATTGATTCTTCTTGAACTAAAAGCCCTAGAAGTTATGTTAATAGGTAAGCAAAGTTATGCACAGAAAAATTCAAAACAAGATGAGCCCTTTCAGAAGGGTTTAGCTAGTGCAGTGGGACTGAACTTTAGTAATGGCCAAGAGGAAGATGGGCTATGAAGGCCTGTTTCTCTAGTGGAGCTGTGGCTTTGATGATCGATTCTCAAAGATCATCACATGAAAGTTTGGGAGCTATTGGAGCTTCCTAGAAGAACTTGCCCAATGTTTGGAAAATTTGTGACTTAGAGCCTGATTACGAGTTTGGTAGTCCGACTGCCCGACCACCATGGTGGCAGTCTCAAGAAGACTGCCGCAGTGGGCCGGCTTTGGCGTTTCTGATGGTGGTGTTTATTTTTATTATGTATTTTTTGACTGCAGGGTACACATATGCATGATATGTGAAAAAATACCTACTACCAGCACCTTGACATTGCTGGTGTCTGGACATATGTGCCCAGTCCAGTCAATGGGTAAATAGTACAAAACTGGCTTACATGGATTTTGGCGCCTATAGGGCTGTTTTCGTCGGGGTCAAGCTGCTGTGAAGGGGAGGCCTGGAGGATGGTATCCAAGAAGGTGAATGATGGGAGGAACTGGAAATGGGTCAGTATGCACCCCAAATACTTCGATTCTGTCCACTCGAAGCAGGTGGTTCCACTGCAACGGGCGGCTCATCAGAAAGGGGTGAACTTCTCTGTATTGCCCTGTGACATCTTATTTTCCCAGACCTTTGTCGAGGTGGTAGGTGAATGGCTGGTGGTGTCGGCAGTGCTCTAGAGGTACATCGTTAAACTGCCAAACTTGTAATACAGGGGGTACACCGCCTAGTCACTGGTGGTTAATCTCACACCACCGCAATGGTGGTCCAATGATCACAAAACTCGAAGTCAGGCCCCTAATTTCCAAAGGAACAGCAGAAAGTGCTGCAACTCTGAATTCAACAGGCATCTCTATGCGACCATGATTTCTTGTCTTGCGTCAATGGAGACTTTTTACCTCCATAAAAAAAACTAAGTCAGTAGACTAAACTATTGATCTGAACAAACTACTGGGCCTTACCACACCCATGCTCCATTGTGGGTGGCTTGACAAAGTGCCTACCCATTCCCTGCAGAGTAATTGGCGTTGGCCTTCCGAATTGTCTTCACTGGGCAGTTTTTACTTTTCATAAAAAACTTCATCCCTTCTGATTTCTTTTTCAAATTTTAATAAGTTTTGTGTCCTTTTAATCATTACATTTTTCCTCTTGATCTGTTTACTATATTGATTGTGAATTGTATCTGTTTAGTTAATTGATTTTTAGATTACTTCCATGCTGCTAAAATAATTTGGTAAAACCAAAGGGGATGATGAACGGAGTGTTGAACATTGCAAGCACTCACCCCCAGTCAACTGATCTGGGTTTAATCCATCATCATTCTTTAGCTCACTCCGCCACTCCAGTTCAGACATGGCCATATGCAAATCAGTCTGACCCTGTGCTTCATGGGAACAGTCCAGCCCGAACTGCGAAGCCATGTCTTCCCTGGACGGGAAAAAAGCATCCTAGGACCGATTTCTGGCTAATCAGCAGTGATGAGTCAGGCTAGCCTGAATCCAGTGGCAAAGTGAACAAGGGACCCACATCTGGGCATTCACTGCCAACTTAGGACGAACAAAGCAAAACCAAAGGAGATGATGGACGGAGTGTTGAACATTGCAAGCACTCACCCCCCAGTCAACTGATCTGGGTTTAATAAAATACTTTGGACATATTTTTCTCTGCAGGAAGCCTCAGCTTTACATCAAAGGTGGATATGATCCATTTAGAATCATTGACACCTGCTTTTCCCTCCTGAGGTTTTTGATTATTAAACTTGGCAGGATCTCATTTGTTACTTCCCCCCAGTTAAATAATCCAGTTTCCCACTTGGCAAATTGTCCTAGTTTTAAATAATTCCGTACTATTGCCTGGTCCAGGGATGTGTTAATAATGCTAGACTTTAAGACTAGTTCTAATTTTGGCTTTTTGGGTGAGGAAGTTTGTGAGACCAGTGTGTAAAATCACTCTTTACTACTACTCCTAATTTTTTCTCATAGATCACTGGTCGCTAGAGAACGTTTCCTGTTTACTCGCTGGTGTAACGCAGTTTATCGGGATTTCTGGATGGCAGAGAGTGATCCTGTTAATTAGCTCCAGCTGTGAGCAGAGAGCAGCAGACCGGGACAGAGCGAGGCACAGCGGTGTGGAGTAAGGGCGGTCAGAGAGGAGACTGAGAGCCACAGCCAAACCCGCAGCAGGGCGGGTAAACCGCAAGCGCATCCGCCTCCGCTGACGCTGAGAGCGGGGCCAAAGATACAGCCATAGCGGCAGCACCCATGCCACGAGCGAAGAGCACGACACCAACGGCAGACTACAGCGAAGCCGCGGCCGACAGCGGTGACGAGTGATGAGCGCGAGACCTGCTTCCGCAGCTGTTGCGAACCGGTGGGAGCCGCGGGGGGAACCGGTGAGAGCCGCGGGGGGAGCTGACTCGCTGAGTGGCGTTTCTCGCACCGCGGCGTGCTAACTGAGAGGGAAATAGTGTTCCCCACCAACCCCCATCAATCAATGCACGCCGCCACGAGATTTTAAAATCGGGGCTCTTAAGGGCTCTCAAGGGTCCCCACCCTAGTTGCACGAGGGGTCAGGGATCAGGCGGTGAAAGTGGGGGTTGTGGCAGAGCAGAGGATGGTGATTGGTGACGGTGACGGCGAAGGTTATTGAAGATCGGCTCAAGGAAGAAGAGGTGCAGAGTCCAGCCAAGCCCAGTTTAGCCCTGCCACGCCCAATGCACTGCACCCCCGTAGCTAAAGATAACAAACAATAAACAAATACACCAGCAAAACTAACTAATCAACAAACTAACAGCAGCTTACCAACCAACGCTAGCGGGACTGAGTTCCATCTGAGCTCCATTGTACACCCGGATAAACAGTCCTAAACAGTTCTAAACAGCCGCTATAACGCAAGAGAGAGCAGCCACCAAGTCACACACATCGACATCATTCTTGTATGAGGCGCATTGGGGGAGGCGCTTGCTTTACCCCCATAGTGCCCGTGGTGCTCCGAAGCCCTGAGGTGTCAACAGCCCCGTGGTAATTGGTTTTGAGTGGGTTAGACCGCCTGGAGCCGCGTTGTGCTGCGTTTGAAGTGCTGGTCGAGGAGACGCCTTGGAACTAAAGTGCATTGCCGCGCTGGAAGCCGCGTTCTGTTGCGGCAAGAAAGCGCTTTGACACTATAGCGCATTACCGCGCTGGAGGCTGAGCTGTATAATGGTTGGGAGATGCTTTGGAACTAAAGCGCATTGCATTGCAGCGCTGGGATCTGCGTTCTATTTTCGGCGAGGAAACGCCTTAACATTAAAGCACATTACCGAGCTGGATGCCGAGTTGTGTAACAGCTGGGAGACGCATTGCACTGTAGTGTTTGGAACACTATTTGTTTTCTACAGCTCTTGAAGGCGTATCCCGAGGGGGACTATCATACTTGAGGAAAGCACATGGCAGTGCTGTTCTTCAATTAACATTGTGTACGGACATCAGGACACTGAGAAGTACCCCTGAAAGCCCCTTTGGAAGATTTGGAGACAAAGAGGGGGGCTTTGCAATAGCCGGAGCAGCAGTTCGACAAAGACAAAGACAGAACCAGCACAAGAGGCAGAGGCAAAGCGCTAGAAGCCAGAAGCAGAGCGACACCCCCTGAACCCAACCAAGAAACAACAACCAAGAAACAAGTAAGGAGGGGTAAAAGAACAGGTTCAAGGGTCCAAGGGCCAAAGGGCCAAATGGGACAGTAAAACCGAGAGGGGCGGGAGAGTATACTGGAAACTGCATGGTACTAGTCCAGTCAACCCAGTCTTTGGTACCAGTGCAAAGGGGCTGGAGAGTGATACATATGAGAAAAGCACATTCTGACAGACTAATAAGACATAATAAGTCATAAAGGCGAACCGAGATAGCGGAATCAATCATCCATACTGAGTCCATTTGCAGTAACATAGAAATAAACTTTTACGTTCCTTGCCAAAAAGAAATTTACCTAACCACCCAATCCCCGTTTATACTCCCAAGTGTATTCCCCGGACGGCAGCTGTCGCCCAGGCGGCAGACGGGCTTGGGGATTCCAGGGTAAGACAACGCAGGAGAGGAGCAGGGAAAGGCAAAGGCAAAATTCCGGAAAATTTGTCAAACATGCGGTCAGGAAAAATCCGACAAACTCGAACACAGAAAGCAAAAAGAAGGCTGACCGTAAAAGGGAAGAAAGATGAAGGGAATAAAAGTAATACAAAAGAGTCAACCAGAAACGATCATTCTGTACACAGGGTGGAACCTTTTAAATTCGGAGGCGAAATGTTGAAACACAATTTTCAATTCTTAAAAGAGCAAGGGGCAACAACACAATGCAATGGCGCAAAATCCCAAAAAAGCCCCAAAAACCCAAACGGCTCGATTTCACGTAAGATAAGAAATGACTCGGAAATAAGTACAAGCCCAAACCTCAAAGAAAAATCGACAATAAAAAATTGGCTGATAAAAACCTCGGCACAAGTTCATGCACCTCAAAACCAAACAAAGTCAACACCTAATAAAACATCAGATGAGGCTAACGAAAGAAGCCCAGCCTCCATAAATCAGAGCAATTTAGGATCCCAAACAAATCTGCAGAAAAGCGCACAAAAGATCGAGTGGTCCAAATCATTTTCGATCTTTGATTAAACGGAACTGCGCAGAATGCTCGAAGAAAATACACACAAGGAAGCCAACCCAACGCAACTGAGCCTAGAAAATTTGGGAAAATTGGAATACCCGGACAACATTGGCAAAAGAAAAGCTAATGGTCAAGAAAGGAAGATAACAACTGCTCCAATAATCCTTACATCAAGCCTAATAAGACAACCGGCGGATAGGAGCCAAGACCCTACCATAATAAAGAGCACAACAAAAGAAGAACATCCTATAACTATCTCTTCTTTAGAAAGTTTAAATAGATCAACAGGGGTACACCCACAACAAAAGGAAGGAAAATCCACACTTTGGGGGGACGTGCTCCTAAAAAGTTTACAACAAGCAATCAATGCGCTGAACTTTCAGTCCAACAAACTCGACGTGCAGGTGGATTTGATGAACCTAATCGCATCTCACATAGCGGGAATAAATTTGAAATTGGAAAACATTTCGTCATACATCATAAAAGAAAAGGAGGAAGATAAAAAATGGAAAGATAAACTAATAGATCAAAACTGCGTTTGTAAGGACATAATAGACAAATTAGCAGCCTTACCAGACATCTTGAAGGAAATATTAGCAGTATCAAGTGGGAAAACCAGCAAAGGTGAAAATCCCAATAGGAAGGAAAATAAAAATGGAAATCAAAACAGAATAAGTCACAACATCGAGGAAGAAAAAACTTTAAATGATATAGATGAAAATGAACAAATAAAGGGAGGTCTGGGAGAAAACAAAACAATGGGTTCATCGGGTACATCAGAACCTCTAACAAAAAGACAGCGGAAACGGGCGAGGAAGGCAAGAAAAAACGCTACCAAAAATAAGCAGGCAAAACAATTTTTTGCCATGTTCAAACAGAAGACAAAAGAGGCCAGAATAAACCAAATCACAGACACTCCAATTACAGACACTCCAACCAAAGAAGACGGAAACAAAAAAACAAACACGGAAGAAGCAGAGGAACAAACAAAACCTCCAGTCAGAACCAAAATAATAACAAACACACAAGGAAAATCAAAAGACGAGGAACGGATACTGACAAACAAAGCCAATGAAAATAGCAAAATGCTAAAACCGAATCATATAGAGGTGTTAGAACAATTAAAAACAAAGGAAAATAATCCAAAAAGGGAATGTGAAATATGGGACAACAAAGGATTAATTCAGTACACTGAAGGAAATTCACCATACACCGAGGAAAAAAAGGAAAAAGAGCAAACCAATAAAACAGAAGTCAATCAAACGAGGAAATCAAATATTGGCCTGATCATCACAGCGGGAAAAAACGGAAGAACATGCAGAGACCAGGAAGCTGAGTCAAACAATAAAACATGCCAAAATTAAGGAAACCTCCAAACAGGTCAAGACAAAATACACCTCTTACAACATGCATGCACAGTAGATTCCATTCGTCCGGACTTAACAAATATGGCCAACCAAAATGATAACACAACCCACATTCGATTTGATACAACAGAGGGAAAAAGGAGATTTTATCAAACCGGACACCCTGAAATAGCAAGAAGAGAAACAGAATGCAAATTACTGTTCAAGCCGGAATTCCAAACAAAAGGAAACTCAGACATGCTGAACAGGGGAAATATCCTTCGATTAATCGAAGAGATACCCATACTGAGAGGGATAACAACAAGCGACCTGAAAGCAGTGGAATTTATCCAGGGAAACACAGATACAGGCTCGGAAATAAGTAGTACCACCTGGGCATCTAAAGAAATAGCAGAACTCATATTCTCAACTAGGACACAGTTCACAGAATGGGGAATAACCTTAGAACGTCTGACCCCAATAAAATATCCATTCCCCTTACTAATCAACAAGATTACCCAACCTAACAATGTAAAGGGAAAAACCCAAACAATCCTGAAAGGAGCAAGAAACAAATCTATTTCGGAACAAGACTCGAGTAGTACTATAACAAAGCAACTACACCAGGGTCTGAATGAACACAATGACTGGACCTGGTTGACACAGGCGCTAAACTCCCATCGATCCTGATGCACGCAAATCGACACAAAACAATCGAAAACCAAATGCCAATTCACCTCCTATACCAGAAACAAAAATAAGGATTTGCTCGTGGAACGTACATGGTTTCAAAGAAATGTCCCAGGACCGAGAAACTACAGATTACCTGAGTAAATTCGAAATAATTCTACTCCAAGAAACCTGGAATACAACCGCGAGGCAAATCATGGGATACGAGGAACATCACATAATGGCAGAAAAATTTGCAAAGTATGGACACCCAAGGGGAGGCCTGTCAATCTTCATTACCAATAATTTTGACTGGAAAACAGAACTGCTTGATTCAGGAGAGAATTGGATACAAGTGATCAAAGTAGAGCCGAAAGCAAACAAAAAGAATCCTGGATGGAGTTTACTTATTATAAATCTATACATACACCCAGACAGGACGACTAAAATTGAAAAAGCTCAAACTTTGATAAACTTGATAAAATCCTTACACAAAACTTACCATTCGCACGAGATATTCATTTCTGGTGATTTCAATTGCAATCTAATAAAAACAAATAACAAAAAGGATAAAATCCATAATATCTGGAGCGATCTGGAAACATTGGGGCTAACAATCCTAAATGGAAAAATGGAGGGAGACAAACCTGCCAAAACCACTTTCTCCAGTGGGAAAAAGAACTCCATAATTGATTTCACCCTAACAAGCATTGAATTAAAAAAGAACATAGAATATTTTGGTATACAAACTCGACCTGAGAGCGACCACTTCCCACAGGAGACAATAATGAGGTTATACACAGAAGAGAAAACAAAATTAGAACTTCTTTCCACAGTTCCGGAAATATACAAACTGAAAAAACTCAAAAGCAAGGGCCCAGTAAAAAAGGAGATAATGGACGCAGTGTTAGAATATGAAAGCTGTCCTACGGGCATGGAAAACCAATCACCCATAGCAAATTGGGAAAATCTGCATAAATTTGTGCTGGGAAAATTTGCAATAAATACTCCGGTAGTTGATGGTCACAACGCAAACAAAGAGCCATGGTACAACACCAAACTAAGAGATAAGAAAAGGGAAATTGCGAAAAAATTAAGAATAAGGGCAGCAGAAAGAAGGTCAGGAAACGAAGTAGATAATACCGACATACAAAAAATGAGGAAAGAATATAAAGAGGACTGTAGAAAAGCTAAAAAAGCTCACACAGAAGAAATCTGGGTGGATCTTCTAAGAACAAGCAAACTTCCAAATAGTGGAGAATTTTGGAACATAATAAATAAACTCTCAAAAGTAGTCAGTGAACAAGCCAACATAGGAATAAGTGAAACAACATGGGCCGCTTACATTAACAATCTGTACAACATCCAGAGTTATCCAATCAACACAGAAACTATCAAAAACCTAACAGATCTAGAACAAAAAGATACAGCTCCCGGACAACGGAAGAACGTCCAGCAGGAAAGCGCTGCCCAAGAGGAACAAGCACCGTTGACAACGACTAAACACCTAACCGTACCGTACTAATAAGGAAAATGAAAGCAGAAGGAGCAGCTGGCCCAAATGGAATGCGAACGCCTTATTCAAATATGACACCGACTTCTGGGCAAAATATTTGACTCCACTATTTAACTATATTCACAAAGAAAAAAAGATCCCACCATCCTGGCAAGGAAACATCTTCCACCCAATTCATAAAAGTGGATGTAGAATGGAACCCGGGAATTACAGATTACTAGCCTTAATAGACGTGGAGGCTAAGCTTTTCTCATCCTGTATATTGTCCCTACTCCAAATTTGGATAAAAGACAATAATATAATACCAAAATTCCAAACCGGTTTCAGGGAAGGCATGGGCTGCTTAACCAACTTGTCAGCACTGTCGTTACTAATTGAAGGAGCAGGGAAAAGAAAGACTGGACTAATAGCCTGCTACGTAGACCTGAAAGCCGCCTTCGACCGAGTCCCCAGAAAACGCCCATGGAAAAAACTAGAGCTTTGGGGTCTACCGCCGGCATTAATGGAAACTATATTGGCACTATATAGTGGAACATGGGCAAAAATAAAACTGGGAGACGGAAGGAGAATATCTGCAGAATTAAATATAACTAATGGCCTCAAACAGGGCTGCGTGCTCTCCCCAAGCCTTTTTAATATATATCTGGCCGACCTAAAAGACCATCTACAGAATGCAAACGGACATCCGCCAAAATTAGCCAACGAAAGTATTCAGTTTCTCCAATATGCCGATGACATAGTAGTCTTAAGTCAAACGCCAATAGGCTTACAAAGAATAATATCAGACTTAACAGATTACTTTGAGAGAGAAGGCCTAGAACTAAACATCAAAAAAACAAAAGTGGTGAGACTAGCGGGCAATAGTAGAAGATCTTTTAAATGGTACACAAAAGGCAGACAAATCGAGGAAACAACGGCTTACAAATATCTGGGAGTTACAATAAGTAAAAACATGTCACTTTCAGACCAAAAAAGAATCATCACCGCTAAAGCACAATCATTGAGCTTTGCGTACAAAGTTCTCCAAGATAAACTGCAATGTCCATCATACGACCACCTGTTAAAAGTAATGGAAGCCCAAGTCTTACCATCACTCTCATACGGACTGGAAATATGGCATGGAAAAGAAGCAGCCATTTTAAATACTCTCCAAACAAAAATATACAAATCCGTGTTTCATCTATACAAAGGATCAGCCCCGGCCCAAATAAGACTAGAATTTGGGTTACAAAATCAAATATACCAACGGAAAGCTGCCCTAGTAAAATGGTGCTGGAAACTAAGGTCGGCAGAAATGGGCTCTTTAAACAACCTATGTTGGCAAGAAATTAAAAAACAATATGACCAACATGAAGCCAACTCATGGGGCATTGATCTGCGAGCATCACTAGAAACCGTCAAAATAGAGGAGATCTGGAAGAAACCACTGGAAGAATCATCTTTCAAAAAGATTTGCAAATTAAATGCAAAAGCTTTATCTTTGGTAGAAGATAAAAAGACTCTGGCCAAGCGACGCCATGCATGGACCGTTTTAAATTCATACAAACAATTAAAACCTCAAGCCTACCTCATAGCGCACTTCCGGCTATCTTTAAAAACAAAATTTATGGCCCTCAGAATGGGAGACCACTGCTCCAAAGACTTGATTCCATCATGGAAAGGCACGCATCAGGGACGAAGTTGTAGGTTATGTGACTACCACAGTGAGACTTTGTGTCACCTCCTATGCACATGTGAATCATCCATAGAAAAAAGGAATAACCTATTGAAACCTATTTTTAATATGCTACAGATTCGTACCTGCAGGCAAGCTGTGACCAGCTGGATGGGAGCAGGTTCAAACATTCTAATATGCCGTGGGGTAAAATTCATGAACTCTGTAGAGAATTTGCTCCAAAAAATAGAAACAGACCACAGTTAAGGCCTGGGAGGAAGTATTTAATTAATGAATGCTAAAACAAATTTTAACCACATGAACCTTTAACCTGTTGTTATTTTAATAGAATTTTTGTATATGTATGCTTTATGGTTGTGATAAACCAAATAAAGTAAATTTTTGACTGACTGACTGACACTCTTTACTAGTTTCTACAAACTAATATCAAAGTTTGTTAGTGGAACTCAATAACAACATCAAAACCTTTTCTCCAACTTTGATTCTTCAAAGATGAGCCCCTTAGTCATAATGTTTATTTTGTTTGACTTAGATACATAACTTGTGTATATGTGCTAAGGCTCTCACGTTAGCCATCGTGTCTTTTGTCTCAACATAAAATGATGGTTTTTGCCCATACTGTACTTTTATATAACAATTTGTTCACCCCTGGGGCCATCTTGGTGCTTAATTATCACTTGTGTATTGGTATACACCTCAAGGATACTCATTGTACAGACCTCAGAAAGATGAAAGACAGAATGTACTCACTAGGAATAAAATATCGGAATATAGGGACAAACACAGATTCCTGTAGTGTATACAATACTGAACTAAGCTAGGAGACCCAGTATCTTTCAGGGGATTCTGCATATCTTAGAGGTGCTTTCCATTGATTAGCTTCATAGAGGTTCAAGTCAGAGGAGGGCCTAAATTAGCAGGCATCTTCCCTTCTTGTTTTCGGTACTAATTTCACTGAAAATGCGTTAATAGAATATTAAACCACTTTCCGCCGTATTGAATACAGAATTTGATATTGTGTAGTGATATAGTGTCTAAACGCGATGCACAATCAATGCATTTTTTTCCTTGCGACTACAACATGCATTAGATGACATATATCTGCCACTGTTAATTTAACCCCGGTTTAAGTGGTTTGGCTGCATATTTTCTCCAGGCATCTGATTCACTGCCCGATGCAGTCATTTTGCTGGTGTCGGGCTTTTTTTAATCATGCCTCTTTTACATGGGAAACATCAATGAATTCCAGGATAATTGCATCCCATTTCTCAAGAATCACACTAAGAGGGGACTACACCCCCCCCCCCCCACACACACTGTTACTCACCGCCCTGCACAGGAGTCGACAGCAGCTCAGAGGAATGTTGTCAACCAAGGAAACACGTGTATGTGCAACGAAATAGGAAAACAAAGGCAGCCAAGCAAGCAAAGGATGTTGTTGGTGGGGGGGTGGGAGCTGTGTCTTTGTATGTATTTCACACATGCATTCCTGTGGATTCCTTTGACCCCCACACTGGAACATGGACTTTAAGGGTTTTGACTAGGCAATTCTAGACTTCATCCAAAAGTATTTAAGTGCCTTGATACCCTATCAGGTGATTAGCTGTGCTTTGTAAATCCTGAATAAATGATTGATTAATTTATTGATTGAGCTCCCTACCGTCAGTGACTAACCATCTGACAGGTACCAATTGAAAAAGCATGGATATCTGAACCCCAGTCTCTAGTAAAATCATCAAATATATTTCCCTATTGGCCATATGAACATTTGTTACTTGACTTGAAGTGAAGTGAGGGATCGAACATCAGAAATACAGTTGAAATTCTGTGAAGCCCAAATGATTTCAAAATATAGTTCAAGAATCAAGAATTGCAACCATAAAGGTTTATTTTAGAATATTTAATCCAACCAGTATATATCCAAATCAGTAATGCATTCAAAAGGTATGGCAATAAGGTAAGGATACCAAAATTAGCCAGTTTATTAAGTTGTTCTTCAGGAGAGAAAGAAGGTGTCAGCATATGTTTTTTTTTGTTGTTTTTTTTTAAATTTTTGAAAACCTTTATTTCAAAAGAGCACACAGCTATTCAGCCTAACATCCCGGAGGCAAGGCAGCACAGTAGTCGGAGCATGGTAGTGCAAAACAGTTACGTATGGAAAATATAGGTTTGTTTTATTAGTTTATAACAATAAGAAGAAAGAAGACGCCGACTGGCGCCGAAAAGTAGCAATGGGATGGAGAGTGCAGCAAGGAGTAGGAAGCCGGGAGGAGAGAGAGAACAACGGCTTAGAGATACAGGAGAGTGGAGGATGATAGGAGGGGGGAGGAAAAACAGGATCAATCAGTCATTGTACACAGTCGGAGTCATAGGTTACGGTGACAATTGTTCGTCCAAAGAAACAGGCTCAGGTGGCAGACATACATCCCCTCGGTAGGAGTTCCAGGCACCCCACACCTTATTCCATTTGTTAGGTTTACCCCTGGCAACATAGACCGTTTTCTCCCGGAACATACACCAATCCATGTTGGCTTTCCATTGTACCACAAGGGGCGCCGTAGTGGCACCCCACCTCTGAGCAATGTCTCTCTTGGCCACCATATTGCCTAAGGTCACCCACTGGGTCTGGGCCGTGTTGTGATCAGTCGGCTCCCAAATGTTGAGGAGACACCTACGAGCCTCCGCCGTGGTCTCTATTCCAGACACTTCACTCATGACCCTGTGGATTCTTCTCCAGTAGGAAGCTATGGCGGGGCATTCCCATAGGATGTGCAAGAAGGTGGCGAGGGCGCCACAGCCTCGACGACAAAGTCCGTCGAGCGAAAAACCCATGTGTACAAGGCGGGGGCCAGTGACGTATACCCTGTGTAGGATCTTAAATTGGACCAATCGAAGACGGGAAGAAATGGCAACCTCCTTAGGGGAGGACACCGCACTCAGCCAGTCCTCCTCATCGATTTCCAGGCCATCCCTCACCCACTGGTCACGCAACCCAAGGAGAAGATCAGTGCGGACATTAATTAGTTTTTTGTAGGACAATGAAATAGCGCTGTCAGGCATATGGCCGTCCAGCACTCTGTCCTCCAACAGTGAGCTCTCCGGGACAGCCTCCCCGGGAGGCATGGCAGAAAGCAAAGCGTGTCTCAGCTGGGCATACCGGAAGAACTCCGCGGCACCCAGTTGGTACTCAGTCTGTAGCTGGGGGAAGGTCTTGATAGTCCCCTTGGAAATCATGTCATCCACTCTAGAGATGCCAATGAGGTCCCATTTGTCAAAGCCCTTGGTGTGCCATAGTCTGCCCAACATGTCGGACTCATACAAAGGAGTGAATCTGGTCAGTCTG
Source organism: Lissotriton vulgaris (assembly GCF_964263255.1). Taxonomy (NCBI): domain Eukaryota; kingdom Metazoa; phylum Chordata; class Amphibia; order Caudata; family Salamandridae; genus Lissotriton; species Lissotriton vulgaris. The sequence continues at coordinate 1,524,331,815 of NC_141687.1, read as the reverse complement.
CCCTGCCATCCCTGCGCCTTAGTGATCGTACGCCAGATAGAGACTGCCGTCCTCGTCGGACCGGACATACGTCGATCAAGGGATCTTGAGTACAGTGCTCGGTAGTAGTTACCACCTCCCAAGAGCCACCTGTCCATGGCATAGCCGGGGCTATTTACCGGGCCATAAAACCCGTGATTGAGGGCTGCAAGCTGGGAGGCCCAATATTTCCGGCGTACATCCGGCAGCGCTATGCCCCCGTCGTACCACGGGAGGGTAAGCTTCGTGACCGCCACCCGGGGCCGACCATCCTAGAGCAGGGCCCGCTGGAGACCCTCAATTTCCCTAAAGTATCGGGCCGGTACCGGGTCTTGGGTGTTTTGTAAGGCGTATAGGAACCTGGGCAAGGACATCATTTTAAACAGGGCCGCTCGGCCAAGCAGGGAGAGCGGGAGCTTACGCCAGCCCTCCACGTCACGTCGAAGGCGCTGTAGTGGGGGGAGCAAGTTTTGGTCGTATCGAACCTTCGGGTTCCCAGAGATGTAGATCCCTAGGTACCTGAAGCCCTGTGTGGCCACCTGAATATTGCAGCCTCTGGGGAGGCGCGGTGTGTCCCCCTTCAAGACATAGAGGGAGGACTTGGCCCAGTTGATAATCAGGCCAGAGTATCTCCCGAATTGTCTAAGAACGTCACAGGCTACAATGAGAGACTTGAACGGGGAAGTCAGGTAAAGGAGAATGTCGTCTGCGTACAGGGAGATACGGTCCTCGAAGTCGGGTGCCCAGGTGATGCCATGGAGGTCGGGGTGGCATCGCAGCGTGGCCGCAAGAGGTTCGAGAGCCAGAGCAAAAAGGAGAGGTGACAGGGGGCAGCCCTGCCTGATGCCTCTGTAAAGGGCAAAGGACGTCGACAGACGGCCGTTAACTGACACATTAGCCATAGGGCTAGCGTAGAGAAGTTTTACCCAGCTAGAAATACCGGACCGAAGCCGAGCTTAGCTAACACTGCCCAGAGGTAGTTCCACTCTAGGGAGTCAAACGCCATAGTGGCATCAAGAGATGCCAGCACTGCCGGCTCCGCAAGAGTGTGCGCCCTGGCCAGGGCGCCATGAAGTCTTCTCAAATTGAGGGCAGTGTTGCGGTGTGGAATAAAGCCCGACTGATCCGGGTGCACCAAGTCGCCAATGACCCCAACCAGTCGGTTGGCAAGCAATTTGGCGAGTACCTTGGGTTCGGCGTTCAGGAGGGAAATGGGCCGGTATGACCGACACACATCCCTCGGTTTACCTTCCTTGTGGATGACCACAATGGTGACCAGTCTCTGGTCAAGGGGAAGAACGCCAGCGTCTCGCGCCTCCAGGAACATAGTACGGAGGTGCGGAGAGACCACATCAGGTCGTATCTTGTAGAGCTCAGCCGGGATGCCATTGGGGCCCGGCGCCTTGCCTGATCTCAAAGAGTGGATCGCGAGGGCAATCTCGTCAGCAGATATGTCTCTATCCAAATCATCGCGGTCCGCCTCAGAGAGACAGGGAAGATCTACGGTCCGGAGAAGCTCTGCCGAGTCAGCCTCGGAGCAGTCAGATGTGGAGGTGTAAACACCTCTGAAATAATCGGCGAAGGACTCGGCAATGGCACTGGGGTCAGTGACAGGGTGTCCGTCTACCCCCAGGATCTCAGGTACCACACGACTGGCCATCTCCCTCCTGTCCAACCACGCCAATAGCTTGCCAGCCTTGTCGCCCACATCATAGATACGGCCTTGTTGTTCCCTAGCCAAGGTCTGGGCGGCATTCGTAGCAAGATCTCGATATTCCAGTTGCTTCAGAGAGAGCGCATGGAGGAGGTCAGGGGCAGGTTCGGGGCCCAACTGGGCGTCGAGGTTTAAAATCTCGTCCTCGATGCAAAGTAGGTTGGCATCCCTATTCCTACGGGCCTCCGCTATCAAAGTGAATGCCTCACCCCTTAAAACGCCTTGAATGCCTCCCACAGGGTCGCAGCCGATCCAACTGAACCCTCGTTTTCGGAAAAGTAAAGGTCTATGGCCTTGGCCAGAAGAGCGCGGGTCTTGGGGTTACGAAAGTACCAGGGATTGACCGTAGCCGGTCGCTCTGACAGGACGATGTCAAAGTCAAAGGAGACCAATAGCGGCGAGTGGTCAGAAACCCCTCGCGCCAGGAAGCGAGCTTCGGACACGGCCGTAGCGTGAGCTGCCAAGGTAAGAATGTATCTTTCATAATCAGAAGGGGGAAAGGATCACTTGTCCTGCTTAGACCTTAGGTTCACAAGTCAAGGAACTGGTATCTCCCAAACATATATGACTCTCATACACGTGTATGTTGATGGTCTCTCGTTAGCGGTATATGATGTGTCCCCGCTTTTATACACGTGCGTGCGTAATCATCGAGTCATTTTTTGTCTTGTGCACCCTCCACCAGGAGGTTTGCCTTAGGGTTTAAGGCAGTAGTGATCGTGGAAAGTGGGGGGTAGTGATGTGTTTAATAAAAATCCGGACAGCCAGACAGAGATAATTTAATTGGTCTGGATTCGGACTAAGAATAAAATTCTTAGTCCGAATCCAGACCAATTAAATTATTTCCACGATCACTACTGCCTTAAACCCTAAGGCAAACCTCCTGGTGGAGGGTGCACAAGACAAAAAATGACTCGATGATTACGCACGCACGTGTATAAAAGCGGGGACACATCATATACCGCTAACGAGAGACCATCAACATACACGTGTATGAGAGTCATATATGTTTGGGAGATACCAGTTCCTTGACTTGTGAACCTAAGGTCTAAGCAGGACAAGTGATCCTTTCCCCCTTCTGATTATGAAAGCTACCTACGGAGACTGAAAGGATTCTAACTCTGCCTCCCCCATCCCCATGATTATACAAGGTAAGAATGTAGTCTATGCGGGACAGGCTGCAATGCGCACCGGACAGGAAGGAGAACTGACGAAGCGTGGGGTGTAGGAGTCTCCAGCTATCCACAAGGCCCATTGATTCTATGAACGAGGGCAACCACAGTTGGGAGTTACGAAGGTCTCTAGACGGGTGTCGGTCCAGGGAGCCAGAGCAGACTGAATTGAAGTCACCCCCGACAATCAGCAAACCATCAGGCAGGGCTAAAATGGCGCCACCAAGGTCCTGGAAAGTACTGGTCTGTAGGCCAGGCAGGACGTAAACTGAAAGTAGGATGAGGGCCCGCCCCTCCCACCGCCCAGCCACCGCTGCGTAGCGCCCTCTATCATCTATCGTGGTGACGTCAATCTCCAACGGAAGGGATGTCCGGACAAGGACGCCCGCCCCCCGAGACCCCGAAGAGAACCCCGAGTGTGCCACCATCTTGTACCCCTTGCGATTGAGCGCTTTGCATGAGTTCCCAATCAAGTGTGTTTCCTGTAGAAAAACCACATCAGGCATGTGACGCTTAAGCATTTGAAGCACAATCCCCCTTTTGATTCGGTCACCCAACCCATTAACATTCCAACTGACCACTTTTAATTTCCTACCCCCCATCATCGTGTCTCCCTCCCCCGCCAGCCCCAATAAACTCCTGCAGAAACAAGAATGCAACAATATACTCAACCCATTGCCGAAAGAAAGAAAACAAGAACACACGAAGAAACAATTGAACTCGTCCAAAAACACCCCCCACCCTGCACCCCTGCATCAGACTAAAAAGCCCCCCCAACCAGCAGTGTGCCTGTCGCCCCATTAACTAGTCTACAAAAAGCCCCAAAAGGAGTGAGGATTCCCCGCGAACACCTCCCGCCGCTCTCCATGAAGCAACAGGAGATCCAATTACTATTACACTGGAAAAAGGACGATAGTCACATATTGCAGGACCACCAACCGCCAATGTCCCCGTAGTAGAGCCAAGTCTCACAAATCAGATCCACCAGCAGCGCCCCTTTCGCTGTCCTCCCGGCCATCGCTACGCTGTGGTAGGGTGTCCAGCCATTCGCTAACGTTGTCCGGAAAGTGAAAAAACAAAGCACGGCCATCATGTTCAATCCGAAGCTTGGCCGGGAACATCATCAAATACTTGAGACCCATGTCCCTCAGCCGCCGTTTCACACACGCATAGCTCTGGCGTTGCCTCTGCACCGCCCTGGTAAAGTCAGGATAGAAGTGCACCTCAGAATTCTGGAACTGTAGCGGTCCGTGCCTCCTGGACGCCTGTAAAATTGCGTCCCGATCCCTGAAGTTGAGGAACCTGGCAATGATGGGTCTAGGTGCCACACCCGACTTCGGCGGGCCACCTGGTACACGATGTGCTCTCTCCACCGAGAAGAATTTGCTCAGCCCGGGGGGAGTAAGATGGTTCTGTATCAGGTCCTCAATGAACAGGTCAGCCGATGCCTCCTCTGACCCTTCCGGAACGCCAATGATGCGGACATTCTGCCGCCTGGCACGACCTTCAACGTCGTCCAGCCTCCTGGAGAATTGGTCAGAAGTGAGCCGTAGGGTCCGGACCTCGGTTTGCAGGTCCGAGCCGTCAGTGGTGAGGCTCGAAGTTTTTAAGTCCAGCGATTTCACCCGATCGTTGGTTTTACCCAGGTCGGCTCTGATAAGGGTGAGATCCACTGCCAAGGTGTCCACCTTGTGGGTCAAAACCTCGTGTTGCTTCTGTAATTCGGCTCGTATGCCCGAGATGGCCCCCATAATGTCGCCAAGGGTGGGCTCAGACCCATCGGGCGAGCCCGAAGAGGAGAGGTCTTTAGTGGAGGCCCCCGGTGCAGGCGAGGTGCGCAGCTGAGCATATCTATCAATCCTGTTCTGCTGCACTTGGGACTTGCCACGAACGTCTTTGTTCAACGTCTTGTCCGGGTCGCCCTTGCCCGCCATGTTGGGTCCGATGAGGGCGAGGGGCCACCTCACACAGTTCCGAGCCTTAGATATATTGAGCCGAGGTTGTAGGCCAGATGTTCAGTCCAAGCTAGTGGTAGGAGACACAGCAGGATCGAAGCTTCTGCCAGTGGGGATCACCACCCAGCACTACGCATCTCTGTCTTGCGGAGTGGCGGAGACCGAGGAGACAATGGCGCTTCCTTGGCAAGGGGTATCACACGACGTAGCTCAGCGTAGGAACCACCGATTCGGAAGCGGGAGGCAGGTTCCGCATCAGCGACCCGCCAGCAATCAGAATCCACCTAGGTGGAACAGGATTTCAAGCAGGATTATTGCGGAGGGCCGGAGGGTCCACGGAGCTCCGAGCCTACGCGGCCATCTTGTCCGCCCGCGAAGCTCCTCCCCTCGTCAGCTTATGTTTGAACTTCAAGAGATGTCGAAAAAAAATGGAGAGTGTTCAGCATAAAGCTGGCACTCACAGAAGCCCAGCAAAGAGAGAGAAAAAAATCTGTTCCCTCGGCAAGTCAGGATGGAATACGCAGAACTAGCTATGGATCACCAAATAACAATACAGTTGATAGCTTCTAGCACATCTATATCTCATTCCCACTGCTGAGTCAATCAGGTAACCTCTTTTGAGGTGATTCAACACACTCCCAAAGTTCCCATCTCCAAATAATTAGGTCTGCAGCTATTAACTTTGAATGTTGCTTCCTCCTGGTACACCGTGGACAGAAGGCCTTCACTCATCATCGGTTCCTCTCAATTGTTGCCAACTTTATTCTCCCAGGCATCACTATCAGCAGTTTAATATACACAATAAGCATTTCCCTAATTAACAAGAAACATGATAACACACAGCACAACTGCAGAGGAAAGAGAACAGCATGCTGACAATTTGATAATTCTATGGTGCCACACGCTACCATGTGCTACAGTTTTGTAAATAGAATGACTGCTAATTAACAGCAGTTTGTTTTCGTAGCACCATCAGGAGAGATTAAGTTGTTGCCTCTCCAGAGTGTCAGTTGGGTTCTTCAGATAGGCACCATGCCTCGCTACTGCCTGACTTCTTCACTTCCACTATAGAACTGAGGTAGGTTTGGTGACCATGAACAACACTGGCATGCCACTGTCTATCACTGTCCACCCAAAAAACATGCCTCCTATAAAACATTTTCTTAATGATGGAATAGTCCTGCTCAAGGAAGTATAACATCTTACTTATGTCAGGATGGTGAGAGGAAGGAAGAGAAGTTGAAACTCGATACCAAATTGCAAAAAAAAGAATAGGCAGGACCCTACTCAAAAGAAGAGATATGGTACCAATCTATCTTTGATATCAGACTTTTCCTAGCTAAGCCATCTCTGCTCACTATTGAGGCAAGAGAACAAGGAATGTTTGAAAAGGTTCTTCATTTGATGAGGAGAGGGAGGTATTCTATTTTACTAGAAAAGACAAGGGCGAGCTTAGGCAGCTGATAAAACCCTCTATGATTTGAAAAAGTCCTAGGTACTTTCAATGAATACTTTAGTCATAACCCTGAATCCTTGCTGAAGAGTTGGAAAGGTTCAAGCATGCTACTTTCTAGAGACACCACCTACTGCTGCTGGTTTACCACTGTATCTTGGGGTACCCAGCAACAGTAAATCAGTAAAATTGCCTTGAACTTCAGGATGCTAAGAGGAAAATAATGTTATCTGCCCAAGGATGGGAAAAGACATTGAATAATGATTCTTCTTGAACTAAAAGCCCTAGAAGTTATTTTAATAGGTAAGCAAAGTTATGCACAGAAAAATTCAAAACAAGATGAGCCCTTTCAGAAGGATTCAGCTAGTGCAGTGGGACTGAACTTTAGTAATGGCCAAGAGGAAGATGGGCTATGAAGGCCTGTTTCTCTAGTGGAGCTGTGGCTTTGATGATCGATTCTCAAAGATCATCACATGAAAGTTTGGGAGCTATTGGAGCTTCCTAGAAGAACTTGCCCAATGTTTGGAAAAGGTGTGACTTAGGGCCTGATTACGAGTTTGGTAGTCCGACTGCCCGACCACCATGGCGGTAGCTCAAGAAGACTGCCGCAGTGGGCCGGGTTTGGCGTTTCTGATGGTGGTGTTTATTTTTCCATATGTGTTGATACAGGTGTGTATTTTTTGACTGCAGGGTACACATATGCATGATATGTTAAAAAATACCTACTACCAGCACCTTGACATTGCTGGTGTCTGGACATATGTGCCCAGTCCAGTCAATGAGTAAATAGTACAAAAGTGACTTACATGGATTTTGGCGCCTATAGGGCGGTTTTCGTCGGGGTCAAGCTGCTGTGAAGGGGAGGCCTGGAGGAAGGTATCCAAGAAGGTGAATAATGGGAGGAACTGGAAATGGGTCAGTATGCATCCCAAATACTTCGATTCTGTCCACTCGAAGCAGGTGGTTCCACTGCAACGGGCGGCTCATCAGAAAGGGGTGAACTTCTCTGTATTGCCCTGTGAAACCTTATTTTCCCAGACCTTTGTCGAGGTGGTCGGTGAATGGCTGGTGGTGTCGGCTGTGCTCTAGAGGTCCATTGTTAAACTGCCAAACTTGTAATACAGAGGGTACACCGCCTAGTCACTGGTGGTTAATCTGACACCACCACAATGGTGGTCCAATGATCACAAAACTCAAAGTCAGGCCCCTAAGTTCCAAAGGAACAGCAGAAAGTGCTGCAACTCTGAATTCAACAGGCATCTCTATGCAACCATAATTTCTTGTCTTGCGTCAATGGAGACTTTTTACCTCCATAAAAACAACTAAGTCAGTAGACTAAACTATTGATCTGAACAAACTGCTGGGCCTTAACACACCCATGCTCCATTGTGGGTGGCTTGACAGAGTGCCTACCCATTCCCTGCAGAGTAATTGGCGTTGGCCTTCCGAATTGTTTTCACTGGGCAGATTTTACTTTTCATAAAAACTTCATCCCTTCTGATTTCTTTTTCAAATTTTAATAAGTTTTGTGTCCTTTTAATCATTACATTTTTCCTCTTGTACTGTTTACTATATTGATTGTAAATTGTATCTGTTTAGTTAATTGATTTTTAGATTACTTCCATGCTGCTAAAATAATTTGGTAAAACCAAATGGGATGATGAACGGAGTGTTGAACATTGCAAGCACTCACCCCCAGTCAACTGATCTGGGTTTAATCCATCATCATTCTTTAGCTCACTCCGCCACTCCAGTTCAGACATGGCCATATGCAAATCAGTCTGACCCTGTGCTTCATGGGAACAGTCCAGCCCGAACTGCCAATCCATGTCTTCCCTGGACGGGAAAATTGCATCCTGGGACCGATTTCTGGCTAATCAGCAGTGATCAGCCAGGCCAGCTTGAATCCAGTGGCAAAGTGAGCAAGGGACCCACGCCTGGGCATGCATTGCCAACTTAGGATGAACAAAGCAAAACCAAAGGGGATGATGGACGGAGTGTTGAACATTGCAAGCACTCACCCCCAGTCAACTGATTTGGGTTTAATACATCATCATTCTTTAGCTCACTCCGCCACTCCAGTTCAGACATGGCCATATGCAAATCAGTCTGACCCTGTGCCTCATGGAAACAGTCCAGCCCGAACTGCCAAGCCATGTCTTCCCTGGACGGGAAAAAAGGATCCTGGGACCGATTTCTGGCTAATCAGCAGTGATCAGTCAGGCTAGCCTGAATCCAGTGGCAAAGTGAACAAGGGACCCACATCTGGGCATTCACTGCCAACTTAGGACGAACAAAGCAAAACCAAAGGAGATGATGGACGGAGTGTTGAACATTGCAAGCACTCACCCCCTAGTCAACTGATCTGGGTTTAATAAAATACTTTGGATATATTTTTCTCTGCAGGAAGCCTCAGCTTTACAACAAAGGTGTATATGATCCATTCAGAATCATTGACACCTGCTTTTCCCTCCTGAGGTTTTTGATTATTAAACTTGGCAGGATCTCATTTGTTACTACCCCCAGTTAAATAAGTTAAGCAAATTGTCCTAGTTTTAAATAATTCCATACTATTGCCTGGTCCAGGGATGTGTTAATAATGCTAGACTTTAAGACTAGTTCTAATTTTGGCTTTTTGGGTGAGGAAGTTTGTGAGACCAGTGTGTAAAATCACTCTTTACTAGTTTCTACAAACTAATATCAAAGTTTGTTAGTGGAACTCAATAACAACATCAAAACCTTTTCTCCAACTTTGATTCTTCAAAGATGAGCCCCTTAGTCATAATGTTTATTTTGTTTGACTTAGATACATAACTTGTGTATATGTGCTAAGGCTCTCACTTTAGCCATCGTGTCTTTTGTCTCGACATAAAATTACGGTTTTTGCCCATATGGTACTTTTATATAACTTAACATGAGTATCTGTAAAACAATGTGTTCACCCGTGGGGGCATCTTGGTCCTTAATCATCACTTGTGTATTGGTATACACCTCAAGGATACTCATTGTACAGACCTCAGAAAGATGAAAGACAGAATGTACCCACTAGGAATAAAATATCGGAATATAGGGACAAACACTGATTCCTGTAGTGTATACATTACTGAACTAAGCTAGGAGACCCAGTAGCTTTCAGGGGATTCTGCATATCTTAGAGGTGCTTTCCATTGATTAGCTTCATAGAGGTTCAAGTCAGAGGAGGGCCTAAATTAGCAGGCATCTTCCCTTCTTATTTTCGGTACTAATTTCACTGAAAATGCGTTAATAGAATATTAAACCACTTTCCGCCGCATTGAATACAGAATTTGATATCGTGTAGTGATATAGTGTCTAAACGCGATGCACAATTAATGCATTTTTTCCTTGCGACTACAAAATGCATTAGATGACATATATCTGCCACTGTTAATGTAACCCCGGTTTAAGTGGTTTGGCTGCATATTTCCTCCAGGCATCTGATTCACAGCCCCGATGCAGTCATTTTGCTGGTGTCGGGCTTTTTTGAATCATGCCTCTTTTACATGGGAAACATCAATGAATTCCAGGATAATTGCATCCCATTTCTCAAGAATCACCCTAAGAGGGGACTACACCCCCCCCCCCCCCCCACACACACACTGTTACTCATCACCCTGCACAGGAGTCGACAGCAGCTCAGAGGAATGTTGTCAACCTAGGAAACACGTGTATGTGCAACGAAACAGGAACAACAAAGGCAGCCAAGCAAGCAAAGGATGTTGTTGGTGGGGGGGTGGGAGCTGTGTCTTTGTATGTATTTCACACATGCATTCCTGTGGATTCCTTTGACCCCCACACTGGAACATGGACTTTAAGGGTTTTGACTAGGCAATTCTAGACTTCATCGAAAAGTATTTAAGTGCCTTGATACCCTATCAGGTGATTAGCTGTGCTTTGTAAATCCTGATTAATTGATTGATTAATTTATTGATTGAGCTCCCTACCCTCAGTGACTAACCATCTGACAGGTACCACTTGAAAAAGCATGGATATCTGAACCCCAGTCTCTAGTAAAATCATCAAATATATTTCCCTATTGGCCATATGAACCTTTGTTACTTGACTTGAAGTGAAGTGAGGGATCAAACATCAGAAATACAGTTGAAATTCTGTGAAGCCCATATGACTTCAAAATATAGACCAAGAATCAAGAATTGCAACCATAAAGGTTTATTTTAGAATATTTAATCCAACCAGTATATATGCAAATCAGTAATGCATTCAAAGGGTATAGCAATAAGGTAAGGATACCAAAATAAGCCAGTTTATTAAGTTGTTCTTCAGGAGAGAATAGAAGGTGTCAGCATATGTTTGAACTTCAAGAGAAGTCGGAAAAAAAATGGAAAGAGTGTTCAGCATAAAGCTGACACTCACAGAAGCCCAGCAAAGAGAGAGAGATCTGTTCCCTCGGCAAGTCAGGATGGAATATGCAGAGCTAGCTATGGATCACCAAATAACAATACAGTTGATAGCTTCTAGCACATCTATATCTCATTCCCACTGCCGAGTCAATCAGGTAACCTGTTTTGAGGTGATTCAACATACTCCCAAAGTTCCCATCTCCAAATAATTAGGTCTACAGCTATTAATTTTGAATGTTGCTTCCTCCTGGTACACCGTGGACAGAAGGCCTTCTCTCATCATCGGTTCCTCTCAATTGCTGCCAACTTTATCCTCCCAGGCATCACTATCAGCAGTTTAATATACACAATAAGCATTTCCCTAATTAACAAGAAACATGATAACACACAGCACAACTGCAGAGGAAAGAGAACAGCATGCTGACAATTTGATAATTCTATGGTGCCACACGCTACCATGTGCTACAGTTTTGTAAATAGAATGACTGCTAATTAACAGCAGTTTGTTTTGTAGCACCATGAGGAGAGATAAAGTTGTTGACTCTCCAGAGTGTCAGTTGGATTCTTCAGATAGGCACCATGCCTCGCTACTGCCTGACTTCTTCACTTCCACTATAGAACTCTGGGAGGTTTGGTGACCATGAACAACACTTACATGCCATTGTCTATCACTGGCCACTCAAAAACATGCCTCCTATAAAACATTTTCTTAATGATGGAATAGTCCTGCTCAAGGAAGTATAACATCTTACTTATGTCAGGAAGGTTAGAGGAAGGAAGAGAAGTTGAAACTCGATACCAAATTGCAACAAAAAGAATAGGCAGGACCCTACTCAAAAGAAGAGATATGGTACCAATCTATCTTTGATATCAGACTTTTCCTAGCTAAGTCATCTCTGCTCACTGTTGAGGCAAGAGAACAAGAAATGTTTGAAAAGGTTCTTCATTTGATGAGGAGAGGGAGGTATTCAATTTTACTAGAAAAGACAAGGGGTGAGCTTAGGCAGCTGATAAAACCCACTATGATTTGAAAAAGTCCTAGGTACTTTCAATGAATACTTTAGTCACAACCCTGAATGCTTGCTGAAGAGTTGGCAAGGTTCGAGCATGCTACTTTCTAGAGATACCACCTACTGCTGCTGGTTTACCACTGTATCCTGGGGTTCCCAGCAACAGTAAATCAGTAAAATTGCTTTGAACTTCAGGATGCTAAGAGGAATAAAATGTTATCTGCCCAAGGATGGGAAAAGACATTGAATAATGATTCTTCTTGAACTAAAAGCCCTAGAAGTTATTTTAATAGGTAAGCAAAGTTATGCACAGAAAAATTCAAAACAAGATGAGCCCTTTCAGAAGGATTCAGCTAGTGCAGTGGGACTGAACTTTAGTAATGGCCAAGAGGAAGATGGGCTATGAAGGCCTGTTTCTCTAGTGGAGCTGTGGCTTTGATGATCGATTCTCAAAGATCATCACATGAAAGTTTGGGAGCTATTGGAGCTTCCTAGAAGAACTTGCCCAATGTTTGGAAAAGGTGTGACTTAGGGCCTGATTACGAGTTTGGTAGTCCGACTGCCCGACCACCATGGCGGCAGTCTCAAGAAGACTGCCGCAGTGGGCCGGCTTTGGCGTTTCTGATGGCGGTGTTTATTTTTCCATATGTGTTGACACAGGTGTGTATTTTTTGACTGCAGGGTACACATATGCATGATATGTGAAAAAATACCTACTACCAGCACCTTGACATTGCTGGTGTCTGGACATATGTGCCCAGTCCAGTCAATGGGTAAATAGTACAAAACTGACTTACATGGATTTTGGCGCCAATAGGGCTGTTTTCGTCGGGGTCAAGCTCTGTCCACTCGAAGCAGGTGGTTCCACTGCCACGGGCGGCTCATTAGAAAGTGGTGAACTTCTCTGTATTGCCCTGTGACATCTTATTTTCCCAGACCTTTATCGAGGCAGTCGGTGAATGGCTGGTGGTGTCGGCCGTGCTCTGGAGGTCTATCGTTAAACTGCCAAACTTGTAATACAGGGGGTACACCGCCTAGTCACTGGTGGTTAATCTCACACCGCCGCAATGGTGGTCCAATGATCACAAAACTCGAAGTCAGGCCCCTAAGTTCCAAAGGAACAGCAGAAAGTACTGCAACTCTGAATTCAACAGGCATCTCTATGCGACCATAATTCCCTTTCTTGCGTCAATGGAGACTTTTTACCTCCATTAAAACAAGTAAGTCAGTACACTAAACTATTGATCTGAACAAACTACTGGGCCTTACCACACCCATGCTCATTGTGGGTGGCTTCATAGAGTGCCTACTCAATCCCTGGAGAGTAATTTGCTTTGGCCTTCCGAATTGTTTTCACTGGGCAGTTTTTACTTTTCCTAAAAAACTTCATCCCTTCTGATTTCTTTTAAAAATGTTAATACGTTTTGTGTCCTTTTAATCATTACATTTTTCCTCTTGTTCTGTTTACTATATTGTTAATTAATTGTATCTGTTTAGTTAATTGAATTTTAGGTTACTGCCATTCTGCTAAAATAATTTGGCAAAACCAAAGGGGATGACGGACGGAGTGTTGAACATTGCAAGCACTCACCCCCAGTCAACTGATCTGGGTTTAATCCATCATCATTATTTAGCTCACTACGCCACTCCAGTTCAGACATGGCCATATGCAAATCAGTCTGACCCTGTGCCTCATGGGAACAGTCCAGCCCGAACTGCCAAGCCATGTCTTCCCTGGACGGGAAAAAAGCATCCTGGGACCGATTTCTGGCTAATCAGCAGGGATCAGTCAGGCTAGCCTGAATCCAGTGGCAAAGTGAATAAGGGACCCACGTCTGGGCCTACACTGCCAACTTAGGACGAACAAAGCAAAACCAAAGGGGATGATGGACGGAGGGTTGAACATTGCAAGCACTCACCCCCTAGTCAACTGATCTGGGTTTAATAAAATAATTTGGACATATTTTTCTTTGCAGGAAGCCCCAGCTTTACATCAAAGGTGGCTATGATCCTTTCAGAATCATTGACACCTGCTTTTCCCTCCTGAGGTTTTTGATTATTCAACTTGGCAGGATCTCATTTGTTACTTCCCCCAGTTAAATAGTCCAGTTTCCCATTTGGCAAATTGTCCTAGTTTTAAATAATTCCGTACTTTGCCTGGTTCAGGGATGTGTTAATAATGCTAGACTTTAAGACTAGATCTAATTTTGGCTTTTTGGGTGAGGAAGTTTGTGAGACCAGTGTTTCAAATCACTCTTTACTAGTTTCTACAAACTAATATCAAAGTTTGTTAGTGGAACCCAATAACAACATCAAAACCTAATCTCCAACTTTTATTCTTCAAAGATGAGCCCCTTAGTCATAATGTTTATTTTGTTTGACTTAGATACATAACTTGTGTATATGTGCTAAGGCTCTCACTTTAGCCATTGTGTCTTTTGTCTCGACATAAAATGATGGTTTTTGCCCATACTGTACTTTTATATAACAATTTGTTCACCCCTGGGGCCATCTTGGTGCTTAATTATCACTTGTGTATTGTTATACACCTCAAAGATACTCATTTTACAGACCTCAGAAAGATGAAAGACAGAATGTACCCACTAGGATTAAAATATAGGAATATAGGGACAAACACAGATTCCTGCATTGTATACATTACTGAACTAATCTAGGAGACCCAGTATCTTTCAGGGGATTCGGGATATCTTAGAGGTGCTTTCCATTGATTAGCTTTATAGAGTTTTAAGTCAGAGGATGGCATAAATTAGCAGGCATCTTCCCTTTTTGTTTTCGGTACTAATTTCCCCGAAAAAGGCGTTAATAGAATATTAAACCACTTTCCACCGCACTGAATACAGAATTTGATATCGCCCTGCCCCAAGTGTCTAAAACGTGATGCACAATCACTGCATTTGTTCCTTACCACTACAACATGCATTAGATGACATATATCTGTCACTGTTAATTTAACCCCGGTTTAAGTGGTTTGGCTGCATATTTTCTCCAGGCATCTGATTCACTGCCTCGATGCAGTCATTTTACTGGTGTCGGGTTTTCTTGAATCATGCATCATTTACATGGGAAACATCAATACATTCCAGGATAATTGCATTCCATTTCTCAAGAATCACCCCAAGAGGGGACTACAAATTCCCCTCCCCCCTCCTTACACACACACACTTTTACTCACCGCCCTGCACAGGAGTCGAAAGCAGGTCAGAGGAACAGTTGTCCACCAAGGATACACGTGTATGCGCAAGGAAATTGGGACAACAAAGGCCACCAAGCAAGCAAAGGATGCTATTGGACGGGGGAGGAGAAAAGAGAGGCAGCTATCTCTTTGTATGTATTTCACACACACATTACTGTTGATTTCTGTGACCAATTAGCTATTGCGTGCTACCTCAAGAGACCTGTCTCTAGGACTGGAAAAGGCCCATAGGAATCAATGGGAAGGCATTGACATTTTGCGAATTTCAATTAGCGATTCGCAAAATGTTAATGCATTCCAAAGGACCCCCCCTGCACCCCTGAAATGTATTTTGAAGTGCATGTTTCACACACATATGTCCTAAGGACATGTGTGTCTTTAACATGACAGTGTTTTAAAATGCAATTTTGAGCATTTTAATACATTTTCGCAAATTACCACGAGGTTCACCCTCGTGGTAATTTGCACCCCCTAATTGCGAATTCGCAATTTTAAAAGTAATCATGCATTGCTTTTAAGGAATCGCAAATTTGCGATTCCTTAAAAGCAATCGCATTTTTGGAATTCGCTAAAAATAGCGATTTTCCCCAAAATGTTTGATGCATCCCAAAAACCTATTTAGGAATCGCAAACGGCCGAATTTACCGATTCGCACCGTTTGCACTTCCTAAATAGGTTGATGCATGTGGCCTGCTTTTTCACAAAAAGCAGGCGTTAATAGAATGTATTATCATTTTCTGTAGTGACTAACTAGCCTTCACTGTGGCTAGAACTGCATGAGAATATTAGTGCACTAGTGTTTGGTCGGAGCTGAAAACGTTACTTATTCCTTTAAGTAGCATTTAAGCAGGTCTGGGTTTATGCTGAGGGTATAGTCACTTCCTGTCAGCGTTAATGGTAATGGAAAAAAAGGCTGCCAAATGTACGCTTCTTCTTACAAAGGTGGCCCCTGGGAGCACCAGAAAATGGGAGAATGTAGTAACCCCTTCTAACGATGGCTGCCAATTAAAACTCAGAGAACTGAGCATTAGTGAACAGAAACAACACAAGTCTCCACTTTCAAAATGGAAATGCAAGTCCTACCGTTCTGAATCAGATAACACAAATTTATATTAAGTGAGTAAACTTGGATCGGACAGATCACAGAAATATTTTCTACTCACAAAGTGTTGTAAGATATTTTGGAGACAAATCAAGGGGCATAGTATCAAGAAGCGGAGTTAAAATTATCGCTGCTTTAGCAGCAGAAGCGGCGATAATGGGCTTGATAATATGCCCTTGAGAATTCCAATAAAAGCCCATGCTCTGGTGTCAACATGGGCTTCTAATGGAATTCTCAAGGGCATATTATCAAGCCCATTATCGCCGCTTTAGCGGCAGTTTTCTGCCTATAAAGCGGCAATAATTTTAACTCTGTGCTTGATTATATGGCCCCTAGTTCTATAAGTCATGCTGATAAATATATATAAGACTACTTTGACTGTGGTTCCTCAGTGTGTGGGGACTGTGATGGGTGACCGGCTATAGGTGGTGACCACAGCTCAGGGTCGTGATAGCTCAACCCTGAGTAATGCAGGTAGCATCCTTTAGATTAGACTTTTGCATAGGGAATTGAATAGAGCTACTCCAAACCAAAATAAATCAGTAAGGAGGCAAACGCATTGTCCCTGTAGGGCATGGTGTTTGACAACAAACAGACACAGACTGACTCTTATGCACAAGGGGTTTTCTGACATGTATTGCTGCGTGGTCTATATTTCACAATTCTGTTTTTCTGTTTTAACGAGTAAAGCCAATCGGAGGGAAAAACTTCTAGGTGGTAGTGAAAAAAATAAAATGTTGCTGTTCTTTAAAAGCTTTTTTCCCATCTGGTGCCAGAGTCATATCAGTGAAGCTGACACATCACGCTATAAGACAGACATGAAGCAAGACTGCTGCTAGCCCGTTGATCATTGCCGTGATGGGCCTGACTGGGCTCTTGCGCTGCTGGGAGTGGACTCATCCTTCCCCCAGGATGAGCCAGTAGCTGGACCACAAAACATTTTTGACTGGTGCTACTTCATGTCACAAGGGTACATTCAGTCAGTGGTTGGTGCAAACACATTTTGCACTTGATTATGAAAGTATGTTTCTGGAATGTTTGTTGTGTGGCTCTGTGTTGTGGTGGTCAGGATGTGTGTTGCTTTTTGTGCTGCTTTGCTTTTGTGCTTCATTATTTCAATGGAATGTCATTGTGCTTTACTGTGGTTGTGTATAATTGTTTTGACAGTTTACATCTGCTGTGCCCTGTTATGTTGTAATTGTGCCAATACTCGCACTATGTGGAGCTCTGCAAGCAGCGGAGTACGGTAGAAAAATGCTGTTCGCGGTGATACACATTGCCGAATGCTTGTCCACAAGGTGCAATCATTGCGAACAGTACCATGCACAGTGCAAGCTTACTTTTTCTGCCGCTCGATCAGATTTTTACTCGAGCAGCAGCTTTCTCAACGCGAACGGACAGGTTCTCAGCCTGAGCGGTCGCAAGCATACGCGACCACTCGCGAGACCTGACACCCCCGTGTTGAGAAATCTGTCTGGGTGGTTTATTTTCCACATTCACGCTCGCCAACTTGATGTTGGCGATTGCGAACGAGGAAAAATGTTGCCGGGAGGTGGATTTTCCTTGCTCGCGCTGGCCAACTTGATGTTGGTGATTGCGAGTGAGGAAAAAAACGAGGAGTGCGGGAAACTCCCCAAGTAGAGCGGAGTTCACCGCCCAGGGTTACCAATATGTTCCTTTTATTTATTTACATACTTTTCTAAAGGGCAAACTGGGACCAGAGGCTTCAGCGTGCTTCACAATTCGATTTTTCAGTTACATGAATCACATAATCAAATAGCAACCAATACAACAAATATACAACTCCTCACCGAAAAACATGAAGTACAACTGTAAAACCTTATGACATGACTATCTCAAAAACTTAGTAAGTGGTTTTAGACATCAGGCAGAAAGTGAAGGGGACTGGCCACCAAAGGGGAAGCAGGAGATTCAATTCTCCAAATAAGTAATAAAAGGGTATTAGCTTACTTCATAAGTTTCTCTGTTTCAAAAAGGATTTCAGGGCCTGATGTTAAAATATTCCTAATAAGAATCATAAATTGCATCAAATAACAATTTGCAAATTGTGATTTCTTATTAGGTCTCTACTAAAATGGATTCAGTAGGAGGGAAGTGGGTGCAATTTGCACACCAACATTTACCATATGCATTGGTATTTGTGAACCAACCTAGGTGTTCATAGGTTGGGTCACTATATAAGGATTTGTAAGGGGTTGCAATTTGACCTACCTCATTAATATGAGATCGGTGGGAAAGTGCGACCCAGTACGATTGATTGGATTAAAAGCCATGGTGGCCCTCTGGGGTCAGCATACCACCATGTCTGCAGCGATTGCTTTAAATAAAGCAATCTTTTTTATTTAATGGAGCCTGTTTTCCAAAAAAGGAAAACTGGTTTTGTTTAAAAAAGAAAATTAGTAATTTTACAAAAAAATTTTGAGGAGCAGACAGTGGTCCCATGAACTACTGCCTGCTGCTAAAAAATGCTTTTTTTCGACATGTACAAAGGTGAAGTGAACTTAGGGGGAATCCTCCTTGTTTGTAAATTGTTCTCAACAATTTAGATTTGGTAAAATATTAATGTGCTACAATATATAAGTAGAGGAATCAGTATTTGCTTTGGACGCCACTACCAAATACTGATTCTATATTTAGAGCCTGATTTAGAGTTTGGCGGATGGGTTACTGCATCACAAAAATGACGTGTATTAAGTCCGCCCTATTATGAGTTCATTGAAAGACACTGACTAACCTGTCAATGCTGCAAATTTCTCCAAGTGAGACTAGGAAACCTGTACACTTTTTGTATGCATCATGCTGGGTGAATTTCCACTCTTCACATAGACTGCATCAATCTTATCATGGTCTCCAGTTTCTTTTAGAATCCCTCACATCTTAACGTACCTCAAAACACAATCACACTGGAGAAATTATCGCACCCTGACACTAGGGGCTACCTGTCCTAGGATTCCAGGGGCAGAAGGAGGCTCCAACACCACCCAGCACTACAAAGCATGCCTGTCACTCCTGCTGCACGGGGTGCCAAACATTGCAAGGGACTACCTGTTATAGGTTTCCTGGGTCTGAAGAAGCAGGCTCCAACATCACCCAGCACTACAAAGCATGCCGGTCACTCCTGCTGCACGGGGTGCCAAACATTGCAAGGGACTACCTGTCCTAGGATTCCTGGGGCTGAAGAAGCAGGCTCCAACATCACCCAGCATAACAAAGCATGCCGGTCACTCCTGCTGCCGGGGTGCCAAACATTGCAAGGGACTACCTGTTATAGGATTCCTGGGTCTGAAGAAGCAGGCTCCAACATCACCCAGCACTACAAAGCATGCCGGTCACTCCTGCTGCACGGGGTGCCAAACATTGCAAGGGACTACCTGTCCTAGGATTCCTGGGGCAGAAGAAGCAGGCTCCAATATCACCAGGCACTACAAAGCATGCCTGTCACTCCTGCTGCACGGGTTGCCAAACATTGCAAGGAACTACCTGTCCTAGGATTCCAGGGGGAGAAGGAGGCTCCAACACCACCCAGCACTACAAAGCATGCCTGTCACTCCTGCTGCACGGGGTGCCAAACATTGCAAGGGACTACCTGTCCTAGGATCCCTGGGGCAAAAAAATAGCAGGCTCCAATATCACCAGGCACTACAAAGAATGCCTGTCACTCCTGCTGCACGGGTTGCCAAACATTGCAAGGGACTACCTGTCCTAGGATTCCAGGGGTAGAAGAAAGAGGCCCCAACACCACCCAGCACTACAAAGCATTCCTGTTACTCCTGCTGCACGGGGTGCCAAACATTGCAAGGGACTACCTGTCCTAGGATTCCTGGGGCAGAAGAAGCAGGCTCCAACATCACCAGGCACTACAAAGCATGCCTGTCACTCCTGCTGCACGGGGTGCCAAACATTGCAAGGGACTACCTGTCCTAGGATTCCTGGGGCAGAAGAAGCAGGCTCCAACATCACCAGGCACTACAAAGCATGCCTGTCACTCCTGCTGCACAGGGTGCCAAACATTGCAAGGGACTCCCTATCCTAGGATTCCAGGGGTAGAAGAAGGAGGCCCCAACACCACCCAGCGCTACAAAGCATTCCTGTTACTCCTGCTGCACGGGGTGCCAAACATTGCAAGGGTCTACCTGTCCTAGGATTCCAGGGGTAGAAGAAGGAGGCCCCAACACCACCCAGCGCTACAAAGCATTCCTGTTACTCCTGCTGCACGGGGTGCCAAACATTGCAAGGGTCTACCTGTCCTAGGATTCCAGGGGTAGAAGAAGGAGGCCCCAACACCACCCAGCGCTACAAAGCATTCCTGTTACTCCTGCTGCACGGGGTGCCAAACATTGCAAGGGTCTACCTGTCCTAGGATTCCTGGGGCAGAAGAAGCAGGCTCCAACATCACCAGGCACTACAAAGCATGCCTGTCACTCCTGCTGCACGGGGTGCCAAGCATTGCAAGAGTCTCCCTGTCCTAGGATTCCTGGGGCATAAGAAGCAGGCTCCAACATCACCAGGCACTACAAAGCATGCCTGTCACTCCTGTTGCACGGGGTGCCAAACATTGCAAGGGTCTACCTGTCCTAGGATTCCAGGGGTAGAAGAAGGAGGCCCCAACACCACCCAGCGCTACAAAGCATGCCTGTTACTCCTGCTGCACGGGGTGCCTAATATTGCAAGGGTCTACCTGTCCTAGGATTCCAGGGGTAGAAGAAGGAGGCCCCAACACCACCCAGCGCTACAAAGCATGCCTGTCACTCCTGTTGCATGGGGTGCCAAACATTGCAAGGGTCTACCTGTCCTAGGATTCCAGGGGTAGAAGAAGGAGGCCCCAACACCACCCAGCGCTACAAAGCATGCCTGTTACTCCTGCTGCACGGGGTGCCTAATATTGCAAGGGACTACCTGTCCTAGGATTCCAGGGGTAGAAGAAGGAGGCTCCAACATCACCCCACACTACAAAGCCCTCGTTGGATTTTACTTAAGGTATTGTTGCTCTCTCCCACTTATGCACTAATTCTATGTGAAAAGGTACTGATACTTTATTGATTATTGTGGTCAAGTTATCTACTGAGCTCCATGATCAAGGGTCTATTTTTTTGCTTTACAAATTTTGTAGGGGAGATGTGTCTTCGAAACTGAATTGACTTATAACTCCAGGTGACATCTAATTTAATAGTGTTCATTAAACCTATATAATATATTCTCGTTTATACAAGAACATTTGTTGCTTATATGTAATGTTCTTTAGTTTTGGGACTTTGTCGAGTAACTGATTTCCATTTATTATTTTTTTATTTTGAATGCTCATTTGTCATCTGTTGTTGAGGCTTATGGTTCCTTTGTTTTCTGTTCTTCTCCCCTTTTTATCTTTAATGAAAGGTCCCATGGGTATGTATGTCATTATAACGCATACTTTTACAACGCATACCTTCACAACACATTTTTTACACTGCAACATCCATTACAACGCATTCCATTACAACACATTCCATTACAACGAAATCTTTGAAACTACCTTTACAAGGCATTCCACTACAACGCATACTACATTTACAACGCATACCATTACATTGCATATATGGTAAGTATTGGATAGTTTAGGGGTAAAAATTACTATTATAACTCCAGGGGGTTCAACATTAGGGTAAGTGTTGGATAGTGTAGGCGTTAAAATTACTATTCTAACTCCAGGGGGTGCAACAGTAGGGTAAGTATTGGATAGTGTAGGGTTACAAATTACTATTCTAACTCCAGGGGGTGCAACAATAGGGTAAGTGTTGGATAGTGTAGGTATGCGTTGTAATGGTATGCGTTGTAATGACTGCGTTGTAAAGGTATGCGTTGAAGTGGTATGCGTTGTAGTGTCATGCGTTGTAATGGTTGCATTGTAATGGCATGCGTTGTAATGGATGTTGCGGTGTAAAAGTTTCGTTGTAAAGGTAGTTCGTAGTAAAAGTTGCATTGTAAGTGCTGTTTCCCGTCCCATGGCATTCCTTAACAGGGTATTTGTTTAATTGTTGAAAGTACATAGGTCACCTGTAGGTAGAATTCGACTCTCCTGTCTAGTATTTAAGATACTATCAAAAACCATCTGCTGGAAATTATCCGACTGTTAAGAATTCATCGTTGTGAAAAAGAAAACTTGTGCAAAAACATCTAGGGGAGTCCATAAGTGAGAAAGCATCTAAAACAGCCCCAGATGATTGTACCCAACAAGAAATTATTGAGGGAGTGGAGTAAATGTTATGCCCAGATAAGCACAAACCCCAAGTATCCAGTAAAAAGATCTCGAAATGGGCCCCATTATTTGAAAACAAAAGAACAAAAAACAGAACACCCCGGCCCCCAAACTCATTACTCAGGAAAACATGATATTAGCCCTAGCAAGCAGCGATGGAACACCAGTACAACCACACATGGGGCCTAATATCCCACTAGAACTGCTCATAAATTACACCAATGCATATTCCCTGTAATCCACTAGGTCCAAAAAATGTCCTGAGCATTTTTATCCAATAGTAGGCAATTTTGAAATCTCAAGCACTGCTAAGCCGGATAGTACAATACATGAACTATGGGATATCATTAATGTCATAGAGGCTGACATAACACCTAAGAGCTAAGGTGCAGTCCCTGACTTAGCACAGTCAGAGATATTCCCAGGCGGAAAGGTCCATGACTTCAATTTACAAAGGAGTTGAGACCAAGAGTAGAGGGGCAGGCTGTGACATTTACCACCCTGTAAGGGGAGCTAACTAACAGCACCACCTGGAATGCCACCAAACCAACATCACAGCACATAAGACGCATTACCATGAAAGGTACTTGGAAATCGAACCGAATGTTCAACCGAGTAATTTAAATTTCCCCTAATCCGCAAAAGCTAAATTTTTTCGCTCAAGATCCTTTTTTAATGATGAGTGAACTACTCCCGATCCACATCCACTTGAACAACCCCTTAACTTCCCAACTTCGATTAAACCTACAGCCTCATATCCGAGAGGCAATGTAGGCAATATAGGGAGAGGTAAACACAGCTCAAGCTTTCCTACCAGCAGAATAGTGTACATGACAGGCATCCCAAAGCTTACATCCCACTCTGGAGAGACTGAGGACTCCCTGATTAATAAGCTAATCCACTAGATAAGGGGGTTCAAAAGTGCTATATCTCAAAACACCTTTACATCATTGGGGACTATCACCATTCCTCTGTCGAGAGGCATTTTGACTTTAATCAATAGACCCTCAAATCTCCCTTTATAGCAAATGGTTCCTTAGGACTGGATGCGCATATAACCCCCCACCTCCAAATAAAAAAAAATCAATTTAAATCCACACCTCTACCACTAGAAGCAGCTCACACAGTCAACGCTAAATCACCTACGTCTTTCAATGACTGGCTGGCAGTGACAAATGACACCAGCAAGAGTGGACACACTAGCACAGTGCTAAATTTGGCCCAGGAGGATAATTATGTAACTGCCCTGTTCTTTCTAACCACCTTATTTGCCTCACTAGACACGCCCCCCGTAACAACATCCATACAGGGAGACCTTACTAACATTGCCACTGAAGTTAACAATCTAACACTGGTATTACGGAATGTACTTGGACTTGAGAATAAAGCGCCAGAGACGACCGGTGTGCATTTCTTGATAAAGCTGATGTCATTATGTTCCAGGAAACATGGGATATAGATACAATCCACAGGCAAGGATATAGCACAATTTATATTCCAGCACTGGCATCACAAGCTGGTAGACCATCTGGGGGTCTTGCTACATAGGTTAGTAGATCTTTTTGATGGCGGGGAAAGCAACAAATATTGATTTGCCCAAAATAATAGGTCTAGAATTTTCCACATGGAGTGGCAAAAGACTTATAATTTATACAATAAAAGCACCTCAAGGACTGCTGACTCCCTGACTCTAACATTGCTCATTGAGTGCATTGCAATGGCCAACAAGACCACCACAGTTTTGGCGGAGGGTGATTTTAACGTCTGTTTCAACCCTCTAGCAGTGGGTGTTCTCCAATTACAAGAACTCTGCAGCCCAAGTACGTCTAGGGCTGCCCTCCAGCTAATAGATTTATCATTTAGCTTCTATCTGAAAGCATGAAATGGGCGCACACTGTTGTATACCTACTTATAGAAGAACATTTTACACAAGTAACATTGATTACATTTTTTTTAGATATGTTCTCGTGGTTAGATCTCATTGACATGGAAGTAATTATTTGCTATGAGAGAGATCACTGTCCCCTTTTCCTTTCACTACAGGGAAGCTTTGACCCAAATAACCCTAGATACATAAGGTAGTCTTGTGGAAATCTGGTCATTGCTAATAATAGAAGGAATGTCAAATGGGGAATAGTAGCCTAAGAATATATTGCCACCAGTCACCTATATCAATATATAATTCCAATGTTAACTGCATTTCAATGCCCAGGCTCCCATCACATACCATTGTGAAACTTCATACTAAATGTTTGGGGAGCTGAAAAATCTTTATTTTACTAAATCTGTCAACATGAACAGAACTTCAGATCAAGTTGCGGGTAGCCAAAATTTTCTTGATTAGTAACATAAAAAACGGGACTACCCAGGTCATTGAAGCTGCTTTTTGGACACAGTCCGATCTAGGAATCAGGCAGCTTTTTGGCACATGATCAGCCATGGTGGCAAAGCCTTTAAAGCAACAGACACATAGGCCTTGACAATCAAATCAATTAATGATTCACCAGGAGAGAATCTAATGTCCTACCATGGATAAGAAGCATAGTGATGTTCTTCTCCATGGATGATATCCGTAGAGCTATTTGCATACAGATGACAGATAATATCCCTGGGAATTTATTTAAGAGCCAGCTGTTTGGGTACCATATTTAAATATAAACTGAATTTGCGGAAATGGTGTGAATTTTATGGTGTGGTTGTGCGACCACACCGTGTAATACACTTATCAACCCTTTAGGTCCAGTAGGTTTCATCTGAAAAACCCTCAGTACATTACATGTTGACTCTACTCTCCCTTGCAATTGGGTTGACCACCACTGTGTCACCTTCTCCCTAAATATAAAAGCAATCACCTCCAAGGGCAACCTAAGAAAGCCAAACTCTGGACCTATGACAACCGTAACATTAACTCAATTTCTATATCTACTGTGAGTTGTGAAAACTTGCTCCGGCCTCCCACCCTGAAACAAGCCCAAGACTTCAATGTTCATTTCTTCAATTCTATGTAAAACATCATGGACACCATAGCCCCTAAATAACTAAAAAGAATCCCTTCCAATTGATCCAACAGTGATCTTAATGAAGAATGGTGTCTCCTTAGGCTTGCTGAATGAGCCTGGAGATACACCCCTCCCTTGCCAACCTCAAACTCCTGCATCAAAGATGCAACACCTGCACTTGGCACATTAGAAATGTCAAAGCAGCGTTCTTTCAAACTCAACTAGACACCGCTACTAATAGACCTATTCGAAATCATCAGTTACTAGTCCACCTGCAAAAGCGATCCTGCTTCCTCAAACAACAAAGCAATGCCCAACTGTGAAGCCTTACCTCCTTTTTAGCTGTGAAAATGTTGTTAATAATCAACGGCATTCAGTCTGCACTCAGTCTTCTACTGCCCTTACCCCTCCCCCACACAATGTACCAGGAAGCTTGCATGTATAACCACCTCTTCTCACCCAAAAATGTTACCTTCTGGTCTAGCTTCATACCCCCTGATGAGAATGACACTCTTCTGATCTTTTTTAAATATTCTACCCACTTCATTGATCCCATCCCCTCTAAACTCCTAAATAAGCCTAACCACTACCACCCAACTCCAACATCCATACTCTGGCCAAACTCCTAGAAAAATGTGTGCACTTCAACTGCTCAATCTCATTGAACAATTTCAACTTCTTGACCATTGCCAATCTGGCTTCCAATCGGGTCAGAGCACTGAAACAGCCATGGTACAAATTGTCGATGATGTGCTGCGCTTGCTTTACTGGAATGAATCTTGCCTCTGGAGCCTATTGGATCTGCCAGCAGCCTTTGACACCATCAACCATTCTACACTGCTTGACAATCTAGAACATAGGAAGGGTACTGCCCTAAAATGGTTCTTCTCCTGTCTATACACTAGGTCACAGCGCTTGAAAATTAACCATACTCTATCCCCCCATTATTGCTCGGCATCCCCCAAGGCTCTATCCCCTTCCTGAGACTTTTAAACCTCTACATGGAGCCTCTAACCAATATCCTCAAATGCTCCCACATCTCCTACCATATGTTTGCTGATTACACCCAACTCTACATGAGAATAACCTCCCTTGATGACATCCACACTCTCAATAACACCCTAACATTAACACAACAATGGTTGACAATGGTTGACTCGTAATCACCTAAAACTCAATGCCCTTAAAACTGAATGTTTACTGATCGCTCCGCCCTCCTTCAGTACTGATGTCAAAGAATAGCTCTCTCTTCTCTCTGCCTTGAATTTCACCCCACACATCGTTGACTCTGCCAAATCAATAGGAATCACCCTCGACAAAGACCTCTCCATGCAAAAACAAATCAGCACCATCACTAGAGGAGCCAACCATCAGTTGCATATCCATAGAAAACTTAAACCTTTTCTCCCCTTTGGCTGACCTCATAATTGTGACTCAGGCACTTGTGCTCTCAAAAGTGGACTATGGTAGCACTACTCGTGTGGGCATCCTTAAAACATCACTTGCTCCTATTAAGATCACTCTTAATTCAGCAGCCAGGGTCATCACAGGATCTAAAAATAAGCAATCACATCGACCCTGAATGAATGAATGAATGAATGAATTTGGACTTGTATCGCGCATGGCTACCCTGAGGCCTCCCAACACTGACAAACCCTGACAAACGATACCTCAATCAGTTACGACTCAAGGTCAGGATGCATCTCAAAATTGCTTGCATGATTCATAAAGTGTTGCACCACAACACTCCTTCCTACCAGTCCAGGAAATGCCTTTTTCAGGTGGGAACAGATTGTTTAGATGTATGAGCTCCTCACTGCTCAAGCCACAAAAATTAATGAAAGAGAAAACCTACTTCTGTTTCAGCTCTGGAATGGCCCCTAACATCTGGAACTCTCTTCCCACTGAGATTGGATGTAACCCATCCACTTCTGTCTTCAAGAAAGAAGTAAAACACGACAGGGGGCGTGGCTAGGGAGAACATGGCGGCCAGCTAGAGGGACTGGTCGGGAGTGCCGGTCAAAGGCGGCGTGCAGGATCGTAGAATCGAGCAGAAAAGAAAAAAAAACGGCGGCGAGAAAATCATGGAGAAGCAGCGACTTTAAGGTTTGCTAACGCGTTTACAAAACACGGAATTCCTTCGTGAACTCTGTGAACCCGTGAAAAGTTGCAGATAAAGAAGTACAGCGGTATAGCGGTACAGCGGAGAACTACCGCTTGATTGGAAACCTGATAGACTCTGCCGGCATACAGACAGACAGAGTAGCAGAGGAGGCGGTTTAAGGCGGCGGCAGCTTATGGATAATACAGCCACAGACGAGGACATCGTAAGCTGCACTGCACTAGTGGCAGTGAAGGCAGCTGAGAAAGGGGAAACAAAAAGCTTGTCAGAGGTGTCCTCGCCGGGAGGTTTTGAACGCTGTAGCCGTGCTGCTTTAGAAAGAGGCAGAGGTCGGCGGGCGGCGGCGAGGTTCCAGTTTTCTGCAGGTGGGGCCGTGGGGAGAGGGTTAGCACAGGAGGGAAATTTTCAAGTGGCTGTTTTCTCACCTCTTAAAAGTAGGGTCCACCCAGGCTCTGAAATTTGTGTGCAGGACTCAGAGGGGCGAGAGCCTTTAGCTGGGGGGGGTCTTGTGAAATTAAATGACAGCAAGGATCTGGCTACCCGTTTAAAGGAGAAAGGAAAAAGCCCGCAAAAATGTAACTCAGGATACGCTCTGAGGAGTACAGGGAAGCCAGCAGAGGGGGGGGGGAGTCCTCATAACCCATATCAGAAACAGCAGAAAAGTAAAGCTTTAAGCAAACCAAATATAAATTCTAAAAAAACAACAACAAAGCAAACAACAAAGCAAACAAGCAGGTTAGGAATTCTAGGGAAGAAAATCTCTACCAACCCATCTTTAAATTCTTTTTTTAAACCTGTTCCTAAGACTTTGGTTCTTACTAGAGGGTGTAAGAAAGGGGAGTCAACAACTGAGTTGAATAATAGCTGGGCAGACTGGGTGGAACACTTGAGTCCGAACAGATATAAAATTTTGGAGGTAGAGGGGGAGGAGGAGCTAAAGGCAGAAGGGGGAGAGATGGAGGCTAAGGAGGACAGTTTGCCAGTAACCCCAACAGAAAGCGGCACGTTAAAAAAACTGACAGAGAAAACTCCAGAAGGCGGAGAGGCTGAGAATGCGGATAAGACGGGAGGGGCTGAAGAGGAAGGAGCCAATTTAGGAGATGGGGTGATCCATTGAGATACTGTGGTGATAGACCTTCTAAGAAAATTAGATTCAGATGTACACAGGGGGTTTGAGGAATCTAAAGTCAAGCAAGATGGTATTAGAGAGGCAGTGGGATTACTGGAGGCTAAGTTTGATGAGCTAAACACAAGGACAGGAAAACTGGAGCAGGAGGTTAAGGAGATACAGGCGGCTGTGAAAGATAACTGTAAGGAGTTAGAAGAGGCTAAATCTAGAGAGAGAGCATACGAGGACCGGTTAGAAAAGTTGGAGAATATGCAGCGAAGGAATAACCTGAAAGTGTTGAAGCTTCCTGAGGGAAAAGAGGAAGAAGATCTAAAGGGTTTTGTGGTCCGTCTATTAAAATCTGAATTACAGATAGAAGAGTCGGAAGAGGAGATTGCTGCTGATATACAGAGGATACATAGGGACCCCTTCAGATTGAATCCAAATCGGTCTAAACCTAGAAGGATCTTGATCAACTTCCTTACATATAGTTTAAAAGAAAAGATTCTTGCCCTGGCATTGAAGAAAGGTTCCCTAACGGTGGGGGAAGCTAAAATTGAGATCAGATTAGATTTATCAGAAGTCACTGCAAACAGGCAGTGGGAGCAGGGGAAGCGAATCGAGCCTTTAAGGAAGTTGGGAGCGACGGTGCAGCTAAAATTCCCAGCTTTCTTAAAAGTTATGTGGAATAATAAAATGTACTCTTTTAGATTTGTTGAAGATGTGGATAGCTTCCTTGAGTACTGTCAGGGTGGCGGGGTATAGCTAATTGATCAAAGATGAAATCACGGGTAACGTAACGTAACTTGCATGTAATCTACATAATTAGTATAAAACAAACAAAAACAAAAAATAAAAAAATGTTTAAAACATTTAAAAAAAAAAAAGTTCTGGGTAGCACGCACCATGGAGACCGGCACTCACAGGGCCTAGGCTTTGGGCCTTAGGAATCTGGTAGGGTTCTCCCGGGGGGGAGGGGTACAAAGGGGAGGGGGGGACAGTTAGGGCACAGGTGTGGGTTGGGTGGGTTGGGTAGAGGGGGAGGGGGTGAAAAACAAAAATGTTCTCATACGCCATTGACCTCCTTGAGGTTAAGAAGTTCGAAAGGAACACATGATGATGGAGGCTAAGAGTACGAGGGGAAAAACACAGATGGTAAAATGGATGTCATGGAATGTCAACGGTTTAAGGGTAAAAGCAAGAAGGGACAGGATTTTGAAGTATTTGAGAGATACTTCAGCGAATGTAATGATTCTTCAAGAGACTCATTTAACAGAGGATGAGTGTAAACAATATATGGGCAGACTTCGGTGGATTAGACACTTTTATAGTTCTCCACAAACAAGGGTTACTAGAGGAATACTGGTGATAATAAGAAATGGGCTGGACTGCCAGGTAGAGAGTAGTATAGCGGACAAGAAAGGCAGATGGCTGATTGTGACCCTAAAATTAGCGGGATCATTATATATTATTGGATATTATGGCCCTAATCAGGATGATAATACCTCGTTGTTAGAATTAACATCAGAGATGACAGGGCTGTCAGGTTACGTTGTTCTTGCAGGGGACTTTAATACAGTACTAGATGCCAAGCTTGATAGATCAGCGAATAGTAGAGCATTGGGAAATTGCAAAATGGCGTCTAGTGTAAAAAATTTAATAGAACAGTTTGGATTATGTGACATCTGGAGGAAACTGGCCGGGAGTGGGCTTGGATTTACATACTACAATAAAAAATATAGTCACAGATCTAGAATAGATTTTTTTCTATTAGATGCAAGAATAACAGATAAAGTGAAAGAGGTTGTACATGTAGGGGTTCACTTGTCTGATCACTCAGCGGTCTTTTTAGAATTAGAAGTTGGGGGACGCGATTTGGATTCGGTATACAACGTTTACCACGCATTTTTTACCACGCACTACACTTACAACGCAGGCATTACCACACATACCATTACAACGCATTGCGCTGGGGGGCGCTCTAGGATAGGGAATAAGTTTAATTTTATATCCAACACCTTCCCTAGTATCCACGGGGACTGGAGTTGGAATATAAAATTATACTTACCACTATCCAGCACCTCAAAGCGCTATGCGTTGTAAGGGTATGCTTTGTAAATACCGCGTTGTAATGCTATGCGTGGTAATGGTTTGCGTGGTAACGTCATACATCCTTTGGATTCAGTTTGGAGATTAGACCGTACAGTTCTGTATGATCAGGAAGCAATGCAGCTCCTTCAACAAGAGCTTGAGGTCTTTATTGAAAAAAATATAGGTTCAACTAGACTAGACATTGTATGGGAGGCTACTAAGGCTTTTCTTCGGGGGCGACTGGGAACGCTGGGGGCCAACAGAAGGAGAATATATTACCAGGAAGTACTGGGATTGGAACAGGAAATTCGAAAGTATGAAAACATAATTGTAAATTCAGGGGCAACCCCTAAGGAGGAGTTTATTAAAGAGTTGGAAGAAATAAAGGAACAACTCACTACCGTGATTAATAAAAGGGTTAAGGAGAGATGGGAGGCCTCCAGACAGGATCACTTTGAATACGGGGAAAATGCAGGTAAACTGCTAGCTTGGAAGGTTAGGAAAGATCGGGTCAGAAATATGATAAAAGAAATCAAGGTTGGTGCAGAAGAAAAAGTAGCCTCAAATACAAATGAGATAGTGGCAGCCTTTCACAATTATTTTGAGGAAGTCTATAGCGAGGACCTACATCCGGATAGGCAGAGGATAGAGGAGTGGGTTAGAGTTCTAAAGCCCTGTACGGAAGAACACCGAAGAGCTTTGAATAGAGAGAACAGGCAGGAAGAGGTAGAAGAAGCTATCAGGCAGACAAAAAAAGGTAAAGCTCCTGGCCCTGACGGTCTTCCTGTAGAAGTATATAAGAGTTTAATGCTGCGGCTGGCACCATTACTAACTAAGGTGTTCAATCAGGTGTTTACCGAAAGAATGGAGATTCCTACATCATGGGACCAGGCAAATATAATAGTAATACCTAAACCTGGGAAGTCTCCAAAATTTATGGATTCATACAGACCTATTTCACTGCTAAACTGTGACTATAAGTTGTTTGCTAAGATTCTGGCTGATAGGTTATGTAAAGTGATTCCGTATTTTATTCACGAGGACCAAAAAGGGTTTGTAAAAGGTAGACACTTAAATGAATTAACGTTTTCCTTGATAGGCAGTATAGATGTTGCTATCGATCAGAAACTCCCTCTGGCAGTGGGGGCTTTGGACGCTGCTAAGGCTTTTGACCGCGTAAATTGGGAGTTTTTAAAAATTTTAATAGCACATCTTCAGCTAGG
This sequence comes from Lissotriton vulgaris, assembly GCF_964263255.1. NCBI lineage: Eukaryota > Metazoa > Chordata > Amphibia > Caudata > Salamandridae > Lissotriton > Lissotriton vulgaris. Next base: position 1,524,300,002 of record NC_141687.1, on the reverse strand, counting down.
AGGAAACCTTTCGCAAACTGTGTCACGATTATATCAAACACCGAACTCCAAGGTATTGGTTAATGGAGTCCTTACAAAATCTATCAGGATCATGCGGGAAACTAGGCAGGGATGCCCTCTTTCTCCGCTTTTATTCGATCTCTATATCAAACCATTGGCTTGTAAAATAAGAGAGACAGAGAACATCCCCGCTTTTACGTTTCAGGGCTGGTCAAGAAAGATAGGCCTATATGCGGATGACATTGTAATCCTAACATCAAACTTGACAAAATCACTGGTTGAAATAGAAAATATTACAAAGAGGTTTGGAGAAGTTTCAGGATATCGACTAAACTATGACAAAACGGAAATTATGGCTTGGAATATGGTTGTGGAGCCTGGAATCTCAAAGAAACAGATTAGATACTTGGGAATACAAGTCACTCAGGATATAAAACAATTAGCAATGGTAAATCTAGCCAAAGTAAGGAAAGATATTTCAGCTAGTTTGAGACATTGGAGTTCGATACAATTAACTATGATTGGCTGGGTAAATTTAATCAAAATGATGGTGCTTCCTAAGTTGGCCTTTTTTTTATTTGACTCCATTCCTCTTATGTTTGAAAAAGAGGGATTAGTTAAGTTACAGAGTGAAATCGGTTCATTTATCTGGGGCTCTAAGGGGTCAAGGATATCTTGGAAAAAAATTCGGAGAAGATATGCCAAAGGTGGTCTGGCGGCCCCAGATTTTCAAATCTATTCTTGGGCTTTCTTGCTTAAAAATTGTAGGATGCTCCTCGGAATTCTCAACAATACAGCGATGGGGGACCTCTTTTCTGCCATGCTGAAAGTAGAAAAGTCCCACTTGCGGGGTTTTTTGTATAAGTTTGCAGACCCAAAATACTTTAAAAAGGTAAGACTGAAGGTCTTAAGAGACTTATCTACGGTGTGGTACCGTATCAGGCGAGTGACAAAAATCCTATATTTCAGTGTGGCTGCACCAATTTGGGACGCTCCGGGGGCCCCAAGCTGGACTGAGGATGCTTTGTCAAGGGTATTAAAAACAGAAGGTTCACAGGTATGGGGCGAATTGTTTTGTGAAGGAGACTTGCTACCATGGGCGGTCTGCGAGGAGCGTTGGGGTCGTAACTTTGCAAAATTCAAATATCTTCAGATCCAAAGCTGGGTGGTAGGAAAAGAAAGGTTAATTGGACACTACAATGAGTTTGAAGAGAAGCTGGCTTTAAACATACGGAAAAATAAAGTGGCGACATGGTATTGGGCAATAGTTGAAATGGAGGCTGGCCCTTTTCTGCTACCAGAGGTCCTGTCGGGAGAGTGCTTGCCGAGGATCGCCACAGAAGAACAATGGCAAGTAGATATGTTGATTCTTTATAAAGTGGTTCAACCTGCAAATTTAAGGAGGAATCACTTGTTCACTCTCCACAGGGCATATTGGACCCCAAAGAGGCTCGCTAAGTTTAAGGATGGGGGCACGGTGCTGTGTCCTAAATGCAAAAGCCAGAATGAAGACGATATCCACATGTTTGTGACATGCCCGGAGATCCAAGAGTATTGGGTAGCTGTATGTATAAAGCTATCAAAAATGATGGAGCTAGATATTAAGGTAAGCCCTGAACAGATCATCTAGGGCAGATTGGACATACAAGGTAAGGGTCTTGATGATAAATCTAAGTTGTTTTTTTACGCCATTTTGATTGCTCGGAGAGAAATCTGCAAATTATGGGTATCACCAGACTCTCCAACAGATTTATTGTGGATCAGAGCTATGAGAGGCATAGCTAAGTTGGATATGGCCGGTCAATATAAAAGGAAGCACCAGTTTTGGACACTATTTCTAAATCACTTTGGGTAAGAGTAAGGGAAGCTCTAATAATAATAACAACAATACATGATAGATATGATGTGAGAATAAGAATCGGTCCAATGATTAAGCCACTTTTGAAGCTCTTGGAGGTTAATATAGTCTATATGCTTTGCTGCATTGGGCAAGGTAAGGCAGAAGTACCTCTCATCTGCCTAAAGCTCCAAGCCTGCAGCTCAAGCAGTAGGTAATAACCTCTCATAGTTGAGTTGAAAACCATCTAAGGGCGGTACAAGAAAAGAAGAGGTGGGAAGTGGCGTATGAGGACTAAAAAAAAAAAAAAAAAAAAAGAAAGAAGTAAAACATTCGTATCCAACAAATTCCTCTCTCACGGTTGACTTGGCTATGCCGCAATCCCTCTTTTACCCCGCCCTCCACATGTCCCCTACTTCCCGTCACTCTATAACACACCTGAGTCTTGGACCTATGTTTCATTTCACCCCACTTCATTATTTCTGCATCGCTATCTCGGGAAAAACTGTGCATCTTGTCTCCCGCTGCATCCCCTTTCCATAACTACCTCAATACTCTTATATATACTGTTGATCACACTCTTCTTTAATTTGCACTTTTATATATCTCTGGTACCCCTGCTATTCTGTTTATATATCCAACTACACATTGTTTGCTATATATTCTTATTTTGCTCTCTATGTACCTCATGTTACTGACATTGTTCCTACTCTCTAAAGTGCCATGTTGCTTCGAATTTTAGTGCTAAAATGCCATATGTGTTCACCACCTCGGTTGAATCTATGCATCTAAAATCCCTACCCTGGCAATTCCCTGTAATATATACCACTGAACTTCCTGCATTGATGTATTCCTACTGACTTTTTGACACTTCTTTAATACAATTGTTGCTGTGTACATGTTTTTGTTGATGTTATAAGTGATCATTGCATGTGTTGCTACTTGGTTCAATACCCCACTGTGTTTTAGTTGCATTTTTACCATATATACTATATATACATACATACATACATATATATATTCACGGCAGTGAAGCAGCAGCCATACATGGAATTGAGGATGGGCACTCTTGGGGGGTCCATACAGGACTTGATTTGTGCTTTCCACACCATACTTCCCATAACGCACAGTCTCATCTGAGCTGCCCAATGGTGGGTGTGGCATATGGAAAATGGAGAAGTTGTTTGGCGGTCATGCACGCCGCTTACGTTAAAGCCCCTGAAGAGAAGCATATGGAGCTTTGAAACGCGTCGGGCAGATCCATTACGGAGCGGCATCTGCAAGCGGATTCCCGTCCTCACCTACGCATAAATTAAGCTGCTGCTCGTGTGCTACTCAATGGTGGACAACCTTGGAGCGAGAATATATATATATATATATATATATATATATATATATATATATATATATATATATATATATATATATATATATATATTACCTACTGGCGGTCGCCAGTAGGTAGTTATAGTTAGGACCTAGTTTCCATAGGAAATCCTCAACATTCTATTTGGAATAACTTTGGCCCTGGTTGAAGAATCTTAGCGAATTTCTCAAAGAAGATGGCTCAGTCCGCTGCGCTCCTTCCCTAAAGTTTGGGGGGATTGGTCAAGTGGGGGCTGAGATAAAAGGGGGGTCCCAAAACGTGTTTTCTCCATGTTATTTTCCATAGGACCTTTAGACTCGGCTACAGGTCGAACGGGTGAATGGATTTATAAGAAATTTGGCAAAACTGTACAGTCCGGCTCGCAGATTACGCTTTTTTTTAATGGTGTAAATCCGTTCAGTAGTTGTTGAGAAAATTAAAGTTAAAGTCAGTTATATATCTATAGGCGCGCACACGTGCGCGCACCCAAGCGGCTGCGCGTGAGCGGTATTTTTTTTGGCTGCGTGACGTCTGTTAACGTTCGATTCGAAGGAAATCAGGAAGTTTTGTCCGCCATTTTGTCACTGCGAGTAAATATATTGTTCATTTCAAAGCGTTGAAACATGGAAAGGGGAGAAGGTAGAGATTGTCTTCCTGCGTAGGTTTTCTCAGGGTGTGCAGTAAGGCCCTTAAACGCGAAAAGATATAATTTTTCTCCGAAAAAAAAATACGGGGTGCGCGCACTCGGTCGCGCACACCTATTTACAAGAGTGTGAAAATGGAGGTAAATCAGAAGTTTGAGTGCTTAGATATAAGGTGGCTCTGAAAAGAGCCCTTGTGTTAATTGAGTGTTTTCTGCATTTATAAGTAAGTACCGATGCAGAGCCTGATGTTGCAGAGGAAGATTCTGTTTCCCTCATTCCTGAAATGAACACCGTCTCTCCTATAGACGTCTTGCATGTGGTAGCGCAAGTTGTTGTGGTAAATAGAACCCATGCTATAATCTCTGAGGAACGCAGAAACAGATTTATTTACATGTCTCCTTGCTTTCTCAAATTGTGCACAATGGTGATTGGACCAATTCCATTTCTGTCTTTGGCAAATATTGGAATATACCAAGGCAGATCGAGGAAAAAGTGTCATCAATTGTCGAAAGGTGTCTTTTAGAAGCATTTCCAGACCTACCCCAGTGATTGTGCCTAGATCGTTCCCACCACAGTGCACAATTATAAGGTCTGGTTCTGGGAGATGCATAAAAGTTTTCACCAATGGAATTAATTGGTGACATTTCAATCCTCTTTTGGAAATCCATGTTATGTGTACATTTGGTAAGCTGAGGTTGCAAATTCGTCTGCTTACTGCATATTTTTCACTCCAGTGAATATAACTGTCTCCTATTAGCCAGACCTTCATTTTCAAGGGATTTGTAGTCGTCCTCCGATCGGTTCTGGAAGTGGAATGGTAGTTAGAAGTTGAAATTTTAAATAAAGAAAAAGGAAGAGGCTGGGTGTGGTTAAAAAAATAAAAATGATTGGTTGATTGTAACAAGTGGAGAGTGAACAGGTCAATGTTTATGTTAAACGAAAAGTACTATTGGGTGTGAAAAAACAAGACATGTAACAGAGTTGTGGATTGGCAGGTATTTCTGGAGGGAAAATAGTGTTATTAGTTAGCTGTAGAACGTTGAGAGATGAACTTTTGACCTGTGCCTTCAGCAAGGTGCAGAATGAGGTGTAACCATGGAAACAGCCGGAGATGGCAGTTGGTGATGGGTTCACTCTTTGGTGCCTCTGCATCTGAGTCTGTTCTCTGGTGGCTGGAGGACAACTGTTTGTTATTGTGGAGATGAAAGGGTGATAAGGAGAGAAATACGACATAGTGTCTGGCCTGTAGAAGCGTGGGAGCAGTGATTAACTCTGAGTAAAGCGGAACTGTGTCGGTGCTTAGTAACAGTAAAAAGAAAAATGTTAACAGTGGTATAACTGTCTTTACGGTGCGCGACCTACTAAGAAAGAGTTCACGGGCCGTAATTGGCTTGGAGGTTCTAGTATCAGTAAGTGAGTTCAAGAAAAGAAAACATTCAGGACTTTATTTATGAAGGCCTTGCGCCACCGGTGCGTTACTTTTTCCCATTTTAAAAAATAAGGCCCCTGCGGCGGAAGGTCTTCATAAATAAGGTTCTCAGTGTCTACAGTTAAGGTTATGTGGAACCCATGAATAGTTTTTCAATATGAAATCATTTCAGTTGAGATTATGGATTAAAAGAGAAACCGTGAATATTTGAAATGTTTATTTGGAAATGTACTATTTTAAAGGCAAATCATTATGTAATCTGAGTACAGAAATTGCAAAAAACACAGTAATTGGTATTGTCAGTAGTACATGGAATACAAACGCTATAGCTGAAGAAAAATGAATATAGTTGGAAAAAAACATTGTACAGTCTTATAAGGAAGTATATTATATTTTAATAAATGGAAGAAGGTTTGTGGCCTTTCAGTTTAGGAACGATATATGAAAATGCAAGTGGTTATACATCATTACTTTATGAATCAGCTGTCTAACAACACAAAATCATAATGTCCACTGTTAGTAAAGCAAATAGGTCTGTTCTTCAAAAGAAAATATGGAAAACAACGTGAAGAATATAGAAAACCAAAAGGAAATGAGGACGTCAATGGGTTGTTTGAGAGCTATTGAAGCATTGTTTAGGCAAAATAGGTAGTTTCTGCTTGTAACAGGAAATCAGTTTTATCATTTGAAATTATGTCAGCTATCCAATGGAAAAGAGTAAAGCAGTACTGATAATCTCTTATAATCGGAGCCTCTTTTACCATCAGAGTGCAGGTCGGTGGGTTTTCGATGTAGCTCGCTGTTAGGAAAGAGTTAATTGTCCATTGTGTAGGCAAAGTATGCAGCAAGTGCCTCTAACATGAAATCACTGTTATCATCTGAAAACATGTCAGCCATCCAATTGAGAAGATCAAAGGAGCATTCATGATCTGTCATTATTGGAGCGTCTTTTACCATCATTGGGCAGCTCGGTGGGTTTTCGATGTAGCTCTCTGTTAGGAAATCTTGCGCCACTGCGAATATATTCCAATGACCCAGAACTCCTTGTATCGCTGCAAAGGCCATAAACCCTCCGTTGTAACAAAGCTGTTCATGATCAAGTAACGGATTCATGAGGTGATTGTAATTCGGTTCAGGAGGTACCAAATTGCAGAGACATAAATCCAGGGCCCACGTGAAATCACAGCTCAGGCAATGAAATACAGGCTGCACACAGGTGAAATACGAATATCGAAATGATAATCGATATGATGCATTCAAAGTCGAGAGTGGTAAGATGCCGTAGTAGTCAAGCATCCTCTGGCGAAATAGTTCTAAGTGGCCCGGCTCGTTTGCGAAGGCAGGAGGGACATCCATTTTGAATTTCCCAAGATGGTAAAGGAAACGGCGCAGCACCGCTGGTTGTATAGCAACTCCACAGAATTAGGTCGCCGGCTATGCAGTGGAGAGAAGCAGAATGACTTGATACATTTTCTAAGAGTCTAGTCACTTATATATTGCTTAGTGGTTATTAAAAAAGTAGCTTTTTTTGAACTGGAGGATGCGTTAAAAAATAAGGGAGTGATTTGAGGGAGTTGTAAAGCAAGGTCAATTTTTTTTAAATCAATGCTGTTTTCTGTGAATGTTAGCTTAGTGAAAGATATGTGTGTGAGCAGATGCAACGTTCAGTTTTAAATGTGACAATGGCGGTCTTGTTCATGTCTTCCGATTCAAGGTCGGTATTCGCTGCCAAATACAAAGATTAAGAAACGCATGCGTGGGGTACATAGTGTGCATTCTTAAAGGAAAGCAAATGAAGGGTTATTTTTACCGCGTTAGCATTGTCGTACAAAAAGTTATAGTGATTTCTATTATATGTGAAGAAAGTGTCACTGATGAAGACTGAAAATAAATCCTTATAAATGATACGGACTGGTGTATTTTAGAAAAGGTTTGTAACATTACATGAATTGTGTAAAAAAAATAATGCAATTGAAAGTGTATGGTTTGAAAATGAAAAGTAGAGGTTTATAGTTCATGTTTTGAAAGCAGTTCTAGAGGGTCAGAAGAAAGTGTATGGTTTGAAAATGAAAAGTAGAGGTTTATAGTTCACGTTTTGAAAGCAGTTCTAGAGGGTCAGATGCATGATAGATTTATTAAAAATAGAACATGTTTTTAAATAGTATTTTGGAAAAAATCTGTGCCTTTATGTACTATTTACATTATGTGCCTGTTGCGTATTCTTTGAGTTTTAGTAATCCTGTGTCTTATAAGTTTTCTAGGGGCGGTTTGAGGTTCATGGTGGGTTTGGGCAGGGAGGGTAGGTTGGGGGTTTGTAATAGGGGGTTCGGCTGGGGTGGAGTGCGGAGTTTAGTGAAAAGTGAGGGGGGCGGGGAGTTACGGTGTTTGGTAATGGAGCAGAGTCAGAGGACGCCACATTTGTGTTATGGGCTGCCACGGAAATATGTATTTATTCTCAGAGGTTTATTATATTAAGGATATATATTAGCATGGTGGCTCTTGTCGTTTTGTGGTTCTGTGTATGTTTATAATGCTGGCTCTGTAGTTTTTGTTTATGGACCTTATTGCGACACACAGGGGACCTACGTTGCACAGTTGGAGATCAGAGACTTAGGAAATAAAACTTTATAATTGTAAGGGCTGTAAGCGATAGAAATCGCCCGTTCTCGGTGTAAAAAATATCACCGCTATTGGTGGTATTTTCTACGGTGTTAGTACTCGAAGGAGACTAGTAACATATATGTGAAAAAAAATTATGTAATAGGCTCAGCATTTTACATTATCTTGGAAAACAAAAGTTGCTTTTACATAGCAATAAGTCTCTTATAATTAAGGGACGGAGTGTAAATAGTGCTATTTAGTACTCTGCTATGTGATTGATGTCGAATATTTCGTAAGAGGAGGCTTTAAAAGTTTTACGATAAACTGGTTTTCTAGGGAAGTGGGTGGAGTGTTCCGTGTAAATTGCAGAATAGAAACTAGTAAGAACCTATTGGAAGTGTTGTTTTAAAGTCACATGACTGCACATGCGTGTCTCGACGCGATAGGTGGGTGCGCGCACCCGGTCGCGCACTATAAGAAAGCGGCGAGAAAATATCAGCTAATATGCTCTTCAAGCTTGTTTTGGTACAAAGAGTTAGTTCTGAAAATAACTTTTTTTTTTTTTTTTTTTTTTGGAAACAAGTGTTATGATGCTTTTGATTTCTTAAAGTTGCGACGACATTTTTCAGTATGTCATACTATCCAAATAAAGTGAAGAAATTTAACTTTTCTTGGAGCATTTATGACTCTCAATTATTTGTTTAATTAGAGTAAAGCTTTGCTCTCCGTATACAAGAAGTTCTCCACAGTTCGTGCATTTCATGTGCACGTTCGCCAGATATGGTCTCAAGTCCATCTCAGCACTCGATGGAGATACAGGTCGTCCACCGGAAGATGTGTTGATTACTTCTGATGGTAATAGCGTGGCCTCCGTTTTTCTTGTCAAAGGTGGTCGCTCATTTTCATCAGATTCGGAAGATGAATGCGGAACGGTAGCCATTGTACCGAAGTCTTCGGGAAGATGTTCGACGTTGTTGTCTCTTGAGAGTAGAAAAGAAAGTGATGGTAGTGGGTGGAGTGCTGCGTGCAAATTGCAGAATAGAAACTACCAAGAACCAATTAGAAGTGTTGTTTAGAAGTCACATGACTTCACATGGGAGTGTCAGGTCCTGTACGCGATAGGAGGGTGCGCGCACCCGGTCTCGCACTAAAATAAAGCGGCGAAAAAACATCTTATAATATGCTCTTCGAGCATGTTTTGGTGGAAAGAGTTAGTTCTGAAAAGAACTTTTTTTTTTTTTTTTTTTTGGAAACAAGTGTTTTGATGCATTTGATTTCTTAAAGTTGCTATGATATTTTTCAGTATGTCATACTATCCAAATAAAGTGAAGAAATTTAACTTTTCTTGGAGCATTTATGACTCTCAATTTTGTGTTTAATTAGAGTAAAGCTTTGCTCTCCGTATACAAGAAGTTCTCCACAGTTGTTGCATTTTATGTGCACCTTCGCCAGACATGGTTTCAAGTCCATTTTAGCACTCGATGGAGATACAGGTCGTCCACCGGAAGATGTGCTGATTACTTCTGATGGTAATAGCGTGGCCTCCGTTTTTCTTGTCAAAGGTGGTCGCTCATTTTCATCATATTCGGAAGATGAATGCGGAACGGTAGCCATTGTACCGAAGTCTTCGGGAAGATGTTCGACGTTGTTGTCTCTTGAGAGTAGAAAAGAAAGTGATTGAAGTGGGTGGAGTGCTGCGTGTAAATTCCAGAATAGAAACTACTAAGAACCAATTAGAAGTGTTGTTTGGAAGTCACATGACTTCACATGGGAGTGTCAGGTCCTGTACGCGATAGGAGGGTGCGCGCACCCGGTCTCGCACTAAAATAAAGCGGCGAAAAAATATCTCATAATATGCTCTTGGAGCACGTTTTGGTAGAAAGAGTTAGTTCTGAAAATAACTTTTTTTTTTTTTTTGGGGGGGAAAGAAGTGTTATAATGCTTTCGATTTCTTAAAGTTGCTACTACATTTTTCAGTATGTAATAGTTTGAAAATGAAGTGAAGAAATTTATCTTTTCTTGGGGCATTTATGACTTTCAATTTTGAGTTTAATAAGAACGAGGCTCTGCTCTCCATACAAAAGAATTTTTCCACACTTGTTGCATTTCATGTGCACCTTCGCAAGATATGGTCTCAAGTCCATCTCAGCACTCGATGGGTCGTACACCAGAAGATGTGCTGGCCACCTCTGATGGTAATAGCGTGGCCAGGGCTCTTGTCGATGCTTTTGCATAATGTTCAGGATGCCTTTGTTTAACATGCCGCTGCATGGTGTGTGCAGAAAAGGAATATTTTTTATTTGGATTTCCCCTTGAGAGCTCCGAATTGCATATCATGCAGGTTACTTTTGGCGCATTCACTTTCTTTTGATCTTCAGGATAAGTGAAAAATTGCCAAATGAAAGATTCCTTTTTTCTTCTTAACGGTGGTCGCTCATTTCCTTCAGATTCGGAAGATGAATCTGGTAGGGCAGCCATTTCAGCAAAGTCTTCCGGAAGATGCTCGACGTTGTTGTCTCTTGAGAGTAGAAAAGATTGTGAGGAAAGGTGGTGGAGTGCTGCGTGTATATTCCAGAACAGAAACTACTAATAACCGATTGGAAGTTTTGTTTTCAAGTCACATGACTTTACATGCGCTTCTCAGGACGTGTAGGCGGTGACACTATCTAGTTACGAACGTGATTACATACTTAGGAACTAGCATTCAAAAAAACTATGAAATTCACTGAAAAAAACATAGGTTTTACACACGTTATAGTTAGGAAGTAACATTTGAAAAACCTATGAAATTCACTGAAAAAACCATAGGTTTGACACCAGTTATAGTTAGCTGGAAATTTTACTGACATAAAACCAATGAAATTCCACGTTATAGTTAGTTGGACTCACTATAACTTGCGCGTGTAATGCACTGCTGATGACATTACATATTACATCACTCATGACATGGTCAGTGACATCACTTATGACACCATCCAGTGAATGTGTGTCTTTCTAAAAAATAAATATGTTTTATATATGTATATGTAAAGGTCGAGGGAAGAATAAATGTTTAAATTATTGTCTTAATGAATGTTTTTTTCAAAAAGAAATGATTGGATAACTGGCTTATTAAGTGTACCTTAGTGAATACATATATTAGCGAGTAATGTTTAAATATTTGATTATATGTATCAGTGTTTCACTTTGTGAATAACTGGTTGCATGGATTGATGAGTACCTACATGTGTAGGTATTTGGGTTCTTAGATTTTTTTTAGTATCAGTATGAGTGTTTCTATGGTTTTATGGGGGTATTACTAATCACATAGATGCATGAATGACTAACTCTCTTTTTGTATGTGTTTAGAAGACACCATATGTGCAGGACTGTATGGGTGGTTGAGTGTGTATAGTTTTATATGCAAATAAATGGATGTTCAATAGTTTATTTGCATGTGTGAGTATGTGTGTGAGTAACTTTTGGATGATTGTCGGTGTGTTACAGGATGTATAGGTGTATCACTACATATGATGAGTGAGTATATGTATGAGTGACTATATAGAACTGTTGGTAAATGAGAGAATGTGTATATAGATGGTGGAATTACTGAATTGGTTGTTGTAACTGGTATGGGTATCTCCATTTTTTTGAAAATGTTAATTTCTATTTTCCAATATGTGTTTTAAGGGTTACATTACACTTAAAGGAGGTCTGTCATCAGTGATGTCATAAGTGATGTCACTGACCATGTCATGAGTGAGGTAATATGTAATGTCATCAGCAGTGCATTACACGCGCAAGTTATAGTGAGTCCAACTAACTATAACGTGGAATTTCATTGGTTTTATGTCAGTAAAATTTCCAGCTAACTATAACTGGTGTCAAACCTATGTTTTTTTCAGTGAATTTCATAGGTTTTTCAAATGCTACTTCCTAACTATAACGTGTGTAAAACCTATGGTTTTTTTCAGTGAATATATATATATATATATATCCATCCAAAAAGTGCAGGTACCCATTTGGAAGCAACAACATACACGGACTCAGTGTCAAACTTAATTTATTTCACGCACTTGCTAGCAGGCTTTCAAAAGTAAGTCTCTTCATGCAATTCAAGTGCCAAATGCATTTCGAGAGCGAAGGCTCTCTTCCTCAGTGGCAAAATTACATCCAGGTGCTGGGGCGCTCCCATAAGTGTAAATGACCACGCCCTCTGAACTTTGTAAAGAACAGCAGCGTTTCTGGGATTAGTAGTCCTTTAGTAAGGAGGGGAGCTCTTCAGCAAAATTGATGCAAGTGAAAGCCCAAGTGGTTTTGAAGGCACATTACCATTGTCTGCCTGTCCCGCTTTTCAGTCTGTGATTAAGTGTTCAAGGGGCACCCCTGCTGCGCCCCAAGACGTCCGTGTCCAAGCTAATCTTTGGTCCTGAAGAGCCAGCTCTGCGCTGCAGCATGTTGCTCCCACGACCGGGTGGCCGTCATAAATCCATCCAAAAAGTGCAGGTACCCATTTGGAAGCAACAACATACACGGACTCAGTGTCGAACTTAATTTATTTCACATATATATATATATATATATATATATATATATATATATATATATATATATATATATATATATATATATATATATATATATATATATATATATATATATATATATATATATATATATATATATATAGATATATATATATATATGTCATAGTATATGTCCTGACATGCACCTGTGGTCTCAGATATGTGGGCAGCACCAAACTACAGGTGCATGTCAGGATACTGCAGCACCTACGGGCAATAGTCAATAACGACCCGACACACCCGGTAGCCAGGCATTTCAAGGCTGTCCATAAAAATGACCTAGTTAGGCCTGCTCCGCCTGATGTTTAATACCCCTACCTGATGGTAAAGCTGAGCGATTTATGTTCTACCTAATGTTGGTCTATAGGTTGGCCTGACGTGTCATTCCAGGCCCCTGGTTATATCCCACTGCCTATTTAATACAGGTGTTCCTGTTTGTTGGGATTTACGGTGAAGCCCTGAAGTTTTCTTTTACAGAGGTGGGTTGGCGTGAAACTGCCATGGATGAGAGCCTGAGTTGGCCCTGCCATTGTGACCCCAGGTTTATTCAATGACAATGTAAACATTCTTCTTTATTTTCAGCTTTGGACTTACAGACTCAGCCCTTACTTCCCATGTAAATAATCCCCCCTTTATACACTTGGCTCTGGCGCCAATTGGCGTCCTGTTGTGACACTACTGTTTTGCATTTTTGCCTTACAGGTTGGAAACACTACTAAACTACTTATCTTTTTCCAACTCAAACTGGTGTCCTGCCTCTTTTGTGGTGTGCCTGGTGTGTTGACTGTGGGTACTGCGTGAGTGCTTCACATGTTCTCTGAAGTTTGGCCTGCCCGCTTGGTTCCATGCTACCCCCTTGGAGATTTGGGTAACCCCCATTTCTTACATTGGTGGCAAGCGGTGGGATAGGACTTGTGTTTGCGCAGTACCACAGCGGCCACAGGTTACACCACAAGTAGAGCCTTGTGGTGGGGATTATTGTTGGCTGAATATTGTTGCTATATTGCTTCCTCCTGAAAGTGTTTTGTGAAATTGTGTCCCCTTGGTCCACTGTGGGTGTGTCCCGAGAGTCCTCGTCACGATGGGGTTGGTTTATGAGGAGTTGGAACTGATGGAGTACACCGAACAGGAGGTGATAGACTTCCTCCTGGAGAGAGGGATACCCCCAGTAGGAAATATTAGGAGAAAGTTGTTTCTTTATGAGGCCCTCAAAAGGGAGGAGCCCTTAAAAATCTGTGAGGACCTGTCTGATTACCCCCCTGAGTATTTAAAGGGTGGATTCGGTAGAAGCCAATGGGAGGGCTCCCAATCCATATCCCTGGAGGGTAATTACCTGGATGGAGAGGAGGAAGAGTTTAACAGGGCAGAGACGCCAGTTGCTGTTGAGGACCCCAGAGATAGGGAGTCGGGCACTGGGTCCAGTCCCTGGGGCACTGCCCTATCCCTTTCCCTGTCCACAGAAGAGTGGGTAGATAGGAGGGAAGAAAGGGAGCATCAGCTAGTGCTGGAGAAGCTCAGATTTGAGCAGGCCATGGAGTTAGCGCAGCTGAGGATTCAGGAGTAGAGGCTAGAGACAGAAATGGCCCTAGCCCAGGGGAGGATGGCAGAGGCGGAGAGGGGCAGGGGAAAACTGTTCCACCAGTCCTGGGGAGAGTTTCAAGAGGAGTGTTGGACTGCACTGGAGGATTGGGTGGTGAGGAGAGCAGTGGAGGATTGGATAGGGCTGTGCCATGCAGTCATCAGAGAGCACATGCTGAGGAGTTGTTTCCCAAGTCTGCGTCACCATCTGTTGCAGTGCGGGTTCTCAGACCCCAGGGAACTTGCACGGGAGGCAGACCTCTGGGAAAGTGCCAGAGCGTCTGGGAAGACCTTGGAGGGTGATCCTGAAAGGAGTGGTGCAGGGATCTTCCGACCCAGCGAGGCGGGGGAGGTTAAGAATAACCCAGCTAGGTCCCAGGATGGTGAGAGGGTTGTAGGGCCTCACATTTCATCTATAGGAGGGATTGAGACGGGGAGGTGTCCCGGGTTGCCCCAACTGCAGTCACAGGGCTTGGGGAGTTCTTTTAGGGAACCCCAGGTTGGGAGTCTAGACTGTCCCGATGTGCCTTCTCATGAAGGGAGTCCCCTAGTGTCAGGAGAACCCGGAGCATCCGTAATCAGAGCGCCAGTGGTTCGGGGGTCTGACCAGTCACAGAGTTTAGATCCTGGACTGGGGTTCCAGGTTAAGGGGTTGCCTGACCTGGAGGGTGGGGTACCTGTAATTCAGGTCCCTACCAATTTGACTCCCAGGGGTACTTCTCCCGTTCGGAGGGTGCGGAACTCTGGGAGGGGGTGAAGAGGGAGGAAGGTCTCTCCTCTGTCACCGGCTCAGCCAAAGGGTGTAGATCCCGGGTTGGGTGGCCAGGTTGAGGGTTTGCCGGACCTGGCGGGTGGGACATCTGTGTTCAGAGTCCCCCCAGATTTGACTCTCAGGGGTACTACTCCAGTTAGGAGGGTGCGGAACTCTGGGAGGGGGTGCAGGGAGAGAGAGGACTTGTCCCTATCACCGGTTCAACCAGAGGGTTTCGACTCCAGGTTGGGGAAGGAGTGGTGTTGTGAGGGTGTCCCCAGGCGTAGGAGATGGCGGAACCCTAGGAGGAGAAGTAGGGGGAGGAGAGCCTCGCCCCTAAGGGCTGGTCAGCCTGAGGGTGTAGACCCCAGGTGGGTGGACCAGTGGCAATTTGGAGAGAGGAGAGTGGTTTCAGAGTATCACAAGCTTGAGGCTAGAGCCTCCCACTCTAGGAAGGAAAGACATCCCACTAGGGAACACCAGTGGGGTGGTTTTATTGGTGAAAGGAGGGATGTGAGAGAGAACCATTGGGTTCCAGAGTGGAGGAGAGACTGCAGGTGCTCCTGTAGTTGCAGGCCTGCGTCCACCTTTTTCCGCCCCAAGCAGGGAAGCCCAGCAAGGCATTGATCGGTCTACCCTGGCTTTTGGCTGGGGGGGAGTTGTGTTGGACTTGGCCTTTTCCCCCCAATTTTTTTGCTTTTGATCCCCTTGTCTGGGATGTCTCCCCCATGAGATTAAACCTATATAGGCCATGAGTGGTGTGAGACACCTTGTTAAAATTGTAATGCTATGTAATGGTGTGAGCACTTGTAAATTTCCCCATTTAAAAAAAAATCCTGACTAAAATCTATTGTGTTTAAAATAGATGCCATGGCCAAGGGTTTTGCCACTGGACTGCCATAGGTCAGCGGTCTAGATAATATTACCCAGCTACCCCTAGCTTTGGGAGGGAAAGCCTGGCACCCAGGGTGCTCACCCCCTCCCCTTGAGCCAGTTTAGGCCAGCTTTGCCAAGGTTCTGGCACTGCCTGGGAGGAGGGTATAAGTAAGGTGGAAGTGCCACTAGAGAGTCAGTCAGAGCTGGACAAGGAAGTGAGGGGACCTGCTGTGAGGTGCTACGCCACATGGGCCTGTGAGCTGGGCCCTGCACCCCTATAAACCCCTCCTCTGCTGTCCCCATGGGCCCCTGACAAGGGAGGGCCCCTACCCAGGTCACTGAAGCTGTTTGGACCGGGTACCACGCCCGCGCTGCGTGAAGAAGTGCCCAGGAGGTGAGGAGTGTGCCCCTGAGGAACTGCTGTGGGACTGTCTGTCCCCTTGTGAAGCTGTGGCCCCCTTTGAAGCACCATGGGGAAGATTGTGCCCCCAAAAGAACTGCTGCTGGCTGAGGTGCTGTGAGGCCCTTTTAAAGCGCTGGGCCCTGGGACTGCTGTGGCCCCCTAGTGCTGTAAAGCCTGCCTGTTGAGGGCTATAATTGCGAAGCGCTGAGGAACTGTTAAATTCCTGCCCCTCTGCGTGGTCTGAGGAAGGAGCTGAGGTTGTGGGCAGAGGGAGGAGCAATGCGCTGTGAATAGCGCCATTTACTGAGGAGACTGTGGCAGCCTGTGAATAGCGCCGTTTGTGGAGGCGCGCTTTTGCCGAGATAAATGATTAAATAGAAGAGAGCCTACCCCTTATTGTTGCAGTCATCACCGCCGCGGCCTGGCGCCGCCAAGGAGACCCCCGCCGTGTTCGGCATCGTTGCGGTGGCCCTCGGTACCAGGAGAGGGCCGCCGAAGTGAAGAAGGGGCCGCGCTAGGCCCTGAGGCCGCGGCACGCGCGGCACGGGATGGGGGCGCCCGGCCGCGTCATCACCCCGCCTCCGCCAACGCCATACAGGGATTGGCTGCCGGCCCGGGTGGCTGGGAAGGCAGGAAGAAGCCGAGTTGAAGCCCCGGGTCCCCGTGAGGTAGGAGGGGGACCCGGTGAAGCTTCGGTGCGGGGACCCCGTGGTCAGGAGGGAGCCCCGTAAAGAATGACCGGAGCGGGAGTCCACCCCGCCGGTCTGTGGCCCGGATCGAGGAGGCCGCGAGGAGCGACGCGAAGCCCTGGGTCCCCGTGAGGGAGGGAGACCCAGGTGAAGTGCTGTTGCGGGGCCCCCGTAGTCAAGGGGAGCCCCAATTGCCAGCGACCGGAGCAGGAGGCCACCCTGCCGGTCTGTGTCACTGAGTGAGGGGCCGGTGGAAGAGGTGGGGTCGGGGCACGCTGTCGGTGCCAGCCCCACCGGCACAGAGGAAGCGACCTGACTGGCCCCGAGAATCGTCGCCGCCGTATGGAGAGAGCGGAGGGAAGGATCCTACCCTGCCTCCGCCTGGCAGAAGTGCCCGAGTATTGCAGTCAGAGGCTGGAGAGAGGAGGGGGCATCGAGGCACATTGCTGGTGCCTGCCCTCCTCCTCGAAGCTGAAGAGAGCCCCTCGCGGAAGCTGCCTTTAAGTCCCGGGCCCCCGTGAGGAAAAAGGGGCCCGGCTGTCATCGTGAGAGAGAGGAGGGGGCATCGAGGCACATTGCCGGTGCCTGCCCCCTCCACGGAAAAGAGCCCTGCAGGGGAAGAGGACCCCCGGAGTAGCCCAGTGAGTGGGGCCTTAATTAAACTGTGTGGGGAGTGGAGAGGGCAACGGGGCACAGGGTCGGTGCTCGCCCCCCCCCCCCCCGGGAGACATTGTACTTGAGCTTGTGGGCCCTAATTATACACCAGAGCCCCCGGTGAGAAGTACCGGCGGGATTGCCAGGCCTCTGAACTGGGCCAAGACATTAGTTAATCCCTGCCTGGGGTGTCCAGGTGAATGCCAGCTAGTGTAGGCCCTGGGCTTTGTGTTAGTGTGGCGTAAGGCAGTGCTTTTGCTGAATTTCGCTCCCAGGGTGTTTATGGCCTAAGGGCACGCCCCATATAGGTTGGCTTGAGTGGGCCGGGAGGGAACAGATGCCTAGGGAGCCTTCATTAAATGATGCACCAGTGGGGAGGATTAGGCTCATGCTCATGGTTTAACCCCTTCCATGCTGGTGACGAACCCCAGCCGTCATGCACTACGGTGCTCGTGTGCTGATGACGGCTGGGGTTCGTCATGGCCCGCCCGTGTTCGTCCGGCGGCCGCACACGGGAAAAATCGCGGCCGCACAGAAGGGGTTAATGTCTGCCATTGCTCTATAATGTGTATGCCTAATGTTCATGAAGAGGGTTGGCTGTTGTGTACACCCTGATGTTCATGCTTATAGTGATGCCAACGTTCTGCCTGAGGTGTGGAGATGGTTCCATGCCATTGGTTATACCCCCTGCCAAAGAGGAAACCTTGATGTGCCTTTTATTGCAGGTGTCCTGCCCCTTGAGTTAGGCCTGCTCCGCCTGATGTTTAATACCCCTACCTGATGGTAAAGCTGAGCGATTTATGTTCTACCTAATGTTGGTCTATAGGTTGGCCTGACGTGTCATTCCAGGCCGCTGGTTATATCCCACTGCTTATTTAATACAGGTGTTCCTGTTTGTTGGGATTTACGGTGAAGCCCTGAAGTTTTCTTTTACAGAGGTGGGTTGGCGTGAAACTGCCAAGGATGAGAGCCTGAGTTGGCCCCGCCATTGTGACCCCAGGTTTATTCAATAACAATGTAAACATTCTTCTTTATTTTCAGCTTTGGACTTGCAGACTCAGCCCTTACTTCCCATGTAAATAATCCCCCCTTTATACACTTGGCTCTAGCGCTAATTGGCGTCCTGTTGTGACACTACTGTTTTACATTTTTGCCTTGCAGGTTGGAAACACTACTAAACTACTTATCTTTTTCCAACTCAAACTGGTGTCCTACCTCTTTTGTGGTGTGCCTGGTGTGTTGACTGTGGGTACTGCATGAGTGCTTCACATGTCCTCTGAAGTTTGGCCTGCCCGCTTGGTTCCATGCTACCCCCTTGGAGATTTGGGTAACCCCCATTTCTTACACTTACCATAAAGTTTTCTGTATAAATTGCTGAAGCTTTTTGGTTGCAGACACCACAATACTTTTCAATAGACTGTCAATGTAAAAAATATGTATATTAGCCCATCATAATAGCAATGCTAATCATTGAAAGTTAGTTTGCAAATTATTATACATGTTGCAATTGTTTTAAAATGTAAGCAATGGGGCTGTCACAACTATTCAAAAGAATAGTAATTGTTTGTATTAGGATTGGGGTTGAAATCCAATCATAGGTTTCAGAGCAACCGTGTTGGGACCATAGTAGTGATGAGACAAAATGCTATGCAAATAGCAATATCCTTCCAACGGGCACTATAGAGTTGTTTGGTAGACATTCATAAATGTTATCCTTGAAAACCCTCTTTGGTTTTTACGAGTATTTTTAAGAAGTTGCATCAAGCAAAAAAACTGTCGCAAACAGGTAGATTCTCAGAATCTGCCCCTTTGTGACCGGTATTTTTGCATTTGGGATGCAAAAAAAAAAAAATATATATATATATATATATATATATATATATATATATATATATATATATATATATATATATATATATATATATATATATATATATATATATTCATATATATATATATATTCACTGAAAAAACCATAGGTTATAGACCATATATAGTTAGGAATTCGCATTTACAAAACCTTATTTTACTCACTCAAAACCATTGAAATTCCATATATAGTTAGTTGCACTAACTATATATCGCGCACCCGCAATCCACTGCTGATGATGTCACATATTACATCATTCATGACATGGTCAGTGACATCACTGATGACATCACTGATGACATCTCAAATGACATCACTGATGACATCTCAAATGACATCACTGATGACATCTCATTTGACATTACTGATCACATCACTGATGATATCATTCATGTGATAATACGATGAACCTCTTCAGACTCTAATATAACCTAAGATACAATCAGTGTAAACAGACACTCACAGACTGTCACTCATCCATGGAGTTACTCACACACCTAGTCAGTCATGCAAAGAATCAATCACACCTCCATTTCCTCAACTATACAGTTATACAAACTTTACTTATTCAAACATATACTAACACATATTTACTCTCTTATACAATCCCTGATACAAGTTCAAAATGATCCATACAGCCACTCACACATTCACTGGCTCTTATGCACAGTTATTTATATATGTCAACTCTCACATGTACTGTGTTTTACATATGTACTTACTTTGACATGTAGCACTGAGATATCCATTCACTCACCAATGCACTCATGCACACAGTCAACCGCCCATACAGCTGTTTCCACATGCACTTTTGAAACCATACATCTAGTGAATCAACTGCTCACACATCTATGCACAGAGTCATACACCTCCCAGCCACCCACACACACACTCAGTCTCCCATACAAATACTTGGGCAACCAATCAATAACCCATATAGTTACTCATATAGCTACTTATCAACACATGCAACAGTTTACAGAACAACAGACATAATGATGCACAAATTAAGACAGTTTAGTCACTAACCCATGCACTCGGTGAGACACATTTAATCACTCACTCATACAGTCAGTCATGCACCTACTAAATCCTTCATCCAGACACTTATACATCCACTCATTCTTCAATATGTAAGACATATTTTAACTTTACAGAAACATACAGTCACTGGATGTTGTCATCAGTGATGTCATCAGTGATGTCATTTGAGATGTCATCAGTGATGTCATCAGTGATGTCACTGACCATGTCATGAATGATGTAATATGTGACATCATCAGCAGTGGATTGCGGGTGCGCGATATATAGTTAGTGCAACTAACTATATATGGAATTTCAATGGTTTTGAGTGAGTAAAATAAGGTTTTGTAAATGCGAATTCCTAACTATATATGGTCTATAACCTATGGTTTTTTCAGTGAATTTTCAAGGTTTTGTAAATGCTAATTCCTAACTATATATGGTCTATAACCTATGGTTTTTTCAGTGAATTTTCAAGGTTTTGTAAATGCTAATTCCTAACTATATATGGTCTATAGCCTATGTTTTTTTCAGTGAATATATATATATATACATACATATATAAACATATATCATCTGTATATCTATATAAATACAAACATAAATGCATGCATACATATACTTATATGCATACAGATGCATGTTATTTACATGAAAGTTGAAAAAACACTAATAAAAGCAAAGCTAAAAAGCCACCTCATTACAAACAGAATGGCTTTAACTTAAACGAGGGCGAGATCTATTGCATTTTCAATGCTTGTTTACTTTGGTTCCATCAAGAAGGCATTCAGATGTGTCACACATTTGCCATAAATTCTGAATGTTAGCACTCTAGTTGCACATTAGATCACTGTAGTAAAGCTACTGCTCACCAGGGACGTCTGCTGCTGGTATTCAAAGTGCATGTTTCAGTCTGCATGTCACAATTTTTTTAATGAAATAGAAGAGGATTTGAGAAGTCACTCAAAATGATCCCTAATTTTTCTTTCTGAAGCACTAATCATACTTTCTATGGCAAAATTAACCCCCTCATGTTGTTCCTTTTTAAATTGAGTGTTTTCAGACTTACCACTTCATTCCAATCAAGATGGCTTCTGGTGTGCCATACTTTTGTCATAAGTAAGACTGTTAGCGCTCTAGTTGTTCTTTAGAACACTCTGGGACATTCTGTCATTGGGCTATACTTGGGGTACATCTGGGTGATATTTGGGCTACATTTAGGCTCTTTTGTCTCTGGTGGCCATCTTGGGAGACTGTGTGTCATAATTTTTTAATGAAATTGAAGAGGGTTTGAGAAGTCACTCAAAATGTGCCCTAATTTTTCTTTCTGCAGCACTAATCATAATTCATAAGGCAAAATATACCCCTCTCATTTTGTTCCTTTTTAAATTAAATGTTTTAAGAGTTACCACTTTATTCCAATCAAGATGGCTTCAGGTGTGCCATACCTTTGTAATAAGTAGGACTGTTAGCGTTCTAGTTGTTCTTTAGAACACTCTGGGACATTCTGTCATTGGGCTATACTTGGGCTACATCTGGGTGATATGTGGGCTACATTTGGGCTCTTTTGTCTCTGGTGGCCATTTTGGGAGACTGCATGTCGGACTTTTTTAATGAAATAGAAGAGGATTTGAAAAGTCACTCAAAATGTGCCCTAATTTTTCTTTCTGCAGCACTAATAATACCTTCTATTGCATAATATACCCCCTCATTTTGTTCCTTTTTAAATTAAATGTTTTAAGATTTACCACTTTATTCCCATCACGATGGCTCCAGGTGTGCTATACCTTTGTAATAAGTAGGACTGTTAGCGCTCTAGTTGTTCTTTAGAACACTCTGGGACATTCTGTCATTGGGCTACATCTGGGTGATATTTGGGCTACATTTGGGCTCTTTTGTCTCTGGTAGCCATTTTGGGAGACTGCATGTCAGAATGTTTTAATGAAATAGAAAAGGATTTGAGAAGTCACTCAAAATGTGCCCTAATTTTTCATTCTGCAGCACTAATCATACTTTCTGTGGCAAAATATACCCCCTCATGTTGTTTCTTTTTAAATTAAATGTTTTAAGAGTTACCACTTTATTCCAATCAAGATGGCTTCAGGTGTGCCATACCTTTGTAATAAGTAGGACTGTTAGCGCTCTAGTTGTTCTTTAGAACACTCTGGGACATTCTGTCATTGGGCTATACTTGGGCTACATCTGGGTGATATTTGGGCTACATTTGGGCTCTTTTGTCTCTGGTGGCCATTTTGGGAGACTGCATGTCAGAATGTTTTAATGAAATAGAAAAGGATTTGAGAAGTCACTCAAAATGTGCCCTAATTTTTCATTCTGCAGCACTAATCATACTTTCTATGGCAAAATATACCCCCTCATGTTGTTTCTTTTTAAATTAAATGTTTTAAGAGTTACCACTTTATTCCAATCAAGATGGCTTCAGGTGTGCCATATCTTTGTAATAAGTAGGACTGTTAGCGCTCTAGTTGTTCTTTAGAACACTCTAGGAGGCTGCAGTAGAACACAAAGGAATCAACTGACAGTCTCTGTCCTTGTTGGATGTACATGTTTTACTGAGAATGTCAGACTTCATTTTCACATGACTGAGAAAGATAATGTGAATTTACAGAAAATATGCTTTCAGTTTAGCTTATAGATCCCCTTCCAAACCACTGTGGGAAAATCATGAGATATTAGTTTTCTTTCAAACAATATTCATGATATCACAGCAGAAGGTTTTTTTCACATGGTAAAATCACCTTAGAACCCACCACAATTCCTAAAACGAGTATGGTACCATCAACAAATGATTTATAATGTAACTAAAGTCATAAAACCCTCTATTAACTACAATGCTTTTTAATGAGGTGCTATCATGTATATTTGTCCCAAGATGGCTGCCAACACTTCTTGGATGAAGTGCTGACAGCCAATCAGATCAGATGTGTGGTTAGGCTCCGCCCAGATATATATCTTTTTTTGAACCTAAATTACTCAAAATCCACTGGAGCACATATATTGAGACCTAGCAAAGGCACATCGGGCTAACAGTCCCTACAATTTTGCCAAGTTTCGTGCAAATCCATTCAGCCGTTCGAGCTAAAAGTGAGGCCAACCGCCCCATGGAAATTAACATGGGAAAAACGCGTTTTGGGACCCCCCTTTTTTCTCGGCCCCCCCTTGATAAAACCCCCCCAGGTCAGGGCTGCTCAGAAACAAAATGTTCCATTTTCCTGAAAATTTCAGCCAATTCCGTCCACAAACGCCAAAGTTATTAGACATAGAATTTTCAAAAATCCCATAGATAAAAAATCCTAACTATATATACCTACTGGCGACCGCCAGTAGGTAATATATATATATATATATTCACTGAAAACACCATAGGTTTTAAACCCATTATAGTTAGGAAGTAGCATTCAAAAAACCTATAAAATTCACAGAAAAAACCATAGGTTTGACACATGTTATAGTTAAATGGATATTTTACTCATATAAAACCAATGAAATTCCCCCGTTATAGTTACTTCAGCTAACTATAACTCGCGCGCCCGCAATGCACTGCTGATGACGTCACATATTACATCACTCATGCTTTGAACATTTTAGCTTCTATTTTTAAATGTGTGTATCAAAGGTTATATTACACTGAGAGGAAGTCTACCACTCTTTTACAAGGATGATGTAATCAGTGATTTCATCAGTGATGTTATTTCAGATATCATCAGTGATGTCATGAGTGATGTCACTGACCATGTCATGAGTGATATAATATGTGACGTCATCAGCAGTGCATTGCGGGTGCGCGAGTTATAGTTAGCTGAAGTAACTATAACAGGGGAATTTCATTGGTTTTATATGAGTAAAATGTCCAGTTAACTAAAACATGTGTCAAACCTATGGTTTTTTCAGTGAATTTCATAGGTTTTTTGAATGCTACTTCCTAACTATAACGGGTTTAAAACCTATGGTTTTTTCAGTGAATTTCATAGGTTTTTTAAATGCTACTTCCTAACTATAACATGTTTAAAACCTATGGTTTTTTCAGTGAATATATATATATATATATATATATATATATATATATATATATATATATATATATATATATATATATATATATATATATAGCAGGGGCGTCTGAGGAAGACTTCATTGTCGAAATGCATAATGCCTTACCTGCGTGTTCAATTAAAGGCTTTTCCTGAAATCCCCGCGTGTGCCTCTTCCTACAGTTCTGCTGGAGGTTGGTTGGATATTTTCGGCGTCAGCCAGAGACGCCTCAAGAGGCCACATCTGACAAAGTGACTGCTGTATCACTGGCTTCTGCGAGAGCAGTTTTTCTTTTGGAACCGAGGTATCGGATTGCAGCAGCACACCTCTCCAGCGCCAGTCAGGCAGAGTTCACTGAGAGCAGTTTCGTGACTTCACGGATGGATTGGACATTATTCCAGCCCAGGACTCAGCAGACTCGTGCTGTGGGGGTACAGATGAATGCGGGGACCCAGGGAAGCCCGAGAACTTCAATGTGCATTAACATCAGTGCGCTCCACTTTGCAGTGTCTCCCCGCAGCACCAACCCAGGGATGTTGCATTCTGGGTGCTGTAGTACCAGCAACACTACAGCAGGTGAGTGACCACATGGCAGGGGAGGTGCTTCCTCTCACCTATAGGAAGCATCCAGATGGATTTAAGTGGAAGCGCGGGACTGTTTGTTTAGTGTAGCAGGGGCGTCTGAGGAAGACTTCATTGTCGAAATGCATAATGCCTTACCTGCGTGTTCAATTAAAGGCTTTTCCTGAAATCCCCGCGTGTGCCTCTTCCTACAGTTCTGCTGGAGGTTGGTTGGATATTTTCGGCGTCAGCCAGAGACGCCTCAAGAGGCCACATCTGACAAAGTGACTGCTGTATCACTGGCTTCTGCGAGAGCAGTTTTTCTTTTGGAACCGAGGTATCGGATTGCAGCAGCACACCTCTCCAGCGCCAGTCAGGCAGAGTTCACTGAGAGCAGTTTCGTGACTTCACGGATGGATTGGACATTATTCCAGCCCAGGACTCAGCAGACTCGTGCTGTGGGGGTACAGATGAATGCAGGGACCCAGGGAAGCCCGAGAACTTCAATGTGCATTAACATCAGTGCGCTCCACTTTGCAGTGTCTCCCCGCAGCACCAACCCAGGGATGTTGCATTCTGGGTGCTGTAGTACCAGCAACACTACAGCAGGTGAGTGACCACATGGCAGGGGAGGTGCTTCCTCTCACCTATAGGAAGCATCCAGATGGATTTAAGTGGAAGCGCGGGACTGTTTGTTTAGTGTAGCAGGGGCGTCTGAGGAAGACTTCATTGTCGAAATGCATAATGCCTTACCTGCGTGTTCAATTAAAGGCTTTTCCTGAAATCCCCGCGTGTGCCTCTTCCTACAGTTCTGCTGGAGGTTGGTTGGATATTTTCGGCGTCAGCCAGAGACGCCTCAAGAGGCCACATCTGACAAAGTGACTGCTGTATCACTGGCTTCTGCGAGAGCAGTTTTTCTTTTGGAACCGAGGTATCGGATTGCAGCAGCACACCTCTCCAGCGCCAGTCAGGCAGAGTTCACTGAGAGCAGTTTCGTGACTTCACGGATGGATTGGACATTATTCCAGCCCAGGACTCAGCAGACTCGTGCTGTGGGGGTACAGATGAATGCGGGGACCCAGGGAAGCCCGAGAACTTCAATGTGCATTAACATCAGTGCGCTCCACTTTGCAGTGTCTCCCCGCAGCACCAACCCAGGGATGTTGCATTCTGGGTGCTGTAGTACCAGCAACACTACAGCAGGTGAGTGACCACATGGCAGGGGAGGTGCTTCCTCTCACCTATAGGAAGCATCCAGATGGATTTAAGTGGAAGCGCGGGACTGTTTGTTTAGTGTAGCAGGGGCGTCTGAGGAAGACTTCATTGTCGAAATGCATAATGCCTTACCTGCGTGTTCAATTAAAGGCTTTTCCTGAAATCCCCGCGTGTGCCTCTTCCTACAGTTCTGCTGGAGGTTGGTTGGATATATATATATATATATATATATATATATATATATATATATATATATATATATATATATATATATATATATATATATATATATATATATATATAAAATTTCTATGGCAAAATGAAACCCCTCATTTTGTTTCTTTTCAAATTAAATGTATTAAGTGTTACCACTTTATTCCAATCAAGATGACTTCCGGTGTGCCATACTTTTGTCATAAGTTAGACTGTTAGCGTTCTAGTTGTTCTTTAGCACACTCTGGGACATTCTGTCATTGGGCTATAGTTGGGCTACATCTGGCTGATATTTGGGCTACATTTGGGCTCTTTTGTCTCTGGTGGCCATCTTGGGAGACTGCATATCAGAATTATTTTAATGAAATATAAGAGGATTTGAGAAGTCACTCAAAATGTGCCCTAATTTTTCTTTCTTCAGCACTAATCATAATTTCTATGGCAAAATGAACCCCCTCATTTTGTTCCTTTGCAAATTAAATGTTTTAAGTGTTAACACTTTATTCGAATCAAGATGACTTCAGGCGTGCCATACTTTTGTCATAAGTAAGACTGTTAGCGCTCTAGTTCTTTAGAACACTCTTGGACATTCTGTCATTGGGCTATAGTTGGGCTACATCTGGCTGATATTTGGGCTACATTTGTTTTTTTTGTCTCTGGTGGCCATCTTTGGGCTACATTGGGCTACATTTGGGCTCTAACATATATATAGCCCAATGTAGCCCAATATATATTTTTTCAAAGTTAATTTTCTCAGCAACTACTGAACAGATTTACACCATTTAAAGAAAAGCGTAATCTGCGAGCCGGACACTACCTTTCTACCAAATTTCTTATAAATCCATTCACCCGTTCGAGCTGTAGCCGTGTCTAAACGTCCTATGGAAAATAACATGGGGAAAAAACGTTTTAGGACCACCCTTTTATCTCAGCCCCCACTTGACGAATCCCCCTCAAACTTTCAGGGAAGGAGCGGAGCGGAGCAGGCCATCTTCTTTGAGAAATTCGCAAAGATTCATCCACCGGCGCCAAAGTTATTTTCAATAGAATGTTGCGGATTTCCTCTGGAAACTAGGTCCTAACTACTGTCTTTGGGCTATAGTTGGGCTACATCTGGCTGATATTTGGGCTACATTTGGGCTCTTTTGTCTCTGGTGGCCATCTCGGGAGACTGCATATCAGAATTTTTTAAATGAAATATAAGAGGATTTGAGAAGTCACTCAAAATGTGCCCTAATTTTTCTTTCTTCAGCACTAATCATAATTTCTATGGCAAAATGAACCCCCTCATTTTGTTCCTTTGCAAATTAAATGTTTTTAGAGTTAACACTTTATTCCAATCAAGATGACTTCAGGTGTGCCATACTTTTGTCATAAGTAAGACTGTTAGCGCTCTAGTTGTTCTTTAGAACACTCTGGGACATTCTGTCATTGGGCTATAGTTGGGCTACATCTGGCTGATATTTGGGCTACATTTGTTTTTTTTTGTCTCTGTGGCCATCTTTGGGCTACATTGGGCTACATTGGGCTACATTTTTGCTCTAACATATATATAGCCCAATGTAGCCCAATATATATTTTTTCAAAGTTAATTTTCTCAGCAACTACTGAACAGATTTACACCATTCAAAGAAAAGCGTAATCTGCGAGCCGGACTCTACCATTCTACCAAATTTCTTATAAATCCATTCAGCCGTTCGAGCTGTAGCCGTGTCTAAACGTCCTATGGAAAATAACATGGGGAAAACATGCTTTGGGACACCCCTTTTATCTCAGCCCCCACTTGACGAATCTCCCCCAAACTTTCAGGGAAGGAGCGGAGCGGAGCAAGCCATCTTCTTTGAGAAATTCGCAAAGATTCGTCCACCGGCGTCAAAGATATTCTCAATAGAATGTTTGCGCATTTCCTATGGAAACTAGGTCCTAACTATAACTACCTACTGGCGACCGCCAGTAGGTAATATATATATATATATATATATATATATATATATATATATATATATATATATATATATATATATATATATATATATATAACATAGGATTGAGGTACATTAGACTTACAAATTTTCATTTATAAAACCTTTGAAATTCACTGAAAAAAACATAGGTTTCAGGCACGTTATAGTTATAAATCAGCATTTAAAAAAACCATAGAAATTCACTGAAAAAAACAAAGGTTTCAGGAACGTTATAGTTAGCTGGACATTTCACTCATACAAAACCATTGAAATTCCCCCGTAACTCATGCCCCCGTTATGCACTGCTGATGATGTCACATATTACATCATTCATGACATGGTCAGTGACATCACTGATGACATCTCAAATGACATCACTGATGACAACATCCACCTGAAAAACGGATGCACCTCCTCACACCTGAATATAACCTTTGATACACCCACTCTAAAATACAAACTACCATTTTTGAAAAAAATAGAGACATCAATACCCGTTACTAACTACGCACTGACTGATTCCTAGGTCTACACAAACATCCACTCATTAACCCATGCAGTCACTCATGCATGCACCCACTAATCAATACAAAACTATCATATGCACTCATACACCTTTACAGACATTCACATACTGCCACATATCGAGTGTTACTCACACACCTAGTCAGTCATGCAAAGCATCAATCATACTTCCATTTACTCAACGATACAGTTATACAGACACTACCTCACTTATTCAGACATTATACTTATTAAGACATACTTATTAAGACATAATTACTCTCTTATAGAATCACTGCTACAAATACACACTCATCTATGCAGCCACTCTCACAATTCCTGACTCTTGCATATAGTTATTTATATACACCATCAAATATACTGCCATTTACATATGTACGTACTTGCACATGTACCACTGAGACATCCATTCACTAACCAACACACCCAAACACATACTCAACCAACCATACAGCTGTTTCCACATGCACTCTTGAACCCGTACACCCAGATAATCAACCACTCACACATCTATGCACAGAGTCACACACCTCCCCCCCACCCACACACACACTCAGGCAGCCATACAAAATACTCAGGCAAGCAATCAATAGCTCATTATAGATACGCATGCAGCTATAGTCACTAACCCATGCATTCAGATAGACACATTTAATCGCTCACTTATGCAGTCAGGACACGTACCTACTAAATCCTCCGTACAGACACTTATACACCCACTCATTCTTCAATACAGCTTGGCATATATATAAAACAAATTTAAACTTTACTGAAACACAAAGTCACTGGATGATGTAATCAGTGATGTCATCAGTGATGTCATCAGTGATGCCCCTGACCATGTCATGAATGATGTAATATGTGACATCATCAGCAGTGCATTGTGGGGGCACGAGTTATAGTTAGCTGAACAAACTATAATGCCGTATTTTCTATGGTTTTGTACAAGTGAAATGTCCAACTAACTATAACGTTCCTGAAAACTATGGGTTTTTTTCTGTGAATTTCTATGGTTTTTTAAATGCTAATTTCTAACTATAACGTGCCTGAAACCTATGTTTTGTGAAAAATAAAACAAAAACCAAAAAAAATAAATATATATATATATGTATGTATATATATATCTATATATATATATATATATATATATATATATATATATATATATATATATATATATATATATATATATATATATATATATATATATATATATATTATATATATATATGTATATATATTTATATATATATATAAACTATTTTTTTTAACTTGTAGGGCGCAAACAGCTACCCAAAAAGGGTTTCCCGGCGCCTAGAACACAGCACAGAAGATGGAAAGCGTTCACTGAGGTCGTTTAAGATTATTGATCGAACAACCAGGTTTTTATTTCTTTTCTGAACCTGGAGTAACTCCCCTCCTTGCGTATATGGGGTGGAAGTGCGTTCCAGATGGATGGACCCTGGCGGGCAAAGGATCTCCCTACCATCCTGGAGAGCTTGAATCTGGGCACACAGAAATTTGCTGCTGATTGTGACCGTAGGTTTCTTTTGGGAATGTAGGGATGAACTAATGCTTGAAGGTATTTAGGTACGGTGCCTGCTTTGATTTTGAACATATAGTGCAGGGTCTTGAATCTAATGCGGTTTTCCACCCTAAGCCAGTGAAGTTCACGCAAGTAGGGGGACACGCAGGTGGTTTTTGGTATGTTACATAGAAGTCGGGCAGCCGAGTTTTGTACACGCTGTAACCTCTTTATAGCTGCTTTGTTTGCACCTAGGTACAGGATGTTCCCGTAGTCAAGCCGAGATGTAATTAGGGCATTGACTACTGTTTTCTGCGTGGAGATGGGCAGCATCCATAGGATCTTTCCGAGCCACTTTAGGATGGTGAAACAGAGGCCTACCACCTTGCTGACCTGTTGTTTAATGGACAGAGAACTGTCCAAAATTACCCCCAAATTCCTTGCATGGGTGACTGGTGTTGGGAGATTTCCCATCTGGGAAGGCCAGTGTGAAGCGTTCCAAAGATCTGGCTGCTTACCCAGAAGGAGAATCTCCTTCTTGCCTCCATTTAATTTTAACTGGTTGGTGGTCATCCAGCTGAAGATGTTCAGGAGACCTTGTTTGAGGAGGGACGGAGATAATGGATGGGATTCTGACAAGGAGAAGATAATCTGTGAATCATCTGCGTACGTCATAAGGGTAAGTCCTGATTTCTCCACTAGATCCGCCAGGGGTCTAAGATAAAGGTTGAAGAAAAGCGGGCTGAGGATAGAGCCCTGCGGCACTCCATGGGGGAAGTTGACAGGTCCAGAGCACGCAATGGATGATGCTATTTGGAATGTCCGTTGGTCCAAGAAGGATCTAATCCATTGCAAGGCATCACCACGGATCCCGTTTTTTTCTAATGTTTTGAGCAGCCTTTTGTGCGACACAGTGTCAAAGGCTGCGCTTAGGTTGAGAAGAATAAGCGCAACCGTTTGACCGTCGTCGAGGAGTTTCCGAATGGTTTTGGAGACTCCCAGCAGAGCGGTTTCCGTGGAGAAGCCCGCTCGGAATCCTACTGAGTTGGATGGAGGAGGGAGTTTTCTTCCGAAAAGAGACTTAGGGCAGAATGCACATGTCTTTCCAGACATTTGGAAAAAGCTGGGAGAAGTGAGATGGGCCTGCAGTTAGCCAGTTTTTCCGGGTCTGCTGTTGGTTTCTTTAAAAGTGGGGTCACTATGGCATGTTTCCACAAAGTGGGTACTGTGGCGAGCTCCAGGGACGAATTTAATGTGTCTAGAATAATTTCAAGGGAGGGGGTGTCCAATAGTTTCATTATATTGATGGGAATGGGGTTGCGCGGAGAGCCAGATTTAATGGTCTTCAGGATGGATTGTAGAGTATTGATTGTGATGGGCGGCCAGTGTTCTAAGGTCTGGTTTACACTAGGAGTATACTCCAACTCATCCTGAGGGGCAGTATCAATGTTGTTGCTGTTGATTTCAATGATTAGATTGTCTATTTTATCGGAAAAGTGTTGAGCGAGATCCTGACATTGTCTCTCGTTTAGCGGGCGAGTAGGAGCTGTAGTTTGAGCCCCAGCTGGATCTTTAACCGTATTAAACAGTGTTTTAGCTTTGTTTACAGCTTCCGTGATAGTATTAGAGACATGCAAGGCGCGTGCCTTCTTGCATGCAGTGTGGTATAGGTTTCTTGCGTGCTTACTCTGTAAAG
This sequence comes from Lissotriton vulgaris, assembly GCF_964263255.1. Lineage (NCBI taxonomy): Eukaryota > Metazoa > Chordata > Amphibia > Caudata > Salamandridae > Lissotriton > Lissotriton vulgaris. The sequence goes on along the minus strand of NC_141687.1, from coordinate 1,524,267,964 downwards.
CCCTCTGATATCTTTTTGTCATGGTCGCACTATATAAAACTCACAAGTAAATAATTAAACCCTGACCCTGCTCGCAGGCCAGGTCACCCCCCCTGCTGCTGAACAGCTCCACCTGCTGATCGCCCGCTGCTGTTCCCGAGTGCGAGTTCGCGCCTTCAGTTCCCTGCTCTCGCCGCTAAGTATTTGGTGTGTTCATTCTTGTGTTGTTTTTTCCTCCTGCTTGCTTGTATTCTGTGCCCAGTAGTAGTGTTTACTTTCCCTCCATTTTCATCCCAGTTGCACCCCCCACCCCCATCTTGTGTTCTGTACCCCCACTCTACCGCTGTTGACCCCTGTGGCCACGCCCCCTTCACCACCCCCGCCTCCCAGCTGCTCCTCCCTACCTCCTCAACTTAAATGGTGGCCGCTGTGTGGCTGTGCGCAGCGGGTGCCCCAAATGTAAGCCCGTCTGCGCCTGTCCATTCCTGGACCATGCCCAGTGCCAGAACCCCTGGACCTTGCCACAACGCCAGACTCCAATACGACGCCACCGAATATATGACGCTACTTAGCATGCCATTACTACGCATGCTGTTAGTGCGATGTTTTTACATGGCAACTACCATTACTACGCAGGGTTTTACTGCGCATGCTATTAGTTCGCAAATACATTGAAAATAACTAAATATGCTTTTTCTGCATGTTATATTACTACGCATACCACTTCTGTGCATTTTTCTCATGTAATAACAATATTTTAAACAATAATAGTAACGCTTCTACTGTTACGGGATGACATGGTAATAGGGATACGGAAGTACCTATTTTAATTACAAAAGAGCAACTAATACAATTAATTAAAAAACAGAAAGATGGGGCACCAGGACCGAATGGTATCCCGTTTACGCTCTACAAAGAAAATCCAGATCAATGGGCAGTATATTTAGAAAAGCAATTTAAAGAAATTATACACAAAGGGGTTATTCCTGAGTCCTGGCAAGGGTCTTTAATCACGCCAATTTTTAAAAAAAGAAACTGGGCACTTCCGGAAAACTATAGGCTCATTACCCTACAAGACGAAGATGCCAAGCTGTTTGCTAGGATTTGCTTACTAATTTAAATGAATGGGCAATAAAAAATAGGACATTGCCACTGAATTAAACTGGCTTTATCAAAGGCCTGGGGACAACGAAAAACATTTTGGCATTATCACTTCTAATGAATAGGTCAATCAGAGTCAAACGACCCCTGTATCTATGTTTTGTAGATTTTAAATCTGCCTTTGACTGTGTACAAAGAAATTTATTATTGAAAAAGCTTCAAGAAAATAAAATTCCAGTGGTCCTATTGAAACTGATTCAGCTCTTGTACAGTAAATCCTGGGTTAGGGTGAGGATGGGGGGTGGCCAACCCCTATCAAAGGATATCCCAGCAAACGAAGGCCTAAAACAAGGTTGTGTATTGGCCCCACTCCTTTTTAATTTGTTCCTGGCAGATCTAACTGGAAACTTGGATGAATTAAATGCTCACCCTGCGAAATTAGCTGATAAGCATATTTCTAATTTGTTGTATGTGGACAATGCCATCCTTTAAGTCACAGTAAAGTTGGATTACAAAAGTCTAATCAATTGAACATTCATGTACGCAAAGGAAAATGGGATGGTGATAAATGAAGCAAAAAACATCATGGTAGTAACCAAGAATATAAACGTAAGACATAAAAGCAAATGATACATGGAGAATACCCAACTGGAACAAGTTGAAGTATACAAGTATTTGGGTGTGATTTTTGATGAGAAGGATAATTACCAGCCACAAAAAAGGGATATTCAACGGAAGACAAACGCCTTGACTGCAGCGTTTAGAATCTTACAGAAGTCCCTTAGCAACCTCACATATGGGCCACTTCTGAAGATCATAGGGGCAAGACTGCTACCAACCGTCACCTATGGCAGTGAAGCATTAATGGGAAAGGATACTGAAATAGCAAATAAGGCCCTAACTAAAACATACAAGACATTATTTCACCTCCCAACTAATGCCTTGCCTGCACAAATTAGACTGGAGTTTGGTGTAAGTAACCAATACTATGCGAGAAAGGGACATTTTATCAAAACCTGGAATCGGATAAAAAATTATCATGATAATCAGATATCACAGTTATTATGGAAATAAATAAATAATATCGTAAAGTCAACCGCATGGAATTATCTTAAGGAAGCGATAGATGAGTTTGCGGTTATTACAATCTGGAAAAATACGATAAGCAATGCATCGTTCAAAAAAATAATCAATAGAACTACAAACCAACTTTCCCTAGTAAATGACAAAGATAGCCTGACAAAAAGAAAACATGCTTGGACAATAATAAATGGTTACAAAAAAAAGGAAATACAACAATACACCATAGTCAGGAAAAAATAAACAAGTTCTTCTTAAAGCGAGAATTGGAATTTTGCCGGGACTTTGTCATCTTTCCCCGTGGAAAAACATTGAAAGTTGCACACTATGCAGACTCTGTAAAAATGGAGAGGAGAATATTGTCCACCTTTTATGTATTTGTTCTGGACTTCAAAGCGAAAGAAGATCCTTGCTCAAATGACCTTTTAATGTACGTGGAATAAGGACATGTAGGCATGCTTTGACATGCTAAGTTTGAACGCTTCCTTTGTAACGTTCCTACTAATAGGGAAAAGAAAGCTAGGAGAGTAACTTTTAAAATGTAATATTTTTTTATGAAATCTAATGAACTTTATGGTGTAACGGTTTTTCTTATTTTGTTTTAATTATTCCAGCACATTTTATGTATTTGCAATATTGTAAGATTTTAAATAATCAAACAATAAAGAATTACTTACATGGTAATAGGGGTTGAGGGTGGCGAAGTATTTTTTTTAAATCAACATTTTAATCAATTTACATTGTTTAAAATGTATAGCCATTTTTTTTAATTGTCAAGTTTTGTTTCCAATACAAATACTTAATATGCCCTTCAGAATTTCAAGACATTTTTCTTCCTAAACCCAATTTTTTTTATTAATTATTAATATATTATTTTATTCTGCATTCCCTAATTGAACATTCTATGTATATATCAATATGAAAATATTTGTAGAGTTACATTTTCTTTTCTAACTGAATTGTTCCACCTACCACTATTTCTACACATTCGCAATAACCAATAAATTCACAACACTACCCTAACCCTCAAACACTACACTAACCATACACCACTACACTACTCTAAACCCTAAAATACTACCGCTACACGTCCTTACCCCTTCCCCCATCCTGTCCCTATAATCTTACACTACCCTGCACGACCCCCGACACTACCCTAAACCCTAAAACACTACTCAAGCACCACGCTACTACTCTAAACCCTAATTCACTACCCCTGCACGACCCTCCCCTTCCACCATTTTGCACCCTATACTCAAACGCTACTGAAACACAACACTACCCTGATACACTACTACCAGCACAACCCCTACTCTAACCTAAACCCTAACTCACTACCCCAGCACAACCCCTACACTACAAAAATACACTACCCTGAACCCTAACACTACTCCCAGGACGACCCCCTACACTACAAAAACACAACATTACCATGAACCCTAATACACTACAACTAGCACAACCCTTACTCTACCCTAAACCCTGACTCACTACCCCCAGCACAACCCCTATAACACAAAAACACAACACAACCCTGAACCCTAACACTACTCCCAACACGACCCCCTACACTACAAAAACACAACACTACCCTGAACCCTAACACTACTCCTAGCACGACCCCATACACTGCAAAAACACAACACTACCCTGAGCCCTTATACACTACTCCCAGCACAACACCCTACACTACAAAAACACAACACTACCCTGAACCCTAACACTACTCGCAGCCCCACCCCTACACTACAAAAACACAACACTACCCTGAACCCTAATACACTGCTCGCAGCACGACCCCCTACACTACAAAAACACAACACTACCCTGAACCCTAACACTACTCCCAGCACGACCCCTACTCTACAAAAACGCACTACATCCCCCTTACCTCACTCTCCTCCTGGTTCCTCTCTCCTCCTTGAACCTTCCTCACGTCGTCTCTGTCATGCGGTGCACGTCGTTGTGAGGAAACAACCACAGTTTCCTTACAATGACGTGGATCGTTTTCTTAGAAAGCATACCATTACTTTGCATGCGTAGTAACCACGCTTGTGATGTAACAACTTGCGTACTAATGGTACGCGTTGTGACATCACAAGTGTTGTAACTCTTGCGAAGTAATGGTATGCTCCGTTTCATCCGCGCAGTAAAGGCTTTTTACTGACGCCACCACCCTCCATGCCCTCAACACCGGCCGAAACCACCACTGCTTCCAGGCCACCCCAAAACGCACCCACGGACTCTTCTCTTGCCACACCTGCAACTTCACACCACCAAACCTCCAAGTACCGAACCCAACCACCTCCGCTGCATACTTCTCAACACCTGCTCGGCACGCAAACACGCCGCCGAGCTCTAGGACCTGCTCGACACTTCCGCCCCAGACGTTGCCTTCCTGACAAGACCTGGTGGAATGACTCATTGGCACCTGACATCACCATAGCCATACCAGACGGCTACAAGATCTCCAGCAGAGACCGCACCAACGGAATTGGAGGAGGAATAGCCATTGTCCACAAGTCCACCCTCCAGGTTCACACCCTCGCTGACGACTCCCCCAACTCCGTCAAACACCTTCTTTCTGGATCCACACCGACCCCAACAACACCCTCAGAGGAACACTCATCTACAGACCTCCTGGACCCCAGGCCCTCTTCAGCGACTTCATCGCCGACCTCGCCAGCACCCACGCACTCGCCTCTTTGGACTGCATCCTCCTCGGGGACTTAAACTTCCACCTCGAGAACAACAACAACGCCAACTCCGTCACCCTGATCGCCAACCTCGCCAACCTAGGCTTCCGACAACTTGTCACAGAACCCACCCACGCCGCCAGCCACACGCTTGACCCCGTCTTCTCCACAAGCACTCACATCACCTTCAACCACACCACCGAACTCCACTGGACTGACCACTGATGCATCCACTTCACCTTTAAGAAACCAACCAAGCACCACCGCACCCAACCACTGCCTTACCGCTGCTGGAGCAAAGTCACCGAAGACCAGCTGACCTCCACCCTTGCCCAGAACCCACCCACTGACCCCACCGACACAGACGAGACCGCCCAAAACCTCAGACAGTGGATCAACGTCTGCGCCAACACCCTCGCCCCGCTCAAGAAACCCTTCATCAACCACCCCAGCAAGACAGCTGTGTGGTTCACCGAAGAACTCCAGACCTCCAAACGTACATGCCGGAAGCTGGAGAAGAATTGCTCCACGACCGCACACCAGACAGCTACGCAGCCCACAAGGACGCCACCCGCAGACATCACCACCTCATCAGAACAGCCAAAAGATCATCCTTCAAAACCCTACTGGACAACAATGCACACAACAGCAAAGAACTTTTCAACATGGTGAAGGAACTCTCCAACCCCAGCGCCAGCACCAACAACATAACGCCCTCGCAAGATCTGTGCGACTCACTGCCCACATTCTTCCATCGCAAGATCGCCGACATCCACGAAAGCTTCAACACCTCATCCACCTCGACAGCAACAGACCCCACCCCGAATGCCACCTGCACCAACCAGCTGACCACCTGGTCCCGCATCAACAATGATGAGACACGCAAGGTCATGAACTTCATTCACTCAGGATCTCCATCAGACCCCTGCTCAAACCACATCTTCAACAAAGCTGACACAACTATTGCACCCCAACTATGGAAGGTCATCAACATCTCCTTCGACACAGCGACATTCCCGGGAAGCTGGAAGCACGCCAAAATCAATGCCCTCCTCAAGAAACCCAAGGCAGACCCCAAAGACCTCCGGCCCATCTTCCTGCTCCCCTTCTCGGCGAAGGTCATCAAGAAGATCGCCAACACACAGCTGACCCGCCACCTCGAGGACAACAACATCCTAGACCCTTCCCAGTCCGTATTCAGACGAAACCACAGCACTGAGACAGCCCTCATCGCTGCCACCGACGACATCAGGAGCCAAATACAAAACGGCGAAACTTCAGCCCTCAGCCTCCTGGACCTGTCAGCCGCCTTCGACACGGTCTGCCACCGCACACTAAGAACACGCCTCCAAGAAGCCAGAATCCAAAAGAAGGCCCTGAACAGGACCACGTCCTTCCTCTTCGGCAGAACCCAGAGAGTCCGCCTCCCACCCTTCCGATCCGAAGCCACCGACATTATCTGTGGCGTACCCAAGGGCTCATCCCTTAGCCCGACCCTGTTCAATGTCTACATGGCCCCCCTCACACAAGTGGCCTGCCAGCATGACCTGTACATCATCTCCTACGCCAACGACACCAAGCTCATCCTCTCCCTCACCAAGGACCCGCACACCACCAAAACCAACCTCCACGAGGGAATGAAGCCGTCGCCGAGTGGATGAGGAGCAGCCGTCTGAAACTGAACTCAGACAAGACGGAGTTCCTCATGCTAGGCCCCATCCCCTCTGCGTGGGAGGACTCCTGGTGGCTGACTGCACTGGGATTAGCTCCAACACCCTCGACCGCGCAAGCAACCTAGGATTCATCCTCGACTCCTCCCTCTCCATGTCTAAGCAGGTCAACGCCATCTCCTCCTCCTGCTACAACACCCTCCACATGGTTCGCAGGATCTACAAATGGATCCTGACTGAAACCAGAAGAACAGTGACTCAAGCCCTCGTCAGCAGCAGGCTGGACTACGGCAACGCTCTCTACTTAGGAATCCCCGCCAAACACCTGCAAAGACCACAACGCATCCAAATCGCCTCCGCCCGACTGATTCTCAACGTCCCCCGCCGAAGCCACATCACCTCCCACCTTAGAGACCTGCACTGGCTTCCCGTCAACAAGAGGATCACCTTCAAGCTCCTCACCCACCCACACAAAGCACTCCACAACACCGGACCAGCCTATCTGAACAACAGACTCAACTTCTACACCCCCGCCCGCCAGCTCCGCTCCGCCAGCCTCGCCCTCGCCGCTTTCCCCCGCATCCAACAAACGACCCCCGGAGGCAGATCCTTCTCCTACCTCACCGCCAAGAACTGGAACACCCTCCCCACCCATCTACGGCAGGCGCAAGACCTGTTCACCTTCAGAAGGCTCCTCAAGACCTGGCTCTTCGAGCAGTAGCAGCACACCCCCCTCAGCGCCATGAGACCCTCACGGGTAAGTAGCGAGCTTCACAAATTCACTGATTGAATTATTGATTGATTGTGTAAATGTGGCACTGAGCATCAAGGCTTGGACAGAGGAACAAGTGTTAATCATTCAAGCAGCACCATAACAATAGAAGAAGAATTTGACACAACACTCAAGAAATCCAACACCAATTTATTCAAAAATCCAATGTATTTTTATAAGGATTTAGCCACTTGAATGAAAATGATCCACTGGAGGGTTCTAGAGGTATATATTTTACAAGTAATAATAAATCAAAGCAATTTCATTCAACTGCAAACAAGTCTTGGCAAAGTCAGAGAATTGGACACAGACACGTTTTCAAAAGAAAAAATTGCTAAATGTCACTACAGTCAGTTAGAAGTACTTGAGGTGACCAACTTCAACAGGAAACCAGTCAAATAGACCAGCCAGGTCCTCCAGAACAGTTACCTTCACAAAAGAAGCACTCTACTTGTATTGCAATTGATTCCCATGGAGTGGTCCTGATGAAAGTGTTGAAGCATACTGAGAGTGCTCCAATGATACTGTGGATGCGACGCAGTCGAAGGTGGTCTTCCTGCTGCAGGAGTTCCTTGGTCCACAAAGATGGTGAGGGGTCCTAGTTGCATGGTTGATGTTCACAAAATCCTCTCTGGTCTGGCTGAAGTTCAGTTACCACTGGAGTACCAGCTACCCGTTGCTGTGGTCACAGCCCAATCCTTTCTGAGTTGATAACTTGTCTTCTGAGGGTCCCAGCAACTCTCTGACAGCACGCCTGGATTCAGTGAACCCAGTGCAAATCTGTGCATCTGGTCTTGGTAATTAGTGCTGCATGGCAGTGGTGGTAGCGGATTGAAGACTTTGGGCTACCAACTTGTCCCTTTGGGGAATGACTAAAGTCTAAACCTCCTAGGCTAAATGTTAAAATACAAGAACAATTGGATGAAATGAAAACAGTACATTTTAATTCAACAAATATATCAAATTCAGGTGCTCCAAAAACGTCACAGTGAAAGTGAGTAGTTTTGTGTGTAGGTGCTGTATCAAAAATTATATACATTATATATACACAATCAACTAGGTGCTGTTGATATGTTGAATCTCAGCATGACTCTGAATAAGAGTATAGTGTGTGCATCATTACAAATCATATAAGTTCCTTAGTCAACGTTTCTATCCCACATAGATTAATTTAGTAGGGTCATCATCAGGACAAAAACAAAATGGTAGCAACCTAAAAGTGAGAACAAAGCCCAACGACGATCACAATACCCCTATAAATTGTGGGTGCAAGATACTGAATGTGGTTTCATGTGGGAAAACCCACCAGCATAGAGAAAAAAACCTCCGTAAGGAACGTATAGGTTCAAAACATTAATGGAGATTCTTCAACAGATGAGACATCGAAGGCAGTCAAAAGACATATGTATCATTAAGAAGTAATGTTACAATCTATGAATGATACCAAATTATTGGGCCCAGTTGTGCATGAAAGAGTAAAGCTCTACACCCCTCAAATAGTTTTGAATACTGTCATGATATTAAGATGTAGCTAGTAGGAAGGGTTAGCTTGAAAAGCCCTTTCACATGGCCAGTTGTCAAAATTCCTGAATGGGTGTGCATAAACCAAATATAATGAGGTGTGTGAATACCACCAAAATGCAGCGGAAAATTAAATCTTGTAAGGACAGGGGATGTCACATGTCTGGGTTAGGCGCAGGGAGAAACACTGTCATTTTACATACACACGTTTCTTAAGTTGCCTTCTTTTCTCCGCATTGCTTTGACACTCATTTGCTTGCATGACTGTGCAGGATATGATTCTTAGAAACCACAATTGCTTACATTTCAGCGTCTCCAAAACATTATCATGACACCTTGAACATCCAATTAAAGGGATAAAGTTCATTGTGCAAATGTTGTTTGTTTATCGTCCATTTGGCGACATAGATATCGCAAGAAGATAAACAATGACAGCCTGGCTGAGGTCTCGGCACAGTAGTATGGATCTGCTTTATTATATGAGATCTCGGCACAGTAGCATGCATCTATTTTATAATATGAATAAGAGCACTTCTGTGTTTAGGCACAGTACTCTGTTGTTACTGCAAGGTCGATGTTGTTAGAGTCTTAGCCCAGCTGATACCTTTTTTTTTTTTTTTTTTTTAAAGTTTTATTGTTTTATTGCAAAGGAATACAGCAAAGCATAACAGTTAGCAGAATAACACAGTATCTTCAAAAAAAGAAGAACAGAATATATAATGATGTTTTTAACAGAATACAAAATGGAAGAGCAGAATATAAAATGCATGATATTAGATCCACTTGGCAATTGGTGCCCAAATTTTTTCCCCCATGATTCTTTTTTTAACCCCCTTAAGCTTATAGATAGCAGATTCCATATTATACATAAATAATAATTTTTCTCGCCACATGAAAAACGTGGGAGGATCCTGGCTAATCCATTCTTTAGTAATACAGGATCTGACTACGGCCATGCAGAGAAAAAGGAAATAAGAAATTGGTCTGGGCCTAGTAACAGTATGATCTATACCTAGTAATACTAACTCAATAGTTAACTTTATGTTACATTTCAAAATAATAGATAGAAAAGTTTCAATTTGTTGAAACAACAATGATAATTTAGAACAAAGAAAAAACATATGTAATTCATCGGCTGCATACAATCCACATCGACTGCAGTTAGTGCCTACCGTCGTACTCCATTTAGCTACTTTACTTGGAGTGTAATAAAGATTATGGATACACATGAAATGTTGGGATTTCATCATCCCAGTTATGAGACAGTCTGCAGCCATTTTAATCGACAATAAGATATCAACATCCAATATACCTAGACTATTAGCCCATTTACACTGACATTGGCCTAACTCATCCCCGTATTCCTGCATTAGACTTAAATAAATAGTGCCTATTCAAGGTTTTTTTTGTAAAAGCTCTAATAAAGGAATTTTAACTGGAGATGTTGAAGGATGATTCTGTAGGAAGCTACGAAGTTGTAGATATTTTAAAAAATCATTTCTTCCCACAGAAAAATTGGTCATTAAATCCTGAAACGAGATCATTTGCCCGTTATAAAATAAGTCACCCAGATGTTTTATGCCTTTCTGCTGCCACCTATACATAATTAAATCATAAAAAATTTCTGGAAATAACTCCGTTGATGTAAGAGGAGTGTAGAAATTTAATTTCACAAGTTTAATGTGTTTTCGAATTTTCTGCCAGACTCCAAAAGCTGATTTTAGCGTCTTATATTTGTTTTTTTTGTAATAGCTGGGTTCTACTATTCTTAAAAAGCTACCCTTAACTTTCTCACCCAAAATCATATGATAAATTATTGGGTCTGACAGTCTACAGATTCAACTCTATCACCCAAAATTAGGGGGCCAATGTATTGTAAAACAGCAGAAAAGTAATAAAAAAGAAAATAAGGGACATTCCATCCACCACATTCCTTGCTAAGAATCATTTTCTTAGCAGCTTTTCTGTGGCGTTTATAACCCCAAAGAAATCGAAATGCAGTTCTTTCTAGATTTTTAAAGGAGTGTAATTGGAAATCCAGAGGAATTGTGCGAAATAGGTATAGAACCTTCGGTAAAACCAACATTTTTAAAATGTTAAGTCGACCAAAAAGAGATAGCCGTAAATGATCAAGACGATGTAATGAGGTATTGATTTGGGTTATAATAGGATTAAAGTTGCGCTCTGGAATCTTTTCTATAGGTAGCGAGATTTTAATTCCTAAATATATAACTTCTGAAGTGGTAGATATGTTTGCTGGTGGGTTTTCTCCTGAGCACAAAACTTGAGTTTTTTTCCAAATTAAGTTTATAACCCGAAAAAAACCCGAACTGTTTAGCAATCTGGTCAATAATAGGTAAGGCTGTTTGAACGTCAGTGGTGGTAATCACAATATCATCAGCGTAAGCAAGGACTCGATAGTTGTTATTGGCTAAATGTATGGGTTTAATATTAGCTTCAACTAGAAAACGATTAATTAAAGGGTCAATATAAAAAGCAAAAAGTAAGGGGGAGCAGGGACATCCCTGACGGGTACCCCTGGAATTTAATAAGGGTGTAGATAATTGCCCATTGATACGAATATAAGCTCTAGGGATGATATACAAAGTTTTCAGAGCTTTAATAATCCCCTGTCCTAATCCCTTCCTAAGCAGAATTTCCCAAAGATATTCCCAAGCAACCCGGTCGAAAGCTTTCTCAGCATCTAAAAATACGAGTCCAATATTGGACCGAGTTGCTTGGGACCAATCTAAAAAGGAAATCACGCGTCGAAGGTGGTCAGCAGTATCTCTAGCTGGGATAAAGCCATGTTGGTACTTAGAAACTAAAGGGGAAATAATATTGGAGAGTCTAACCGCTAAGATTTTAGAAAAGATTTTACTGTCGGAATTTATGAGTGAAATAGGCCGAAAAGATGAGGGTAATAATGGAGGTTTGCCTTTTTTAAGAAACACTGTAATGATAGAGTCATGCCATGATTGAGGGGAATTACCTTGCTGTGCATTCAAACATAGATCCAATAATTCTGATTTTAACGTATTCCTAAAGAATTTATAAAATTCTAACGGAATAGCGTCAGGTCCTGCAGCTTTTCCTGAAGCTAGCGACATTAGGGAGAATTCGATCTCCTCCCAGGTAAATGGTAAATCTAGTGTCTCCTTCTCTTCATTAGATAGGGTAGTATTCAGTACTGGGTCAACAAACTGATTAATCTGGTCTAAACTATAAGGGCGATCATCATCCGCATACAATTTGGAATAGAATTCACTAAAGACTCTCAGAATATCTTCCATTTTGCTAACAGTCGTCCCTGTATGATTATTTATTTTATTGATACTAGCAAAAGCTGCTTTCTGTCTCGCCCTCTTTGCCAATAATTTGCCGAATTTTCCCCAACTTCGTATAACTCTGTCTTGAAGGCAGAGACTTGTTGCGCAAATTTCGTAGCAAATCGTTGGTAGATCGTAGTTTTAAGAGCTGTTAATTTCTTAATAACATTTTCAGTAGGTAATCCTTGATTATATGCTTGCATAAGTTGGACCTCTAAAGATCTAAGATTCTTAGTTTCAGAGGTTTCCTGGACTCTGACTTCCTTTTGTTTACTTAATGAGTAACTAATTGTTTCACCCCGAACCCCACATTTAAAGGCATCCCAAACTATTTCTGGTGATGCAGTGCCTTTATTATTAGAAAAGAATTCCGGAATCCAAGCATTCATGCGGTCAACATAGGATAGGTCATACAGTAATTTACGGTCAAAAGACCATAAACGGGTGGTGTTAGCAATATTCAGTGCAAGCTTGAGTATTAAAGGATTATGGTCTGAAATGACTTTCGGGAGGACCTCATATTCTACTTGCGCTAGATCATTATATAATCCCTTAAATACAAAAAAATAGTCTAATCTAAAAAATCTTTGGTGCGGTGCAGAGAAAAAAGTGTGCCCAAACATTCCTCCTCTTCTTTTCTCATGGCCTACATCAGTTAATCTATACTCTTGGATGATTCCTTTGAGTGCTGTGAATACTTTCTTCTTCCTACCCTTATATGGAGTACTACTATGGATATCAAATGTTTCTTCCAAATGTAAATTAAAATCTCCACAAAAAATAATATTGGGTGACCATTGTGCTAACTCTATACTCAGAAGATCAAGCGCACCGAGTCATCCAATATAGACCCATACAATGAACATATAGTAACAGTTAGTCCTCCAACTTTGAGTTCAGCAATCACCCATCGTCCAGTTAAATCCTCTTTAACTCTTTTTACTTCCCCCATTCCACGCCTCTTAAGTATTGCTACCCCTCTTAGTGTAGAACTCTGGCGAGAACACCCTACCACTTCCAACCCAAGTTCTCTTAAAGTCCCTCTATTAGACCAGGCGATATGGGTCTCTTGAATGCAGACTACATCCACCCGCATAGTTATTAACATCTGGGCCATTATACCTCTTTTTCTTTTATTGTTCAAACCACATACATTGATGGAGTATATCGATAATTTAGCCATTATAAAGCATTTTTAAGTAAACTTGGCTAAACACAAACACATGAGCAACAACTGTAGAAATTTGATATTGCCAGTAGTGAATCCTAAACAAAAAGCAAATACATCTTCCAACTGTATTACCTTGCACCCCAAAAAAAAAAACTTCTTCCCACCCACCACCCCCTTTGTTCCCCCCCACCCCTCCCTTCCCCCACCATCCTCCCACCAGAAGCGTAAGGGCTGGTGCCCTTATTGATAGTATGTGAGTATCAGCTGTGAGTTCCGCCCGGGTCTGACCCTCCTGACAAAAAAAAAAGGTGAAGTGCTTCTAGAACTAGATAAACAGCAAAAAGAAAAAAAGAAAGCAGTTAAGTAACAGAGCACACTAGTAAGGGGTCAGTCCATTCAAACCAGATACAGTGTTACAGATGACCTCATTCCTGTAACACTTATTACATAGTTTCTAGATATTGTTGCGCTTTTATCTCCGAAACAAAAAATAAGGTTCTTCCCTTATGTACAACTTTAAGTTTAGCAGGATTGAGTAAGAAAGTTTGACCCCCCTTAGCTTGCATTGGTGCCATAAGCTGTTTTAGTCTCCAACGTTATTGCACAGTTGCAGCACAAAAATCTGGTCTGACAAAAAATTCATGCCCCAAGCCTTTTCTGGGTCTAGATGGTCTTGCCAAATCATATAAGATCTCACGGAGAAGATAGTTTTGCACACAGATGAGAATAGCTCTTGGATGCTTATTCCTCCCCTCCTGATCTGGTTATTGATTAAATGGAAACCGATGAGCTCTTATAATTTCTTTATCCCAGTCCCAACCAGTGAGATCATGAAAAGCATCCGACAGCAGATCTACTACAAAACGTCGAGCGTCCTTCCCTTCAGACTTTTCGCCAACTCCCAAGATACGTAGATTATTGCGCCGAGCACGATTCTCTAAATCCGTTAATTTCCAGTCCACATCTTGCCTAGTGCTGTCCAAGTCTTTGATTGAGTTCTTTTGTAGCGTTAACTCATCCTCTACCGCCGATATACGTGTTTCAGTCTCTTGCACTCTCAAATTAGTGTCCGTACTAGACTTGGCCAGTCGTCGAACAACATTTTGGAGCTTGTGTACAGCTCCCTGAGTCCGAAGACCCTCTGCCTTGGTTTCTTCTCTGAGAGTTAGAATCATACAATACATTGTGGCCTGAAGCTTGTATATGTACTTTAAAGTGATCTCTTCAGTGTCCGCCCCTAGCTCAGGAGTTTCAGAGTTTTCAACAACAAGATCAGAATCAAGGTTGTTTGCACCGGCCCCATCCCAGTGAGGTTGATTCATGACTGTCATATTCTCCTTGGATTTTTCCTCTATGACCTTACGAACCGTGTTTGAAGCTCCTTCATTATTTAGAAAATCAGAGCCAAGCATATCTTCCTCTGAGATCTGATTACAGTCATCCGCCCAATCTTTTACCTGAGAGTGTTCCTCATTTAGAAGCTCCTCTTCCAAATCTGCTGCAACTGATAAGTCAGACATTGAATAAAATTGACCCCCTGACTCTATAGACTCTACATCCTGTTGTTGCTGTGGGTCGTTCGATCTTGGTGAAACTCTAACTCCCTCTACGGCGAGGCAAAGCTCAGATACTACATCATTGTCATTAGCTTCCCCTCTTACGCCAACGTCTTCATCAGCTGGACCTACAGCAACATCAGTCTCAGCTAATTGGCTTAAATTGTTTTTTTTCCCAGGGTTAGGGTGAGCTGAAGCCTTAGAGGGGGTCGGTTCAATTGTAATGCTTTTATTAGGGTTAATTGTGGGCTTTTTCTTAAATAAGTCAGGTATTGTAGGCTCTTTAGAAACCCCATTGGTTTGTAATTTGCGTGTTTCTGGGTCTGCTATTGTAATAGTATTAGCAGAATTTGCAGCATTTGTAGAGTTAGCTAGATTAGTGGTATTATTTTTGTTACTCTGCCTTTGGAAGCCATGTTAAATAGACAGAAAAATATCTCAGTTAGTATATCAGAGAAGAGTTGATTCAGTCACTTAACTCACTTCAATGGCTTGCTGGCTGTTGAGCGAAAGTTTCAGGCACCACAATGTAGCAGATTACAAAAAAAATGTTTTTCCACTCACCGGAGGTGTCTTCTATTAGACCAGATGTAGCGTTGCAGCAGAAGAAAAAGAGAGAAATAACTGCTACAATTGCTAACTACGAGGGGCTTTTTGAAATTCAGACACTTGCTAAGCACCACCAGTAATGCCTTTACTTGCGTCCTTTAGCAACAGTGTAGCCAGAAGCAGTAACGCCTTTACTCGCGTCCTTTAGCAACAATGTAGCAGCAGTGTATCCAGAAGCAGCAACGCCTTCACTCGCGTCCTCCAGCAACAGTGTGGCCAGACGCAGCCAATTCCCAGGAAGTGCTCCACCGAGCAAAGCATGTCGCCTACACAGACGCCCAAACTGCGTCCTCCACACGCCTCACAGCAGCTGACCTCGACAATACGGTGGGTCGCGGTGGGTGCGCCACAGACACTCAGAGGCATCCGTGTCCCGCCATCCAACTGGTAAGAATCAGCACGACCCCCAAAGTAGCATAGCGAACGGAGAACAAATCACTCTTTTCTCCTCAGCGCTTCCACGATCCCTGTGCAACCTCTAGCCTCCGCTCTCCGCTCTCGGTCGGCAGCAAGCACCACGCACACGCCAGGCTAGGTCGGATCACCGGACAGAGCACAAACAGCTCCTCACACGGCTGCAATAGCGGCCACCATCTTGCTTCCTAGCCCAGCTGATTCCTGTTTATCCTCTGCGATGAGTGCTGCCCAACTTGTGACCAAGACGGGAACTTGAATTCACTTATGTCAGGTAATGGGAAGTTAGTTAATCCCATGAGTGATATTTTGGCAGGTCATCCACCCTAGGCAACTATGTTAGGGGGTGCATAGAAGGATTACACTATACCCACATACACACATTGCTTTAGCACAATGGTGGCATTGTTTATCCTTTTCACTGTCCTTATATTGCTAATCACCTTCATTTAGTTCTGTCTATTATTCATTGTAGAGCCTATATTTTACACAAGAATCACAATGGTTCAATAAATATTTAAATGGCTCCTGTGTATGGCTCCTTGTGTATTTCTTCTGTATCTCTTTGGGTGGACATGAGTGAATCAGCGAAAAGGTTCTAGATTTGTTACCATGATTCCTTGGGGAGTCAGTGTTGTCATTATCTGAGGTTGCTCAATCCATTTGTCACCCTCTAAGGTTTAGGGGTACTTATGGTGGCACATAACACAGTTATATAATTTGTATAAAAAAAGTAGCAATAAATGGATGCCTGACGGTTCATTATGCCAACATTAATAATAAATCCTGCATGGATTGCTTGGGCTGCACAACTGCAATTGGCTACTTCAGGCATCAGCACGCAAACACTGAATGCAGTCATGGGTAAGGTTCCCATCAGACAGGAGGAGATTTCGATCTGAATTGAACAAAAAACAAGTCAGCTGGAAGCAGTGTTTCCCCATACGGGACCCCAGGAAGAACACAGGATAGTAAGAATATGTTTGCCAATGGTGATGGCTCCCCCTGCTGAGGACTGCACCACCTGGGGTACAGTCTTTGCTGCAGTTTATACCAGACCTTATGGTACCCCTTCATTATCTGTTTAGCCAGTTGTGCTGAAATAAATTCAGAATGAATATGGGGAAGCACTTGCCCTGGATTTGGGGATGAAATAAATGCACAATTTTGGAGCAACACAATAAGGTGGCGGTGCCTGCCATCCATATTATGATGCGTGCAGTGCGCATGCCTTTCCATGGTGGAGACTCTGCCATGGAAAGGCATGCGGTCTTTGGCTTTGGTGGCCGGTTGCCGGCCCCTGGGTGTTGGAGGGTTGAGGGGGTGCACTTGGGGTGTACCGATGGTACCCACTTCATTGGCATGCTCAAGGTGGCCCCAAGGGACCGCTGCACCTCTGGTGGTCATCTCATTTTCTATTACGGTGGCGGGTGGACAAAGTCTGTCCGCCATCGTAATGGGGCCCTTTATATCTTGAATAGAATTTTCTGCCAAAATATAGTGCTGGCAAGCTGGCATTTGACTGCATTGTATGCACTTGGTTCTCAGTGCAATTCTGTCAATTACCTCAAGGGTATAAGAATAGCTCTGGGCTGATTTCAGCTAGAGTAACAAAACTTCTACAAAATTTGGTGACCAGATATTGCCCTATGTTAATGACATATATTTGTCGTGTATCAAGAGGGAGAGAGAGGACCAGAAAGCTAGTCCATATCCCCGGGTTTATATGAAGTTAATCAAAAGGAGACTAGCTTGAGTAGAAAAGGGGGTTTAACAAAAAATAATAAATTTTTTGTTCAAAGGACTCAAGTATGTTTTGTCAGGGGGTAGTGGCACCTTGTGAGTGTGCTCATGAAGCCCTCACCTACCACCCTAGTTGGTGGCATGCTTCATCATCGGGCCCACCCAGTGATACCTAGCGTGTCCCGGGTGTTCTTCGACGCCTGATTACAGCGGAGCAGGTATGTCGCTGAGTGTGCGGTGAAGAGTGTTATGAAAAGTGGATTAAAACGGCTTGGCGGGGGTCCCAGTACCCGGAGGTGAATTAGACTTTAATACCTGGGCCACCGTCAGCGGTTAAAAATAAGGCTGTCGGATGTTAGAGGCGAGTTACGACCTCCCACATCCTTGGTGGGTCAACATGTTTCAGCCAGTGCCTTATGAATATGCTGGCTTTCTTCAGGACGGATTAAAATTATGTGTGTGTAATTAAAACTATTGGGTGTGTAATTCAGACTATGTGTATACACGCCCTAAAGTGTTTTTCTATGTGTGAGAGGGGGATTCCCTTCTCAAAACACGCTTGTTTAAGCAGTATTCTGCTTCAAGGTTGTGAAGTGGCAAGGGTTGGCCAGAATTTCTGGGCAGAGCCTGCTTTGGACCTGTAGTGCCTCCTTCGCAGAACCGGTTCTGCGAAGGAGGCACACTCAGCGACATACCTGCTCCGCTGTAATCAGGCGTCGAAGCACACCCGGGACACGCTAAGTGTCACTGGGTGGGCCCGATGATGAAGCATGCCACCAACTAGGTTGGTGGGTGAGGGCTTCATGAGCACACTCACAAGGTGCCACTACCCCCTGACAAAACATACTTGAGTCCTTTGAACAAAAAATTAATTATTGTTTGTTAAACCCCCTTTTCTACTCAAGCTAGTCTCCTTTTGATTAACTTCAATGACATATATTTGCCAGATGATGACCTTTCAATGCAGATGAGAGTAGATCGCATAGATGTGGGTTTTGCTCACATGGGCTGCACATTTATTTTAAAAAAATCAAAGATTGCCCATCTCAATGTCCTGGTTCTGAGATTTGAGCTGTCAAGCGAAGGCACAAGAATTGCAACACATTTCTTAGAGAAATGTGAACTTCTACAGCTTCCAATTTAGTTGAAGAGGTTACAATCCATCTTGAGAGTTCTAAATGTTGGCATAATTTCCATTCCAGATTATGCAGAATGGGGTAAACCATTGTGCAACCTCATACAGCCAGACTTTTCAAGCACACACTGAACACAGGAACACACAAACATTTTACGTTCTGTATAAGCTGACATGCTAGCTTCAAAACACTTACACACACGTGTAACCACAACAGACCTGGTGATCCGCGTAATTGCTGGAGTATCAGGGAATATGTACATTACATTCAAGGAAGGTGACGCTGTACCAATTGCATAGAAATAGCATTTATACACCAATGCCGAAATGCTTTTTGCCCCAACAGAAAAAATACTAACTGTGGTACAGACTGCTGTGGTGAGGAAGAGGGCTCTAGCTCAGGGAAAACAAACAATTGTCTTGATCCTGGTGCCAATCCTAGAGGGTATCAGAAGAGCCAGCATTCCAAACGCAAAAGCATGACATTCACAATTGGTACAATGGGCTAATCAGCTCACAGTGAGCACGCACATTTGGACAGAATCAATATGGTTTGGAACCTTTTTGCAACCAGGCCAAGGCATTAACACAGTGAGCATGCACATTTGGATGATTATTGAGGACAAACATGGATGAATTAAGCATAGAATGGTGTGCATTCCAAAACCTTTGCTGATTATTTCATGAAAATGTCCCTACCTTGGGTTTGCACCCAGCAGTGAAAGCGGATAAAATTGAGAAACTTTGTCAACATCACAGCAATCCACACGCATGGCGAAATATCTTGTTCATCAAGCAAGTTTGTGAAAAAGTTGTACTTTAACGAATATTAATGGTACAGCAAACGAATATTAAGGCATTCACATTTTATTTTTGGAAATATCATGTGCTAATACATGTTTAAATTTTCATTCATGGTAAAAGTTAAAAACATGTTGTTTTCTGCAATTATTATTGTCAACGTTTAGTCATGTTATACTGCACTATGGGAGTTGTATTCACTTTGCACCTATGGGAGTTTTTTGGTGGTTGAGGACAGACCAGGTGGTCAATTAGACATCACTAAAGAGGGAGGGTATTTGGTACAAGCGTTTGGTTCAAATTTGGGTGGTTGTATGGGGAGGAAACGCTTCATTGGAACTAGATGAGGGACCGATGGTGTTAATCAGTTTTGGCAGGTATGTGAAGTTTTGTGAAGTTGTATGTAAGCAGCGGCTCCAGTATTTGGATTGTGTTGGAGTTTGCAAGTGGTGAAGGTGTGGGAGAAAATGGGTGATAACGTTGTGTGATGATGTGAGGGATGAAAGGGGATGTTTATAGTGCGTTGTGAAAAGAACAGTGGGATTATTTAAGATGTCTGTGAAGAGTGGGGGTGTAGGCAGTGTTGTGAGCATGATTAAGATAAGCGTGTGTGATTTAGAAATGGAGGACAAGAAGAAGGGCGTGCAAGTTCAGGTGACAGGGAGTTATAGAGAATAGTGAAGGCAGCGTGAATATGATTGGATTAAATAAAAAGGGAAAGACGGGTGCTAGTGGAAGTAATGCAGTTTGTTTGTTAGGACGAGTGTTTGTTTAGTAAACATTGAGGGTCAGCGTGCAGTTTGAAAGAGGGTGATGAGATGGGATATACAGAATATCTAGTGGAGGAGGGGGGATGTTATCAGACTCTGTCAAAAATTTAGGGAAAGATAAGTGGAGTTTCATCCAAAGATGTTTATGCAGGTCTTTATTTGGATAAATACGATATTGAACATGATTATGATAGGTAATTTGGGTTGAATTAGAATCAGATGGCTAGTATGGTCTATTACACATGTATAACAATGGATAATACAGGAATGGTGAATGTTTTATTGCTATTTGTAGTTACCCATGAAGAAGGGCCTACAAGGTACGAAATACATTGGGTTTAATAAACACTGCTTTGGAAGAGTCATGCGTCTGTACGTGTTCTTGACAGAGGTCCGGATGTGCATATCTTGAGCATGAGAAGCCTTGAAAAAAGCATGACACCCTACGTGTGGATCAAATGGGATTAAAGTATATAAGTGAGCTGTGCGACTGTGTTTGGGGCACAATGTTGCCCCAATCAATATGGTTTCTAACTCCCTCACCGCAACAGTGACTGCAAAGCACAGTTGGATCGTCACATCGCATCGAGGCGCCATCTTGTCGCATCGTAACCGGGCACAGTAAGAAACCGATGCACCACCTCCTCTCTGGTAAGGAACTAACGCATCACCTCCCGTGCGCTGCAGCAAGGAAGCGAAGCATCACCTCCAACGAAGCAAGGAACTGACGCATCACCTTCCCTGTGACCCTTTTGTTAGGTTTGTGTGACGCATCAAAGGTACTTTGATAGTAAAGTGTTGCATTTACCATCTACATTGAATTAAGCTATTTCCACCATTTGAAAGTCTTATTTTTGCATACTGTGTTGTGAATTTTTATTGTTTGGTCTTGTGTTAAGTCTAGTAAAGATTACTTATTTTTCTAAACTTGTGTGGTGTCCATTTGTAGTGTTTTCACTGTATTACTGTATGTGTTCACAAATGCTTTACACACTGCCTCTAGGATAAGCCTGTCTGCTTGTGCAAAGCTACCTAAGGGGTGAGCAAGGGTTATCCAGGAGCGTACCCCCCTTTCCCTGACTGGAAGTATGGATCTCTACTGGGTCAAAGGTACCTACCTCTTCCCACTTGAGACCCCCATTTCTTAAATCCAGTTATTAAGACATACAGGGAGAAAGTAACATTGAGAATTCTAACTATGTGTGGAAAGGAGGTAAAGGTCTTACCCCAATGGTGGCTCCTTAATGTATGGGATGCAACAAACCTTACAGTAAGAGAAATAACCTGGGTGTATGGTTGCTAAGCGCAAGATTGCAAGGACATAGAAGGGAATACCAGGGCCTAAATTCTGAGACTGGGAGGAAGATAGGTATTGATGTATGCAGGCGGAAAGAGTGGTTTATGAAGGAAGAGGATGCCCTCAAAAATGGCCCAGGATTTGTGGGGGGGGGACAAATGTAGGAGGGATGATATGTATGCCAATCAAAGACCCTTCCCACAAAGGGGAGTAATGGAAAAAGAGGATGCTTGTAGGTGGCTGAGAATAAAGACGATGCTACAATTTATAATTGTCCTATGTAACTGTATATTCGAAACTGTAAGCATGCACTGTACCAGATGGATGTCAGATGTTTATATTCTGCTACTGTTTTTCAATAAAAAGATTTCAACAAAAAAAATTTGTTAGCCCTCCCCCTGTCCTTCGAAGGCGGCTTAACCTCTGAAGACTGCCCTTCGGGCTAACGCACAAGTGGCTTCGTGCAGGGCGGAGGTGGTATCTCCTTGGTCGGCAATCTCTCATTGTTCTTCTTCCTGAGAGTCATTGGCAAGTCTGCCCAGGAGTGCGAATAGCTTTCTCATGGAACAAGCTGCATGTGTGCCCAGGATGGCACAGGAGTTCTTAAAGATAACAAAGTTGCGGCTTTGCTAAAGTGGAACACTGCAACAAGTTACATAAATGTTAACTTGATATACAAGTCAGGCATAATCTAACAAGTTGTTTGATACCTAGGAGTGCTCATTTTGGTCATACCTTTCAGGAGTTAGCACGGCTGAGGGGTCAGCATGTAATCCTCTACTTGCTAATTGGACGACCAAGTCTTTCCACTCTATAATCTGTAGTTTTGTGTGTTTTACTGTCAGGATATGGAAAGTACAAGCCTTTTCTGTGTCAAATGTTGTACCCTGCCTTTAGGGCTAGGTAGGGTTGCAAGAGGGGCAACTTACAATCCTGACCAGAGAAGTGGTGGCCTAGCCATTACTTTCACCAATCTGGACCAGGTTATCTGTCCTCTAGAATCCAACTCTATTGTCCCTTTAGATTTTTGCGCTCTTCACTTGGACCCTTGCCCAAATTTC
The DNA here is from genome assembly GCF_964263255.1 of Lissotriton vulgaris. NCBI lineage: Eukaryota > Metazoa > Chordata > Amphibia > Caudata > Salamandridae > Lissotriton > Lissotriton vulgaris. The sequence continues at coordinate 1,524,245,259 of NC_141687.1, read as the reverse complement.
AGAGGGTAAAATTAGCCAGAACAGGAGGCAGATCTCTTTCTCTCTTGAGCCCTGAAGCCTGGAACAAATTGTCTGTTGAACTTTGACAAGTGAACAATTCACAATCTTTTAGGAAGCAACTTAAGACTTAGCTTTTCACTCTTTAAACAGTTTTTTTCTTAATCTTCTGACTCTTATTTCCTTTGTAGCACCAGGACACTCCTCTGATTAGCCACACGCTTAAGAAATTCCATTCATTCATTCATTCATTCAAATTTAGGCTAGCAGTGCACAACTGTTCTACCAGTCTGCAGTGGCGGACTGCCAGACTTACTTTATTGGGGGACCCCCTGAGTGGCACAATCAGTGCTGCAAACCCTGGAGTACCTTTCTAACTTATTTACCCTGGGCACCTGGGTACTTTACTTACAGATAAGTTAGCCATTTCCAATTGGGTACAGACAATTCAACATATACTTTAGGATCAGAAATCCAGCATTGAGGTCTGGTTAACAGGCCTCAGCGCCGTTTCAGAGTAAATAAAACTGTAACATCAGTCGAAAAACTTGGGGTTGACCATACAAAAATACACATATCCTCACACTGAAGAAAAAAATGAGAGAGAAGGAATCATCGAGGTACTCAATCGATCATGGTAGATGGGTCTGCAAGCAAAATGTCTAATTTTAATGTTGGTAAGGGTTGTGCAAGTAGGGGAAGAATAAACTAAGTACTATTCCATCTATCCCCATTCTCTGTTAAGTAGTTTTTTATGGTTGACTCAAAGGCCATAAGAAGAACCAAGAGCAGGCAAGAGTCGTCCTCATCCAAGAAGCACCAGGCATTGTCTGCGGTCTGGAGAATGGCTGTTTCTGTGCTATCGCCTGATCTGAGGTCTGACTGGAAGTTGTCTAGCAGGTTGTGCACCTCAATGGGCTGCTTTGGTTGAGTAGCAATGCAGCTTTCAAGAACTTTAGCTAGGAAACAGAGGGTTATAAGGGGGCAGAAGTTGCTCATTTCCTCTTATTCCACTCCTGTTTTTTTTCATGAGCAGTGCGAATTGACCCACTATCAGGCAATCGGAGATGTCTCCCTGGGCCAATGCAATGTTAAACATCTGTGTCCATTGAAGAAAACATTTCCCAACTGTATTATTTTATTAACAAAAAGTGAAACAGGTCTGCATGAAAAGTAGAGGATGTTGTCTTCAGGGTAGTCATGGAAACCTCTCTTTCACCAACAGATGTGAATTCATTCCAGACCATGTAGGTTTTTGGGGTTAGGTGAAGGAAGCAGAAGGATCTGGGATTCTTGGCAGTGAAAGTTTACTCTTTTTGAATATGTCTGTAAAGAATTTTGATAGCACCTTGGTTTTATTTGACTATGGGATGTCTGTTAATTTTCTTATGGTCTTGGTATTTTGCTAGCTGATCTCATAACATTGTCTTGGTCTGTTTTTCACTTGGTCTAGTTGTAATTTGAAACAAGTGGTTTTGGCCTTGAAGATGCTGGTTTTGCACCATCTTTCTGTGTGGAGAAGGGATAAATTTAAGGTTGAGGGGTTTTGTTTCCACCTCTGCTCACTCAATCTAAATTGTCTTCTGGCTGTGTTTAGATTCTATCCAATGAGAAGATACTCTTGCTGTTTTTCTTCTAAGTTTCCATTTGGCCTGCTCGTCTAACATATTTTTCATTATTTTGTTGTAGTAATTGGCAAGCTGGGACATAGTTGGTAATTCATTGACTGGTACCAGATGGGACATAATTTAGGGAGACAGTACATTGGAGTTGATGTTTCTTGTGTTCCAGGACCACATTTACTTCCTGTGTGAGAAACTCCTCCCAGATTAAGGTAGAAAAGAATACGCCAGTGACTAGGCCAGTCTACAGAAACATTTCAACAGAGGTAATTCCTTCTCTAGGAATCAGAAGATCAGGGGTGGTGCCTTTCATATTATTTGGGGCTGTGCAAAATTGCTTAATAGTGTTGATCATTATGAAGGAATTCAACAGGACTACCTATGTGTCCAGTGGGCAACCCAGTGAAGCTTGTTGGACATTGAGATGTATTGATTGGTGATAAGATCAATGAGATTGTGCCACACTAAAATTGTTGTTGATTAATATATTTTATCAGCAGTTAAAAAAAAATCAGTCTCTTCATGTAAATTTCACGACACCAGTATACATATACGCTGATAACCACAGATTTTCAGGAGTTGGATAAATAATGCCAAATATACAGTGGGATCGACACCATGGTCACCCCTTACTCCTGAGTATCTCTTTTGCTTTCCAAAACCTCCTGGCTTCCCTATCTCTCTCTCTAGTCACCTATTTCAAATGGTGCATTCTAGTTTTCCATTTGCACTTGTATCCTTCATGGGCATTCTTTCCCTTCTGGTTTAGTAGAAGTGATGTTGCACTTTGAAGGTATTTCCAAGAAAGTTCTGACTTCTGCTGTCTGAATTGACCAGCACTGTGGCAGAATGCCAATCAATTGGACCATGACTGCCTAACAAACAGGGCCAGCTTGGGAAGAAAGAGTAGCCCTGGAAAAAGTGTTCAAACCAGTGGCCGCTGGCATCTACAGGGTGGGAGGGGGCGGGGGCACTCAAAATATTATAAAAAAACAAAATACAACTTTTCTAATGCGACGTACTAGCTCAGTACCTCTACTTCATTCAGGAACTGGAACCGGATGCTGGAACTCCCTTGCCCAATCCTGACGCTGCGCACATGCAAGATGAAAAATAAAATGGTAATGTACTGTCATTTTATTTTTTCTCTTTGGGGCTTTGAGGGGTATTTTAAGAGAGCCGCTGTCCTCCGCTGCTAACGGATAGACCACCCCTGGTTCAAACCAGCTCTGATCCCTTCCTCTCCACTCTTTAATATCTCTCTTCTCTGTCTTTCCTGAAGTTCCCACTGGGCCTCCTGCAATTACGTGAGGGAACGGCAGGAAGTTACAGAGGCGCCACCCCACATTCCTGTTAAACCGCCTACAAAGGATCCAGCCCACTGGGAAAATGCCCTGTGGAAAAAACGAGCAACAAAGGATACATTAGACTGTCAACACTGCTGATAACAACTCAGTGAGCAGTGGTGAGCTCTGTGAGTGATCTGCAGGTCACACGTTAGAATGATGGAAGGTTTGACTCCACCTTTTTACCCTTCAGGGATCGATAAAATGAGTAGCAATTTTGACTGACTGGGTAATATTATTGCATATAAAGATTTCTATGTGAGGCTACAGGAATAAAGTGCTGTACAATTAATGTATTAATATAATTATTGCTATTAGTATTGTTATATTTCATACCAGGCGGTCGACATGTGGGGAACAACTAGCTAGGGACGTCAGGAACAAAATGCACATTGTGCAGGGACTCCTTAGATATCCTAATGCCACTGGCAACTATTGTTTACTTTTAATTCTAAAGTGTCTCCAATTCTCTCAAGGAAGTAGGTAGTGCAAGGCAATGAGACCCGGAAGTGTTTGCAGTTGCCAGAGGAAATGTTGATAAATCAAGGTGTTATTATACCTTTAAAAGGGCAATTTCTCACCGAAATGTAATATAATTGTATATAAAGTATAATTTGGTTGGGATTCAGTTTTTTCTGTTGCCTTCCTCTAGAGGATACAATGTGAAATAAAAATGAATAGAAACTAAAATTGTGTATTTGCTATACTGTTCATCTCCAGGCTGGAATCCTGCTTCCCTTCAAGGTCATCTCAAGGGTCTCTGCTGTTGCTTCAGAGGTAACTGCCTGTACCGCTTTTAATGCATTCATACAGATGAGGTCACTCTAATGAGGAGACTTAGTAATTAGATTAGTACTTTGGTTGCAAAGGGTAACTGGAGTTGGAAAGCTATAAGCAAGCAAAGCTTAGATAAAAGCCAGGCTGTGCTCTGTGGCTACATCATCTCATTATCACAACGAAAGCTGCATAAAGCTGGAATATTTTATGAGCGAGGTAAGAAACCTGGTGCTGCATATCAACAGACTAAAAATTTACTCAAGGCAAGTCAGGATAATTTGTACATTATCGGATATAAAAATTCTACCCTGTCACAACTTCTGCTAAGGTTAAGACTATTAAAAAGACAAGCGAAATCTAAGAGGCATGCCACAATCCACGAAGGTTGTCAATAACAATGAGTTAGACACCCACTGTGCTGTGGGTTCCACCAGCATCAAAAACCATGCACATGGGCAAATACCTTAAAACAGAAGTATAATAGGCATTGGCAAAGACAATTTGAATCGCTGTATTAGAATTCAATGTGCTTTATCATTTACTAGCAGCCCGCCCCAGCGTTGCCTGGGGCAGAAGGGGGCTGGGGGCAGCATTTATAGATATATAGGGTCTAAATAGTTTAAATAATACTATCTAAATCTAACTCACACATTCTAGCAGACCGTTTTCTAAGCGTCCATCACATATGTGCCCGCCCAGATTACGTGCATCCTTCTGCTTACACTTTTCACGGTGTGTGAGTTTTGTGCCTCCTGTCCATCATTTCTAGGATCATTGTCGTTAACATGGCACTTGGTGTGGCTTGCCGTGATTTCGCATTTTCATTGGCACACATCGCTTTTATATTGGTTCAGCATTTAAATACAGCTCCGACATTGCCCTGACCGCCTCCCGCCTCCCGCCTCGCCTTTGCCTTTGCCTTACCTGAGTGGCACTTGGTGTGACTTGCGGTGATTTCGCATTTTCATTGGCACACATCGCTTTTATATTGGTTCAGCATTCAAATACAGCCCCGACATTGCCCAGACCGCCTCCCGCCTCCCTCCCGCCTCCCGCCTCGCTTTTGCCTTTGCCTTACCCGAGCAGGCGCTCTTCCCCGCGCCCTGGACTTCACCGCCACTCCTCGCTGCTTGCTCGTTACCGCTCCTCCCCGCCTGTCGTCATCACGCACGTTGCGAACATCGCTAGGTCGCGGCCAGCACTACGTTGCTGCCGGCGCTACTTTTAGGGGACTACTTTGTTTTTAAAGTTTAATTTTTTAATTTACGTTTTTTTAATTTTATGCAGCCTATGTCCATCTACACACCCTGAGGATTACAACAATGTATTGGGTGTGTGGATTGGCGCTGTGGTTCCCGAGTTTACCTTGCCAAAAGGTTTCTGTTCTCTCTTTATAATAGTAGTATAAATTGCTGAGTGTGTTGTGAATAAGTCAATGATTTCCTGTGTGTTTAAGCAGCACTACTGCAACATCTGCTATAATATAATGTTTTTATGTGTGTTATTTCTTTTCACTATTGCAGAAATTCAAGAAGATAAGGTATATTTCTTTGCAGAAGGAAAGTGTCAACCGTTTTAAAACCCCCAAATAAAATTCACATCTTAACAATATATTTTTTTTCCATTTAAAACGCCTAAAACTGTTAAACCTTTTCAGTTACAATAAGATTGCTTTTAAAACACATCGGCTTGCAGAAACAGTACCCAACCTAAAATGTCCAGGAGCTTTGCACACAGCTACGGCGTGTTACAGGTGCTGCGGCAGCAATGCCGAGATGAGTCCTAATAATACTTCACTCCTGGAAACCTTTTGGAGTATCTCCATCTGTCTTTTGCTGCCAGGCACTTCTTGATCAGACCTGGGCAAGCGGTAAATCGTTTGGCGTAATTCGCGTAGTTCGGGGCATGGCAGGTTAAAGTTCTTATGCGAACTTCCAGAAATTGCACAATTATGCCACTTCATTGAATTAAGCCCGATTCACTGTAAAAATGTGCTGTGAATGTGAAATTTGTAACTTACCTCGAACATATGAGAACAGAATGTGAGCCGCTGTGGTTCGCAGTGTTTTTATTATTGAGTGTAAATGTGTTCTTCCTTGAAAAATTGATGAGAGTGTGGATTTTTTGCAGTAAAATATAGCACAAAGTGGTGGATTTTGCATTTTGTGTCATCACGTACAATGTCGCAAAATTTTGCAGGAATTTCACATAATTAAATGAAACCAAATTATGTGAATTTTGCTCAAAACTAAGCCTGATATGCATGCTGGATAAAACCCAGAGCTAACTTCTACATTTTATAGAACCGAATACTAGCATTTTATTGCCAGACCTGCCATTTTCGCAAAGTCTTATGGGCAAGTCCTTCCTCTGCTCCTTCACCATGCAGTTTGTATTGAAGAACCGTTGTCCACAGAATAACAGAAGTTATAACAGCTCTACACACTAGTACTATGCCCTTCCTGCAGTACTTGGGCATTAGGATCTCTATGGCTCCTTACCATGGGTAAAGCAAGATCCCTTCCAAACAACAGAGTCCCTGAGAAAAATCCCCCATTGCACCCCCTTAAAATTGATTAAATTGATTAATAAAGGCCAGTTGTGTTGTCCTTTCACGCAGAAATTGGAAGGGGCAGACCTTGTATGAAAGGAGGACGCGCCATGCCAATGAAGTCCACGTGGCTAGACAGATCATTGGCACAACTGAATACTTCTGCAGGTACCTTGCATTTACTGTTGTTAGACCTGGCACCATTGGCGTGGGTCTCCCTTCCATTTTTTTCTGTTGTCTCCTCTGTTTTTGCTGGTATTAGATGCTCTGTGCGCTGTGCCACTGCCATTCAGTGCCACAGCGCAAATGCTCCCTATGTAAATATTACTGTGAATTGGTATATCCCTGATTGGCCGTTTGGTTTACCTGTTAGTCCCAATTAGTGTGGCCTGTGTGTGCCCAGGGCTGGTAACCCAAATGCTGCCGGTGGGCCTGCAGCGCTGGTTTGCGCCACCCACAGAAGCAGCTTGTAAAGTGCTCCTCAGACCTGCAACTGCAGTGTCTGCATGCAGTCCAGATCTGCCATCTTGGCTGTGGAGTGCCCACACTTTCCAGCCCCTGAACCTTCCCTTAGTATCATGTCAGTCACCCCTATGGTAGGTGCATTGTGTGTGTAAGGTAGGACATGGCTTGATATGTGTAGCATGTCCTGGTAGTGAATCACCCTCCATTTTCTTTTTTACCGCTGCAAGGTTACCTGTTCTCCATATGCTAGAACGGGCAGACTGGCTATTACATCTTATAGTCCTATCTGACTCAGGGAACATGGTAGACATTCGAGTTTAGTATGCCTGAGCTCAGAATAATAAAATACATCTTTTAGCAAAGTTGGTTTTAATTTTCTGTGTTTGAAAATACCATTTTTAGAAAGTGGGTATTTTCTTGCCTAAGCCTGCCAGTGTGCTCTGCTGTTATGTGTATTGACTGTCTGGGTTTAGAGGCATGCTGAGTCAGACCTGGGTTGAATAGAGAGATCTGCATTGAGTACTGGGAAGGGGTAGCTCCTGGACCTGAATAGGGCTGTGCCTGGCTCCACCTCCTACTGTGCGTCTGATGGCAGTCCCCCTCTTTCTGAAAGGAAGGATGCAGCCTGGTAAACAAAATGCTCCAGGCCTGAGCAGGACTGATTCTGGCTGGGTTCAGTGACTAGAGACTTTTGAGAACTAAGACTTTTGGGGTATAAATATCTGTGTCCAAACCCCTTACTGTGGTATTGCTCCTGGATGTCAAGAGGAACCTCTGTCTGTGTTACTGAAGGAATCTGCAGGAGAGGACTGTCCTTGTGCTTGTGTGCTGTTTCTTGGACTGGCCTGCAGTAATTCCCCTTGGACTTGGAAGAAGAGGGAAAAGGACTTTTGAGAGACTTTTATTTTGCTAAGCAATCACCCAAGGGCTAGAAGAGAACTAGCCTCCTGCTGGAGTCACAGGCACATCTGTCACCCCGGCCAGCCTCCAGATTCCTCCCAGAGAGGATTTCTATCTGCAGGTGAGGCCCCTGGGAGTTCCAGGTCCTCTAGTTCTACTACAGAGAAGAGAGTGCTAAAATGATCACTAACGCCCGTTTGCGAGCCGCCGCAGCTGAAGAGCGTAAAAATCCACGTGCTGCTGCCGCTGAGCGCTCGCACACCCAAGATCATCGCATTGCACTCTTGTGGGCCACAAAGTGCTCGCTAACTTACAAATATCATCGCATCACACGTTTGCGGGTTGTCGCGTGCTTGCTAACCCCGCTCATCGCATCGCAGTAAGGGCACCGGACATCCGCCTTTTTCCTATCATCGCACCCGGATCGACACTCCCTCGTGGGCCACCATTTTCTTTCATCGCAACAAGATCGCACACGCAACAGGATCAGTGCATCATCCTCCCTCGCGGCAAGGATTCAATGCATCGCTGGCCTAGCGTGAAGAAGACTGTCGCGTTGTCCCGCACGTACCCGCAGACCGGCGCATCATCCTCCCTTGGGGAAAGGATTCAACGCATCGCCGGCCTAGCGTGGGGAAAATCATTGCTATAGCTTGTTTGCGACATTTTGCTTGTTATGCTCCAAAATCCAGGTACTTTGTAAGTAAAAGGGTCGCAGAGACCCCTGCTTTGAACTGAACCCCTATTTGAACACTTTGAACTCTTTTTTTCCAGCTTTTCAAGAGTACCCCTTTTTTTTCAGTAGTGTGGCTTTTTACTGTTATTGGTCTTGTGTTAAGTCTATATATAAAGATACTTATTTTTTATAACTACTTGTGTGGTGTCCCTTTGTAGTGTCCTTCACTGTGTTACTGTGTATGATCATAAATCCTTTACACACTGCCTCTGAGATAAGCCTAGCTACTCGTGCTACGTTACCACATGGTGGAGCAGGGGTTATCAAAGGGTGTAGCCCCCTTACTCTGACCAAGGAAGTAGGGGCCCTACTTGGACTGTGGCCAGTCACTGCCAACTAGAGACCCCCATTTCTAACAACTGTCATCACTTACTTAGCGGGAGGTAGCATATTGCTGAGCCATATATGTTTACCACTCAGCTAAAGGGGATTACCACTTCATACTTGCATATCTCTGCTATTAATTTCAGGAGTATTCGTGATACATTGTTACAGTGGACACCCGACCCCTGGACATTGCTGGGGAACAGTACAGTTTATTGTGGTCGGAGATTGTTTGCTAAGAGCGAGGGAAACGCACTGCAGTATAGTTGGCATACAACATGCGATTCGCCCCTCAACCCCAGCCATGTAGTTTGGTTCCCAGTAAACACACCAAGTCCCTAATTGATCTTAAAAGCGTAGTGTTTATTAATTTAAGTTACTGCCACTTTAAACGTTGACTCACTGTCTGTCAACCCTTGACCAACGTTAATATTTGTAGCACAGCAAACACACGCATAGTAACACAGTAGGCTTATACATTTTGCCATGGGCTGTTTATTTGTATTTACATTCCTGGATCTTCTAGAAGCACCTTACCGCCGGTTGTGCTAGCAGGCCACAACCAAGATATCCTGCTCTCTCTTCTGTGCTGACCGCCAACCGGCCACCAGAGCAGCAGGTAGATTCACAAACTGCTTATAACAAGCGCCTGCTTCTCGGGTAGGGCCAGAGAGTCAAGGGCCACCAGCAGGTCAGCCCCCTCTCCCGCCAGCCCGGAGCCCCCAATTGACTGCACGCCCTGTTCTGGGGCCAAGAAGCCGCCACCAAACGGAGTCCCTATCATTACTCTTGCCCAGGACCCCCCTAACCAAACACTATTCCTAGGGATGGGTGGGTGGGTGACTTTCGCGACACTCCGATCTGCTACACCCGAGGCTTGAGGACAAAAGGGGGCTTCCATTTCCTGTCCTGGGGCTTCCACTTCCAGTCCGGGGTCTCCGGCGCCCCTGCGTGACGTGCTTTTGGGGGATCCCTGCACCTCCCTCTTCCGGAATACTTGACCCGGAAGAGCAGCCCCTGACCTGGCTCCTGCCCGTGGAACCACTAAAGGCACCACGCCCCCTAGGTGGGGTGGTGCTCGTCATTCTAGTCACACCTGATTTCACACCGCTGTCCTAAACCCTTACCAAGCGCAGGAGGGCCTGTTTTGTGTATCGATTGGCATCTTTTTAAATCTTACCTCATGGACCAAATGTACCCTAACGGGAGTCAATTGGATCAGCTCTAAGCGTGTCTTTTCTTAAATGCCCCTTAAGAGCCTTTGTTCCTGGCTGTTTCCATTCCCAGTTGCTTCATTATTCCCCGCCATTCTTTCAGACCTGACACGTGCAGCTTAGCGCTGCAGGCCGGGCCCCTCGGCACCCTGTAGCTTCCAGTAATTGCATTGCTTCCTTCAGTGTGTTCAGTCTAGCTCTATAAATTATTGATATTTGCCGCCAATTTGCTGTTCAACAAGCGCTAACAGGCAAGGCACTGAGAACATATTTTGTGTTTTTGAGTCATCCCTCTCAGTCCAGCACCCTCATGGCCTTCTAGTGTCTTGACTTACTGTACCTGCCTTCAACATCAGGAGCTCTCCCAGGTGTACAGATCGTTCCTGAGGGATAACTAGTTCGGAACATCCTTCGCATTTTAAAGTATTATTGTTACCTTGAAATCACAACGCTTGCAATTTCAAGTAGGAATGAAATCTTATTAAGGTCAGGGCTGCCGACTTTGAAGCCAGTTTCGAGTCTCGGCGTCTGCTCAACTTCCTGTGATTCTGGGCAAATCATTACTAAAAAAAATAAAAACGAATGTATCTTTGTGTAACTGTTGCTCATGTAAAAAGCGCTCCAATACCTTCTAGTAGAGTTCGTCGTATATAAACCTGAAAGAAAAGAATAAAGCGTCAGCAACATCCTGCCTCTCTGACAGGGTTCAACTGTCGAACAGAGTGGCAGTCGGAGGCAGGCGCCGAGAATGGAACTTAACACTCCAACATTCTAAAGGGAACAATGGAGTTAAAAGGGGAAAGAAGCTACCCGCAATGTTGGGCTTAGGGTCCGGAGAAACGACTATGAGTACATTACAACATATCTCTTCCTGTAAGGAAGTGCAAACTGAGATAGAAATGCAAAATGCAAGAAAAACCAGTAACACCATAGTTCAACTGGAGGTTAAATAGTCATTTTACATAATCATCAAACTTTTTCGGAGCAAATCTATTTCTGTTTACCTTGAGAGGGCAGGCTAATGAGTACCTGCTCCACTCATACCATGAGCATTCACTTCGGCATTGGTAACAGAAGATTTGCAGAGCTCGTCCTTGGTGTAAACTTGCCCATTTTGAAGGTCAACCTTATTAGGCTTGACCATAGTGATTCCAAGCGGCTTGAATAATGAGTATTCTTTCACCCTTCACCACTGTTTTGTTTTTACTTATAGTACTTCACCAATCTTCCAATGCACATCCTTAACTTCTTGGGTAAGACTGTATTTGTAGCTGGACGGATATTCCACTGTCACACTTTGCTTTTATTCCCCCCTTTGACATGCATGTCCTAAATAAGCGACAAAATCTACACCTATTTGACTTATTTTTTCCAGACCATCTATCTAGAGTCCGATCCTGTTCAGGAGTCCGATCGTGAGGGGGTTTCAAAAGCCAAGCAAGGGCAACTAGACCACAATTGTGCTGGTTAGAGTCACTTGCCTCGGGTGTTCTGGAGACTATCCTGTCTACCTTACTATCAGTTTGTCTCCGGAGCGTTGCCCCACTACCTTTAGCAGTGAAAAAAAAAGGAAAAATAAAATGATAATACCTCACGTTATTATCATTTTATTTGTTCCTGCTGCGGCGTCTGGGCGGGACGGATCTGCTCTGCTCTCAGAGCAGGGGGTGGATTGGTGGGCCCAGTGACGTTGCTAGGCACTTTGCCGCCCGTGGCGGTCCGTGCCTTTGCTGTCTCATGCCGCCAAGCTGATGAGGGGATTTGGGGGGGGGAGGGCGCTGGCGGTTATTTTTCCATTTGTCACCTCTGCCGCAAACTCATGTAAGAGCGGGGGAGGCCGCAGCACCCATAACTTGTGCCGCCAGTGGCATAGCAAGGGTGGCGGGGACCACCCTCATGCCCCTCTTGCTATGTCACTGGGTGGGCCATATGTAAGTGCACATAAATGTTAGACCGGCCCTCTCGGGGGACTTTACATGTTCTCCATGCCCAAGTTCCTACTCCCTGGCATTACAGCATTGTGATTGGCTATGGGGAGCCTGGTAACCCGGGTGGTACCTGCTTCCTGTTTCCACAGAAGAAGCCAGGAACAGGACAGAGGAAAAGCAGCGGTGATCCACTAGCCATCTGGTGAGTGTTTTTTATTTTATTTTTGTATCCCTCGTCCCAGTTTCCCCCCTCCCTGCTCCAGTGCTGTTTTCCGGGAGCAACTGTCACTGCTTACAATGGCTCTTCCAGCAGGGCCCAGGACAACCTTCTGCCTTGACTCTCAGGATAGGGAAAATGAGCAGTCCAAGGCTTCGAAGGGTGGTAGTGTTGGGATAGAGACTCAAACATCAAGCAGTAAAACAACAAACCCAATCATTCATTGTTCAGACCAGTGCTTGTCTTGTTAAAAAGAGAAGTAATTTAATCTTACAGCAAAATGATATACTACACATGTTAATGGGGGGTTCGGCTACAGCGCTCAATAAAACACAAGTAGCGAACTCCAGCATCGTTGTACGGTAATCTCAGGAATCTCACACTAGACTTTATAGTTCTAGTAACACTAGAAAAGATCATAGACAGGAATCAGGCACATATGCAAGCTCACAATGTGGCTATGTGAGCAACTACTCTTTTGATTAACCCATCGGTTAGTTTATATAATATCTAGATCAAAAAGAGCAATTGATGAAAATTATGAATCTCTCTAATATGCAGAATTATCTTTCTGAATCCATGACACGCTCTTACACTGTTTCTAGGTTCAGGCTTGTGTTGCCTATTTGCTTGTATGTGGTCTGGTGCAGGTGTTGGTGGTGCACTCTTTGTGGTCAACCAGTGGATGAAGGACTGCAGGAAGTGGCTTCTTCCCTCAGGTCATAAAGCTAGATGCAGAACAGCTACTCAGGCCTCTACAGTGGACAATTGCCTTTGGCAATCACTGCCTCTAAGCCGGGGGCGGGGGGGTCCTCTGCTATGGCATGGTTGTTGGGCTTCACAAGACTAGCAGAACTTTAAAGGCAGAGGTAGGATCGATACTTCGGATTATACCATGGTGATGCCAGACAGCACATTGTTGCTTGAGGTTGCAGTTCCTGTTTGTAGCTTGCCAGTTAAGCTGGGGGATCCCTGGTATCTTGTGGAACACACTAATCCTCTCCTCCTGCACAGTGTCTCCCCCTACAGAGCTACTCATACTCCTTCCTTCTCTGGGTAGGCCTGCAAGCTTCTAGTCAGTCAGTCAGTCAAATAACTTTATTCGATTCAAATGAATCATAAAAGTTTACAAAGAATCATAAATTTTTTTTAAATTCATCAAATTTAAAGACAGTACACAAGAATTAATTCCAGATTAAGCAAATTCGATAAAACTATTCACAATTCACAACAAGCATTTACAATGCAATAGGTCTCGCTGCATTAAAGTTTGAGTTATTGGCATTGTGTATGACTATGCGTTGCATAAATTTTTTAGCAAACTTTGAATTGGTGAGCAGTGAGAGTGTGTGCAAGAGTATGCTGTTGCTCACAGCTGTTATTATTCACACAGCTTTGATGATGCACCTCACGCACGGGGCTGACGCAGTTATTATTCACACAGCTCTGATGATGCACCTCAGCCACGGGCTCACAGCTGTTATTATTCACACAGCTCTGATGATGCACCTCACGCACGGGGCTGACGCAGTTATTATTCACACAGCTCTGATGATGCACCTCAGCCACGGGCTCACAGCTGTTATTATTCACACAGCTCTGATGATGCACCTCAGCATGGGGCTGACGCAGTTATTATTCACACAGCTCTGATGATGCACCTCAGCCACGGGCTCACAGCTGTTATTATTCACACAGCTCTGCTGATGCACCTCAGCATGGGGCTGACGCAGTTATTATTCACACAGCTCTGATGATGCACCTCAGCACTCGGCTGACACAGTTATTAATCACACAGCTCTGATGATGCACCTCAGCACGGGGCTGCCGGCAGTTATTATTCACACAGCTCTGATGATGCACCTCAGGCACGGGGCTCACAGCTGTTATTATTCACACAGCTCTGATGATGCACCTTAGGCACGGGGCTCACAGCTGTTATTATTCACACAGCTCTGATGATGCACCTCAGCACGGGGCTCACAGCTGTTATTATTCACACAGCTCTGATGATGCACCTTAGGCAAGGGGCTGACACAGTTATTATTCACACAGCTCATACGTTCCCGACTTCACCTGCACCACACAGACTCGACGCTCAGACGGGACGAAAAGAAAAAAATAGCCTGCCTCTTTTTTAGGCCCAGGGGTGAACACGGGAAAGTTAGTTCTCTCTGCATAGCTTCATCGGTCACTGCTAGGGGAAGCCCTCCTATGGAAACCCATGGGGGAGTATTGCTAACCCATTTCAGAACGAGATCCTCCTATCAGAAATTAAAATGTCAAATTTGCTTCCACCTAAACGGACTTATTTGACACAATCTTAATGAGTTACACATGAATTGTCAATCTGTATTAAGGCTCTCAAACATTAAGCCAGGCCTGCAGGCAAGCAGGCAGCATCTTAATTAACAAAGGTGGGGGCCATGAAAGGCGCACTCTCCGCCCCGCTTCCACCAAGGCCTCTGAACTGGGGGGAGTGAATTGGATCAAGTTTAGCGCTTTAGCTGCTCCTTAAATGTTTGTCTGTAGGTGGGGGGGCCATGGTAATTGGCCTCTTCAGGGTGCAAATGTACTGCTGGCCCCGCCGTGGGGGGTGTCCTGCCTGCTTCCTGCCCCGAGGACATCAAAAAGCAGAATATATTAGGGGGGGCAAAAAATAAGTAGCCTGTGACCTCACAGGCCCTGGGCATATCACGCAATGCACGTGTGACCTTGGGCTCCTGGAAGCACACGGGGGGGGGGGGGGGGGGGCGGCGAATATTAAGGATTATTCGGAGACTCGAATCTGGGAAGATTTTTTTCTGCAAACTGCATCTGGAAGGAACACTTCAGCGTTTCTTTTGATTTCCAGATCATCTGTTGAAGGCATTATGTGGAAAAACGACAAATAATAAAAATGTAATGATAATTGTATAGTAATCTATTCCAGAATGGTTTTAACAAGGTGTTTATTTTTGTGAACATGGGTTATTATTCACGCAAATTCCAATTTTTAAAAGGCGTCAATGTTCCTTTTGATTAATTACGTGTCTGTTGCATACTGGGTGTATATAACCTTTCTGTATTGTTTATTTAAACCATCTAACCCCTGTTTGCTAGGAAATTCGTAATGACCGTTACATTGACAAGTTGTATATTTACATTCAAGTGACAAGCTGCGTTCGAATTCTTGGCGCTACTTAACCCAAACAAACCGTGTGATTCTAGGCCAAGTAAAATCCCATTGAACAAAGTTTTAGAAAGCCCGCCCCCCCCCAATCACATCCTAATTTATATAACTCTATCTGAACCTGTCCTCTAGTCGCCTGGAAGGGGCCTCTATACTCTAGGTGCTAGGAAGGTACATACAGACTCGTACATACTCTAGGCGTTAGGAAGTAGCCTCCAGCCTCGAACAGCCTCTAGCTGCTATAAACAGACGTCGCCACCCAGCACGACCATGCCTACGGGGTGCAAATATCCGTACTCCGGTAGGAAGAATACAAAAGTAACCACAATAGACAATAGTGATACGTGACACATTTCAGGCCCGGGTTCCATGCTTCCGCCTGCTGTAGGCAGTGTTGTGTGTTTTCCAGTCCACTCACATCCGCGGGCCGGGGCGCAGGATCAGCTGACAAAGAGGGATTTGTGTCGTGTGCTCTTGGACACACCCTGTCTGTGGTATCCTTGTTCGCGTGTTCACTGGACACCATCCTACACATGGGGAGAGGGTGTGCGCAGACCGCCGCAGGTGCATTAACCCTGTTCCTATCGCACTGGAGCCTCTTTAAAGGAGAACGGGGTCACAGAAACAGAGCCCATGCGAGTGACTTTTACAGATTCATATGTAAGACCCCCGTCTATAAGAGGTGTTCCATTCAGACGTCATTGTCTGCGCGGCCCCGGAGCCCCATCTGCTGCCCCCAGACCCTTCATTATGGCCTCTTATTTGTGTGATGATATATGGTCCCGGCCCGCCTCACCCATCTGCATATTAAAAGGGCTCAGATGGCGTTCCTCATCCGCCCGGAACCCCCAGCCCCCTCACCTTCTGGATTTATTGACATCTACTGGGCCTGGCTCCGGCAGGCACCTTGGTTTACCCATCTCGTCTTCTTTCAGCAGAGAAGGCCGGATCCACGTTTCTCCGTCAGTTATTATAAGGCCTCTCTCCTCAGTCTGTCATAAAACAAGTGGGAGTTGTGTGAGCATGCGCGCGGCTGATGTCAGGGACGCGGCTGACATCAGCGGCGCGGCCGCCTGGGCTTGGAGGCTGTTGGAGCGCGAGACGGGCGCGCGGGCAAAGAGTTAGTGGCGGAGAAAGGAGTTGTGCGGGGGGCACGCGGGCAGCCAAGAGGGAGCCGGAGCCTCAGGAAGACGCCCGGGTGGAACGACGGGCCGCAGTGGTGCCTCCCATGGCGAGGGCACGAGCTGCAATACTCAGGACTGGACTTGCGAGACCTACACAGGTAAGGAGAGCTGCAACAGATCTGGGTGCTGTGGGGCGGTGGGGTGGGTGAGCCCTTCTCAATTGTGTTGGTGTGCTGTGCTAGCGGAAGGGATCACTTCGGGGCGTGTCTGTGTGTGCCTGTCTGTTTACGTCCATATCCATTGTGTGTGTGTGTGTGTGTGTGTTTGTGTGTGAAGAGCCTGCCGGAATCGGAGCGCGCGCGACCTGATCCAATTCCGGCAGGCTGCATGCGATTGCCAGTCTCTTGTCTCCAAGTCCTGCTAGTCCTTGAAAGCTGAAACGATTGCAATAGGCTCGCTTTGCGACAGCCGGGGCTTCGCCCCTGCAATCACAGGCGCGAGACCTAAAAAGGGTCATTCATTCATCTTAAAATACATAGATATGCAAAAGCTTATTTCCACGTTAAGCAGGTTCGATGGAACTGTTCACAATTCATAACATTTCCTAATTAAAAAAAGAGTTTTAATGAAGCTAAGCACAGACGCTTCTAGTCATTGGACAGATTGACAGCTCTCCAGCAAGTTGTGCAGATTACATGTGATGCCCTCTCACCTTTAGAAGTCTTTCAGACAGGCACCAGCTCTGGTTAACAGCAGGTCTTTGAGTATTCTGTAGCGCACTCCCTTACCTGGTCAAGAAAAAGTTGGAACCAACACAAGGTGGAATGGTTTGCTCTCCCCTAAGTAATGATTTTTCAGACAGATGATGCTGATCTATTACCTAGATTTCAGTGACCAGTTTTGTGGTTTTTCCTTTTCAAATTTCATTTCCTAGCTGTAGTGCTAACATAGTCTTTGTGGAAGGTTCTGAAATCAGGGAGTAGCAAAGCTGAATCTAAGCAGGAGGATCAAAAATATGAGCACAAGGATGTGTGAAATCTCCACATTTCACTGCTATCAGCCTTGCTGAAGTAGCATTAAGGGAGAGACAATAGTGGAAGATGAATATGAGCACAAAGATGTGTGAAATTTCTGCATTTCACTGCTATCAGCCTTGCTGAAGTAGCATTAAGGGAGAGACAATAATGCAAGACCCTGCCTAGAAACTTCCTTCCCTCTAACAACACCCCCATGTTCTTATTATTAAGAAAATAGCATTGTTCGAGCTGGAACAATCAGCAGACCCCTTCTAAACGAACCTTAATATTATATATGAAGCCTGGTTGCCATCCTTTCACACTTCAATCTCTAAGACTCCTTCCTTCAGCTTTAGGAATGTAGGCAGTACACATCCACTCTTTGGGGAAGCTGCACTCTGAGCTCCATCTTGTGCAATGTGAAATCAATGGCAATCTAAAATGGATCCCACTGGTCTTATCAACCATACATTCACAACAACATGAAGTCTGCCACCAGTTACACCATGCTTGATGCACACTCAGTCAACGTGCAATTGTAGTCTCAGAACAACAGTCTGGGTACGACATATAGGTGGAATTTTGCAGCAGTGGGACCGTAGGCGCAGAACTCAAATGAAACAAGAGATTAAGATCTTTTTAGCATTATCTTCCAAATAAACAGTACTCTGCCACCACCACTTCAAGTCAACAACGCAGGACATGGACAGTAATCCCATTTTGAGATATAGGGTATGCTTTGGGCACTGCTCCTGGTCATTGAATACATTCTCGACCACAAAGTTCTTCATGGACAGACCCAAGTTGCAGTGCAAACATGAGATTAGTGTGTTAGCTGAAGCCAAGATAGGATGCAAGTTTCACATGAAGCTGGATCACTTGTTGCAGGGGGTACTGACCTATTTACAGTGCACAGGACATGTCTTTCCTAATATCCGACATTTCCTAACCTGTCGAAAATGTCTCTAAATATGCCATCATGCTGGGTAGTGCTAGAATCATAAATCAGAACATAGGGCCTGATTTAGAGTTTTGCAGAACAGTACTCTGTCACAAAAGTGAAAGATACCCAGTGAGCCTACGTACAAGTGCATGATAACTAGGGCCACTGGAAATATGTGACAGGGTAGGGCCAAATTATATGGAATGTTTGGAAGGTCAACTACAAAAGATGATGTAATTCATGGAATAAATCACAACCACCCCCCCAAATATAACAGAAATAGAAGTAAGGGAGATATTGCAGGATATAAGAGTGGCAACCAGTAGGGCCCAGGAACTCACAACAAAAATCCTTAAATATATACTGACTAAAGTCCCTGAACACATCACAACCCAACTACCACCTATACCCACTTTAAAATGTTTAATTGCATGACCAAAGAAAGCCACCAGCAATACTCCTCTTGCTAGAGAAGATAAATTGGCATAGAAACACATGAACATCTAATAACAGCAAATAATGAAAAACCTTTCCTTTAACATGACATCCTAAACATCGAGAAACGAATCCTAATATTCTCTACAGTAAATAACTTACTACAACTTATCTACTGTCAAACCTGGATGATGGATGGGACATTCAAAATGTATCTGATTCCATTTACTCAAATATATAAACCAACCATCATTTTTAAATATGCCCTACTACCAAATAAACAAAGCTGGACTTACTATGACCTCTTAAACTACATTAAACATAAAAAAACATAACTACTAACTTCAAAAATAATCATAGACTTTGAGCAAGCCATGATTCAAACCATTAAAAAATATATCCCCAAAGAGCCATGCAAGGCTGTTACTATTATTTCAATCAAAGCATATGGAGACCCCTCCAACAGTCTGCACTCAGGGCCCAATTACGACTTTTTGGAGTGTGGGGGTGGGTGGCACGCTACTGCTGTGCCCCCAAACCACCAGGAGTCGCTGCAGCCTGCCAACCAGATTTCAAAGTAACCCCTTCCATGTGCAGGACGCCAGGAGACAGCCTGCTCCACAGTGCAAATGTGTGTAGGATGGCTCGCAACTGTCCTTGCACATGGCACTGGAAATCCCGCTGAAGTGGGCACCAGAGGGATTTCCTCCACCCCCCAACAGCCTCAGGAGCTGGGAAAGGGCTCCTCCAGCTCCCAAGGCTCTCTCCATGGTTTCTGTGCAATGAAGATGAGCGTGCATGCCATGCTGAAGTTATTGTACAGAAACTGAAACTGAAATAAGCCAATCGGTGCCCCCCTTGCAAAACCAGGTTGTTTTGTGCTAGGTAATTTTGATGTCTCCACAATAAGTTTTGGGCCCTTCCCTGCCCCGGGCACTTAGCCCATCCACACAAGTAAGGCACCATTGTTATCGGGGGACTTTGTAGAATGCAGGGTGGGTGAAATTCTGTGGATCTATGCAAAATCCAGAACTTCCATCACAGAAATGTAAAGACAATGTGTTTTTTTACAAAGTTTGAGATTTGCAAGGGATTCTGGGTAACAAAACCTGGTGAGAGCCACACAAGTCAACCCATCCTGGATTCCCCTGGGAGTACAGTTTCTAAAAATGTATAGTATTGCTAGGTTTTACATGGTGCTGCCAAAGCAAGCGTTCAAAATCCACAGCTAAGCACTTTGCAAAAAAAGGGTTAGTTTTCACTGTAGGTTGTTCATTCTGCTTTTTGGCCCATTTACTGTCACATGCACTAGGACTACCCACACAAATAATGTGCCATTTGTATTGGGAGACATTGGGAAATACAGGTTATGTGGAAGTTTGTGGATCCACACAGATTTCAGAATTTTCCATCACAGAAATTTGAGGAAAATGTGTTTTCTTTGCAAGGGATTCTGGGTAACAAAACTTGGTGAGAGCCACACAAGTCACCCCATGCTGGATGTCCCTGGGTGTCTAGTTTTCAAAAATGTATAGGTTTGCTAGGTTTTCTGTTGTACACAAAACAAGATGAAGGAAAGTAAAAAGGAGGCCCCCTTATCTGTCAACTTTGGGACAGGGGAGATATCCTAAAAATCCAAAATTGTCCCACAAATTTTACCACTAAGTTGGTAAGGAATGGAATAGTAATACCTTATAAGATTTTTATAAGTTTTTTTGATGTTTAGCAATACCAATCACACACTTCTATAAAGTACAGAGGACTAAATTACAGAACATAAGTCAAATGATGTACTCATTAAACCACCAAGAGTTACAGATTTATAACACTAAGGCACACAATACATCGTATAGAAGCAAGAAACAAATTGAAAACCAGAAAATAGTTTTTGGGAAAAATATATATATATTTTGTCTATTTATTCAGATGAAAAACATTTTATCACAGTTATAACAAATCATTAAAAAACATACATGTAGTATGTTAGACATTTCATAAGAGACATTTAAAATCACATGAAGTAAACATTGGTTAAAAGTTCAAAAGAACATGGGTCGACTCGGCGTTTCGGTTACAGGTAAACAATAGACAACCTTCTTCAGGACCAAGTTCTAAAAGGAAACACAAAATTACTTTTTTGCAATCCCAATTTATCAGACAAAGCATTTTTCCAAAACAACATTATTGATTAGCTACATTATTTGGTGGTTGGTGCTATTTACAAAAATGGGAGGTGGTTGACGCTATTGGTATTGCTAAAGTGCATCACATTCTATTACTAGTACCATTTAGTGGGTCCCAGTTTGTATATATGGGAAAAGTTTCAATGATGTGGATATATTTGTTATTCTTATCTCCACTTTAAGATTACCTGTATTGTTCTAATGGCTTTCCGATAGATCCAGGAAAGCTGAGAGCCGGTTCTAGAATTCGGTCAGGAACTGTTATAGGTTCTCACTGTTATCACATATGCTGCAATGGTATCTATAAGTAAGAATGAAGTTTTAGTTCAACGATTTCTATGCTCTGTTCTTACTTGGCAATGATATATTGATATAGCACGTCACTACCTTGAGATTGTTTTAAAAATGGAAATCGCTCTGGTAGTAGGAGCCACCGATATTAGTCTTCTGTATTGCTGTGAATAAATACATCTATTACCATATTGTAATCAAAGGAGTGATTATCAACTGTCAGATCGGTCTTTAGTTAATTGTACTCACCCAGATTTAAATGACTGGCAGCTATGTATTGTACACAAGTTTTTCAATAGACTTGTATATCAGTTTTAGCATTCATTTCATGGTGGGGGTTATCCTGCCACTGTTTAATTAAAAAATAAAAAAAGAGTGTTTTGTTAAGACCCCAGTTTGTCTAACAACAAGGTTAAGGTTTATGGTAAACGACCTCCCTGTCAATTTGGTATTTATTATTAAGCTTCAAGTTTTTGCTAAGCAGATATTATAGCTGACTTAATCAATAATAGACTTGTTGTCCCGATGTTTTTATGACCCACAGTTCTCTGTCTTTGTATGGGGACGTTTTCTACTCAGAGCAAGCAACAGCGTCAATAACGTGCCTACACGGTTAAGCAGCACTTCAGACTTATAATTATGTCAATTTCGCGTGTGGACCTTAACTAATATTCAAGCGCCGTGGAGGTCACTGTAGTGTCTCCAGTACGTTTGTGATTATTTTGTTGCTAGGCATTTATACAGCTTAATTAAAAACCCCGTCTGTCCAGTTAGATTAAACTTTGCATAAAACACAAATCCTTCACACGCAAAACATACGGTATGGCGAGCAGGTTCAGTTAGGCGTACGGACTAGTATACCGATGGTAAATTCGAGCATGCTCTCCTTACCGTAGGCTTTAAATTCGGCCTCCCTGCTCCTACTACGTCAGCGTGTTCTCCGGTATCGTCAGGATGAAGATATCAAAAGGGCGAGGTGTTGGCTCTATTTGTAGTACGAGGCCGCTGATTAGGCGGTTAACCTCGCGCTTCCTAATTGGATAACATGGTATCACATGGTCTTGCATGTTTGTTTATCAACACTCGCAAATGGTGTTTGCAATACCGCGGTTTTCTCGTTTAAATAAAAGTGGTTAAAACTATACTGTTTATTTTAATCGTACCAACAGAAGGTAAGTATGACTAATTGTTAACTTGCCGGTATTATCTATAAAGTTTAAAGCGGTGCTTATTAAGCAAAACCGGCAAAAAGAATCCCTGGTTATTATTGGTCAATACATTGTCATCTGACCCAATGTGCTAGTATATGGACATATACCAGTGGTGTTTTGTCTATCGAGATGCTCGCGTTGTGGTCAGATGGGTATACAAGAATGATGTATATTCTTGCAAAGATAGTGGGAATTTATAAATATATTTGACTTCGATTTTCTATCAAATCCCCAGAGATTTACAAATACTGAAATCATGAAACATTTAGATACAGGATGAATTATCTCCATTTGTTGGCACCACTCTTGACTATAATCTTTAGATCAGGTGGTTCTCGTATTTGTTATGTATTGATAAATATGAATAAATTAACAACAGAGGTTGCATGAACACTCAGTGTGCACGTTATATTGTTATGTGCCGGGCTGTTATGTATGGCACTAAAGATTGCATAAGCACTCAGTCTATATATTAGAATATTATATACAGGGCGGACATGTATTGTAGACATATAAGTGTTGTGCTGTTTATAGAAATAGCCCCATCTAGCAAAAACCTTATTTTTACACACATATGTGTTATACCTATTTACAATATTAGAAAAAGAAAGAATGTGAGATGTAATTATTAATTAGCTCAACATAATACCTACGGATAGGTGGAAGTTTTGAATGGTACAGCCTGGGTGAGTCTATGGGGGGTGTCTGGGTTTATTATTATACTGGTCACATGGTGTTACTTGTTGTTAGATTATCCTTTCCCAGTCTTCTCTACTGTTAAGACCGGCACGGACACTGTTACATCTGGACATAAAAAACTGTTCTTGTCACAAAACAAGATGTACACAAGGAATCTTCAATATAAGTCTTGGAGTTTATTCACAGCACAGGAAACGAAAGAACAAGCTACCATATGGCCAAGCTCCAACTGATTCACTCAGAATGCCCCATAGAACATCAGTAGGTAATACAGAGACAAAGTTCTAATTAAAAGACAAAAAGGAAAGACAAACCCATGAATGAGGGAAATCATATTTACAACACATCTCCCTCCCATGAACCATTAAAGTAAAACAAGGAAAACAAAAATGATTAACAAATATAATCACCCAAATAAGCAGGTGGATGTCGGGAGCGAGAACTTCTCACAATTGATCTCACATTTGAACTGATAGCACTGTCATTGTTGGTAGCATTGTCATGAGTAGAAAAACTAATTGCTTGAGAATTTTCACACCCAGAAGCATCACCACTACCCACTTCCCTCCTAGCACCAGACTGAAGGGATTCATTCGAAACAATTTGAGAAGAGAGCATATAACCATTATTGCTAGTACAAGGGTTAGAAATAGGATTTCCGGGACAATATCAGAAAGACTTCAATACAATGCAACTCTACGGAAATTCCATTTCTCCCCATTCTCAAGCACAATAAAATGGGGAAAAAAATGTTTAACATAAAAAGGACCTCTAAACTTTTTGAGTCCTTTAGAAAACCTTCACGGTTTAACTTTGACAAGATCCCCCACAGCAATTGGCAAAGAAACACAATCACTGTTAACCTGGGAGGAAAGATTTACATTGAGATTTTTTAACCACGATGGTAACAATTTCGTGACAGGTGGACGACCTCGCATCAACCCAAATGGAGACTTTTCATCCTGTTTGTGAGGAGTAAACCGATAGGCCCACACAAGCTCTGGAACCCTATCATCAGTAAAGCATCCAAACTCACATGACATCTGAATAATGCCTTTCACAAGTGTGTTGACTCTCTCGCACATACCATTACCTCTATGATTGTATAGGCTGGTTTTTGCGATGACTTACACCACAACTCTGCAAAAACATACTCATTTTGTTCGAAGTCAACTGTGTTCCATTATCAGTTATTAAGAATGAAGGAAAACCTTCATCCACAAAAACACTTTTGAGAAAGTTAATTGTGGTATCAGTAGTAATTTCCCTTACGAAACGCACTGTTAGCCATTTAGAATAACAATCTATGACTACAATTGCAAATCGTTGATTGAAAGGTAACTCATCCATGGGACCAATAAAGTCCAAGCAAATTGTATGCCATGGCTGATTGAGATAAGAAATGTCACCAATGTCTTTGGAATTTACAATTTTTAACCTTTTTTCTCCCTCTTTACAAAAACTGCACTGCACCACACATTTTACAGAATCCGCATCAATAGATGGCCACCAAAAATTTTCCTTTACCCTACGCTGGGTAAGCGTCTGGCCAAGGTTCCCTTCATGTGCCAAAGAAAGTATCTTGTGTCTCAATGAACAAGGAGGAATGAACCTATCACCCCTCATCAACACATTGCTGTTAGAAAGAGATAACTCATCCAGTATTTTGATGAAAGGACGAACAGAGGGTTCAACAGTGCTTTCTCTCCTGGAGCCTTTTTTGATAAGATCAATAACACTCCTAAGAATCACATTGTTCTCCATTCCCATTGACCACTCATCCCAAGTGAAAGAACCTGCACTCAGAAAAAGAACATCCTCCGTAAAAGCTATAGCACAATCATCCTGAGGTTCGACCATCCCATTAGATTGAACAGGAAGACGAGACAAACAGTAAGCTTGCACATTTTTCCAACCCTGAACAAACTGTAACTCAAATTGAAAATCCTGATGACGTGAAGCTAGTCTAGCTAACCTGGGCGACCCCTTCCCTGTGCCACCAGGTGCTAAAACATTGACCAAAGGCTTGTGTTCTGATCGTAAAAGAAACTTATTTCCCCACAAAAAGGTCCTAAAATAATACGTGCCCCAGACCGCTGCAAGTGCTTCGCGTTCAATTACGGAATAGTTCCGTTCTGAAGAGGTTAGAGGTCTCGAAGCAAACGCTATAGTTTTTTCTTCTGAGCCATGTCTCTGTAACAGAACAGCACCCAAGCCAATGTTGCTTGCATCCACCATTAAGATAGATAAACATTTAATATCAAATGGAGTAAGAACCTTAGCAGAGGCTAGTTCTTTTTTTATCATTACAAAACAAGATTCCTGCTCTGAAGTTCCTGAAAACTTAACACCCTTTTTCAGCAAACCCCTCAAAGGAGCAGTTTTGAAGGAAAAATCTTTTACAAATTTCGAATAAAATTCGATAAGGCCCATAAAAGGCCGCAACTGAGCCTTATCGACGGGAGATGGAGCCATTTCAATTGGCTCTAGCAAATTCCTCTTAGGTTTGACTCCATCAGCCGAGAGAGCAAAACCTAAATATTCAATTTCATGCAACAAAAATTCCTTTCGTAGTGTAAGGCCAGCCTCATCAATTCTACACAAAACACGTTGGAGAACATTATTATGCTCTTCTAAAGAATCACCAAAGATTAATATGTCATCCTGGAAATATATGTGTGAGCAACACCAACACAGTGGCAAAACAAGTAATATCAAATGACAGTAAAAACTTCAGGTATGAAAAAAGAAATTTAAAAGTAATCAAAGCTTTATTGTAGACAAATAAAAATCATACAGGTAAATGGCATAACCATAACCGCACAATGTAAACATAAGACTTAAAAAACATACATTTCATTACTATTTAAGGCATACATATATGAATTAATGTCACTGATTTTATAAAAATCACACTGTGGCGAGTGAAACTCGACGCGCGTTTTGGCGTAAGGACGCCTTCTTCAGGAGCCACAAAGAAATAGTGATATTATTGTCAGAAGTTTGACCCAAACTGGGTACATGTTGTAAACGATCAGTTTCTTGAGTATTCGAAAATACAAATCAGATCACCAAAACAAATGTGTTCCTGTTGAATCTATCGTCAGAGCGCTACAGGAGGCTTTATATTCAAAACTGTCCACAGAATGGGGAGGTATTTGAAGTGTTAAAATCTTAGGTCACCTCAGTGCTGCAAACGTATGTTGTATTCCAAGGTAGAATAATGATATCCCTTCGTCGGAGCCTTCTTGTGATAGGCAACTTAAAAGATCGAGTAGGAGCAGGATAATGCCCTTAAACTTCCGACGTAACAGTGTGCGAGTCCGTCGCACAGTCGAGGCAACGGGAAAATAATCCTCCCCCATCCTGGAAATATATGACTTTATCAATGCCTTTAAAAACTTCTGACAACATCCACTGAAAAACACTGGCTACAGAAATGAGCCCAAAAGGCAATCTAGTGAACTGAAATGTCGCTCACCAGTGATAAAAGCAGTAAGGTGCTTAGACTCATCGTGAAGATGAATCTGGTGATAAGCATGTTTTAAATCCAGTTTACTAAAAAATGTTGCCCCTTTCAAAGTAGAAATCAGCTCACCAATATTTGGCAATGGGAAGACATCGGCAACTACACACTTATTAAGGGATCTCAGATCCACACAAAATCTGATTTTTTTATCAGATTTTTGAGAAATAACAACTGGCGAAATCCATGATGATGCCTCAACAGGTTCAATGATCCTGCCTTGAAGCATTTCCTCTAAAACCTCTTTAACTTAGTTTCTAACAGCAAATGGGACCCTTCTGGCTTTATGTTGGATAGGGATGGCACCTTCCTTTAACAAAATTTTGTGAGTATACCCTTGTAACTCTCCCAATTAATCTCTGAACACATTTTGAAAACTGTGGAGAATGTCATCAATGTTAAGATCATGTACAACCGAAACAGGTTCAGCAGCCCTTGGATTGATCTTAATGTCAAGGTCAAATTGATGCATCCAACCTAAAATGGCTTGACCATCAGTTGAAACATATACCTTTCCATGAATTAATCTGTTTTTAAATCAAATTTCACCTTCAAAATATCCCACTAAGTCAATCTTTTCACCCTGATAGCCTGTTGGATAAATGTCAGAAGTCAATAAGGTCCTATCACCCCACACTTGCTTCAGTAATGACATGGGAATAATGGTCCACTTAGAACCACAATCAACCATTAAGCTAATGGTTTTGCCATCAATAACAAAGTCGGCTTTTGGACGTCTCTCTCTATTTTCCAGGTACAAGGCAATTAAAGTATCATCCACAACAAGAATTTTGTTTGCATCACGTTTTAAGTCATGTTGTTCACTAATTACAGTCACTCTCAAACTCATTTTGTTTTTGCACATTTTTGCAAAATGACCAAGCCCGCCACACCTCAAACACTCTTTATTGTTAGAAAAGCAAAACTTTGCATCAGAACTATGAGTGTTACTTCCACACCTCGAACACACCTTGGTCTGCCATTTGTTATGACTTTGACCCATATTTTTATTTTTTGCATGACATACCCTTTTTTCCTGACCATTGCAACAGCTCCACCTTCATTATCACTGTTATCACTATTAATTACAGATTTTTGAGACACCTCAGTTACACTCTAACATGCATTTTTCTGATTCCTCGACACTTTTAGCAAGTTCAATTGCAACTTTTAAGGTTGGGTTTTTTGCTGCCCAGAGCCTCTCCTGAATTTTACGATTGTTACACTGAACAATAAGTTGGTCAGGTATGTGTTCGTCAGTCATTTGCCCAAAGTTACACTTCACAGACAGCGCTCGCAACCGAGCCACAAAATCATC
Organism: Lissotriton vulgaris; assembly: GCF_964263255.1. Classification (NCBI taxonomy): domain Eukaryota; kingdom Metazoa; phylum Chordata; class Amphibia; order Caudata; family Salamandridae; genus Lissotriton; species Lissotriton vulgaris. Next base: position 1,524,217,264 of record NC_141687.1, on the reverse strand, counting down.
GATGGTTTCTGCTTCACGTTGTCTATTTTTGTAGAACTTGTATCTGTTTAGAACAAGATTTTTTTCCTTTGCAAACCTTGTTTCAAGGCGAGCAATTGCTTCCTTGAATTCATCAAAAGGAGCTTGTGAACCAGAAGGTAGAACTTGAGGTAGGTACTTGAATATTCTTTGTCCCTCTTTCCCTAATGTGGTCATTAACAGCGCTTTTTTCCTTTTGGGAGAAAACTCTTCACCATGTAATGGCTCTATATAGTTATTAAACTTCACAATCCAATCTTCCCACGCAGTTCTCGGATTACCATGTTCACAGAGGAACAGAGGAGGTAAGGCTACATTTACTTGTTGAGACATTATGAATAAAAGATCACAAATAAAATAGAAAGTAGAATGAACATAAATTGCTCCAAATTGTAATCTTGTCAGTGAGTAAATCACCCCAAAAGTAGAAACACACTTGTAGTAAATGACTTACAATATAAAATAGTCAAGGGTGAAGACATTAACAGAAACCATTTCCTTACTTCTTTGCTTGTAACATTTGTAAATTATGACACAGCAAACTTATTTCTTCCAAATAATTGCTGCGAAGTAGTGTAGCATTGACGCTCCCTCAGCGTAATGAAGAGAGATCAAAACGGCATGTTCGGTGATAAAATGAGATCGAAAACGGCATGCGCGGTAAAGAAATTCTTTACTTTCTTGATGAAAACAGAAAATTAAAGATGGCCGCCGACGTCCTACGTTTTGCGTCGTGACATCAAGAGGTCAGAAGTCAAGTTTTACGAAAGTCCCACTTGCGTGACCTCACTTTATTCAGCGCACGCTTCTGTTTGTTGTCGTGACAACAGTTGCTAAATGAATCACCGCAGCTCTCGAGCTCTCCGATCAGTTACCAAGCAACGAAAGTGACGTGCTTCGAACAAAGCACCCTGTTCATGCTCGCGCTCAAAGTAAGTTTCAACGCTCACCTTTAAATTCCCAAAATGTCTCGTTTATTTCCGAAGTTTTCCAAAATCACTGTAGAAAATCAGTTAAACGCGGTGTAGCACGCTGTGGATTCTTTTTCGGTGTCTGTTCTGTCCGTTTTCCGTTCTTCTACTTAGATTGCCCTCTGTGAACACTAAACAGCTTGCCAGATTCCTCAAAGGTCCCTCTTCGCCAAAATGTTGTACACAAAACAAGATGTACACAAGGAATCTTCAATATAAGTCTTGGAGTTTATTCACAGCACAGGAAACGAAAGAACAAGCCACCATCTGGCCAAGCTCCAACTGACTCACTCAGAATGCCCCATAGAACATCAGTAGGTAATACAGAGACAAAGTTCTAATTAAAAGACATAAAGGAAAGACAAACCCATGAATGAGGGAAATCATATTTACAACATTTTCCTAGGTGCTAGAAGAGCTAGGGTTCAAAATCCACATCTAGACCCTTTGCAAAAAAGGGTCAGTTTTCACTGTAAAAATGTGGTGTGTCGGAGGAGCCAAGCCAGCAACCGCGATGGCCGCCAGACTCCTCGGCTCCGCCGACCCGTCTGCTCTCTTCCCGAAGCGCACCGGATCCTGATGCCTATCCTGCTTGGAAGTGGGCGCTTCGGAACCGCGCTGGTCTCCCGACTCGGATGATGTGCTCCCCGTAGACCGGCTCGCAGTGGCACCGTAGCTCCGTCCCCGTCCTGTTCCTCCGTGACGTGCGAGGGTCCGGGTCTTTGTTCTTCAGCGCGACTGCCCCTGGACTCGATAACAACGACAGCCTGCAGCGGGAGGGATCGGCGGCCGGCGAGATACTGTTGCAATACTTGCTACAGTTTGCCGACCGACCCTCCGCGCCTCTGTGCCTCCGTGGTCGCTTTTGAAATTGTAGCGAGCGCCACATTGTATCCTGCTCGGCTCGAGATCGGCGCTGGGCGATTCCTTGTTCCCTGGCGCTGCGGTGGACGCCATCTTCTTTGAGACATTGTATCTCAGCTCATAGCTTCTGGAGACCTGCATGGGTCGCTTTCATTATGTGAGCAGTTTCTGGCAGCATCGGGACAGCTGGGGTTTGCCTTGTAGCGTTGACCCGTGCTAACTGCGCCACTTTATAGTATTATCTGCTTCATCATCGGGATGGACTCCGGTGGACGCCCCAGTGGACGGCAACATGGCGGCGCCCTCAGGGGACGTGACTCTGCTGCCGAGAAACCCATTTTGCCTGCTGAGGTTTTACATGCCCTATGCGACCTGAGATCACTCATTAGAGCGAGCGCACGAGACCTGAGTGACCGTCTGGATGCTGCACTACCTGGAGAGCCTTCGGATCATAGCGCTGCCTGCTGCCCCTCGCCAGCCCAGCTGCACCCGGTGATTGGTGGCGATGTCCCAAGCGCCCTGCCATATGTAGCGACGTGGAACCCCCCGGATGAATCGGCTGTCGAGCCCCCCACCCTGGGTGTGCTGGGGCGTGTGGCAGTGGACCCTGCCCTTTGGCTGGAGATCTCGTGTGGGTCGACCAGCCTTGTGCCCACCTTGGGGCCCCCCGGGGTGCCACCCTGTTCTGCCGGAGGATTGTTGCACTGGCCCTGGCTGGTCGGTCTTCAAGTATTGTTGCTGGGGTTCTATCCTGATTGGATAGCTTCCGACTGTTTGGCGCTACGTGGGACAAATTTCTTTGTGGGGTTTTTGACTCGGTGGTGGTCTTTACATCTGCGCTTCTCGCTCAAGATGGCCCCTGCCCGCCCGGATTTCACTGATGGGCTGGATCGACGGGGACAAGGCTGACATTGTCTCTATGGTTTCCGGATGGTCGAATGCTGCTATGGCTGACGGAACACTAGTATAGTTGGACTGATGTATGCTACTACACTTTGCTCGCTCGCCTTTTCCATGATGTCTACCATGAGGCTGGACTATGCCGCTGCTCTACATCGCAGGGGTCAGGGCTGATGTTGTCTCCTGTTATGCACGATCTGTCTCTGCTAGCACTGCTGGGATACTGATGGACTGCCGGGGATAGTGAATATGGGTACTGTATTGGTCGCGGGGCCCGGGATCGGGCGGCTGGAGATATATGATGGTGGTCTCGGGAATTTCTGCTGGTCCTCGGTGATTTCTTAAGGGTAAATGATGCATCGACGGGTGGGGACTATGATGTTACTGTTCTTTGTCTGATTTATTCGATTACTTGATATGTTTCTCCCCACCTACATTTTTGTTTGCTACTACTCTTACGCAGATGGTATTTTGAGCTGGGGATGGTTATAGGGCCGGTGGTGACCGAGATTACGTGGAATCTAGCTCCTCCCTGTCTTCTCTGAGAGTTAGAAGGGTGGGATGGCTCTTCTCACTCTCAATACTCTCTTTCCCACTTGGGGGTTTCTTGGGGCGACAGGCATGCCTATGGGGGGGGGGGTGGGCCGTGGCCTTCCGCTGGTATGCAGGGTGGGGGAATGGGATGTGTTTTATGTTTTCTCTTTGTTTCTATGGCCCTCTTTCTTTTTCTTCTCTTTTTCTGTTTCCTTTTTCTATTTCTCTTCGCTTCCTTTGGGGTCGGGAGTAAGTCTTATTAGGGAGTTTATTGTATCCTCTCATCATGTGGCATAGCGGTTGATCCTTGTTTTTATATGGTGGTCATTTGTTTTCTGTCACATGCCTTCCTCTAACACACCTCCCTCCGGATGCTCCTCACATGATAATAGCTATCCTGGTCAATGATTGGCTTCTACTCGTTTTGTAGTTTTAGAATCGTATTCGACAAAATTATAAAATTAAACCTTTTTGTATCCTTATGCTATTGTTCCGTATTATATACAATACTCTTTGCTCATAGACTGCTCTAATGGCGTTCTGTTCCGTTGATTCTGCTTCATCCTTCTCCTATATGTCATAGCGGCCGGCCCCGAGGGGTTGTAGGCAGACGCTGTGTATTGTGCATTTTACAAATAAAGGTTTCAAAAACAAAAAAAAAAAAAAATGTGGTGTGTCCATGTTGCATTTTGGCCCATTTCCTGTCGTGGGCACTAGGCCTACCCACACAAGTGAGGTACCATTTTGATTGGTAGACTTTTGGGAATGTGGGGTCAGTGGAATTTTTTAGATACATGCAGATTACAGAACTTTCCATCACAGATATGCGAGGAAAATGTGTTTTCTTTGACAAAGATTGAGGTTTGCAAGGGATTCTGGGTAACAAAACCTGGTGAGAGCTACACAATCCCCCATCCTGGATGTTCCTGGGTGTCTAGTTTTCAAAAATGTATAGGTTTGATAGGTTTCCCTAGGTTCCGGCAAAGCTACGGTACATAATCCACAGGTAAACACTCGGCAAAAAAAGGGTCAGTTTTCACAGTAAAAATGTGGTGTGTCAATGTTGCGTCTTTGCCGTTTCCTTTTGTGGGCACTTAGGGCCAGATGTAGGTGGCCCAATACCGATCGGTAACGGCCGAAAATACCGATTTTCGGCCCTTACCGAGCGGTATCGAGCCATCGGGATGTAGGAGCCAGAAATCCGGCCGAATCGGTATTTTTACCGATTCGGTATAGATACCGAATCGTTAAAAAACCGAATCGGAAATACACCGAATCGGTAAATTAACGAATCGCTAACATACCGAATCGGTAAATATACTGAATCGGACCATTTACCAATTCGGTAGAGTTACCGATTCGGTAAATATTCCGATTCGGACCATCTACCGATTCGGTAGAGTTACCGAATCGGTAAATTACCGATTTGGACAGGCTACAACTCAGACAGAGATGTAGGGAAGCACAGAAATACTGATTTAGGCTCAAAATCGGTATTTCAAAATCGGCATTTACCATGGATTGGAATCAGGTGGTAACAACTGCAACCTATAAAATTAGACCCAAACTGCAATGCAACTTGCAGGATGGCGGCATTTTATGTCATTGCAAGGCGGCTACGGCTACAGCAGGAAGGAGAGAGGGAATGGCAAAGAGAGGAGCAGGTCTACAGACAGAGGATCACCCTGTTCATGCTCACAGAGGCAGAGATCCTACAGAGGTACAGGCTGGACTCAGACACCATTCTTGAGCTCATCAGGGACCTAAAACCACTGTTGGACCACCCCACCCCAAGGGCACACGCCATCGCACCGCACGTGCAGGTGCTATGCAGCCTACACCTGCTTGCGTCTGGCAGCTATCAAAGTGCAGTTGCTGCGGTAGGAGGGGTGACCCAGAGCAGCCTGTCAAGGTTTTTCCACAAATTCCTTGACGCCATGATACAGAGGATGGACCAATACATTTCTTTCCCTGCAACCCATGCGGAACTGGTACAAACAAAAGCAGACTTTTACCAGATGGCATGATTTCCCCACATCATTGGCTGCATTGATAGCATGCACATTCCGATTTGCCCCCTGCTGACACAGAATACACATACCACATTAGGAAGTCTACGCACACCATCAATGTGCAGGTGATTTGCAATGCAAAGTGCGCCATCACAGACCTGGTTGCAAAATTCCCAGGGAGTACCCACGACTCCTACATATTTCAAAACAGCGGCATCTATGCACGGCTGAAGGCAGGGGAATTTGGTGAAGGATACCTCCTAGGTGAGACACATCATCAGATCCCCATTACAAAAATAGCACTGTGAAGTACATGTATGCATGTGAGTAATGTTACCCCTTTTCCTTCTAGGCGACAGTGCATATGCCCTCCGCTCATTCATACTCACCCCCTACCTCAACCCCTCAACACCCAGCCAAAGGAGGTATACCCGGGCCCACAAAAGCACAAGGAATGTAGTAGAACGGACCTTCGGCATCTGGAAAAGCAGGTTCAGATGCTTGCACAAGAGTGGAGGTGCAAGGCAGTATACCCCCATCACCTGCTGTAAGATAATAGCTGTCTGTGCAATGTTGCACAACCTTGCGGTGAAGAAGGGCACTGAGGTGGAGTTGTCAGACTACGAGGACCATGACGACGACGTTGCTGTGCCACAAACACAACCTGCTGGGGTGTCTACACCAAGTGATGGCAAATACAGACGCGAGGAGATAACAGAAAACTATTTCTGAGTGAGTACAGATGCACAGACAGGTTATGGATGTGAAATGTTTTTTTTATAATGTTGGCACAACGTTAAAGCAATGATGTGCAACAAATGAAATAATGAAATGAAAGGTGGGGACCGGAAATGGGCCGGGTTGCCTCACCCACACTGGCAGAGTCATTTCCTGCTGCGCTTTGCAGAGCCACTGGGATGCTGCTCCCCACTTCTGCATGGCCGGCTGCCTCTGCGGAGTGCCTGGTGCTACGGCGCGGCTCTGACACAGCGCTGGCCGGGCTGCTGCGGCTGCTGCTGTCCCCAGCCTCGGCCACGTCCAGGGCAGGACTGACCACTGTGTTAGAAATGATGAGGGCCTCCATGGCACTGGTGATCCTGGCCATGCCCCTGGTCACCTCCGCAGTGTTTTGTGTCAGACACTCTTGCATATTTGTCCCTCGGCGGCATAGCTGGGACGTCGCGGCGGCAAGCCGGTTAATTGCCTGGTTTGGACACGGGCATCCCTGCGCCTTGTGTGCTCATTATGTTCCATCTTGGCACACAGCTGTGTGATGGCGGTCGTCATGCGACCCAGTCCTGTGGCAATGTCCCTGTTTGTTTGTGCCACCTCCTTGTTGCTTGCCACAAACTCACCAAAGCCCTTTGCCATTTCTACCATCTGCAGGTTGTGTGCACGCAATTGGCGGTGGCATGCCAGGATGGATTTGGCCTGCATCCTCTGGATTCGCACCATGCTCCCCTCAAGCCCTTGGAAGACAGTGCCCTCTCCTGATGGACATGCACTGCTGGGAGTGCGTGGGCGGCGGCGATTTGAGCTGGCCTGCTGGGTGGAGTGCTGTGCCACAGGTGTCGCTGGTGTGGGTGCTGGTGCCTGACCGGCAGCTCCCTCCATGATTGTAATTGGGGCCACAATACTCCTCCTGGCTGGAGATGTGGCAGGTGCTGGCTGGGACCGTGTGGGTGAGTTCTCTGGTGAGAACTGCAATGGGGGTGATTGTGACAGTTGGGGGGAGTGGGGAAATAAGAGGGCATGTACTGGGTCATCCTCATTGACCATGGCACTGCTGTCCTCCTCCTGCGAGGCATCCATGGTGCTTGGCCCTGCCACCACACTGTCCGCTGTCGCTGGAGCTGTCGCTTGTGCAGCTGATGCTCCACTGCCTGATGGTGCCCCTAGGTATAAAGAAGCATTTGTGAACTGAGTGCAAATGTCTTACAGTCACTACAATAAAAGCATTGCACATGTCACTTTCATTACTCTGATTATTTTTTAAAGTGCATTGCAGATTAATGTGCACTGACATATGTTCCTACATTAACTGACTACATTTCCCATAATGCATTGCTGATGTATGGTGCTAGCAGTACTGGACTGGGGTTTGGCTGTACATTGAGGCTAAAGGGGAGGTGTCTGGTTGGGTGTGTCATGCTGCGCATGCTTCTTACCTTTTGCTGTAGCTCCGGCTGAGCTGTCCATGTCCCCTACTCCCACCACACTCTCCATCTCGATGGTTGTGGCCACCAGTTCCTCCAGGTCAGTCAGGAGGGGCGTGGGGTTCCTGCCTCCACCGGTCAGACCTGCCTGCTTGTGGAGCTCTGACAATTTCCTCTTGGTGAGGCTCCAATTATCATAAAACCTCTTCTTGAGGTCCTCCAGGCTCCTGGGGGTCACACCAACAGCATTGACCCTCTCACTGATGGCACTCCACAGTTTCCTCTTGGTGGACTCAGGGACTGTGAGGGACAGCCTCCCAAAGAGCTGCCTGTGGACCCCTACCACCTCCTCCACCAGTACTTGCCGCTCCATGCTGCTGAACTTCACTTTGCGCTTCCTCTCAGCCTTCTGGCTCTCTGAGCTGCTTGCCATTTCCACTGTCTGCAAAATCAGCTACCACTCTCTCTGCTGCTCACTCTCACCGCTCAGCTCTGACTGCCTCTCCAGAAAGTTCTAATGAGTTGCACCTGCCTGGGTAGCCACTCCCTGCAAGGGTGGGGGAGGGTGGTTCCACCTCATTCACTGTTTTCATTGGTTTCACTTTTACTTGCTTGCCGATTCCGTATTTACCGATTCGGTATTTACCGATTCGGTATTTGCCGAATCGGTATTTGCCGAATCGGTAAATACCGATTCGGTTTTTCCAATGCATTCCTATGGGCCTTTTGGCCCATAGGGTTGTATTGCCATTACCGATTCGGTATCTACCGATTCGGTAAGTATCGAAACACGATACCGATTTTTACCGATTCGGTATTTTACCGATTTTTTTTCTCTACATCTCATTTTCCGATTTCAGAATACCGAATCGGTAAAAATCGGTATTTTAAAATCGGTAAATGACTTTTACCTACATCGGGCCCTTAGCCTACGCACATAAGTGAGGTACCATTTTTATCGGGAGACTTTGGGGAATGTGGGGTTGGTGGAATTTTGAAGACCCATGCAGATTACAAAACTTTCCATCACAGATATATGAGGAAAATGTGTTTTCTTTGACAAAGTTTGAGGTTTGCAAGGGATTCTGGGTAACAAAACATGGTGAGAGCCACACAGTCACCCCATCCTGGATTTCCCCGGGTGTCTAGGTTTGAAAAATATATAGGTTGGCTAGGTTTCCCTAGGTGCTGGAAGAGCCAGGGTTCAAAATTCACAGCTAGGCTCTCTCTACAAAAAAAGGGTCAGTTTTCATGGTAAAAATGTGGTTTGTCCATGTTGCATTTTGGCCATTTCCTACTGCTGGCACTAGGCCTACACACATAAGTGAGGTACTATTTTTATCGGGATACTTTGGGGAATGTAGGGTGGGTGGAATGTTGTAGAGCCATGCAGATTACAGAACTTTCCATCACAGAAATTTGGGAAAAAGGTGTTTTCTTTGACAAAGTTTGAGGTTTGTGAGGGATTCTGGGTAACAAAACCTGGTGAGAGCCACACAGTCACCCCATCCTGGATTTCCCTGGGTGTCTAGTTCTCGAAAATGTATAGGTTTACAAGGTTTCCCTAGGTGCCGGCAGAGCTAGGGTTCAAAATTCACAGCTAGGCACTTAGCAAAAAAAGGGTCAGTTTTCAGTTACAAAATGTGGTGTGTCCACGTTGCGTATTGGCATGTTTCCTATGCTGGCACTAGGCCTAACCACACAAGTGAGGGACCATTTTAATCAGGAGACTTTGGGAATGCAAGGTGGGTGGAAGTTTGTGGATCTATGCAGATTCCAGAGCTTTCCTTCACAGATATGAGTAAAATGTGTTTTATTTTACAGTTTGAGATTTGCAAGGGATTCTGGGTAACAGAACCTGGTGAGAGCCACACAAGTCACCCCATGTTTATTTCCCCTGGGTGTCCAGTTTTTAAAAATGTAAAGGTTTGCTAGGTTTCCCTAGGTTCTGGAAGAGCTAGGGTTCAAAATCCACATCTAGGCACTTTGCAAAAAAAGTTCAGTTTTCACTGTAAAAATGTGGTGTGTCCATGTTGCATTTTGGCCCATTTCCTGTTGTGGGCACTAGGCCTACCCACACAAGTGAGGTACCATTTTTCTTGGTAGACTTTTGGGAATGTGGGGTGGGTGGAATATTGTGGATCCATGCAGATTCCAGAACTTTCCACCCAGAAATGTGAAGAGGTTTTTTTTAATCAAAGTTAGAGGCTTGGAAGGGATTCTGGGTAACAGAACCTGGTGACAGCCACACAAGTCACCCCATCCTGGATTTCACTGTGTTTTGGCCGGTTTCCTGTTGCAGGCACTTGGCCTATCCACACTAGTGAGGTACCATTTTTATCTTGAGACTTAGGGAACACAGAATTGTAGACTGTATTACCTATTGACTTTCGATGCATTTCTTCCTTCCAAATGTAAGACAATGTGTAAAAAAGAAGTCACTTTGAGAAATGTCTTATAATTCACATGCTAGCATGGGTACCCACAATTTTGGAGATGTGAAAATAACTATTGCTTCTAAACTCTATATTTTGTTCCCATTTCGGAAATACATGAGTGTCCTTAATAACTATTTTTCACTTTACATTTTACCAAATGAATTGCTAAATACCCTGTACACAATCAAAAAACATTGCAAGATGCAGCTCAGTTATTGGCTCTGGGTTCCTCTGGTTCTAGGTGAACCTACACGTCCTATATATGTTTACAACCAGAAGTGCCCAGCAGATGTAAAAGTGTATGACTTTAAAAAATCTGTCATACCTAGAAGAAGTTACAGGAGAAAACGTTGGCACATATGGCAGTTTTTTTAACTCATTTTCAATATTTCCTCTTTTCAACTGTTAGTTTCCATGAAAAAATCCTTAAAGGATCTACACCAATGACCCCTTACTGAATTCAGAATTGTGTCTACTCTTTAGAAATGTATAGCTCCCCGTGATCCATTATTGCTTTTACACCCATTTCTACTACTAACTGGGAGGAGGTTGAAAGCACAAAAAGTAGCAAAAATAGGCTATGTCCCAGTAAAATACCAAAACTGTGTAGAAAGTGTGGTTTTCTTACAAATGTCTGCCTGTCCCTGAAAACTGGGATGATGGGAATTTCAGTACCACAAACCCCTTGTTAATACCATTTACAGAGAACAAAACAGATGCTTGCTTCTGCAGCATTTTTATTCCCCATTCCACCCCAAAGCAACATTTAGCTGTATTTTGGCAAAGTTCTGGGTCCCCTCCAGGGGAATCCACAACTCTGGGTACCTTTAAAATCCCCATGATACTGGAAGAAACTCAAATAGCTAAAATAAAAGGCTTAGCAGAGGGTGGTAAAGGCCTAGCAGAAAAGGGTTCAAAAACGGTGTGGTGGCAGGTGGTGCCTATTTTAAAGGCGGAGGTGCCTTCAACAAAGGCACCACAGTAGTAATGCCACACAGGTTTCCTACACAGTATCGATTATAACGTCTATGATGTGCAGGAACTGGTTAACATGAACCCAGGGGGCACATATTGTTCCCCCCTGTGTTCATCCATATGGCATGAGGCACCAGGGCCCCTGTAGGGCCCCCTTTCTTTCCTCTCCACCATGTTTTCATGGTGGTGAAACCGCCATAAAAACCGGGCTGGAGAAGAAACTCGTAATAGGTCTGATGGGACCAATGCAAACCTGCCAAGAATATTGCAGCCACAGAACCTTCACACCACCTCCAGGAAATGCAGTTCCCTGGCAGCGTTGGCGGTCCCATGTTGGTTGGACCACCAAAGACTTAATGGGGCAGTCGGACCACCAGTGCAGCGGTGGCTGGACTGCCACCACTGCGCCACCATGAGTCTGGTGGTCCTCGGACTGCCAGACCCGTAATCAGGCCCTTAGTGTAGAATATTCAGCAAAAAGCTAAATTGCTTTTGAAATAAAAAAGAAATATAAAGCAGTAGCCTATGTCCCTGTCACTGAGGTAGCTAACCACTATAATTTACTAATCAAAAGTCCTATCTACCAATAGTATGAAGATAAACTAAGCCCCTTAATGGTTTATTTCAAAGACACTTGGGTTGGCAAACTGGATTACTCCGAACACAAGCGCCAACCCAAATTCCAAATACCACGAAGGAATATCTATGACAGCACCTTGCCACAGGGAGCCAAAACAAAAAATGCGATGGAAGGATGGCACATTGCCTTCCAATGCACACTAAACAGAACCCAACCTACACTCTATACATTTAGAGATGTATTACAAAAAGAGAAAAGCTACCAACAACTACAAATGATGCAATATTTTAGTCAATTGTAAACCAAAATTGATTTCCTTTTAAAAAAAAAACAGAAACTCTCAATGCCCACAGAACCAAATTGCTAATTTATTACAAACAAATTATTACAAATGTTTGATTTACCTAGCTATAAATACATGTTTATTGTTGAGTTGAAATTGATATGTTTAGAAATGCAAACATATACATCAAAAAAACTTAAAATAAAATGTAAAAAATGTGTCACGTCTTTATTCTATAATCGTTGATATTATTGCTTACAAACAACTATGTTTTCACATTTCTAAACACCAACAACACTAAAGAAATAACACAACTATTTCTTTGACATACAAATAAAATGTAAAGCTATGGATTTCAGACTAAAATTATGAAATTAAAACATCATACTCCAGAATAAGCAGTGTGAGATAGATCTCACTGCGTGTAAAATGTTATTCAAAAAACGTAATCATTAATGTTATTCCAAAGTCAACAGTTTATTTTATTTTCCCTGCATGTTTGGGGCACTCGTTCTCTTTTTTTCCTTTTTCTTTTTTTAGCTCACTACCTTATTAGTTCTTGCTTCACAACTACCACACTCTAACCGGTATGAGACCAATCAACATTAGTATGCGCACAGCCCAATTTACAGCACGAAATATCACACCACTTAATAGTTCCAATCTTCTTTTTTCTCATACCGTGTTATTCAATTCACAACAGCATGCACATATAATAACCTGTTTTGAGCTCCGCACTTGCGCTACATCCCTTCGCACTATTTTCACTCTTGCCACAGATATTCCCCCCGACGAAGATCTCCAGCTCGAAATGCATAGGGAATGCATTTACGAAAGATATGTACATACTGAATTGCTGAAAATAATGCAACGAAGCAGCTACTTTACTTTTGAAATTTTCAACGTTATTGAAGCTGATTTTCAAGCTTTGAAGAGACATTGAAAATAAACTATTGACTTCGGCATAACGTTAATGATTAAGTTTTTTGAATAACATTTTACACGCAGCTGCGTGTTGGGAGGATCGAAGATCTATCTCACACTGCATGAGGTTTCTTTGGAGTCACTTTCGCTGCACCTCTGTGTCAGGGGGTGAACATCTCGCTATCCCCATATCTGTTTTAATTTGATTACTATTCGCAAAACATCAAGACTACTAGGAGTGCTGTGGTTTCTCCATTGATTTACTCTACGTCCTGACACCACCACAGGCACCCAGATTACAACATGTCTTATACAGACATTGCAAATTTAACAGTCAACAAAGCTGACACGTTCGAATTCTCAACAGAAGACACGGGCAGGATATATGCGCTCGTACAGGAGCCCAAATGTATCTCATCTAGCACTGGTTCAGTGCAATCTAACATCCGACAATTATTATATGCAGCAAAGAGGGAGATCAACCAGCGGCTGCATGCAAGTACATTAATCAGGTACCATAAAGTCCAGTGTATACCAAGAGGCCTGCGCATTCCACTTAAATCCACCCTGTGCAAGAATAATCCCCGATTTACTGAAAAATGGTACGGTATTTTAAACAAGTGCTCACTTGACTTGATCCTTCTCATAGTTGAAGAACTCTCTAAACTTCTCGAAGAACTGGATGGAGAAGTCACTCAACTCAAACAAGAATTAAGCAGCAAACTTACTACGGATGAATTGGCCAAGACATTAGAGGACATTAATAACCAACTAGACAAATACACAAAGGAAATCAACGAAAGGAAATTGCGAACATTTAAGAGAGACACCGTGGACTATGAGCTCGGTGAGGTTTATAATTGGGCCAAAATCTATGCAGCCCGCTGACAACAACGTCCTTATGTAATCGATCAACTAACGGTGCGACCTCTTCATCAGATGATTCAACACGAAGACCAGCCCTAGAGGTCGCCAACAACAATTACCGGTACCGCAGGATCAAACCGCTTCTACCTCTCAACAACCAACCACTGCCTCTACCATGTCATCGGTTCCTTTTTTAGTATTAGGCCCAGACGCAATCGGCGACCCAGGAGGTCCCGTCACACAAAATGTTCCTCAACCAGTGGTGAAAGGAACCAGGAGTCATCGAACCTAGTCATTAACATCTCAAGCACCCAAATTACAACTGTTTAAAGTCATGCCCTGGAAAAGGGTATTTCATTCGTCCCCACTTACCATTCGAATGAATTAGATACCCTTCTTTGCTTTTACAGGTTCATGACAACCTTACGTCTTAAACACTTCTTTCAAAATGTTTGCGAAACACCACCATCAGAGACCATCGGTACATTGTTGGACCTCCGTCCTAAGAATAATTTTGAGGCTCCCATGAGCCACAAGATATTAGACACTTTTGAACTGTTAGTACAACAGGACCTTCATTCTATTTACCAAGGTTCGAGTAAACATCAGTTCAACTTAGCAAGCCATGAATGTTTTGCCATTACCCAATTGGCAAACAAGTCAAATATCACCATTTGCAAGGCGGATAGGGACAGTGCTCTAGTCATACTGGACACCAGCTTTTACCTTGAGAATGTCAATCAACATCTCAGTGATACTGACATACACTTGGAGATTCAATCTGATCCCACCCCAGAATTCCACCAGGTGCTGACAAACATTATCAACAATGCCGTGTTGACAGGAACAATCACAGAACGAGACAAACGCTTTTTGATGAAGGATCATCCTCAAGTGCCATATCTATACATGGTACCTAAGGTCCATAAACATGCTACAAGACCTCCGTTCCGGCCCATAGTCAGCACACGTAACTCGATACACGAACCCATTGGAGTGTACTTAGACAGACACCTACAATCGAGTGTCAGAAAGATGCCTAGCTATATCCAAGATACCACCGACTTTCTTAATAAACTCAGCAAAACTGTCCTTGATCCTGACGAACCCATCCTCTTATGCACCATAGACGTGTGTTCTCTTTATACTTCCATCCCTCATGATCTCGGACTACAAGCCATGGAAGCAGCACTACTAGCCACAGACAAGCTTTTAGATCTTCAGGTGTTTCGGATGGAACTTATACAGTTCACTTTACATCATAGCTATTTCACCTGTCTTGAGAAATACTACGTGCAACTAACTAGCGTAGCCATGGGCAATTGCGCCGCACCTTCATATGCTACTTTGTTCATGCACCAATTCGAATCAGACTACATCACTCACAACCAAGATTGGACTAATCATCTCACTTGCTATTATCGTTATATTGACAATATCTTTCTGATGTGGAAAGGTTCAGAATCCCAATTGACAACAGCCATCAATCAACTTAACCAAAGAGTCCCTCGCATCCATTTCACCTACATCATCAACTGTACACAATTTTCATTCCTGGATGTCAGAATTCAGATTAAGAATAATCAGTTATTTACATCCATTTACACTAAGCCCACAGATCGGAATAATTATTTACACTTTACCAGTTTTCACCAGATGAGCCTAAAAAGACATTTACCTTACTCTCAACTTCTCAGAGCTAAAAGTATTGCATCCACTACGGAAGCATTCCAATCTGACAGTTCGAACAAAGTCAATAAGTTCTACCAAAGGGGATACCCAGAAAACATTGTTAAAACAGCTGAACTACGGGCATCTAAGAAAACAAGAACAGAACTCCTAACCATGAAACAACACACAGAAAACAAAGAGAGTCGGCCATGCTTCGTGTCCAAGTTTTCCAGCACAAGTAATCAAATCAAGGCGTCTATCATAAAGCATTGGCAACTACTCCAATTAGAACCTGACTTTAAAAACATTTTCCAATCACAGCCCATCTTTGTGTATCAACGCAGTAAAAATCTTCATCAGTTGCTGAAAGCGAAGAATAAAATCCCAGTCACTGACTACAAAGGTACCATCCCTTGCCATAACTGTGGAAATTGCTCCAGCATAATGGAAGGTTCGGTTCTACAGCATCCCACCCAGGGTACTTCTATATATCTCAAAGTAATGCCACATGTGATACCACCAATGTGGTATATCTACTTAAATGCCCGTGTGGTTTACCCTACGAAGGGAAAACTGAAAGAAAATCAAGACCAGACTCAACGAACACCGGAGCAACATTCGGACTAAGAATATCAAGTCTTGCGTATCAGCACACTTCATTAATCATTCTCACAACGTTAGCCAGTTACGTTTCCTGATTTTGGAGGTCGTGAACAAAGTCGCAGGCAAAGACAATAAGAAACTTCTTTTACAAAGCGAACTCTTTTGGATGCACAAACTCAGTTCCATATACCCAAAGGGTCTTAATGAAAGACTGGAATACAGTTGCTATTTATGAGAAGCTTTTTTGTTCTTGCATGTGACCGTTATGCTTTGATCTTCAGTCTACCTCATTCATTCAACTCTTGCATGCTAGTTTCACCTGCTCATTTTCCTCAAGTTCATGATAACTTCCATCTACTATACTTTAACCTATGTTATTACCTTTGTCCCCTCTGGTTTATCCACTGCACCTTTTCACTCTCTTTTATCTTTTTATCATAACTTTTGATACACATTTTTCTCGACCTATTTTCTCTTTTATTTACTTATTTCTGCATCTAACACTTCGTTTTTTTGCACCCCTCAGTGCGGCTTTTCAATTATACTTTTTCTTATTTATCGCTACTCTGTTTTAAGTTTGTTCATAACACCTTTTACATGTGTTATTTATTGATTTTTTACTTTATGCAGACAATGACATTGTTTGAATGCACTTATGCTTCCGTTTTCTAAATTTTTCCACCCTGATTCAAAACACTTCGTTCTTCTTTCTACCATTTGCCTGCTGTATAACCTTCACTGCACCATGTTGTGTTTTTTTCTTTCTAAGCTTAAACCTTTAACTTCATTTATTTTCACGGCATAGACCCGCACCGTCCTCTTTCTATGCCCACAGCTTTGCACTCTATTTTACTTCCGTGTTTGCACTCGCGTTTATAGCATACGGCACCCGTTGCTGTCACACACTACACTACAGATTTCGAGCCTTCATCTCTCGTACTTGCGGTAAGCTTTGGCGTCTTGCTGAATATGCCTCGATAACATTTGTTGCACATGGCCACACACTATCACCAAGTTTATCTCGCCAGCCTTTTTAATCTCTCGCTTCACGGTTCAAAGCATGTTCGGGTAAAGCGTAACCCGTTTCCCTGCATGTTTGAGGCACTCGTTCTCTTTTTTCTTTTTTCTTTTTTCTTTTTTTAGCTCACTACCTTATTAGTTCTTGCTTCACAATTACCACACTCTAATCGGTATGAGACCCATCAACATTAGTATGCGCACAGCCCAATTTACAGCATGTAATATCACACCACTTAATAGTTCCAATCTTCTTTTTTCTCGTACCGTGTTATTCAATTCACAACAGCATGAACATATAATAAAATGTTTTGAGCTCCGCACTGGCGCTACATCGCTCCGCATTATATTAACTCTTCCCACAGATATTCCCCACGACGAAGAGCTCCAGCTCGAAATGCCTAGGGGATGTATTTACGAAAGATATGTACATACTGAATTGCAGAACATAATGCAACAACGCAGCTACTTTACTTTTGAAATTTTCAACCTTATTGAAGCTGATTTTCAAGCTTTGAAGAGACATTGAAAATAAACTATTGACTTTGGAATAACATTAATGATTACATTTTTTGAATAACATTTTACACGCAGCTGCGTGTTGGGAGGATTCGAGATCTATCTCACACTGCGTGAGGTTTCTTTGGAGTAACTGTTCATTTACGCCATTTGCTGCAGGAAAAAATAGACGCTTTCTTCTGCAGCACTTTTTGTTTATTTTTCTCAAAAACCTCAACACGTTGCCATATTTTGGCTAATTTCTTATTTCCTTCAAGGGGAATCCAGAAACTCTGGTTACCTTCAGAATAACATGATTTTGGAAAAAAGGGTGCACATTTGGGGTGGACGCTTATGTGGACATAAACTCATGGGGTCCTCTGCTCAACCTACCCCAACTAGCCAAAAAAAGCCTAGCACAGGGAGGAAAAAGCCTAGCAGCATAGGGGTTAAAGTGCTACTTTAATGGGTGGCACAATGAGTGCTACTGTTCACAATTAGCACTTAATATTTAAGGCCCTGGGTACCTGTAGGACAACATTCTAGGGACTCAGAAGTCTTGCCCCTTGCAGATTCTGTGATGTGCACTTGCTCACGACATGGATGAAAACATAACAAATCAGCCTAGTTAAAATTCCATCAAAGACCGGAGAAGCGTGATAGCTTGCCGAAGTCATACATGGTTCACGATGAGGGCGGCAGCAAAAATGGAGAGCCTGATATGGACTGTCTCAGAACCTGTTGCTTTGAAATCAATATGTTTTCATTGTAGTGTGTTAAGATTGAATATCAATCTTGAAGCAAGTTTTCTGAATGATTTCAGTATTAGATGCCTCACTTTAGAGAGGTCATTGTAGAGCACGGATACTCACAAACATTGGCCCAGGGGCCAGAAAGTATGGTCTGAAGTGTGACAGAGGGTCTCACTAATGCCAACAGGGTGGCATTAGGGGGTCTAGGTGTGTCGGGTGTGGAAAAAGGTAGGGCCGATGTTGATCGAGAACCTTTTTAAGTATTGCCCGGCGCTAACCGCCTCTCATACCACTCGAATCTTTCAATTAAAGAGGCAGGCGCTGGAGACTGGAAGGCAGGAAACAGAAGTTTTATTCTGATGGAGCAGAACACGTCAACTCAGACAACAGGGTATCTTCTCGAGGTGCTCTAACCGCATCTCTGAGGCTTGGCCTCTTATACACAGTTTTATGGCTTTATTGCATGAAACACATCTTTGTCAATACTTTGATGTACGGAAAGACATCCTCGGAATCTCCGCTCCAAGCCCGTTCCCACACACATTTACAGTAGAAGTCCCCACCCCGGTCACAACAGATGATGATTGTCACGCAGCTGGGCATTCCGCCGATTCCCGGAATGCATGTGGTTGATCGGATCTCATGGGGTGGGGGCTTTGATCAGTTGTGGATCCTTTGATGGGGGAAGCTTCCTACTGTATGGGGGCAATAAACAGCATCTGCAGGGCCAGGTGGCGGCCTGGGAACGAGCAGGACAATCGGGCACAGAGGAAAGGGGGTTTTATCAAAGGGATACGGGATCATGAAAGGGATGGAGGGAGGTGTTGTGCTGGGAACAGGATGGGGTTCTGAGGCAGGGTTGCGCTGAAGAGGGGTTTATGGCCCGAGCATGTGAGAGCGGGGGCTGTCAGCGTGCGGCGGATGTTTGCGAGGTTAGGAGGGAGAGAGAGAGAGATGCGCTGGCTATCGGCAGTGGGCAGAGAGGCCATGGCATTCAAAATGGATGCCACTTACGCGCACGGATGAGCCTAAAATGGGACTAGATGGCGCCGATAATGTTGATGTCGCAAACTAGATTTTAACAGTCCTCCCTTTTTAACATATCTAGCCAGCTTGTTTAATCGATATCTATCTTCATCAAGTTCCTAACCTCGACATCGTACAATGCTCTCATGCGTTCTTTTTCGAAGTCCAGAGTCTTAGGGAAGATACAATTCGCACATAGTGAACACAGAGGCGGCAGTCATTGGATTCCTAGGCAGAACCCGCATATCACAACAACAGGTATCAGTATAATCGTAAATAACCTCCACCCCCAGTTCTTTACAGTACTCCAGAACCAACCACCAAGCGACCATTCTTCTTGTTCCTGGTGAACTTCTGAGGAAAGTCTGTGGAGATGTTCGATGGCTTTGTACACTGAGGGTGAATTGTCCGGTATATAGGTGCAGCAGCTGGACCCAATGATACGGCATGCTCCTCCACGATCCGCTAGAACCACATCTAGAACAAGGCGGTTCTGGAGAGCCACCAGGTGGACCGCTTGAAGCTCGGCTGTATTGTTCGCAAGGATGCCAGCTGTAATGTTCATCGTTGTTTCAACTGCCTGGATCAAATGTCGGATGGCACGGCTGTTCGTCATCGGGCCCCAGAGTGAAACAAGTCCCTTCATTGCATCGAGGAACTGTGCTCCGGTGGAGTCGGCTTGCTCAATGTCCTTGGCTCGTTTTTGTCTGGGATGATTTACTGGAGTCACATAGGTCGGAGGAAGGATGAAGGCGATATAACAGGTGCCCCCCCAGCCTTTGGGGAGCCAGGTGTAAGCCTTTGTACCACAAACAAAGTACATGTTCGGAGAGGAGACAAAAGAGGGTGGATCAGTGGAGTCCAAAGTTCTGGTGATGCGGCAAGTGCTGCGGCCTACCAGCTGTGTCCCAAGCCCTTCGATGCACATAAGGCCTGTGACGTTGATGACGGATAGGGCCACAGTCAGGGTGGCAGCTGTTCGTTTCCGGAGGTAGGAGAAGGTGGGTCTGGTCGAATTGTTAAACACCTGCATTTCAATTCGTTCTTTGACGGGGATGTCCATGAGGATAGAATCGTTGGAGGTCTGTGGGCAGAAGTGTGCAGCAGTTTTCTTTGTTTTGTTCTGCCAGAGCTCGTGAAAGAAATGTGTCATAGTTCTGCTGGAGGTGGCATTATCCCTATAGCTTTCTTGCAAGAGGATCAGCCAAGCAAGGCAGGAGCCGTGAACTGAGAAGGGTGAAGGGATGAAGGGTATAGAATGTCCAGTGGCGTGGGGTAGCAACCCACAGATCCAGCAGTTGGTGGCATTGGTAGCAAGATTGTGTTGATGCAGCAGTTGCACGAAGGAGTTGTTCCAAAACTCCTTACGCCTTTCTCGGAGTTGGGGTGAAAGAGAAATCAGATAATATTCTTTCATTGTGGTAGGCTGTGCAGTGGTCAGGAATGTCTCATGAGCTGGTGCACTCTCTTCCACAATCCAGAGGGTGGTCATGAGGAGGAGGCAAAAGAGAAGGGCGATAAAAAGTGCAATAGTCTTTGAACTGTGGATTTTGTCAGTCTTTGGGTTTCTGTAGCGAATCTTCGGATGTCCGTTTGCTTCCATCATCTTCGTGCTGGGTGCTTCCATCATCTTCTTATCGGGCGCTTCCATCATCTTCTTATCGGGCGCTTCCATCATCTTCAAGGGGGCTCGGTAGCGGCCAGAACCACAAACTTCGTCTGGCTTCTCTCCTGACAGCCTTAGTAGTGTTAGGCCACCGCTCTGAGAATTACGACTTAGTCAGTGGTCTGCTTAGCCGAAGCTCCCTCCTTTCGTCGTAGGTTATACCCTTCTCTGGATGGCACAGTGGGATCGGGAAACTTTGCTAATTTAAGTGTCTCTGTATCAGGGTAGCAGTTCAGTGATTGTCGGTCTTTGTTCAGGAGCTCTTTCTGGGTAGCCACGTCTTCGGTCGTCGTCAGAGTCGAGGTGATTTTCTTGCAGTGGTGTGCATGCACCCAATTGTGCTTCCCCTCCACTCGAAGAGCTGTTCGGGTGGTGATCAAGACTTGCCAGGGGCCCGTCCACTGGGGTTCCAGACTCTTCGCACGCTGGAAGTTTCGAATCAACACGAAGTCCCCAGGTTGGATGGCGTGCCCGGGACCCCTGGAAGCATCGGGAATGGCATGCAGCACCTGGTGGTGGATAACAGACAGTGTCTTAGTCAATTTTCTACAAGTAATCTGACATTAGGACGTCCGGGACGTCATGAATGGAATTCGGTTTTGGTGCAGACCAGATGTTCATGGGCCGGCCGAAAACGACCTCGTAAGGTGTCAAGTGGTGTTTGGTGGGGGTGGAACGCATTGATAGCAATGCCAGTGGGAGAGCGTCTGGCCATTTCAGTCCTGTGGTAGCCACTATCTTAGCTAACTTGAGTTTCAAGGTGGCGTTATGTCGTTCAACTAGTCCAGCAGATTGGGGATGGAAGACTGCGTGGAACTTTTGTTTTACACCCAACCCCTTCAAGATGAGTTGGATAACTTCGGCTACGAAGTGGGAGCCATCGTCGCTTCACAAAATTCGACAAAGGCCGTAACGAGGGAAGAATTCCTTTAGTAGTACCTTTGCAGTGGCCATGGCAGTGTTGTCACGGGTTGGATAGGCTTCCACCCACTTGCTAAATGCGCACACTACAACAAGTACATACTTCAGGCCTTGGCATCTTTCTAGCTGGATGTAGTCCATCTGCAGGACTTCAAACAGATGATTGGGAACCCCAAACCCTCCCTGGGGTACTATAGTTCCTTTCCCAGGGTTGTGTTGCAGGCATATCAGACATTGTTGGACCAGACGTCTGGCGGAGTCTGCGATCTTGTCATTGTGCCAAACTTTGGAGACAAGTTCGGTCATAGGGGGCTGATCCTATGTGTGCAGGGGAGTGTGCCATGGTCAGTATGGGGATCAGGTATGAATCGGGTAGCAACCATTTGTTTGTGTCTTTTGTTCGCCAGCAGCCTTCATCGTCTTTCAGTCCCACCCGTGCCATTCAGTCAATTTGTGTTGTGAGCAGGCCATTTGGATGTCCCTAATAGTTTCCCTAGCGTCTGTCCATTTCTCTGCTTGTGACCTGGTCACGTACATGCGTGTCGTCGTCCTATTCTCAGCTGTGGTTCGGGCAGTGATGTCGGCCAGGGCATTCCCCTGTCCAATGATGTCTGTCACCTTTTTGTGTGCTTGGCATTTTATTACTGCAAGTTGTTTGGGAAGAAGGACTGCTTCAGTTAAGGCGGAAACTAGATCTCCGTGTAAGATGGGGGTGCCGTGTGAGGTCAGGAATCCCCTCTCCTTCCAAAGGAGCCCAAAATGGTGAACCACCCCGAAGGCGTACTGGCTGTCGGTGTAAATGTTTGCTGTGGTTCCTGCTGCCAGGATACATGCTCGTGTGAGGGCAATTAGTTCTGCTGCTTGTGCAGATCGTTGTGTGATGCGGGCTGTCTCTACTACAGTTCGGGCTGTGGTAACTGCATAAGCAGCTGAGGTGGTGCCATCGGGGAGTTTGATGCAAGAACCGTCCACCCATAGCTCTCCGTCAGGGTCAGGGAAAGCTGTGTCTCTGAGGTCGACCCTACTCCTAGTCTGTTCGTCCGTGAGGGTCATGCAGTCATGTACAGGGGACACATTGGGATCGTTTTCTGGTAGGGGTTGTGAGAAGTTGGCCTGGTATATAATGCTCACTAATTCTTAGTGATCACTTTGTACCATGCCAAGCAACCCTTATGATGATGGTTGTAATTCAACCTTGTAGACCAGTTATCCTAGTGGTAACGTGGACAAAGCAGTCTTAGGCTAAACTCTGAAAGGCATGTGAAGCCAGCTGTTATACCATACACAACCCCCTTGAATACCAAATGAAAGGGACACCACACAGATATATATTGAAAATATATATTGATTTATTAACTATAAAATCCCCTGGACTCTTTATGAGCACAGAAGCACAAGCGTTAAATCACAAGACAGTTTAAAATACACAAAAGTTGCACAATATGGATGAGCCCTAGGGGCCACCTAAACCAAATACTAAGAAAGTGGTATAAGAGATACCAATAGGAAAGGGAACAGGCCTAGGGCCTTGGGAATCGCTGGAGCTATTCGAGACTAGCAGTGATTAAGTCGGGAAAGGCCCGCGGGACTCGGGTGCAGTGTTCAAAGTGCACACACTTTCCAATGCAAAGTCTATGGTGCGTAAAAAGTACAAAGTTAGAAAGTTAGGAACCTTCCGAGTGACCTAAGGAGCTGAAACTTAAGACACAGGCCCTTGAGATAAGTACCAGTGCAGGAGCACCGGCGGAGCTGAGTTACCTCACCCACAGGAAGCGGGTGCACAGGGTCGAAGTAGTGTCGGGTTTCGTCACGCTGGTCGATGGTGCTTGGAGCTGAAGATGCTGCAGGCGGCTCGATGTGAAGAGTTCCGGTGGATCCAAGGGTGTATCTGAAGATGTGAAGACCTGAAAGCAGAGGGGACAGTGTTCAAAGTCACTAGCCAGTGACTACCGTGGAACCAGATTGGAACCAGGCGATGTCGGGTGCAAACAGGCGTTGTCGGGTAGCTTCTTTCTGCAGCCACGTGGATACCCGGGGTCGAGGACGTCCAGGAGTTGGTCACGAGCTGTCCCACGTAGGCTTCTCGCTGTTGGCGGTGTCGGCGACCTGATCGGAGCAAACAGGCCTTGGCAAATGCAAGCCACGCAGAAGGTGAAAGATGCTTTTCACTCGGACCAGCAAGGTCAGAGCGGGTGCTCCTTTTCACAGGAGCTTGGGTAGGTCTGAAGCAACCAGACCTGCTGTGTAAATTGTCGGTTTCGTTGCCAAGATGGCCGCTGACCACGTGGCTAGTGGCCGGGATGGCGCGTCGAGTGGCACAATGCAAAAGGGCCCCACGCAGATCGTGGAGATGCTGGAGGGCTGATCGTCGGTGCAAGGACTGCTCGGTGGTGGGGGTTCTCAGTCCCCAAAGCACAATGTCGAGGATGCCTCAGAAGCTGCGCAGTCAGCTTTTTGAGTGTCTTCCAAGAGGTCCGGTCCCACGTCACTCGGTGCCTCCACGGGTCCCTTCTTTGCAGGGACTGTGGATCGGCCTCTGAGAGGTCTGGGAGTCTGGTTCTTGTCAGGCTCTGGGCTCGGGCTCCGGAGGGAGGCGGTGGCAAAGCAGACGTCGAGTTGCTGGTTGGTACCTGTGTTCACAGGGTGGCCACTCCTAGGCCACAAGGGAGATTCTCTTCAGTCTTCTGTGCAGCAGAATGTCGAAGTCCAGTCTTCTTCTGTATTTCAAGTTGATTCAGGATGATCTGCTGTGCAATGGCACTGCTCCCACTCTTATTCTCAATCTGAGGGGTGGATCACCTACTAGGTCCCTCCTCTGGGAGGAACCAGGAAGGGGGGCGGTTACACCCCCTTTCCTTTGTCCAGTTCCGCGCCAAGCCTGGGTCTGGAAAGTCCCAGGACCGGTTTGGACTGGCCTATGCACGGGGACACCTTGTGTGCCCCGGGCATGTCTGATTCTATTCAGCCCTGTCCTACCCAATACACAAAACCCCGTCTGGGGTGGTGCTCGCACCTCCCAAGGCAGGAAACCCTTTGTCCAGGCCACCATCTGCCGAGTTTCGGTCAGCAGCAGGAGGCCAGACTCGTGTCTGTGGTGGCAGCATCCATTTTGTGATGCTGAGGCTCTGTTTAACTTTAACCGGGGTTAAGGCTACACACATGTCGTGTCCCTCTAGAAGGGTGGAATGCTATCCCCGTCGCCAGAACTGGCGAGGGGATAGTATTCCAATTCATATGACACCTTACTCGACATGTTTTGATAAAGCCAAACCAAAGATAGCAAATAACCGCGAGGATTATAATGCACTTAAGAGTATATGGTATGGCAATATCCCGGAACAGCTTAGGGAGTGGTTCCCGACAGCTGCAGACAGGCTCAGCTCATGCTAGAGCACCATCTGACATACTTCCAAGCACTCTGCCTCCAGGATTGATGAGGCCTTCCATAGGAGTGGCTGATAGGAACATATGTGTCCAGTATAGGGTTAGGCACAGACATACTGTACCTAAGTAAGAGGTGGTTACACCAACTTACCCCAGCTGAGTGATCAGCCAGTTGTGTCAAATATGGAGGCCAGGCCAGGGGTGGCATAATACATGCTGCAGCCCCTGGTAGGCCTTGGATACACCTATGCCCTGGGTACCTAGGGTACACTACTACAGGGGCTCATAAGGTGAACCAGTTCCAATTCGTAACGCACTTAAAGTGCATTGGCAGTAATTTAGAGAGAGAACAGCAGGCTGTGGGTCTGATTAGCAGGCCCACAGCCACATTAAGTCAGAAACCAGTGAAGCAAAAAGCAAAAATTTGGGGTGACCATAGGATAGCAGACCCTACTCTCCTACATAAACCTCCCCCCCCAAACGCAGGGACATTAGACTAACCTTGACCAGTTGTGTCTTCATGTTCTAAGTGGAAGTACCTGGAGAGACCATCTGCGTTGCCATGGTCAGTCCCTGGGCGGTGCTCCACTGTAAAGTCCATCCCCTGTAGGGAAATGGACCACCTGAGTAGTTTGGGGTTTTCACCCTTCATCTGATTAAGCCATAAGAGGGGCTTATGGTCGGTCTGAATCTTGAAGTGAGTGCCAAACAAGTATGGTCTCAACTTCTTCAGGGCCCACACCACAGCAAAGGCCTCCCTCTCTATAGCTGACCAACGTTTCTCTCTGGGGGTCAGCCTTCTGCTAATAAAAGCAATGGGCTGGTCCTGGCCATCTACATTAAGCTGTGAAAGCACTGCTCCCACTCCCAACTCAGAAGCATCTGTTTGGACAACGAACTCTCTTGAGTAGTCAGGACTCTTCAGGATAGGTGCAGAGCACATGGCCTTCTTCAGGTCATCAAATGCCTTTTGACAGATTTCTGTCCACTGAACCTTTTTGGGCATCTTCTTGGATGTCAGATCATTAAGAGGAGTCACAATGGACCCATAGTTCTTAACAAACTTCCTGTAGTACCCAGTCAGGCCCAAGAAAGCTCTGACCTGAGTCTGGGTGGTTGGAGGGGACCAGTCCTTGATGGTCTGGATCTTACTCTCCAGTGGTTGAACTTGGCCTCCACCTACAAGGTGGCCCAGGTACACAACCTTGCTCTGCCCTATCTGGCACTTTGTTGCCTTGATAGTGAGGCCTGCCTTCTGCAGAGCCTCAAGCACTTCCTTCAGGTGGACCAGGTGATCCTCCCAGGTGGAGCTAAAGACAGCAATATCATCTAGATAAGCTGCACAAAAGTCATCCAACCCAGTAAGGACTTGATTCACCAACCTTTGGAAGGTGGCAGGTGCATTTTTCAAATCAAAGGGCATCACCACAAACTGATAATGCCCACTAGGGGTAGAAAATGCTGTCTTGGCTTTAGACTCCTCAGATAAC
Organism: Lissotriton vulgaris; assembly: GCF_964263255.1. Classification (NCBI taxonomy): domain Eukaryota; kingdom Metazoa; phylum Chordata; class Amphibia; order Caudata; family Salamandridae; genus Lissotriton; species Lissotriton vulgaris. The sequence goes on along the minus strand of NC_141687.1, from coordinate 1,524,190,714 downwards.
CTAATTTGCCAGTAGCCAGCTGTCAAGTCAAATGTGCTCAAATATTTGGCAGAAGCCAACTTGTCAATGAGCTCATCTGCCCTTGGAATAGGGTGTGCATCTGTCCTGGTGACAGCATTGAGTCCTCTGTAATCCACACAGAACCTCATCTCTCTCTTGCCATCTTTGGTGTGAGGTTTGGGGACCAGAACCACTGGGCTAGCCCAGGGGCTCTCTGAAGGCTCAATGACACCTAATTCCAGCATCTTTTGCACCTCAGTCTTTATACAGTCCCTGACGTGGTCAGGTTGCCTGTAAATCTTGCTCTTTACAGGAAGACTGTCACCAGTGTCCACCACATGTGTACACCAGTTAGTCTGACTGGGTGTCAAGGAGAACATATGTCTGTATGCCTGTAGAACTTGTCTGCAGTCATGTTGCTGATGCTCAGTGAGGCTGCCACCTAAGGCCACACCATCAACTGAACCATCCTCAGGGTTCTGAGTGAGCAGGTCTGGGAGAGGGTCACTCTCTTCCTCCTGTCCCTCATCTGTAGCCATGAGCAAGCCCATGTCTTCCCTGCTGACATATGCCTTCAATCTGTTTACATGGAGCACCCTGTAGGGGCTCCTGGGAGTTCCTAGGTCCACCAAGTAGGTAACCTCTCCCTTCTTCTCCAGAATTGTATGGGGTCCAGACCATTTGTCTTGGAGTGCTGCTGGGGCCACTGGCTCCAACACCCATACCTTCTGTCCAGGCTGAAATTCAACAAGGACAGCCTTTTGGTCATGCCAAGCTTTCTGTAATTCTTGGCTAGCCTCAAGGTTTTTGGATGCCTTTTCCATGTACTCTGCCATCCTGGAGCGGAGACCAAGTACATAGTCCACTATGTCTTGCTTAGGCTTTTTGAGAGGTAACTCCCACCCTTCCTTCACCAGACACAGGGGTTCTCTTACAGGGTGCCCAAACAACAATTCAAAAGGGCTGAAGCCAACCCCCTTTTGTGGGACCTCTCTGTAAGCAAACAAAAGGCAGGGCAGTAGGATGTCCCATCTTCGCCTGAGCTTTTCAGGTAATCCTTTAATCATGCCCTTTAGGGTTTGTTAAATCTCTCAACAAGCCCATTACATTGTGGATGATAAGGAGTGGTGAACTTGTAGTTGACACCACATTCCTTCCACATAGCTGTCAAATATCCAGACATGAAGTTGGCACCTCTATCTGATATTACCTCCTTAGGAAACCCCACTCTGGAGAAAACTCCAAGTAAGGCCCTGGCCACAACAGGAGCTGTTGTGGTCCTAAGTGGAATTGCCTCTGGGTACCTGGTGGCATGATCCACTACCACCAGTATGAATCTGTGCCCAGATGCTGTAGGGGGATCCATTGGACCAACAATATCAATCCCCACTCTTTCAAAGGGAACCCCCACCACAGGTAGTGGTATTAGGGGGCCCTTTGTTGTTCCACCTGCTTTACCACTGGCTTGGCAGGTTTCACAGGAGCGACAAAACTCCTTGGTGTCTTCAGACATGTGAGGCCAGTGAAAGTGAGGGACAAGCCTGTCCCAGGTCTTGTTCTGGCCTAAGTGTCCTGCTAAAGAAATATCATGGGCCAAGGTGAGAAGGAAACCCCTGAATTGCAGAGGTATAACCAACCTCCTGGTTGCACCAGGCTTGGGGTCTCTACCCTCTGTGTAAAGGAGTCCTTCATCCCAATAAACTTTATGGGCACTTTGAGCATTCCCAGCAGCCTCAGCAGCAGCCTGCTGTCTGAGGGGTTCAAGAGAAGGACAGGTTAACTGAGCCTGCCCAAAGTCTGCCCTAGAAGGTCCCCCTGTCCCCAGAAACTCAACCTGGTCAGGTTCAAGTTCTTCAGAGACAGTTCCTTCAGGGGTCTCAAGATCAGTTTCCTGTGAAGCCTGATCCTCACTTGCAGGCAGTTGGGAAGGCACAGCCTTAACCCTCCTGTTCTTCTTCTTGGAAGGTGCTTGGTCCATTGTTCCAGGATCCAAGACCTGAGGTTCAGAGAGGCACTTTTTGGCCTGTGACCTGGTCACAGCAAGGACATGTGATGATATCCCTAACATCTCTGCATGAGTCCTGTACTCAACTTCTGACCATAGAGAGTTCTCCAGGTCATTGCCCAACAAACATTCTACTGGGAGATCAGCACTAACCACAACTCATTTTAGGCCAGTTACCCCTCCCAGGAAAAGTTAACAAGTGCCACACTATGTGTAGTAGTGACATTGCTGGCATTGGTCACCAGGTAAATATCACCTGGCATGTATTGTCCAGGGTCCACAAAGTTAGGTGTCACCATAGTGACACTGGCACATGTGTCCCTGTAAGCTTGAGCCACTTTGTTGTTGATAAAAGGCGTCTGTCTGTATTTGCCCAGATTACTGGGACTTATGTCAGGGGACAAATCCATGTCCCCCTCACAAACCAGAACAGCTTGTGCAAGGGTTCTGACTAGGTCAGAATCTCCTTCAGTTCCCAAAGTGATTCCCACTACCCCCTTGGTTTGTGGACCAGCACTGCTAGCTGTACTAGTGGGTGCAGGTGCCTTAGGGGCAGTAGTGCTGGGGGCTCCACCCTTTATACACTCACTTGTCCAGTGAGAGGTGTTCTTACAAGTTTTACACCAGGGTTTCTTCTGACCTTCTTTCTTCTTCTTCTTGGAAGTTTGGGACCCACCCTCTGTCTCAGTTTGGGGCCCTGTTGAAGACTTCTGGTCTTTAGATTTCTGCTCCCCACCCTTCTGGTCTGTTTTCTTCTGGTCACCACCCTGGTTCTGGTTCTGGTTCTTTTGCTTAACTCTGGTTCTTACCCATTTATCTGCCCTCTTTCCCAATTCTTGGGGAGAGGTCAAATCTGAGTCAACCAAATGTTGATGCAACTGCTGGTTCTGACAATTATTTAAAATTTGTTCTCTCATCAGCAAATTATACAATCCTTCATACTCTGTAACCTTGCTTCCCAGCAACCATCCCTCCAGAGCCTTAGTGGCACACTCAACAAATTCAGACCAGTCCTGAGTCTGTGTCTTCTGGGTCTCTCTGAACATTAACCTGTACTGTTCAGTGGTTAAGCCTAACCCATCAATCAGAGCACTCTTCAGGACCAGGTAGTTTCTAGAATCCCCATCACTAACTGTGAGGAGTCTGTCTCGGCCTCTACCTTCAAAGGAGAGCCACAAGATTGCTGCCCACTGCTCCTGAGGGATCTGCTGTACTCTGCAGGCTCTCTCCATTGCAGTAATCCATTTATGGATATCATCCCCAGCTTTGTAGGGGGGCACAATCTTACTCAGGTTTCTGTTATCAAAAGACCTGTCTTTATCCTTGTGGATATTGCTGACACCAGTGGGTTCTGTTACCCCACTCTCTCTAGGCTGTCTTGCTCTAGCAAGTTTCTCTTGGGCCAGGGCAACCTCTAATTCTTGCCTCTGAATCCTAAGCTCAGCCTCTCTCATCTTGGCCTCATGTTCCCTTCTCTGAGGGCTAGTCATCTCCTTTCTGGAGTGACCATGAGAGCCTCTAGAAGCATGGGATTTGTCAGAGTCTCCTGAGTGAGTCCTTCTCCTCCTAGGCTTCTGGTTAAGTCCACCTGGGGGTCTGAATGGGTTGTTACCTGATTCAGTCCCAAATAGGCTTAAGTTAGCCTGGTTCAGTCTACTGACCAGCACCTGACTATTTCTGTCATCATCTGACTCACTGCTTTCCACCTCCTCCTCTTCTTCCTCTTCCTCCTCATCTACCTGAGGAGCTCCAGTGGTGGAGGCTTCCTCATCTACCAGGATGATAGGGCAGGGGTGTCTACAGTGTCATCCTCTGAAGGATGGCCTCCTTCAGCATCCCCTGTGGGGTTTGCCTTAGAGGGCTTTAGAGTCTCAGACTGGTCTAAGAGCTCTCTTAGGTGGTCTGTAGTAGGGGATGGCCCTGTCTTCAGACCCCTTAAGACACAAAGCTGTCTTAATTCCTTAAAGGAAAAAATAGCAAATTTGGATGGTGCCCTTGGGGGGTCACTCTCAACAGGGATGTTCCCAGTGGAACCCTCTGCTCCAGACATTGCTCTAGTGTGGGTGGATGTGTTGCAATCTACCTACACTGGTGTTTACCTACTAAACCTATCTAGTAGTTGTAGCTAGGGTGTGCTACTCCCTTTGCTCTACAACAACTAAGTTCAGTAGAACTTAAGTATACTAGTCTTGTTTTATATGTACCTATCAGGCACCTGTATGATCTTTCAAATGATACTCTCAAAGATTGTAATGGTAAAACAACAGCAAGCTCAGATCCCAATCCGCTGCTCACCAATGTGAGAAGTTGGCCTGGTATATAATGCTCACTAATTCTTAGTGATCACTTTGTACCATGCCAAGCAACCCTTATGATGATGGTTGTAATTCAACCTTGTAGACCAGTTATCCTAGTGGTAACGTGGACAAAGCAGTCTTAGGCTAAACTCTGAAAGGCATGTGAAGCCAGCTGTTATACCATACACAACCCCCTTGAATACCAAATGAAAGGGACACCACACAGATATATATTGAAAATATATATTGATTTATTAACTATAAAATCCCCTGGACTCTTTATGAGCACAGAAGCACAAGCGTTAAATCACAAGACAGTTTAAAATACACAAAAGTTGCACAATATGGATGAGCCCTAGGGGCCACCTAAACCATATACTAAGAAAGTGGTATAAGAGATACCAATAGGAAAGGGAACAGGCCTAGGGCCTTGGGAATCGCTGGAGCTATTCTAGACTAGCAGTGATTAAGTCGGGAAAGGCCCGCGGGACTCGGGTGCAGTGTTCAAAGTGCACGCATTTTCCAATGCAAAGTCTATGGTGCGTAAAAAGTACAAAGTTAGAAAGTTAGGAACCTTCCGAGTGACCTAGGGAGCTGAAACTTAAGACACAGGCCCTTGAGATGTGTACCAGTGCAGGAGCACTGGCGGAGCTGAGTTACCTCACCCACAGGAAGCGGGTGCACAGGGTCGAAGTAGTGTCGGGTTTCGTCACGCTGGTCGATGGTGCTTGGAGCTGAAGATGCTGCAGGCGGCTCGATGTGAAGAGTTCCGGTGGATCCAAGGGTGGATCTGAAGATGTGAAGACCTGAAAGCAGAGGGGACAGTGTTCAAAGTCACTGGCCAGTGACTACCGTGGAACTAGATTGGAACCAGGCGATGTCGGGTGCAAACAGGCGTTGTCGGGTAGCTTCTTTCTGCAGCCACGTGGATACCCGGGGTCGAGGACGTCCAGGAGTCGGTCACGAGCTGTCCCACGTAGGCTTCTCGCTGTTGGCGGTGTCGGCGACCTGATCGGAGCAAACAGGCCTTGGCAAATGCAAGCCACGCAGAAGTTGAAAGATGCTTTTCACTCCGACCAGCAAGGTCAGAGCGGGTGTTCCTTTTCACAGAAGCTTGGGTAGGTCTGGAGCAACCAGACCTGCTGTGTAAATCGTCGGTTTCGTTGCCAAGATGGCCGCTGACCACGTGGCTAGTGGCCGGGATGGCGCGTCGAGTGGCACAATGCAAAAGGGCCCCACGCAGATCGTGGAGATGCTGGAGGGCTGATCTTCGGTGCAAGGGCTGCTCCGTGGTGGGGGTTCTCAGTCCCCAAAGCACAACGTCGAGGATGGCTCAGAAGCTGTGCAGTCAGCTTTTCGAGTGTCTTCCAAGAGGTCCGGTCCCACGTCACTCGGTGCCTCCACGGGTCCCTTCTTTGCAGGGACTGTGGATCGGTGTCAAGGTTAGCGGCAGATAAACAACACAAGAGTAGAAAACACAAGCCACTAACCTTTAGGGGTCTAGCCAGCAGGGACCACGGAGAGAAGACAGTCTTCCCTATACCCGATAACACTGACCCTCTCCGGTGGAGGTATACACCGGAGACAGGTAGTCCTCCAGGTAAAGGGAAGGGGAGTTGCGCCGGGAAGGTTGTTGTGAAGGCACCCCTCAAGATCTGGTCTATGGCACAGGAGGACTTCAAGGCACAACAATGTCTGCAAAGACAAGAACACGGGTTAGTAGTGCTCTGAGGATAAGGGATACAAGCAAACATAGGCAATTATCAACATGGGATTCACTTACGGATGATAACCGCTTGATTTGTCCCCAAAGTCGGGAAATGACGAGGACTCGGATTCAAGCTGGAAACGGGTTCTGTTTAAGTCACAGTTAGCTACACACACGGTGTAGAAAGGTGATTTCCTCTTCGAGTAGTTATAGTCACTATCGAACAGGATATCGTTTGGAAGAGAGAGGTGATGTGAGATATACCAGACAATACTCATTGGCATCAATTACCTACTCTAGAAAGCACGGCCGTGCTAAATAATAAGGAGACCAGATCTCTACTTACGAAAATATCCAAAGTATATCGGCGTCCAAAGCGGGAAGGCAAGCGTCCGCGCACCCTTTGCTCTCGGCGTCCAAAGCGGGAAGGCAAGCGTCCGCGCACCCTTTGCTCTCGGCGTCCAAAGCGGGAAGGCAAGCGTCCGCGCATCCACAGGTCTCAGAAGGCTAGGTCCATACACGATCAGGTAACCGGAAGGATTGACAAGCAACTTGGAATTGTGACGGAAGTGTTTTTATACTCTCTCCGGGGGCGGAGACTGTTTCGTCTCGCCCTGGAGCTTTCTGGGAGATGTAGTGCTGCCGCGGTATTTCCTCACTCGAGCCTTCCAGCTCGTCACGATCACGACAGAACCCCCTCTCGAGGATCGCCGACCCGGCGGTCGACCCGGTTTTCCAGGATACAGCTGATGAAATTGCGAGATCAAGTCAGGGCAGTGCAAATTCTGCTCTGGTTCCCATGTTCTCTCCTCTACCCCAAATCCCTTCCAGCTCACCAGATACTGCACTCTACCCCTATGGATCCGGGAATCCAACAATTCTTCCACCTCATACTCCTCCAGACCTTCTACCAATACTGGAGCAGGATGGACGGGCAATCTAGTTTCCAGATGACAAGGTAGGAGTAGTGAGACGTGAAACACTGGATGTATTCTCCAGTTCTGGGGAATGGAAAGCTTTAAGGCCACAGGGTTGATAACCTCCTCAACACTATAGGGACCTATATATCTAGGTTTGAGTTTGTTAATTCCCCGGAGATGAATGTTTTTTGTGGAAAGCCATACCTTATCCCCCACCTTGTAGACCGGTTCAGGAGTGCGTTTCTTGTCGGCATACCGCTTCTGCGTCGCTTGAGCTTCAGCCAAGTGATGTTTTGCGTCAATTTGAATGGCCTGGAGATGAGCATGATGTTCCTGGATACTGGGTAGATTGGTCGTAACAGGCCATTCGAAAGGGAGAATGTTCGGATGGTACCCAAGCAGACAGAAAAAGGGAGAACATCCCAGTGTAGTGTGGTCAGAGTTATTGTAGGTGAATTCAGCTAACCACAAGAGGGTAACCCAATCCGTTGAGTTCTGCAATGTAAAACAACGTAGGTATTGTTCGAGGGTGTGGTTGAGCCTCTCTGTCTTGCCATCTGTCTGAGGGTGGTAACTCGTGGAGAGTCTTGCGTCTATGGCCAAGGAATCGCAAAGGGCCTTCCAAAAACGTGAAGTAAACTGAGACCCTCTGTCGGTGATGAATACTCTGGGGATGCCATGGGCTCGGATGAGGTGCTGCAAGATAATCATGGCTAGTTCGGCTGATGTAGGCAGACCCTCCAGCGGTACAAAGTGTCCCATTTTAGTCAAGTGATCTACTATCACCAGTACCGTAGTTTTTCCCTGACATAAAGGCATCTCAACTATAAAATCCATTGAGACCGTATGCCAGGGTTCAGGAGGAATGGGAATGGAACGTAACAGCCCCGAAGGTTTGTTGTGTTTTGCTTTTCCTTGAGTGCATACTGAACAGTTCCGTATGTATTTTTTAACATCGTTTCGTAAGGTCGGCCACCAGAATGACCGTTCTATGGTAGCTATAGTTTTATACACTCCCCAATGTCCCCCCAACACAGAGTCATGTGCCCAATTCAGCACCTGCATTTGCAGCCCAGGGTCCGGCACATATAAGGCATGTCGGTAGTACAGGAGGTCGTCTTTTTGTGTTCTCATTTGAGGATCTTCCATTAACCAAGCCTGGACATCGATCTCTGTTACTGCTACTCTGGTATCCTCGAGGAAATCACTGGATGTGAGCAAGGCGATGGTGTTTTCAGGGAAGGATTTCTCAGGAAGGATGGTTGTTGGTTCCACAGGAATGTCTGAAAGGGGTTCTTGCGTGTCTTGATTCCTTGAGAGGGCATCGGCTTTTCCGTTTTGCGGGCCTGGCCGATATTTGATGATGAAATCATAGTCTGAGAAGAAGAGAGTCCATCTCAATTGCCTGGGGGTCAGTGCTTTTGCGGTCTTTAAGAACAGTAAGTTCCGATGGTCCGTGTAGATCTCGATGGTATGGCGTGCCCCCAACAGGTAATGTCTCCATTCCTCACACCCTCTCTTAATTGCCAGCAACTCTTTGTCCGTGATCGAATAGTTGATTTCGCTTGGACTGAGTTTTTTGGAGTAGAATGCCACTGGATGGATTTGTCCCGTTTCCGGGTGGCGTTGCGAAAGTACCCCTCCCAATGCGTACTGCGAAGCATCTGTTTCTAAGATGAAAGGAAGTTGTGCATCTGGATGTCGCAAGATAGGAGCCTTGGTGAAGCTATCCTTTAGAATGCAGAAAGAGTTTTCTGCCTCCTCTCCCCACTTGAAGGGAACGTTTTTCTTTAACAGATGGGAAATGGGGTGGATGATTTTAGAAAAGTCTTTGATAAAACGCCGGTAATAATTGGCAAAACCAAGGAAGCTTTGCACCGATTTCACGTCTTGAGGAGTTTTACAGCTTGTGATGGCTTCCACCTTTCCACTCTCCATCTGAAACCCATTGGCGTTTATCACATACCCCAAAAATGAAACTTCTGTGGCATGGAAGAGGCATTTTTCTAGTTTTGCAAACAGCTGATGTTGGTGTAGACGACTCAACACTTCTTTGACATGGCGTTCGTGTTCCTGGAGAGTACTGGAGTATACCAGGATATCGTCTATGTATACCATGCCTATGGTATCCAGTAGACCCCTGAGCACCTCGTCCATAAAGAATTGGAAGGCTGCAGGAGCGTTGCATAACCCGAAGGGCATTACATTGTACTCAAATAGGCCGAACTTCGTACGGAACGCGGTCTTCCATTCATCCCCCTTTTTCACTCTCACCAGATGGTAGGCCCCTCTCAGATCTAATTTGGTGAAGTATCGAGCTCCCTTTATTTGGTCCATCATTACAGGAATCAGAGGAAGGGGATATCTATTTTTCACCGTGATGTTGTTCAAGGCTCTGTAGTCGATACAGGGACGTAATTCTGCACAGTCTTTCTTCGGGATGAAGAAGAGGGGAGACGAAGCAGGGGAAGTGGAGTGACTGATGAATCCCGTAGCAAGATTCTCCTCAATGTAGTTCTGTAAATAGAGGTTCTCATGTTCCGTCAGGGCATACACCCTGCTACAAGGAATAGAGGCACCGGGGAGGAGTTCGATGCAACAATCATATACCCTGTGCGGGGGCAACCCGGTGGCTTTTTGTTTGTCGAACAGAGAACGGTATTCTTCATATATCTCTGGTAGATTTGACGTACTTCCGAGAGGTGTTTCTGAGCATGCCACTGCCAAGTGTCTAAGACTGGGTCGTTCTTCATGGTCTTCTTCTTCGACAGGGTTATAGCAATGTTCCATGCAATAGGGGGAGTTTAAGGTGACGGTACGAGCTGACCAACACACTACTGGATCATGTAACGTAAGCCAGGGCATGCCTAGGATCATACGAAACTGAGGAGCGGCTATCAAATCGAATTGTATAAACTCCATATGTTCTCCGTGCTGCATTCTCAAAGGGAGCGTATGTTTAACCACCGGCCCGGAAGACAAAATGGATCCATCCACGGCTTTTACTTGTTCAGGTTCTGTCTTTTCTTCCCATGGTAGCCCCAGGGAATTGGCGTAGTCAATATCCATGTAGTTTCCTGTGGCCCCCGAATCCAACAATGCATCCATCCGAGTGTAGTTATCTCGGGTAGTCCACAGAGAGATAGGCAAATTCATGTGTGCCACAGCAGGCATCATCGTATTGGCGAGTAAGTTGGAGATCCTTGTTGGTTGTTGGTCCATCCCAGAGATCTCATTCGGGGATGGACGTTCTAGTTTTCCGCCGTCTCACGGGATCCAAGGGCTGCAGTAGTTTTTTGTCCTTGGGTTTTGTCCGTAAGTGGGGTCCGAGCACGACATTCTCGTACAAAATGCCCCCCTTTCCCACAGTACATACAGAGTTTCATCTTTCTCCGTCGCTCTCTTTCCTCAGACGTCAGAGGACCTCGAATACCCCCAATCTGCATGGGTTCCACGTTATCGGAGCTTTTGGTGTGATCTTCGGAGGGGAGTTTGAATCTTGGATACCATCCGCGTCCATCACCTCTGTTTCGATCTCCTTTCCTTTCCAGGAGCCGATGGTCCAATTGTACGGTGAGGTCGATGAGTTCCTCGCATGTAGCGGGTAATTGGACTACCTGTGACAGGACATCTTTCAGTTCGCTCCGAAGGCCCTGGTAGAACAACGAGGTCCTTTTTTCTTGAGGCCAGTCAGTTTCGGCTAAGAGGCGATTAAATGAGGTGATGTACGCCAGTAAATCTTGCGACCCTTGTCGCAACGTTAGGAGTTCCTTATCTAACGACAACATATGTGTCTTGCGATCGAAGAGTTTCCTTAAGGCTGTACAAAAGTCTGGGAATCGATGTAGAACGGGATCGTTCCTTTCCATCAACGGAATAGTCCAGCTCGCCGCATTCCCTCCCATATAAGACATCATAAATGCGGTTTTTGCAGCATCATCTTGAAATACGGCAGGTTTGCATAAGAAGTGGAGACGACACTGGTTTAAAAAGGTCTCAAACTTCTTAGGATCTCCGTAAAACCTCTCTGGGGCAGCCAAAGGTATTCCTGTATTCTGGATGACGTGCACTGTAGGAGTGTGGTCTGTGGAGGATGTAGGTACGGCATGGGGATTAAAGAACCCCCCCCCTGAAGCTATTGGGGTCGATGGCTGAGGTAGGGTTTGTCCCGGAGGAGGAAGCGTCGCTTCTCTAATATAGGACCCACCCCCGGGGTTTCTGCGGGACATACCAGCGACTTCTCTACGCATAGTATTCATGTCTTTTCTGAGCTCTTGATTTTCCACTCGGGAAGCATGTACTTCTTGTTGGAGTACACTAAATCCCTCAAGCAACGAGGTCAGAGCAGCATTAGTATCCATGGCCCAGGCTGGTCTCTTTCCTTGGGCTTGTCAATCTGTCAAGGTTAGCGGCAGATAAACAACACAAGAGTAGAAAACACAAGCCACTAACCTTTAGGGGTCTAGCCAGCAGGGACCACGGAGAGAAGACAGTCTTCCCTATACCCGATAACACTGACCCTCTCCGGTGGAGGTATACACCGGAGACAGGTAGTCCTCCAGGTAAAGGGAAGGGGAGTTGCGCCGGGAAGGTTGTTGTGAAGGCACCCCTCAAGATCTGGTCTATGGCACAGGAGGACTTCAAGGCACAACAATGTCTGCAAAGACAAGAACACGGGTTAGTAGTGCTCTGAGGATAAGGGATACAAGCAAACATAGGCAATTATCAACATGGGATTCACTTACGGATGATAACCGCTTGATTTGTCCCCAAAGTCGGGAAATGACGAGGACTCGGATTCAAGCTGGAAACGGGTTCTGTTTAAGTCACAGTTAGCTACACACACGGTGTAGAAAGGTGATTTCCTCTTCGAGTAGTTATAGTCACTATCGAACAGGATATCGTTTGGAAGAGAGAGGTGATGTGAGATATACCAGACAATACTCATTGGCATCAATTACCTACTCTAGAAAGCACGGCCGTGCTAAATAATAAGGAGACCAGATCTCTACTTACGAAAATATCCAAAGTATATCGGCGTCCAAAGCGGGAAGGCAAGCGTCCGCGCACCCTTTGCTCTCGGCGTCCAAAGCGGGAAGGCAAGCGTCCGCGCACCCTTTGCTCTCGGCGTCCAAAGCGGGAAGGCAAGCGTCCGCGCATCCACAGGTCTCAGAAGGCTAGGTCCATACACGATCAGGTAACCGGAAGGATTGACAAGCAACTTGGAATTGTGACGGAAGTGTTTTTATACTCTCTCCGGGGGCGGAGACTGTTTCGTCTCGCCCTGGAGCTTTCTGGGAGATGTAGTGCTGCCGCGGTATTTCCTCACTCGAGCCTTCCAGCTCGTCACGATCACGACAATCGGCCTCTGAGAGGTCTGGGAGTCTAGTTCTTGTCACGCTCTGGGCTCGGGCTCCGGCGGGAGGCGGCGGCAAAGCAGACGTTGAGTTGCTGGTTGGTACCTGTGTTCACAGGGTGGCCACTCCTAGGCCACAAGGGAGATTCTCTTCAGTCTTCTGTGCAGCAGAATGTCGAAGTCCAGTCTTCTTCTGTATTTCAAGTTGATTCAGGATAATCTGCTGTGCAATGGCACTGCTCCCACTCTTATTCCCAATCTGAGGGGTGGATCACCTACTAGGTCCCTCCTCTGGGAGGAACCAGGAAGGGGGGCGGTTACACCCCCTTTCCTTTGTCCAGTTCCGCGCCAAGCCTGGGTCTGGAAAGTCCCAGGACCGGTTTGGACTGGCCTATGCACGGGGACACCTTGTGTGCCCCGGGCATGTCTGATTCTATTCAGCCCTGTCCTACCCAATACACAAAACCCTGTCTGGGGTGGTGCTCGCACCTCCCAAGGCAGGAAATCCTTTGTCCAGGCCACCATCTGCCGAGTTTCGGTCAGCAGCAGGAGGCCAGACTCGTGTCTGTGGTGGCAGCATCCATTTTGTGATGCTGAGGCTCTGTTTAACTTTAACCGGGGTTAAGGCTACACACATGTCGTGTCCCTCTAGAAGGGTGGAATGCTGACCCCGTCGCCAGAACTGGCGAGGGGATAGTATTCCAATTCGTATGACACCTTACTCGACATGTTTTGATAAAGCCAAACCAAAGATAGCAAATAACCGCGAGGATTATAATGCACTTAAGAGTATATGGTATGGCAATATCCCGGAACAGCTTAGGGAGTGGTTCCCGACAGCTGCAGACAGGCTCAGCTCATGCTAGAGCACCATCTGACATATTTCCAAGCACTCTGCCTCCAGGATTGATGAGGCCTTCCATAGGAGTGACTGATAGGAACATATGTGTCCAGTTTAGGGTTAGGCACAGACATACTGTACCTAAGTAAGAGGTGGTTACACCAACTTACCCCAGCTGAGTGATCAGCCAGTTGTGTCAAATATGGAGGCCAGGCCAGGGGTGGCATAATACATGCTGCAGCCCCTGGTAGGCCTTGGATACACCTATGCCCTGGGTACCTAGGGTACACTACTACAGGGGCTCATAAGGTGAACCAGTTCCAATTCGTAAAGCACCTAAAGTGCATTGGCAGTAATTTAGAGCGAGAACAGCAGGCTGTGGGTCTGATTAGCAGGCCCACAGCCACATTAAGTCAGAAACCAGTGAAGCAAAAAGCTAAAATTTGGGGTGACCATAGGAAAGCAGACCCTACTCTCCTACAGGGGTAACAAAGTCGCTGGGTTCAGTGTGGTGCATCTCTTCAGGGTGATGTGGGGTGCAAGCAGAGTCAATTCGTATCCAGTCAGTCGTGCACTCGTCAGGTGTTGCGTCTTAGTCCGGTTCAGGAGGGTGTCAACCGCATGGGGTACTAACACCGTGAGGGAGTTCGAGAGCACGATCCCCTCACTTTGTCGGATAGAGATAGCAGCGGCAGCTACAGCTCGAAGGCAGGCAGGCAAAGCTCTGGCTACGGGGTCAAGAGTGGCAGAGAAGTAAGCGCATGGTCGTTGCTTTGGGCCAATGGACCGGGTCAAGACAGACAAAGCACATCCCTCCCTTTCGTGAGTGTAAAGGGAGAAGGGCTTCGTGTAATCGGGGGTTCCTAGGACAGGGGCCGAGCAGAGGGCATCTCTTAGTTCTATGAAGGAGGATTGGCATTCAGGGGTCCAAGGGAGTGGGAAAGGGACATCTTTAGCTAGCAGAGAGAGCAGCGGTTTCACAATGAGGCTGAAATTCGGTAACCACTGTCGGCAGAAGGAAGTGAGGCCTAGTAGGGAGCGAACTTGTTTCTGGGTCTTAGGGACAGGGGTCTCTAGAATGGTTTGGATTCGGTCGGGAGTAAGTTTCTTTCCATCTTTGGACAAGAGGTGGCCTAAGTAAGTGACCTGGGGTTGGCAGAATTGCAGCTTCTTTTTGGAGACCTTGTGGCCATTTTCCGCGAGGAAGTGCAGGAGTTGGATGGTGGCTGTGACTGCAAGTGGAGTGGTGTCGGCCGCCAAAAGGATGTCATCGACGTATTGTATCAATACCACTCCATCTGGGAACTGGACTGCGTCCAGTTGTCTCTTTAGGGCCTGACTGTAGATGCTGGGGCTTTCAGTGTAGCCTTGGGGTGCTCGACAGAATCTATATGAGCTGGCTTTTAGGGTGAAGCCAAAGAGGTATCGGCTATTTGGGTGGATGGGGATAGAGAAGAAAGCGTTCTTTAGATCAATGACAGTGAAGGTGGTGGCAGTGGAAGGAATCAGGGTCAGAATAGTGGTGATGTCTGAGACCACGGGGTACTGAGGTACAACTACTTTGTTGACCTCTCGTAGGTCGATGATAAAGCGGTACGCTTTCTCATCTCCCTCTCCTTGCTTCTTTATGATGGGTAGGATAGGGCTGTTGCAAACATTGCTAACTACTTCCTCTACCACTCCTGCGTCTATCAGGGACTGAATAATCTTTACCAATGCCTTCTCGCCCTCAGGCGATATCCGATATTGTGGAAGGTTTGGGAGTATTGCGTCCTGTCGAACAGTTATGTGCACTGGGTCGATCATCATGCGTCCTACGTCCGAGTCAGTTTTGGCCCACAGATACGGAGGCAGAGTGTCAAGTAGGGATGAGTCAGTGTCAGTGATGGAAACATGCGTCGGGAAGGACAAAGTCTGAGCAGAGCCGGGTTGTCGTACAGAAAGACCCGAACTCCATCTTGCGAACACCTAATAGTGGCTCGGAAATGCTTCAGCAAGTCAAGTCCCATAATGGCGTCAGGGGTAATTGAAGAAAGCGAAAACGTTGTGTCAGTGATGTTACTTTCTAAGTCAAAGGAGATCGGTGAGGACAAGGGGTTAGTGGAGGGTGTCCCATCAAAACTTATCGATGTTACAAGTGAGCCAGACAAGGGTGCCCTTGGAATCAGTCGTTTTGATAGCGCACTACGTGTCGCGCCAGTGTCTACCAGAAATGGAGACTTTGCACCCAGGACCTTAGCGGTGACATAAGGACCTTGCTGGTCAACATAGAGCTCGACTGGATCCCTCCCTTGCCCTAGGCAGTCCTATGCAAAGTCGTGGGTGTCGTCACAGTCAGACTGTTGGTACTGGTTCTGTCGGGGACGGTCAAATGTATTTGGTCTGCCTGATCTGTCGTTATTCGTATCATTCGTGGACCCTCGTCCCTGTCCTCTATTTCTCGGTCCACTCGCTACGTCTTTGGGGTCCCTATTCTTATTCATCTCCAACAGAACCGGACACTGGGATTTCCAATGGCCGAATCCCTTGCAGAATGCACACTGGTCTTCGCTAATATCTTTACGTCCAACATAGGGTGCGGGAGTACGGTCTTTAGGGGGTGGATTCCTAGGGGAATTCGTCTGGTAATTTCCCTTGTACTGCTCTCGTCCTATCATCACCCCTTGCAGCTGTGCAATTATCACCCTCTCCTTCAAGTCCTTTTTCTTTTTCTCGGTCGCCCTATCATTTTCGTTTTCATGATGTTCATAATATTGGGCCATCTGGAGGATAGCCGCGGGTTTGGAGGCTGCCCAACTACTCTCGCTGGCCTGCAGTTTCTGAGAGACCTCCTGCGACAGACCTTTGACACAATTCTGGACAAACAGATGGTGTCCGGTTGCAGTGGTCATGTCCTGGCCACTGTAATCGGAGAACACCGTTTCAAACCGGGAGAAGTATTCTGATACGTCTTCCTGGGGTTTCTGATGACAGGCCGTTACTATCGACCAGTCTACTTTCTTATCTGGGATCGGGGTTTTTAGTTTCTGCACAATTTTGTCTGGGAGTTCTAAAATGGATTTCAAAGGCTTCTGTCTAGGCTCTCGTTGTCTATCTATGCCATAGAGTTGTGACCAGGTATGTCCAAATAGCTCAAGGAGGTCGACTTTCCGGATTTGCTTCCAAACATCAGCTGGCAGACATAACCCGAAAAACAAATCGATGTCAGCTAGGGTCATAATCGTTGAACCTAGGGCTTTACCTAGTTAAGTATAGAAGGCAGTGGGGTTTTTACGTAAATCGGGCAGAGATTTTCGGAACGTCAGAATATCTTGCCGATCCCATGGTTGGTAGACCCAGTTATACACTACCCTCCCTCTTGCATCTTGGTGGTTGACGTCATCGTGTGTTCCCTGACCTCGTGGGGGAACCCAGTAGGGGGCAGCCTCTCTTATTGGCATCATGGTGCTAGCTTGTTCTATTCGTGGTTCGGTCGCTACAGGTGTTGTAGGTTTAGCTTCCAACCCTTGTTCAGTGAGGTGGCGGAAAACCTCAAGCGTACGCACAAGGCGGTCCGTCACATCACACTCGCTCTCATCCCCGATATCGACCTTTCTATATAGAGTCGTTAGGCTCTCGGGACGTTTGTCTCGGTATCGGTCCTCATACGCATTGAGGGCATGATAACATAATCGTACAACAAAGTGCCGTCTGTGGCTCCCAGCATATGAGTTGAACATATCCATGATGTGTTCCTCACTCTCCTTTCATTCTACTAGTGTCCTCACTACCTTGTCAATCCCTGCTCGCTCATCTTTGCTCAACCTGTTCGTTCTTGTGGAATCTGTCTTTCGGGCCTCAGGGTCATCTAACATCATTGCTTGTGCTGTATCTAGTACAAGGGGTTCGGCCGGTGCAGAGGCCATGGGGACCGAGGCCCTGGTACTACTCTTGCCTGTGCTTGGGGGCAGCGGGTGCTGCGCTAAAGGTTGGGAAGGGGCATATGGAGGGGGCGTGTAGATGATCAGAGGACCTAATAAGAGATCATCGTTGGCTCGCTGTTTCGAGGGTAATTCAGGGTAGAGCATAAAGGTTGTTCTAACAGGACACTGACTCGATGTTTCGGATTCTTGTCTCCGTTTGGCTTCCTCTCTCTCCTTTATCTCTTCTTCTAATTTTCTAGCAGCTAGGTGGGCTGCCGTTCGTAGCTCTTTCTCTAATCTAATTTTGTTTCTCTTTTTACGTTGTTCCGTTTCTTTGCGCCACATGCCGAGACTATCAAGCATAGTGGGCGTTGTCTTATTGTTACAAAGGGCTGTTTCTAGCACGCTTATCTTATCTTCATCGAAGGATCCTATCAGTGGCCACTGACTTTTCTGATCCTTTTTCGTATATTTATGCCATAGTTTGCTATAGGCTATGGCGATTAATCCATGCTTCATGAACATGTCCTTATTCGGGGTGCCTTCCAGTGGAGCTGGATGGTTCATCTCTAATAAGCGGTCCGGGCTGAACCAACTACCAATCAGTGGGGAGAAGATAGGCATGACAGATTACAACGGAGGACAAAGGTCCGCACTACCTATCCTTTCACTACTTGCAAAGACTAGACAGAATATTTCTATTCTTCGTTATTTGCAAGCAGAGAATCTCTCAAAGAACCAATATTGAACAGTCAATGTTTGGACAATCAAACAATCAGTGGGGAGAATAAATAGGCACAACGGGTTACAACGGGGGACAAAAGTCCGCGTTACCTACCCCTCACTATCTGCAAAGGAAGAGAATATTTCTATTCTTCCTCGTTTGTAGACAGAGAGAATCTCAAGAGAACAATCTTCGAACAAACAATGTTCGGGCAAACAATCAATCAGTGGGGTAGAAAAATAGGCACGACGGGTTACAACGGGGGACAAATGTCCGCGTTACCTACCCTTCACTACCTGCAAAGGAAGAGAGAATCTTTCTATTCTTCTCCGTTTGCAGACAGAGAATCTCCAAAAAGAACCAACAATTCGAAGAGTAATACCAGTATTTTTCAAACAATCAAACAATCATTTCGCAATTTGTCGTGTTACACGACCTTACCCGGACCACATGGACAGTTTCTTGCCTTCCGAATCCAGCGCCCGATCGTCCTCTATTCTCCGTGACTGTCGCGGCAATCCTGATGGTTCCCAGTCAGGACCGTAGATCACTCGAGAGAGGTCTCTTCGGAACCAGTGAAGTTCGGATGATCGGCTGCCAGACGAGGGTCTATTGGGCAGGTGCACTCCCGATCTTTGCAGTCGTTCACTCTGTCGTCAGGACCTCTCCCACTGGATCCACGTGTCACTGATGGGCCCCGCGCTGGGCGCCAATTGTGGAAAAAGGTAGGGCCGATGTTGATCGAGAACCTTTTTAAGTATTGCCCGGCGCTAACCGCCTCTCATACCACTCGAATCTTTCAAACAAAGAGGCAGGCGCTGGAGACTGGAAGGCAGGAAACAGAAGTTTTATTCCGACGGAGCAGAACACGTCAACTCAGACAACAGGGTATCTTCTCGAGGTGCTCTAACCGCATCTCTGAGGCTTGGCCTCTTATACACAGTTTTATGGCTTTATTGCATGAAACACATCTTTGTCAATACTTTGATGTACGGAAAGACATCCTCGGAATCCCCGCTCCAAGCCCGTTCACACACATTTACAGTAGAAGTCCCCACCCCGGTCACAACAGGTGATGATTGTCACGCAGCTGGGCATTCCGCCGATTCCCGGAATGCATGTGGTTGATCGGATCTCATGGGGTGGGGGCTTTGATCAGTTGTGGATCCTTTGATGGGGGAAGCTTCCTACTGTATGGGGGCAATAAACAGCATCCGCAGGGCCAGGTGGCGGCCTGGGAACGAGCAGGACAATTGGGCACAGAGGAAAGGGGGTTTTATCAAAGGGATACGGGATCATGAAAGGGATGGAGGGAGGTGTTGTGCTGGGAACAGGATGGGGTTCCGAGGCAGGGTTGCGCTGAAGAGGGGTTTATGGCCCGAGCATGTGAGAGCGGGGGCTGTCAGCGTGCGGGGGATGTTTGCGAGGTTAGGAGGGAGAGAGAGAGAGACGCGCTGGCTATCGGCAGTGGGCAGAGAGGCCATGGCATTCAAAATGGCTGCCACTTACGCGCACGGATGAGCCTAAAAGGGGACAAGATGGTGCCGATAATGGTGATGTCGCAAACTAGATTTTAACACGGGGATTGTGAAAGAGGTCTAAAAACATGATAAATAAATGTTGAAGCATTTATATTCAGCTTAATAAATGCTTGCCTGTTTATTTAAAATGTTTTCCTAAATATTAGTGCTCAGCAAATTGAACAGCAACTCATGCTGTTGTTCTCTGGAGGGCCGCACGCAAAAGTCAAGAGGGCCGCAAGTGGCCCCCGGGCCGTACTTTGAGTATCACTGTTGTAGAGTGAGATATTACTTTGCAGTGTGTGATAAGTGTGGGCTGGTAATGGACATTTTCACATGGATGGAGAAAATGGATAATATTGTGAGCATGGCTTTAGTTACAGGTACTATTCTTTTTACATGTTGGATAATCAGATTGCTCATGGAATACGATCTAGACATATTTACAATCTGCAGCAATTGCAAACAAGGTCGAAATATCATATTGAAGGAGCCATCAATTTTGAGGAATTATATTACCAATAGCAGGCTAAATAAATGGATCCTATTGCGATATTTCTCCCGGTCAAATCTAACATGCTTTATTTGTAAAATATTTTAAAAAAAACACTTTTTCATAGACCACCAAAACATATCTTCAGATACTCATGCATTTCCCCCTTTTTCAGCTCCAGGTAGAATATACATCAGAAAAAACATACAAAGTTATTCTTCTACAGGTCTTGATGAAGAGATGATGCTGGCAGTTATAAACATCACACTACCTTTTTGACAGCAAACATTCACTTCTTCTTTCAAAGGTACTCTGATTCCCCCATCTGTAGCTAGATACAAATGACTGGAGAGGATCTTACCCACTACCTTATCACTAAGCCAGAGTTCAAGAGACACTTTGCTTCCACACCCCCTAAGTACGTACATTCTCATCACTAGTCCAGTCAGGAACCACAAGATAAATAATTTCGTTTTATGTTTGCCTATATAGCCCAAAACCTTATCAAATATCATTTTGTGCTATATAGGCACGCCAGACAAGTAATACTGAGACTCTTTTCATTCCCCAGCTCTCTTACCTGCATGTGCTTCAGGCAATCATCATAAACTATTCCCAGGAAGTCTAGTCTCTTAAGCCTGCAACTCAGAAAACCTCTCCGACTAATCAGTATGTACTTATTTTACCCTATTCTCACACACTTCAGGATGTTAAATAGCTCAATGTCTTTTTAACTGACATTGGCTGCTTTAAAACAAGCATTGGTAAATGCATTAGGTTTCCCCTACTTGATTAATAATGTTTTATTGTTGTAAGTTGTAGCTTTGTAAATAGTTGTGCAATTTAAGTTACTAAAAGCCTGTTCAAGTGTTATGACTTGTTTTTTAAAAAGGTAATATACTGTGTTGTTACTGGCGTTTTTAAAAAGTGGGTAGATTAGGTAAATGGGGTAGTACTATGATAAAAAAAAACATGTACCTGATAAGTAGGCTTAAAATTGGTGTAGCTATGGGAAGAATAAATAAAAGGTGGATGAAAAACCAAACAAGATCAGCGTAACTGCTGTTTTTGTAAATCTGGTGGCCCACTGCCCTTGGAACATGTCCCAAGCCCTCCTCTGTTGCCCGTAATCTGGGTGTTATCCTTAACACCACTCTCTCTTTTGATAAGCAAGTTAATAGGACTGTCTCTACTTGCTGTGGTGTCCCAAGGATTTTGAGAAAACTTACACACTATCTCTCCCCGGCAGCACGTAAACAAGTCTCGGTGGCTCTCATCTCCCCCCGCCTGGACTATTGTAACCCCCTACATCTGGCCATTAGTAAAAGACTGGTCCATCGCTTACAGGTTGTCCAGAATGCAGCAGCAAGATTTGTTGTTGATGCTCCCAGGCGGTCCTCAGGATCCTTGATCAGAAAGAACCTTCACTGGCTTCCTGTGCAGGCCAGGATAAACTTCAAGGTTCTAGTACTGACTTTTCGTGCTCTTCATGGATCTGGTGCAGAAGACATTAGGTCTCTTGTATCATTCTACACCCCGGGCAGGGCCTGGCGTTCCGCCAATAAAAAGCTTCTGTCTGTTCCTCGAACTGCCAGGGTCAGATGGGGAGGGAAGGCTTTTTCTTCCCTGGCCCTGAAACTCTGGAACCTGCTTCCTGCAGAACTCAAGGGCCTGGCGTCCCTAGATCTGTTCCGTAAAGGTCTAAAAACTTGGCTATTTGCAGAAGCCTACCTGTAACCCCTCATCTGTGTTCACATTCTCACTCAGCTGTTTTTCCATCCTATGCGCCTTGACGTCTCCGGGCTAAGTCGCGCAATACAAATTTCTCATTAATTAATTAATTAATTAATTAATTCATTCATTCATTCATTCATTCATTCATTCATTCATTCATTCATTCATTCATTCAATCTGAAAAAACCTATAAGAAGCAAGGTATGAGAAAAGGTGTTCTTTGATTATTGTCCATGGATCAGATAAACCAATATAGAGTAATTGTACAATTTTGAATAAACATTTGATCAGTTGTGTAATATAAGTGAAAGAAACACACTGAGGGTATTATTTACAAGAAACAAATGCATCTCTGTGTTAGAGCAGAGATGCGTCAGTTTATTTGTGCTGGGCAAAGTAACCCTTGCACCACCATGGATGCTTCATTTTTACAATACAGACCACCATGCCACAAGGATTGACAGATGCGTCAGAAATTCTGACACATCTATTGGCGCAAAAGTCACACATTGCTGGAGTAGTGTCACAAGCATGATGCAACTCCAGCAATGCTTGGGGGAGGCCTATACTTAATACACTGCGCCATTTGTAGATTTCCCTACGTCACTTCTACCAGACTTTCCTGCTTGGGAATGCCCCCCCTGCATACATTATACCTGACGCAGGTATAATGTGGTGCAGGGTTTTACAAAGTGACGCATCTCCCAGGATGCGTCACATTGTAAATTGGCTGCAACGTGGTGCATTGTTTATGCCGACGATGGGTCACAAAAAGTGATGAAACAGCGGTGCAGAAGTGTTGCAAGGGGCTTGTAAATCTGCCTGTTGTTTTTAATAATAGATTGTTTAGCACTGCACGTTTATTTTTATTTTTTTTAAATAACTTAAGCATGATCATAAACTAGTAAATAATAATGAGCATATAGTAAATATTTACAGGTGTATTGGCAGTGGCATTGTATTTCTTATGCTTTATAATTAGCTAATCTAAAGCCGTGTGCCTATGTACACATGACGTGCTATGAAGAACAGACCTCCCTTAAAAAAAAAACTGTTTCTTTTTGGCTACTTGTCACTTTTGCCAATAACAGGATTGAGTTTCGATCAAATTTTGGTAGGGACCATTTATACACGGGTAAATTACTATAATCAGGGAAAGAAGACGTTTTATGTCCTGCACACTTGGATACCTTGAGCAGAAGTAAGGAAAAGTAAACCTTAACGCTAGCTCTTTGGATAAAATGTAAACCAGCACTCATTATTTCACGGCCAGCTGCAGACAACAACATAAGAAACGGGCAGTCGTAAACACAGGGATAGAACTCCTCTCAGAGTTCTATCAGAACACAGGGAAAGCAACTCAAGGGCAAGAGACTTGTCTAAAGCCCAGAGGAACCGCAACCCTGGTGATAAAATGTTGCCCGTCTTCGGAATGTGTCAGCCAGTCGCTGCACAAAACATTTTTCTAAAAGAGGTTAGTTTCTTTAACCTATGAATTCTAAATGCTGCTTTACATGGGATGGTTGAGGGTAGGGAAGGGCAGAGCAAAAGTTTGGCACATGCACATTCAAAATGTCCGCTCTTTAGTATTCAGTTACAGTTGGATTAAACAGGCTTAATTTACAAATGGCACCTCCGAATCTGAAACCTTTCATTAAAGTCTTACGCCTGTGGTCCCTTGAGACTGCTTTCGCAGTCAGCGCTATCTGCATAAAAGTGCCCGAGGCTCAGCCTAGTAAAGCGGTTATCACCCAACAAACCAATGTTACTTCAAGCAGGTCAGAGCCCTCGTGGGTCACGTGGTAAAGTTAATGCGCGCCTCGGGGATCTTCAAAGCACCGGGGCAGTGCAGTCTAAGACGACTGGGCTATCTGTGTTGAATAATGATTGTTGGGAGCCCACTGCATTCACTGTGTAGCGTACATTAGTGCACTAGGTGCAGTGGGTTAACTGTATGGGGAAATAAATGGTGTACAGACAGAATATCGAGTTGTTTATTTCGCCTACAACAATATCGAGTTTGAAATATTGAGGTACAAGAATATCGACAGTAAGTATATTGTTGCACAGAATTTCGACAGTAAGGTAAGAAATATTGTGTTTTTTAATATTAAAGACATCGATTGTAAACATATTGTTATTGATAAGATCAATATTTATTTCATTTAATTTCATTTCAATCTTTATTTCGGTATAAAAGACCATACAATGTTGACAAAATAACAATACAGTACAAGAATTTCCACAATGCATCGTGTTGAGCATAGGATACATTACTGCTAGGCACACTGGATACTACATAGACCAAGTTTGTGATGTTAGAAATATATATCAAATATAATGCAATTTTGCATGGTAATATAATTTTTTTTTATAAAAACAGATATGAGGAATAGACATATCAGGTCAATAAAAAAGATTCAACTGTACAGTTAGATAAATACCTCTAAAATAATATATATAAAAAAACACTTGCTTCATTAATAAATATTAAGACTGATATATAAATCATTATACATTTAATTTTATAATCATAAAGTGCACATGCCAAGTTTATTATACTTTTACTTTTTGTCAGCCTAGAGTTTCAGGCCTTCCCTTTTCCTTACCAAGCTTACACCAAACAAATACCCGCTAATACTAAAAACCACTGTTTGTGTGGTGTCAGATCGTAATAATCTTTCTGCTTCATTACAGGATCTAATACCAAGTAGACGACAAATGGGTTTAATCCATTTCTTCCTACATCGCAAATAGGCTGGGCAGAAGAGCAGTAGGTGTGGTTCGTTCTCTATTGCACCTGAAGCACATGATACACATCTGCCTTCGACTGCTTCACCTGGCTCTCATTTCACAGTATTTGCCTTTATCTGTAGGACATCATAGCGATATTTAAGGTATAAAGATTTAGCTAACTGTGACTGTATTTCATCTAGAAAGGGCTCAAACTTCCAAACTATTTTTATTTGGGGGAACCGTGATGTCAATGATCCCACAGTTGAAGAATGGGACAAAAATCATGTATAAAAGACCAATAGGTCTTCTTTAAAAGCTTTTTTGAGGTCGTGGTCAACCCAGAGGGCTCCTCCGAAAAGTGCCTAAGTCCCAGTTTAAAAAAAGAGTCATGTATATGCTTTAGCCAAGTCAAACCTATACCTTCATTAAGTCCTAGAATTTCCTCAAGCCCCTCCCTATAATGAAAAAGCTCATCCACAGGCGAACCCAAAATAACAATGGTTTTAGTTTAGCCTGGTCGTCCACACAGTGAAAATGTAAATCCATCAAAACAGGGGTCAATGATGTACGTGTCAGAAGACTTAGTACTTTCCTGAGAAACCTGTTTTCACCCACCTTGAATGTATCATTGGTCAGGGGGCCCCGTAGCTCCGCCCGATACAATGAAGTTGATTGCGCCTTATATTTGTATACTTCAAAAACGGGCGAGACTGCTTTGGATAAACTACTTTCTATTTTTCTTAATAATGGGAAAGTGGTTTGGAGAAGTATAGTTTTGCTTTTTTCTAGCTGTGGTCTTCAAGAAATTTTTTAATCCAAAGTAATACCTAAGTTGTTAAAATCGTGCACATACTTAATCTTCTGGTTGTTCACAGTTAAATTTTTCCTGAAGGTTTTATGTGGGTTAACCGCCATGTATTTCGTTTTCCTAGAGTTTATTTCTAGCCCCTTACATTTGCAGTATATACCAAATAAATGTATTACATTTTGCAAACCTTTTGGAGTTTGGGAGATTAAAATTGTGTGGTCAGCAAAGAGGAGTGCCGGTAGAGGCACCCCCCCCTTGCTTGGGAGAATCATGATCACAACCCAGAAGGTATTCAAGGATGTCATTGACGTATAGCGAAAATGAAATGGGGGCTAAAATGCACCCCTGTCTTACACCCCTGTTAACCCTAATCAGTTCAGTTAATTCACCTAGATGACCCCATCTGACCCTTGCCCAGTTATCTTCATGTAGTCTTATTATCTGTAGAAGAATTTCCCCCGAAACCCCTTGATTTTTTAAGGCCTTCCAAAGGAGGTTTCTGGGGATAAAGTTGAATGCTGCCTTTAGGTCCACAAAGGCGATATACAAATGGCCCTTCCTAAATATTGTATATTTCCAGGCTATACAAAGAAATCTAAAAACCTGGTCAATCATGCTAGTCTTTGATCTAAAACCTGTCTGATATTGTGATAACATGTAATATTCCTCAATCCAGTTAGTCAGTTTATTTGAAATTTGCCTAGAATATATCTTCTATAAAACGTCAATAAGACTAATTGGTCAATAGTGTGAGGGGTTGTGGAGATCACCCTTCTTAAAAATGGTTGTAATCTCTGCCCCTTTCCAGGTTTCTGGTAAGGGTGCACACGAGGCAACAGAGTTACACAACAGATTAATATAAGGGCCCCAAACACCTATATCATGCTTCCATAAGTCTCCAGGTATTGTATCAGAGCCAGGAGCTTTTCCTGGTTTTACTGTGTCTATAGATGCCATTGTTTTCTCCAGGCTAAAAGACAATGGGGCTGCAATTGGGGTAATTTCATAATCTAACGGCCAGTAGTCAATGTCATTTGGGGAAGTGGAGTAAAGACTGGAGAAGTGTTTTACCCAAGTATTTGCATCTAGGAAGAGGTCTTTACTATATCTTCCTTTCTTATTACCCTTTGATACTAAATGCCAAAAACCAGTTTGGTCTTTTACTTTGGCTGCTACAAGTAATTCTGCCCAAATGTTATCCTCCCATTCATTTCTGGTGGAGGCTAGTAGTTGCTTATATTCAGCCCTTTTTTCCCTTAAGGCCACTATATTTTTGGTTTTTGAAGCCAAAATAAGCTTGTTTTTTACAGTACGGCATTCTTTGTTATATCAAGGGCTTTTCAACTCCGTAGCGGCTATAATCCCATTTTTAGATTTTTTCGGAATTTTACTCAATATGGGTATCAGATCTTTGACTAATTTGCAATGAATTCCCCCAATGGGAATTTCTGAAGCAGTTCGGTCTACATATGGAGAGACCCTGGGTGCAAAAATGTCATAGATCTGCTTCATTGCCGCAACATTTCCCCCTATCGAGGGCCATTTTAAAGCTCTCCGATTATTACTTAATAGTGGGTCTATGTTGTCGCTATTAAGTTCCCTGGGGCTTGGGGTAACCAGCTGGAAAAGATGTGCCACCAATCTCAAGCGTAATGGGTAATGGTCACTCTCAGTTCTGTCATCGACTACTAAGTTGAGGGCCATCGACCACAGCTCAATCAAAATTAATATATAATCTATGTGGCTCTTTAGATTATTTCTAGTAAATGTAGGGGGTTTTGGACTGTTGGAGGGCAAACGCCATTACAGGCTTGTAAACAGTACCCTGAGTCGAGTCTTAATAACTGTTGAACTGCTATTGTACAGGGCACTACCGGGGTGCTTTCCAAGGGCGGGATATAATTAGCCAGATCTTCTTCCTCAAAGATATTTTCTAGTCCAACAGTGGGTTTGTATTTATGGTTAAAATCGCCCCCAAGATTATCAGGGCCCTTGACTCAATCGAGCTTAGGAAATTGTCTAACAGCTCAATGACCTTTGATTGCTTACTTGTTGGTTATGGCCTAGAGTATATGTTAATACCTAGAGTCACCTTCATCCAGATAGAGAGGCCTCCTGAGGGCCCCCTCTAACTGAGGGGATAGCGTCTTTACTAAAGGTTTTGTAGCCTACTTTATAAGGAGGTTCTAGAGCCCAAGTTTCCTGAAACAAAATTATGTCACTCTGCCCAATGTATTCCTGACACACAACATCTTCTATGTTCCTTATGAGCCCTGCAATATTCCAGGAGACCAGTTTTATCTCTCCTTGACAGCCCACCTCGTTTTGTTTCTTACGTCCATCTTCTATACCGAAATTATAATTAGTGAGATGTTTTCTGATCTCCCTTCTATTATTCTTAGGTAGGTCAGCTGACTCATTATTCAACTTAGTGGCCTTGGCCAAAACAAGCCCCTTCTCTTGAACTTGTAGTCCAGCTGCCAATGGTCCTGGTACTTGGGGTGTAAATAGTTATCAGTCTTGGGCATCCAAATCTGAACATGCGTGGTATCTATTTGTCGACGGTACAGGGAATAACCTAATGTTTAAATGCCATGGCTGCGGTCTATAAAAAAAAACAACAGGAGTGTGGAAATGTTAGTATTCGCCAAGTGTGTTGTATTTATTTTATTCAAAATATGGCGGACCAGCTGAGGTCTACGAAAATTAACCACTATGCAATCCCCATTTAGAATTTTAGTGGAGTATCCTATCCAGCCTACCCTACGGACCTTTAGTATTTCCTTAGTATCTGCTAATTGGAAACTATTTTGTTTAACTAGCCAATCTATGGTTTTGTTCCATAGGTCTTCCCAGCTTTCTCTCTCGATCATTCTAAGAACAGGGACACCAGCTAGTATTAACGTATACGGGCATGAAGCAGGGGGAAGGTTTAAGCTATCCAAATTGAGCTTTAGTTGAGCATTAGTTGCAGTTTTGCTGGAATTCATGGTCGGGGTAGGGGGTCCGGATGTCTAGCCACCTGTCTGCATTGGAGCGTACTGTACACTTGCTCTGTATGCCTAAAGGTTTGGGGCCAATCGATACCTCCTGGGGCCTGTCTTACCTATCGTGATGTATGATTTTGTCTGCCCTCTCATAATTTACCCTGCTTAGCTCATCTACTATTCTGCCCTCCTTATTATGGCCTAAGTTTTTTATTACTTTTTCTAGAAGATTCAATTTATCCCAAAGCTGTGTAAAGTCTTTATTAAAAAAATCTTGAACATCATTGACCATTACACTACTAATTACACCGTTATTGGCAGTGTCATTTCCTGTGGCAACTTCCTTGGGGTTACTACAGCTAGGATCAAGGAACACATGGGTCATATCTGTCTGTGTGCCAGAGACCTGCCAAACTCATTTAGTCGTCTGTCCCCCATCACAGGTAGCGGCTTTAACCTTTCTGTTTCTTGCAGCTACAGCTGTAGAAAAGGAAGTCTTGTTACCAGAAGAGTATAGTTCATATTGTGATGTATTCAGTGAAATCAAAGCGGAACAATTGCCCCCTCATAGGGAGTATGATTGCCGCATAAACTTGGTGGACGGTGCTACCATACCTACCTGCATGATATCCGCATTGTCAGTGCCCGAGACCAAACATTTGAAGGAGTACTTAGACCATTATCTAGATATTGGGTTTATTAGGCCTTCTCGTTCCCCAGCGGCCTCTCATTTGTTTTTCATTGCTAAAGCCAACGGTGATCTAAGGGCTTGTGTGGATTGTCGAATGTTGAATAAAAACACCATCCGCAATCGATATCCTCTGCCCCTCATTTCGGTCCTACTGGATCAAGTGAGGGAAGCCAAGATCTACACCAGGTTAGACCTAAGGGGAGCTTACCACTTGGTTAGGATACGCGATGGGGACGAGTGGAAGACTGCCTTCAGGACACGTTATGGCTTGTACGAATACCTGGTTATGCCATTTCGCCTTTGCAACGCCCCGGCGGCTTTCCAATTCTTCCTTAATGATGTCTTGAAGGACTATGTGGACCACTTTGTAGTGGTTTACATTGACGATATCCTGGTGTATTCCAGGGAGGAGTCATGTCATACTGATCATGTCTGCCGGGTGCTGGACAAATTGCGTGAGCACAGGCTTTTTGTGAAGCTAAGTAATTGTGAGTTTGGAGTGACCGAAGTGGAGTTTCTCGGGGTGATGCTCAGTCCTGGGGACTTGCACATGTCTGGGTGTAAGGTACAAGCAGTACAAGATTGGCCAACCCCGAGAAATGTGAGAGAGGTCCAATGTTTTATTTATTCTTCATTTTTCGCAAGTGGCAGTTCCTATTACTAAGTTGTTGAGGAAAGGGGTGCCTTTTGTTTGGTCCAGAGAGGCTGGGGAGGCGTTCGACTACTTAAAGAGGTCATTTATCACTGCTCCATCGCTCTCCCATCCCAACTTGGGGCATCCGTTTGTGGTGGAAGGCGATGCTTTCGATGAAGCTATTGAGGCTGTTTTGTCACAGAGGGACCAGCACACAAGGCAACTTAATCCGTAGGCCTACTTATCCAAGAAGTTAAGTCCTGCTGAAGCTAATTACACCATAGCCGAGAAAGAACTCTAAGCTATTAAGAGGGCATTCCAGGAGTGGAGACATTACTTGTGGGGGGCATGTCATCCAATCACAGTATATACGGACCACCGTGATCTTCAATATATGAAGTCAGCCAGGCATCTTACGCAGAGACAAATGCGTTTGATGCTATTCTTTGCGGAATTTGATTTTGTGGTGACATTTAGGCCAGGCAGTGAGATTCGCAAGGCAGATGCCTTGTCTCGGCAGGAGTTGCCGGCCATGCCTAGGAATGAAGACACTCATGCCATCATACAACCATCTAGGGTGGTATGTGTTGTACGAGCTGAAAATTTTCTGGAGGAGGTGAGATGCCATCAAACCACTGATGCATGGAAGGCATGGGCAGAACAGAACCATGTGCGTTCTGTAAAGCAGGGTTTGCCGTTTCGCGACAATAAACTATATATACCCACCACTGAGTTGCAGAAAAAGGCATTTACTTGACGCTGTGCCATTGCTGAGGACACTGTGGACACTGTGCCAAAAGAGTATTCAGGACGCCTTAACCAGCGAGAGCCTACCTCGCAAACGCTGCTCCCCGTGGACCCTGGTGCCTGCTGGTGTAAGCCCCCCCCCCGCCGCCGCAACCGTCATCTTACAGCGGCCGCTGAGCGGATGGGGCTCAGGACTACGTTTCCCGCCCTGCCTTGCGGCGGGAGACGTCGCGGAAAGCGCGCCAGGCGGCGCATAAAGAGAGCGTCACCCCGGTGGAGTGGGAGACGCTGTGCCATTGCTGAGGACACTGTGGACACTGTGCCAAAAGAGTATTCAGGACGCCTCAACCAGTGAGAGCCTACCTCGCAAACGCTGCTCCCCGTGGACCCCGGACCCTGGTGCCTGCTGGTGTAAGCCCCCCCCCGCCGCCGCAACCATCATCTTACAGCGGCCGCCGAGCGGAGGGGGCTCAGGACTACGTTTCCTGCCCTGCCTTGCGGCGGGAGACGTCGCGGAAAGCGCGCCAGGTGGCGCATAAGGAGAGCATCACCCCTGCGTCGCGGGAGCACGCGGGAGCGCCCGGGGCTAAGCCTGGGCAAAGGGCGGGCCCTCTGTGGCCCTCAGTGGCCGAGGTAGGCCGGGCTGGGCCCTGTTATTTGTATTTTGTTTTCCAAACAAGTCCTATTAGTAACTGGAGTAGTGTAACCTGTGAAGGAGATATTTCTGTATACTGGCCGAATATTTAACCTCAATTCCTCTGTGGATTCATTTTTATGGACTAACTATCATTATTTAAATATATCTTCTGTGCAAAAGCCTTCTGCTTGGTTGGTTACTTTTCTGCTCAACATGACTGCAAAAAAATTACGCTCTGGAAGAGTCCTAGGGGGGAGGTCATGTATAAAAACTAGATCTAACCCCTTGAGGAATAAACATGATAATAGTGTATTACTGAAGGGACAGATGCAGCTACTGAAATTATGGGAAAAACCTGTTGATAAGACCATGGCAGTCCCAATAGCTGCTGATTCCGAGATGATACTATTGACGGATGCACAGTCTGATGTAGAGAAAGATCTTAATCTCGAGCCAGCTCCGGAAAAAAACTTGACTTCTCTGTCTCTAACTACTGATGCTAACCTCCCAGTACGTTCGCTAAGAGGAGAGCACCCTGATATTATGATAGCAGATATGAAAGTCCCTCTGCCTAACATTCTTAAGAATGCAGAAAGTCTGGAAGTGGCCATAAAAGAAGAGTCTATTCCGTCCAGTATCGATCTTGAATTGTGTGGTTGCTATATGGACGAGAGAATTTTGAAACATCCTGATCCTAGTAAAACACCAAACGGAGCTACGCCGTCAGGATTATTGCTATATATTAGTACTCCATCTATAACTCCTAATGACATCCCTTCATTTCAGAATGATTCTAGGACTCCACAACTTAATTTATCCGGTATCTGCTCTCTCACTGCATCTGGGTACCCTAAAGATGATAAACCTATTTCTGATTCCCTGATAGCACTAGAACATTTACTGGCTTCCATACTGTTTTTATTGGGCAAATTTGTTGGGAGCTCTGATTGCATCTTGGACTCAGTTACACAGATATTGAAAGTATTATTGGCAAAAAACACTGAAAATGGTACTACTTCTCCCCTGGAGACTGTTGTCCAGAATGTCCTAGACAGCAATAACTTACTGTTAAAAAATGTGCCTGTGGGGATGCCAGTAGTGGTTGACATACATGAGCCCTCAGGGATGCCTACCCCATTCGCCTCAAATTGCAGGAAGGAATCTGAACCTTCCTTAAAGGAAGAAAGTTTGGTGGAGGTTAACCAGAACGTTGGAAATGAATTATTTCCGATTTTCAACCAGGATAAAAAAGAACTTGAAGGAAGTTTATTTGTAAAGGGAAAAGTAAAAGAAAAAAGCAGAAAGAACAAGGGGAAAAATAGGAAACCTGTTCGCAAGTGTAAGAAGAAAAGACAGAGGCAAATTATTTTCCAAAAGCACATAAATACAGAAGCGCTTGATGTTGTAGAAATCGTAGATAACTCTCTACTGGACACTTCTTCTAATGAGGCTGCTGTTTGCACTACTGGCTTTGTAGTCGAAGGTCCCCTTGATGTTCGCGCTACTGTTGGGGGGAGTCCCTTGTCAAGAGGATAATGGATTAGTGCCCCCAGCCCCAGTGGAAGAGGTGACAAGAACTATTCCTGCTGTAACAGGGACACTTAATCCATCAGCGCCTATTTTTCGGCTGCCGGTTGTTGTGGCCATGAACCCATCCCCTGTACCCTTAAAAGCCCCTAATTATTATGTGGATACTTTGACACTGGACTTTCTGCCCTTATTTGACTCTGACCTATACTTAAACAGGTCATGGTTGCTTAACTGCTTTAAGGATATTGAAAGTTTAAAACTTATTTTGTCGAGTGATATTGATTTGGTTTCCTTAATAAGATTTGAAAATGGGTTACGAGTATGGGTAAAATTCTGTTCTAAAATAATTGCTAACCTTGTCCTTCAACAAGCGGAAGCATTTCAATGTAGAGGGATTGATGTGTTACCCTTTTTTAATAATGGAAAGTATATTTTCTCTAGAGAAGGGGCTACAAAGTTGGATATTAGGCAGGAAGACCCGTCCCCATACAATAAAGACCTAAAAATCTGGGTCTCTAGAGGTAAACGTATGGTTTCCCAGGTACTCCCTATCCCCATGAACTTGACTATTCCCATAACTGAAGATAATCATCGGTGGAACTGGTTGCCAGGAGTTTTATCTAATAATACATCAAATAATCCAACACTGTTTCAACATCTTTAACAGTCATTTAAAAGTCATATCCTGGAATGCAGCAGGGCTACATAATCGTCCAGAGAAGCTTGATTTTTTATTCTCATTGAATGCAGATGTGATATGTATTCAAGAAACCTGGTGTAAAAATATCCTATACGGGGGGAAAGATTATTTTGTGCTTGAGGCTGCAGCTACACCATCGAAACAAGGCCACGCAAAAGGTGGAATTGCTTGCCTCTTATCTAATTCATTACAATGGCAATTTTCCCATTATGTTGACACAAGTAACCTTTTTCAAGCAATAACTATTAATAATCTAGCTAGTGTAGGTAGCCAGTCTTCTCTGGTAATTATAAATGCATACATTCCACCCGAAGATATTTTTAGTTCTGTTTTGAAGCAAATGTTTTCCTATGTTAAACAACTATTAGAGCTTGACCAGCCCCCTTATATTTTACTTGTGGGTGATTTAAATAGCAAAGTTTCTAACCTAAGCATAGACTTGTTTAGAAATAAATCTAAGGAAGAAGCATATAACATACCCCAATCAATCTTTCCTAATAAAATAAAAACTAGTAAAAGAGGAAAGATACTGCTAGAAGAACTTAGCTATTTAGAGGGGCTAATTGTAAATGGTAGGATGCCATCTGATATTCCCGCTAATTACACTCATAGGTCCTCTAGGGGTGAATCCATCCTGGATTATGTAATTACGGACTATGACACTTTCTCTTTTATTCGAGACATAATGATTTCTCAATCCTCCTTGAGTGACCATAATGTGATCAATATAACTGTCTCATTACAACCTCCGGACACTGATTCTTGGTCCTTAAGTAATAGAGGAGTTTCTTTTCATTGTAAGTCTGGAAGGTGCTTCTGGGACCCTACCACTATGAACGATGTGCAAAACATTCTTGCACAAACTTTACTTGAATTAGAAGAATGGCAGGGTAGGGAATTATTACATTTTGAAATCTTTATGAAGAAGCTTACTTCGACTGCAAAGAAGCCAAGATATCCTAGGAAGTTGAACTTCGTTCCTAGTATATTATTACCCTTAAATAAAGAAATAAATAAACTTGTGAGGCAACAGTTCCTATGTAGATCCAGGGAAAATGATCATAAGTTAGCCTTACTAAAAAGAAGGAGGACCAGACTGAGAACAAAATTAAAAAAAGAAAAAGAAGACTCACTCTGGATTAGTTTAAGGGAGGCTTCTGTCTTCGGTAAATCTAGAGAATTCTGGTCCATAATTGGTAAGGGATGTGGTGCAAGAACTTCCCCTATTCCCATCTCTATTGCAGAAGATGTCTGGATTTCATTTATATCGAATCTATATGCGTCTAATGGCGTAGAGGATGAAGATTGTGACCCTGTCTTGGATAGTGGGCACACTATAGAGCTCCCGTCCGAGAAATCCATTGCTTCCGTGATAAAGAGTATGCGCTCATCCGGAGCAATGGGTCCGGACGAGTTGCCCATTTCAATACTGAAACAAGATGTCACCTTATGGAGTAGGATTCTCCTTCCTTCGTTTCAAGCCTGCTTCTTATCGAGATTAGTTCCTACATCTTAGAGGGGATGTATACTAATACCCATATTTAAGAAGGGAGAGCGGGATAAACCCATGAATTACCGTTTAATAGCTTTATTGGATTCTGTAGGGAAAGTTTTTGCTAAATGTCTTTTAATATTAATCACTGATTGGGTGGAGGCAAATGGAATCTTACCCTTGGAACAAACTGGGTTTCGTAAAGAGCATGGTACACTTGATAATCTAACAGCTCTTCAAGTGATTGTGGATAAATATGTACGAGTTCGAGGAGGTGGAATATATGCGGCATTTATAGACTTCTCCACAGCGTTTGACAAGGTGGACCGTCCAACGCTGTGGAGAAAGCTAGCTGCATTGGGTATGCCACCACAGCTACTCGAACTAGTAAAATCCCTCCACTCGAACACATGGTGTAAGGTATTACAAGGCGGAGAAAGGGGCCTTTCACAGTCTATCCCTTCTCCAAACGGATTAAAACAAGGGTGTATATTGGCCCCTATATTGTTTTCATTATATACTGTAGACCTACCTGCTTCCATTGCAGCTTGTGGTGGGTTAGTCCCGGTAATTGGAGGGACATCCATTTCGGTTTTAATGTATGCGGATGATATTCTCATCTTAGACTTAACTCCGAAGGGCTTGTCGAACCGCCTGCAAGCATTACATTTATTTGCAGAAGCACATTTTATGAAGATCAATGCTTCTAAAAGCAAAATCATGTGCATTTTTGGAAGGAAAAAATGTAGGTCTGAAAACTTTAGATGGGCTATAGGAGGACAGAAACTAGAGGTGGTTAAAACCTACACCTTCTTAGGTAAATTAATTTCAGCAAACCTAAGTGAGAAACCCCACATTGAGCATAATTCGCGTAAAGCATTGGCTCATGGTATGGGGTTATGTTCCTTGTATTCTGCTACAGGAAAAAGACACTTTGCACGATTTTTGGAAGTATATAGAGCAAAGATCCCTGCAACTCTACTGTACGGAATAGAATTGGTGGAGTTAAGACATTGGGGATTCTTGCAGGTAATGGAAGGAAAGGTACTTAGAAGAATTTCTTCCCTTAATACAGCTTGCTCTGTGTCATCATGCAGGCTGGAATTTGGTCTCCGGAGTTGTTGGGTACAGGGGTTGATTGCCCTAGTAAGGTGGGTGGCCTGTTTGGCCAGAGGTAAATCGGATTCCTTACGGGGATCTATTAAAAATGAACTTCTGGGCAATTTAAACGAGTTTTCCCTATTAGTAAAAAACTTTAGAAAAGCGGTAACATTGTTAGAGTTGGATGCAAGTACTTTGTTTTTACTTTCTCCTTCTCAACTAAAGTCTCAGCTGAAATATGCATCTTGGGAACTCTGTTTTAAACTTGATATGACTGCCCTACACGGAAAAAAAGGAAGTGATTTACTTTTAAGCACGTACTCACCAAAGCAGGCCCAGCAGTATCTCTCTTGGAATATCCCTCATAGAGTCCGTAGGCTATGGTACCTTTTAAGACATGATTTGCTTCCTCTAAATCTTCTTTTAGCAAAGTGGTATGGATCATCTCCAGTATGTAATCTCTATAATAATGCAGTGCAGGACCGAAATCATGTTCTGTTTATTTGTCCTGCATTACGTCCACTACGCTCTAAATGGTTAAAGCCTATTTGTCTACAATTAGGAATCTTAAATGTAAAAACTTTTTTCCATGCACTTTATTGTCCACCTAATGATATGTTCTGTTTCAAATTTTTTTACTTTTTTAAAGGGTTTTTAGATATTTATTAATGATACCTAGAGATGATGTTGGATAATTGTTCGGCCAGTGCCTTTGAAATGATCTCTTTATCTTTGTTTTTTGTGATTTTATTGTAAATAGTGGTGTATAACTATGTGATTGTTTTATGTAGCCCTCTTTTGAGAGCCAAAAACATAATAAACTTAAACATTAAAGCATTTACTTGGTGCCACGTTATACCCATGGCAGGACATCCAGGAAAATGTAAAACCATACAATTGATTCAGAGATATTTCTGGTGGGGAACTTTGACTAACAATGTTGCTTTGTGGGTAACACGCTGTGAGGAATGTGCGAGAGCAAAGGGGGAAAACATTAGGAAAAAAGGTAAACTCATGCCTATGCCTACCCCTCAGCGTCCTTGGCAGAACATTAGTCTGGACTTTGTATGTGGGCTGCCTACTGATCAAGGTTACTCTGCCATACTGGTGGTAGTGGACAGGCTTACGAAGATAGGGTATTTTATTCCTTGTAAACTCTCCCCACAGCCGGACAGACCGTCCAACTGTTGGCTAGTAATGTTATTCGATTGCATGGAATCCCCAAGGTAATTGTTTCGGACCGAGGCCCACAATTCATAGCGCGTTTTTGGCGGATCCAGTGTCAAGCATTGCATATAGATTCAACCCTTTCTACTAGCTTCCATCCTCAGACTGACGGTCAGACCGAGCGGTTGAATCACACCTTGAAGAAATATCTCAGGTGTCATTCCAAGGAGGCTCAAGAGTCTTGGGTGGAGCTGTTGTGGATGGCCGAATCGACCTTTTACAATGCTTGGCACTGCTCAACAGGGGTGTCTCCTTTCAAAGCCAATTATGGGTATGATGCCAATATGCTGCCGGGTGATCTGCCCAATGATTTCAGAAATCAACCCTCGGTTATGAAACAAGTACAGTTACAACGGAAAGTACATAAAGGTGTACGGACACATCTGTTGAAAGCCAAGCAGGTTTATAAACAGTGGGAGGATCGCCACCGAATACAAGGGCCTCAGTTTGAGGTGGGGTACAAGGTGTGGTTGTCAACCAAGAATATTAGGTTCAAGCTTCGTAGTGTATTCCACCCTAGGTATATCGGTCCCTATCCAATTGTGAAAAAGATTAATCCTGTGGCATACAAACTGAAGTTACCAGGGTTTTTACGCATTCACCCAGTGTTTCATGTCAATCTGCTTAAACTGGCCCTTACGACCAGGAGGAGGGCGCCTCTACCTGTGGTGTGTGATGGTGGGCTTGAATATGAGGTTAAATGCATTCAGGACTCCAAGCTTCGTAGGGGCGTGCTCTGGTATCTAGTGTTTTGGAAGGGTTATTCGGCGGAGGATGATTCTTGGGAGCCATGGCGTAATGTGCTGTTTGTTCTTTCCATCTGAGATTCCCGGCGAAGCCTGGTCCTCGGAGGCGCTTGGGGGGGGGCTAATGTCAGGTTCTAGCGCAGCTGCGCCTACCTTGCCCCTTTAAGACTACAACTCCCATGAGGCAATGGGCCAGAAAGCACAAAATGAAAGGAGGGCGGGCACGAAAGACGTTGTGCATGATTCTTTGTTTTGATGTTTCCGGGTTGCGATTTCCAGGCTGGAAGAAGGGTTTTGACTCAGGCGAGTGGAAGAACCCTTGCGCATCCTATTTGAATAATTCTTGATACGCTCGAGTCCTCGAGAGCGTTCTTGGGCGGCAGACGGTTCCCGCTTCACCTGGACCCGGCGGGGAAGTTGTACATTTCCAAGGTGAGCGGGCGAGAAGCAGAGAGGCTTCCCGTCTGAACTTTGTGGCTGGGGCTTTGTGCATTTAGTAACGGCGGTTACTGAATATCGACATATTGAGAGAGCGGAATGCGGTGCTTCACACCACACATTACCGTCACGAAAAATAAGGATTGAATAATATTCATGGTCCTGTGGATTTCATTTGCCAAACTGGAAAGCAGTGGTATTTCTTACTACGCTTTGCGGTGTTTGGAAGACTTGTTTAGGATTGCTGAATTGATATTCTTGGTCCTGTGGATTACAATTGCTAAAGCGGAAAGCAGTGGTATTTCTTACCACGCTTTGCCGTGTTTGGAAGACTTGTTTAGGATTACTGGATTGGTTATATACAGAGCTAAAAGTGTGGTGAAGGAACCACACTGTTACAGTGAATCTAATTTATGGAGTTAGGAAGGAAGGAACTATTCTTTGAACGTTTGTTATTCTTGGGGTACTAATCTGTGCTTCATTCTTTACTTTTTGATTCATTACAAGCTCTGCTAAGACACTTACGATGTGGGAAGAGTTTCCATATATGTTATATTTGCTATCCAGGGATCTGGGGGTATGTTGGCATCGATCTACATACTACTTTAAAGGATGTACCCTTTAATGAGGTTATAAACTATTGCCCAAATGCATCAAGCATTTTTGGAGTCGCAAACGGTGCGATTCCTTAAAATCGGCTGTTTGCGATTCCAAAAATGCTTTTTGAGATGCATCATTTGTTTTTGTTGAAAATCGTTAATTTTGCGATTTTCTAAAATGCGATTGCATTTAAGGAATCGCAATTTTGCGATTCCTTAAATGCAATGCATCATTCTTAAAAAAATTGTGATTTTAAAGATTGCAAGTGCAAATTACCACGAGGTTGAACCTCGTGGTAATTTGCGAAAAATGTTTAAAATGCTCAAATTAGCATTTTAAAACTGTCATGTTACAGACACACATGTCCTTAGGACATGTGTGTGTGAAACATCCATTTTAAAATACATTTCAGGGGTGCAGGGGGGGGGTGTCCTTTGGACCCCCCCCCCTGCACCCATGGAATGCATCAACATTTTGCGAATTCCAATTTGCGTCTTCGCAATTACCATTGATTCCTATGGGCCTTTTGGCCCATAGGAATCAATGGGAATTGCGAAATCGCAAATTGGAATTCGCATAATATTTGCGATTCGGTAAAAATTGCGATTTTTACCGATTCGCAAATATTATGCACTTTCAATAATGCATCCCGTTTTGCGATTCCATATTTGCGATTCGGTAAAAATCGCAAATTTGGAATCGCAAAACGGGAATATGATGCATGTGGGCATTTATTCCTTATTTTGCATAGGTGAGGAAGTGTCTTGAGTACGTTGGGACGCTTGCAAAAGAAGGAAACTCTAGAGGCTTGCTCAAGGTGAATAAATCAACACTAGCGAGATAATGTGAGAGTAGACTGTATAATTGAATGAGTATTAATCGTGTATCTTATCTTGCAGGTTTCCCTTCCCCGCTGTTCCCTTCCTATCCTTCCCTCGCCCGATCACTCGAACACTCTGTATATTATATATCAGTGTGTTGGTGAGGTCAGGAGGTGGACCATTCTTGCTGCATCTGGATTCCGCGGAGTGCAACCTGACATTTCACTAGTAGGTGTGCAAATAGCACATCTCTGGTTTGTAAATGGGAATGATACATCCTAATATCTGACTCTCATCTAATTTCCTGGATGCTAATGGAAGTATTTCATCATTCCATCCCTAAATATTTAAAATACCGCTCACCCTAGTTGGTTTCTCAGTTGATACTCTTGTTTCTGGTCCCTATCTAGAGACATATGTTTCAACAGTAGTCCATCCCTGGGCATTCATGATGACTTCTCCTGAGTCATCAGATCAGTGTAGCTGCAAAAACCTGTTTCTAGCAACATGGAATGCTAAAATAGACTATTCCCTTTCCTCACTAGGTGATGGTATTCATTAGATCATCTACCTGGGCTTACTGATTTATGTTACCATATGTCTGCTAAATCTTTGCAAAGTCGGTTAAATCATGGCTGGACTTCATCATTTGGTGTTATGTTTTTTTATAAACAGATTTTATTTCCTTTTCAGGTTAAGTAGGCGCTTTTATGTACAACATTTCTCTTGGCTGATATACCGATGGTTAACATTTACATATGCAAATTGACATTCGTCACATCAGTATGTTATTTATCCATCCCCATTCCCCCCCCCCCCCCCCCCCCCATGCTCTCCTATCTTGTTTTATTTTACTCAGCTGGTTGCATCTGCGCTAAATCCCTTTCTGGGTCTTGTGATAGTGGGTTCCCCTGTCGGGATTGTACCGCAGCTATGGATTCGCCTGATTCCGATTTTCTGTAAAATCCATTGGGCCTTTTCTGATTCACTGCACTATTAGCTACGAATTAAACATGTTAAACACACAGCAACAAATATATTCCTCTAAAGTCTCCCTTTAAAAGATGCTTCTTCTATTATGGTAGAAAATGGCTGAATTCTATTACTGGTCCTGAGCTTATGCCTTTCATCGATATAATAGACTAATTAGCCCACAATGGGATCCCTGCTACAGTCAGATTATTGTTTATGGTGTCTATTGTGTTTTAGTTAGTCTCACAGGAGTCCTCCTCTCCTGCATGAGTATTTCATTAAAAATAGCCTTCGCAGCCCTTTGGAAACTGACCACTCCCAAGGGGCATACACTCATCAAGTTGAACTTAGTAAAAGTCTGATAAGTCTAGAGAGACCTGCAGTTCACGAATACTTGTGATTTAGGATGTGGGCAAATATGGATGGTAGGCCATGCACCACCTCCTCGCTCACCCTGTTGACCATGGTGAAGTTTCTCTTCTGGGGTGGGCTCAGCAGTATCTTCGGTTGTGAATTCCCTAAAGAGCCAGTGGTGTGCCACCATGTTTTAGATCTGCTATCCTTCCACTGTAGGTCCAACCAACCATGGAGCACGGAGATTTCACAGATGCTCTTTGTTCGCGCAAAATGGACTTTATTTTCCACTAGTTTTGTTGATTGTGCCTGACATGCCTGCGGCTCATTGTGAGGCTATCGCTATGATTAATGGTCTCGGCATTTGACTATGACACACATCGTGACTAATAATTCCTGCGTTAGGTCTTCTGTACACCTACCG
Organism: Lissotriton vulgaris; assembly: GCF_964263255.1. NCBI lineage: Eukaryota > Metazoa > Chordata > Amphibia > Caudata > Salamandridae > Lissotriton > Lissotriton vulgaris. Next base: position 1,524,149,569 of record NC_141687.1, on the reverse strand, counting down.
TTACTGCATGCCCTGCTTTCGTACATGTTAATTTTTTGTATCTGAAGTATTTTGTCTTTCTTGATGCATTCTGCTCTAGATTTGAGACACTGAGGGGCAGATTTACGTTTCCTGGTGCATCCCTGCAAATCAGCAGGGATGCGCCAGGAAACTTGCGACAAGCATCTAAAAACTTGCGCCACCACGGATGCGCCGCATTTACAATGCGGCATATCATGGCGGAAGGAAATGAAGATGCGTTTAGCATCTGCTGTCTTAACGTTGGCGCAGTGCTAGAGTTGTGTCGCGAGTGCGACGCAACTTCAGCACTGTGCCAACCCTACCTATGTCTAACATGGTGCGTCAAGCCTTACGCCTGCTTTAAGCAGGCGCAAGGTTTTGACGCAGCGGGGTCAGAAAAGTGACTGTGTGAAATCTTGTAGATTTCACTAAGCTACTTTTCCAAGGCGTACCTGTGCGGGAACGCCCCCCACCCTGCGCCAGAACGGCCACATGAAACCTGACGCAGGTTTCATATGGTGCAGGGTTTTACAACGTGACACATCTCCCTAGATGCGTCATGTTGTAAATACCCTACAGCATGGCACTGGCTTTACGCCGCCTCCGCGTGACAGAAGTGACGCATTGGCGGCGCAAAAGTGGCATACGGTTCTTGTAAATCTGCCCCTTAGAAGATGACCCATAGTTTTTCCAATACGATTGAATACCAGCCTTGCACATACTAATCTGCTACATTTTAATCCAGCCCTCAAGTGATATACTGTCTCTCTTGCATTAAACATGAACCGTGGTTTACAAGTCTCTGAAGTAATAAAAGAGTAAAACATTAGCTACGTTTAAAATTCGTAAACTCTATTGTAGGAACATACATCCCATTTCCAATTGGAATTCAGCATGCCACGCACTGCCTTTTTTGTAAGGGCAAACCATTCTGCATACCAATGCAGATACACATAGGGCACCTGTTTGGTGGAGGATTACATTAAACCACATATACCGTCATTATTTATACCGCTGAATCTGGTGCAGGGCTATCAGGTTTGCTTGAATTTACGATTCCAATCGGCATCCCTACACTACATTTAGGAGTTTACGAGTTTTTTTCCCCATGGAATAGGAAGCAACTGCTAATGTCTGTTAATAGCAGGTCTTTTCTCGTCAGTTTCCCAAGTTCCAGAGGAAACAGCGTTGATATTTTTTGCCTGTTCTGAGCAGGAGGAAAGTGTTAGTGGGAGAGCCAATGTGGGTTGGGTGGTGGGTGGTGGGCAGTTGCGGCTGGTGATCTTTGAAATTAGTGGGCATACTACTTGCCAGGAGTTCGCCCCTTTCTTTTCAAAATGCGCCTTGAAAATTTGCCGTATGGGAAAAATTACCTTCATTGTGCCAAAGCCAGCATTTTCTTACGGCTACCCCCTTATGCCAAGAATTATGTACAACATTCCAGTATCCGAATTTTTCCATTTATATTGACAATATACCATGGGTGGTCTGTATGGCAAAAATTGCATCCAGTCTTTCAGAGCCAGCACCTTATTGTGGCATTCTTCTACCAACCCACCCCGTGGCTCCATTATGCAAAGGCTGGCCTCTCTGTGGCAAATAATTGCCTTCAGTATGCCGGCACCAGCACTGTGCCATAGGTGTTCCCTTATGTCAAGTGTTTCTTCTAGTATGTCGAGGCCTACATTTTCCCTGGATGCTCTCTCTTATGCCAAAACGTACCTCAAATGTCCCAGCGCCAGCATTTTCCTATGGGTGTGCCTATTTGAAAAAATGTCCACCCATATGCAGGTTCCATCATTTTTCCACAGAGGCCCCATGACATGAAATACCTCTAGTATGTCAGAACCTACATTTTTCTATTGGTGTTCTTCCTTATAGCAAGAATTATCTCCAGTAGCCTGTGGCACTATGTTACCTTAGGTGCTGCCATAAAGCCAGAATGATGTGGATTATGCCATGGCCAGAGGCAGATTCACACTTGTAAAATATGCAAACAAACACACTTTCACTCATTCACTCTCTCTCACTTCTCACTCACCCCCTCTCACATTCACCTTCTTCTCTACTCACTGTAACTCACACTCTCTCACTTACTAGTTCTCACTCCCACTCACGATTACTCACACACACACATATTCATACTCTTTCTCACTCTCACCTACAAACATTACACACTCACCTTTCACATTCACTGACTACGGTGCCTGATGGAACTGCACCAGCAGCACCATTGATAGCTATACCTCTGACTCACTTACAATCCCACTCACAATCCCCAGTAACTCACTCTTTTTGGCACACTCATACTCACTCTTCTTCACTCTTTCCCCCTTACTCACTTTCACTTATTCGGATACACTCTTAAACTCAGATTCTCAGTTTCACTCCTATTGACATTCTCAAATACACTCACACAGTCACTAAATTTCATTCACTCACAGTCACTCACAAACACACTCACAATCACATCCGCACACATACACAGAGAAGTAACTTATCTTTGATTACCTTTCCTGGAGGCATCATGAGAGCAGCAGAAAAGGAATCTGGCACTGGACAGTGGAACTAGCAAGCCATGATTTCCAACAAGGAATCATACAAAGCAGCAAGGCAGGTTTGAAAAGGGGAAGGACAACCTCATTCTCTCTCCCAGCTTCTTGATAGGATGTGAATGAAGCACAACCCTAAAAGAAGCTGGACCAGTGCTTGGGATCCTGCCCCTGCTGCAATTTGGCCTCAGGGATGCACTGATGTGTGCCGCGCCAGTTACATTTTTGCAAATATACTGTACAGCCTGAGGCATGTGCAATATGCCTGCTAAAAAAAAAATTGTGAGGGGGTTGCAGTTGAACTACGCTCCTCACATGCTCAATTCAGACATCCACCTACAGACTGCTGTGCTTTTAAACAGCACTATGTAGCTAGATAGTGCCTCAGCACTTAAGCCCCTCCTTGACTTCCTTTCACAAGGAGCATGTAGAGACTGAGAGGGGTGACCTTCACATTGGCAGTGTTCATGAAATCACAAATGTCATGTCAAATTAAACAAACACCCAGTGTCTGGAGAGGCTAAGGACAGAATGAGGGGCCTCATAGGAGGCAGGGCTTTGCCATGAAGCCCCTATTAAAGAGCTGCTACTGGTGGTGTGACAGTAGTGCTGAGCCGGTTTGCACCTCTCTCTGATAGGTTCTATGTATGCTTCCTTATAGGCAGGCCTATTGTCTCCAGGCTCAGAATACTAGTACAAATTTTATGGACCGTATAATTCCAGGACTAGAGAAACTTGAAGATTGCAAGATATGGTATTTCACCTGGAGTTATTCGTCTGGGTGAATTACTGCATATCGAAATGAGGGCCTTACTATCATACAGATTTTATTGTTGTCTGCAAGGCTTGCTGCAATGCCAGAGATTGATGTACTTTTATACTACACTTAAAACAAATAAATGTTCATCATCCTCATGACTTTAGATAGAGGATAGACAGCGGCCCTCAACCTCCTGGACCTCTCCAAAGCATATGACATGATCCCCCACCCTAACCTCATCCAATGCCTACACAACATCGGTATCAAAGGACTCACACTCTGATGAGTCTGCACCTTCCAGACTGCAAGAACCCAGTCAGTCATCCTGGCACCATACTCATGGAACTCCTGCAACCTCCAGTGGTGGCTGGTATGGAAAGGTGGCAGAGGGGGGGAGGTGAGTGAGGTAGAAAATAAAAAAATAAAGAAAACATACCTGCTGGTCGCGTTGCCAGTCAATGCCTCTTCGCTGCCTCTCCTGCTCGCAGGAAGCACCTGGCTCCCTAAACCAATGACAACACTGCAATGCAGAGTTGTGATTGGTTACCCTAGCCAATCACAATGCTGCATTGCAGCATTGTGTTTGGTCTGAGCAATTTGGATCGGCACTCAGATGGGGACAGGGAGTCTGTGCATATTTCTCACCAGGCTGTGTGATGCAGCCTGGTGAGGAGCAGTCAAAGTGCACATGAATGTTTGGAAGGCCCAAGACAGCCAGTAAAGCATTCATGCGCACTCCTTCCCCTGCTCCCTTCTCTGGCCATCGCATCAGTGATGTCATTTGAGATGTCATCAGTGATGTCATCAGTGATGTCACTGACCATATCATGAATGATGTAATATGTGACATCATCAGCAGTGGATTGCGGGTGCGCGAAATATAGTTAGTACAACTAACTATATAGGAGCAATTTCAATGGTTTTTTAAATGCTAATTCCTAACTGCATATGACCTGAAACCTATGGTTTTTTCAGTGAATTTGCAAGGTTTTTTAAATGCTAATTCCTAACTATATATGACCTGAAACCTATGGTTTTTTCAGTGAATTTGCAAGGTTTTTTAAATGGTAATACCTAACCATGTAAGGCTTGAAACCTATGGCTTTTACAGTGAATATATATATTTAATATAATATATATATATAATTTTTTTTTTCAAGTTTTTTTAATATGATTACAGGGTCCGCGCTCCATGAACGCTCTGAGCTCTTACCCCAACACATTTTTTTAAGTTTCTAAAACATAATATCTACGTTTTTAACGTAGATTTTAAAGGTAGACAATATCTGCTTTAATGTAGAAAATGTTTTTTTAAAACTTTTAACAACAGTATATTACTTTTTGAAGTAGTAACAAATCTTGAGAGGGTAGGTCACACGTGCACGCAATGTAAGAGCTCCGTCCGCGAACAGTAAACGCTCCGAGCTCTTACCCCCCAAAAGTTTTATAAACTTTAAATCGTTATATCTACGTATCCTTTACACAATATAAAGGTACACATTATCTGGGATAATAAAGAACATGTTAATTGAAACTTTTAAAGACCTATATACCTTTATTTAAGCAATTATAAATCTTGCGAGGGTGCGTCCTACGTAAACGCATCGTAAGATTACTTTAGCGCTCCGTAAATAGTGCATGAACGCAACGTAAGCTTACGTAAGCGCTCCGTAAACGCAACATAAGCGCTCCGTAAGCTTATGTCCAACCATGTGACCTTAAACCAAAAGATTTAATTGGTTTATAATACTTCCTACTACAATTATTGAACCCCCCCCCCATGTTCATCGTTCTTCTTTGGCTTTCCGAGAAGCAACACCTTTTTTCTACAGCTCCTAGCTACAGAAAAATACTTCAAAATGGCTGAACATCCAGAGTCTGACCATTCTTCTAATGAAGACTTTGTTGAAGAGGATCCTCACCCAAGTAAGAAGAAGGAGTCCATAGTCTAGAAGTTTTTCAACTTTCCAGAACATCAGAAGAAAGTAAATGCACCACTGGTCACCTGCAAGATCTGTGACACAGTGTTAGCTAGAGGAAATCCTAATAAAAAATATTCATTCGAAACACACAGCATGGAACGCCATGTAAAAAATATACACCCCAACAATTGATGAATGAAAATGAGGAGCCTACCAATGTCTTCTTTGAAATATCAGCAACGTTTATTGAGGCAACTTATTCTGTGGTGGATATTGATCCTATAGATGAAACAAATCATCAAGAACAGGAATATAAACAGATAATAATAATAAGAACAGGAACCACAGATGCAACAATTGTTTTGTGTAAAAAGTTCATTCTTCTACTTCATCTTCAGAAGAGTTTTTTCTTGAAACCCCAGGAACACAGAGAGAGTCCATAGTACGGAAATTAAAAAAAAAACAGAATGAGAGAAAAAGGTAAATGCGCCTTTTGTCACATGTAAAATCTGTCACACAGTACTTTCAAGAGGGAATCCACAGAAACAGTACAGCTTTGGAACTTATAGCATGGAATGCCATGTCCGGAATATACACCCAAACAATTGGAGCAAAGCTGTAATAAAAAGATCATCAGAGGAGCAAGGCTCTACTCCCAGCACTTCTTTTAAACCAACAGCACCACCAATGCAAGCATCAATGGTTGCAAATATCCAACCGGAACTTAAGAATTTCATGATGCAATGCATTCGTTTCCAGAAACGAATGCATTTTGCACAAGAGTCCATTCAAATTATCCTGCAAAAAAACAGGAAGCACAGGTGCATTACCAGGAGCATTTTTTCTTTTCTCTGAAGATTGTCTTCTGGGTGAATCTTCTAATTCAGTCCTCTTGATTGATAAAGTTTGCTTATAAACTCTTTGTTTATGGTTTTGGTAGGCATAATCTATTATGACTTAGCAGATATTTACAATCTGTTGAAAAGAAAAATATGACATATTATAGACCACTACTAACATAGCACATAGCAATTACATTAACTAAACAATATAAACACTAGTTCACATCTCTCTTTGTGTGTCTCATATCACTCACTGCCTGCATCATCTCCCTCTTTGTATGCCTCAGCTCACTCTGACAAGCGCGGAGAATCACGACGCGCGCACTTAGGATCCGGCCTCTCCGGACCCCGCCCGCCTCTGGTCTCTGGTGGTTGGTCGGGCGGACGGCCCAATCGGCATCCGGCTGACCCATTTCCGGTCCGGCGATACCGCGTGACCTGGGGGTCAGGGGTTGGAGACTTCGGGCCTATTTTGGGTCAACTCCCTGTGACTGGGGTCTCTGTTACCGCTATCACTCCTGGATATCTGACTGCTCACGCCGGCACCTGGCCATTCTCGTGATCCTGGCCGGCTTTTGGAAACTCTAGAAGCAGAAGGATCGAGCATCGTTCGCGTAGCCAGGTAAGGGGTTGAGTGCCTCTGGGGGCCTCGTGGGCAGCCGTGAGTCACGGTGGGTGCTGGGACGGGATAGGATTGTCGCTGCCTTACGGGGGCTTACGGCTCTGTGCGGGGATCCTCGTGGTACGGGCTCCTGCCGGGCGGCGTGAACAGTGCTTCGGGGAACGGGAGCATGGAAATCGGGGCACGTTAGGTGCTATAGCAAGGTAGTGCGAAGCGAGATACAGATAGCATGGCGCCAAAAAAGGGAGGACAAAAGCGAAAAGAATCTGAGCCTGAATTGGCACAGATTATGAAATTACTGCTGGAGAAGTTGAGCAAGGAGACTCCCGATAGCGGAGACAATAGCGATTCTTCCCAGGAGGAGCAGCCTGAGGTAGTGGAACGGTGCCACTGAGGGCTGCTTGTCCGCCACTAAAGAAGAAAGCCAAGGCACAGCCTAAAAGAAAAGGGGGAGCCAGGCAGGGGAAGAGCAGGCCTAGCCCTGCCAGGGGGAAACGGGACGAGGGAACAGTAGGTCCCGTCTCCACGCCTCCGTTAGATGCAGAGCAGGTTTACCCTTCCGTTCCCATTCCGAATGTGCCCGCGCCAGTAGACCCAGTGGGCTCAGTTTTGTCCGAGATTAGGGAGGTGCTGAAGGCGTTGGCCCCAGGGGGTGCGGTACCAAACATTACGGTCCCACCGGCCCCACTCTCACCGCAGCCGGTGGCCGCAGTGGCAGCCGCGTGTGATCTGTTAGATAGCTTGCTGGCGTCAGTTTCCACATTAGTGGGCCAATTATCAGCTCCCGAAAAAGTATTAGAGAGAGTGAGCACTGGAGCGGCGGCACTGTGGGTGCCCCCTCAGGCCACGGAACAGGGCGCGTTGCATGACATTCAGAGGTAGTTGGCGCTCTTAGTCGAGTCGTGCAAGGCGTTGCCCAGCGTAGCGATTGGAGCGCATCCCCCCGCGACAGCGATAGCTGTAACATCTACAGGAGGTAAGCCTGGTGACGCTACAGCAAGAACCAGCGTGGTGGGGGCTATTCAGGGAAACGTGTTGTCAGGGATGTTAGCTACACATGTGAGTATGGAAATGCGAGAGAAGATTTGGAAGGGTGCCTACGTAGATATATTCTCCCTGATCAGGCCGAAGAGAAGAGAGGAGGATTACAAGGACAGGGAGGGGAAAGAGCACTCGTACCAAGATCGGAGACCTAGGATTGCGGAAACAATAACGAATTGGCTGTTCGGTTTCCACATTTATGTGACAGTATTGTTAGAAAAAAGGCCAGAGTTGGCTATCCCGTTGGTGTTTTACACCAATAAGATCGTGAAGGCCCAGTCCACTCATGGGGATTCAGCCTGGTTGACATATGATAGGGAGTTTCGCTGGGCGAAGGAGGAGAACCCCTCCATTTGTTGGGATCAGGTTGAGGTCAACGCCTGGTTAGAGAGCGTGAGCAATAGGGAGCATCGGCTAGGCAGCCTTTTCAGACTTCCCAGGGAGGGCCGGGCGAGAAGAAAGGTACATGCTGGGCATTCAAGGGCAAAGGGTGCACATGGCCCCCGGGCAGTGCAAGTTTAAGCACGCATGCGCCTACTGCGGTCACCCGTCCCATCCCGAATCCAAGTGTAACAAGAAATCCAAAGAGCGGGGGGGTACAGTTCCTAAGGATGTCAAGCCCCCCCAGGTCTAATCTGCCATCTCCAGTGGATATTGAAAAATTGATTTTTGGTTGAACAAGTACCCAGACAGGGCAAATGCTAAAATATTGTTTGAAGGTTTTTCCAGGGGATTTCGTATCCCAGCGTCTCATGTTCCTCCGATTAGCCAGTGTAGGAACCAAGTTTCAGCGAGAACCCATCCCTCAGTAGTGGCTACGAAGGTGGAAAAAGAGCGGGCCTTAGGCCGGGTAGCAGGCCCTTTCCCGGCTCCTCCCTGGGAGAACTATGTGTGCTCCCCTCTGGGAGTAGTGCTCAAGAAGGAGCCGGGACAATTCAGGATGATTCATAACTTATCTGCATCAAAGGGTGCATCTGTAAATGATGCCATCGACCCAGCAGTATGCTCAGTGACGTACTCATCCTTTGATGCCGCGGTTCAGAAGGTGAGGGATCTAGGCCGGGGGGCGCTGCTAGCAAAAACAGATATTGAGTCAGCATTTCGCTTGTTGCCTGTGCACCCCGAGGATTACCATTTGCTAGGCTTTCAGGTCCAACAGCAATTTTATTACGACCACCGCGCCTTTGTCAAGGCCAGATCACCCCTCCTGCCAGCCTCTGCTCCAGTTGCCTGCCAGTTCCAGTAGCCCGCTTGCCTGCCAGCACCCTCTGCAACCCAGCCGCCGCTGGGCCGCCCGGATCACCCCTCCCGCCTGCCACGCCTCCCGCGACCTCCTCCAGCACTAGAGCGACCCAGCTGCCGCTGGGCCACCTGGATCTCCCCTCCTGCCGCCTCGCCTGTCTCGCCTGCCCCCGGGCTGAGGCCGCCGCCCAGAGCTCCCGCCGCTGACTCCCTGCGGCCCGCCCACCTCCATCCCATTCGCCGACCCCGCCACCCAGCTGACCCGCCCTCCCAGGCTCCTCACTTAAGGGGCCAGCGGGGGAAGAGCCAGGAGTGACCACCGCGCCTTTGTCAAGGCCAGGTCACCCCTCCTGCCAGCCCCTGCTCCAGCTGCCTGCCAGTTCCAGTAGCCCGCTCGCCTGCCAGCACCCTCTGCGACCCAGCCGCCGCTGGGCCGCCCGGATCACCCCTCCCGCCTCCCACGCCTCCCGCGACCTCCTCCAGCACTAGAGCGACCCAGCCGCCGCTGGGCCGCCTGGATCTCCCCTCCTGCCACCTCGCCTGTCTCGCCTGCCCCCGGGCTGAGGCCGCCGCCCAGAGCTCCCACCGCTGACTCCCTGCGGCCCCGCCCACCTCCATCCCATTCGCCAACCCCGCCACCCAGCTGACCCGCCCTCCCAGGCTCCTCACTTATGACGCCCCCTCAGCGACCGCGCAGCGGACGCGCGCAGCGGGAGCACCGATTGAGCGCCGAAGGTGCGCCAAAGGTAAGCCCGTCTGCGCCCGTCCGCGCCTGGACCGCGCCCAGCGCAAGACCCCCTGGCCCCCGCAGATGCCCGCCCTCCTGCCGGACCTACGACGCCGCCACCCTCAACGCACTCAACACCGGCCGAATCCCGGGATGCTACCGAGCCACCCCGAGACGCACCCACGGACCCTTCAGCTGCCACGCCTGCAAGTTCACCTGCATCCGGACCTGCCCTGCACCAGCACCCGCCAAGCCGAACACCAGCAGCAACCACCTCAAGTGCATCCTGATCAACACCCGCTCCGTCCACAGACACGCCATCGAACTCTGGAACCTCCTCGACACCACAGCTCCTGACGTTGCCTTCCTCACGGAAACCTGGATGAACGCCTCCTCAGCGCCCGACATCGCCATCGCCATCCCAGAGGGATACAAGATCATCCGGAGGGACCGCGCCAACCAGACCAGAGGAGGAGGCATCGCCATCATCCACAGGAACACCATCCGCATCACGACCAACACCGACGACACCCTGACAACCGCCGAACACCTACACTTCCAGATCCACACCGACCACAAGACCACCCTCAGAGGCACCCTGATCTACCGACCACTGGGACCACGCACACCATTCAGCGAAGACATTGCAGACTTTATCAGCCCGCACGCCCTCCCCTCCGCTGACTACATCCTCCTCGGGGACCTCAACTTCCACCTGGAGAACAACAACGACCGCAACACCACCACCCTGCTTGACAACCTCGCCAACCTCGGACTCAAGCAGCTGGTGTCCACCCCCACCCACCTCGCCGGACACACACTCAACGCCGTCTTCTCATCCAGCAAAGACATCGCCTTCAGCCACGCCACTGGACTCCACTGGACGGACCACAGCTGCGTCCACTTCAGCTTCAAAAAGAACACGACCCACCACCACCAGCAACAGGTCGCTCGAAGAAGCTGGAACAAGATAACAGCCGACCAGCTCGCCGCTTCCCTGAGCCAGCACACTACCGCCAGCTCAGCGAACCCCAGCCTCAAGCTCGCCACCCGGAAGCACCATCAACTGATCCACGCCACCAAGAAAACAGCATTCAAGGACCGGCTGGACAACAACGCACACAACTGCAAGGAACTCTTCAACATCGTGAAAGAGCTCTCCAACCCCAACGCCGGAAACAACGACATCACCCCATCGCAAGTCCTCTGCAACTCCCTTGCCTCCTACTTCCACAACAAGATCGCTGACATACACAACAGCTTCAGCACACACACAACGCTCCCCACGACTGCACCAACGCCTCCCACCACCACCCTCAGCGCCTGGACCCCGATCAACACAGAAGACACCATCCGCACTATGAACTCTGTCCACTCCGGATCTCCGACCGACCCCTGCCCTCACCACGTCTTCAACAAGGCCGACGCTGTCATCGCACCCCACCTGCAGGACATCATCAACACCTCCTTCGACACCGCCACCTTCCCTGAGAGCTGGAAGCACGCCGAACTCAGCGCTCTACTAAAGAAACCAACATCGGACCCCACCGAACTCAAGAATTACCGCCCCATCCGTTTCCAGCCAAAGTCATCGAGAAGACCGTCAACAAACAGCTGGCCGCCTTCCTCGAGACGAATGGATCCCTTGACCCCTCACAGTCTGGCTTCCGAGCCAACCACAGCACCGAGACCGCCCTCATCGCTGCCACCGATGACATCCGAGCCCTGCTGGACAACGGAGAAACAGCGGCCCTCATCCTCCTAGACCTCTCTGCGGCATTCGACACTGTCTGCCACCGCACCCTAGTGCAGCGCCTCAGCAACGTCGGAGTCCAGGAGAAGGCACTGGAATGGATCATCTCCTTCCTCGACGGAAGAACACAGAGAGTCCGCCTACCACCGTACAAGTCAGAGGCCACCGAAGTCATCTGCGGCGTCCCTCAAGGATCCTCGCTCAGCCCCACCCTTTTCAACGTCTACATGAGCCCCCTCGCGGCCATCGCATGCCAACACAACCTCAACATCATCTCCTACGCTGACGACACCCAGCTGATCCTCTCCCTGACCAACGACCGCGCCGCCGCCAGAGCCAACCTTCACGAAGGGATGAAAGACGTAGCCGAGTGGATGACGACCAGCCGCCTGAAACTGAACTCTGACAAGACGGAAGTCCTCATCCTGGGCTCCTCGCCCTCTGCCTGGGACGACTCCTGGTGGCCCCCCGCCCTGGGCACCGCACCCAAACCGACAGACCACGCACGCAACCTAGGCTTCATCCTGGACTCCTCCCTCTCCATGACCAGACAAGTCAACGCCGTCTCCTCGTCGTGCTTCAACATCCTGCGCATGCTACAGAAGATCTTCCGGTGGATCCCCACTGAGACCAGGAAGACGGTCACCCAGGCCCTCGTCACCAGCCGTCTGGACTACAGCAACGCCCTCTATGCCTGAACCACCCCCAAGCTCCAGAAGAGACTCCAGCGGATCCAGAACGCCTCTGCCAGACTCATCCTCGACATCCCCAGACGCAGCCACATCTCCGGACTTCTGAGAGACCTGCACTGGCTCCCCGTCAACAAGAGAATCACCTTCCGTCTCCTCACCCACGCACACAAAGCCCTACACGACCAAGGCCCAAGCTACCTCAACAACCGCCTCAACTTCTACGCTCCCAAACGCCATCTCCGATCAGCCAGCCACACCCTCGCCGCCGTCCCCCGCATCCGAAGAGCGACAACAGGAGGAAGGTCCTTCTCCTACCTGGCCACCAAGACCTGGAACTCCCTCCCGACTGACCTGCGCCTGACCCAAGACCACCTCTCCTTCAGGAAGAAGCTCAAGACCTGGCTGTTCGAGCAGCAGCGGCACCCCCTCCCCCATGTGCCTTGAGACCCTCCGGGTGAGTAGTGCGCTTTATAAATGTCTTTGATTGATTGATTGATACGACAAATGTATGCCTATGGGTTGTGCGGTCTCCTGCAAGTACTTTGAGACCTTTAGCTCCATGCTGCAGAGGGTGTTTTCGCAAAAGTCAGGATGTACAGATGTGGTGCATTACTTAGACGACTTCATGGTGATGGGCCCCGCGTCTTCAGATGCCTGCACTTTGGCCCTGAGTCAGCTGGTGGCTATGTTGAAGGAATTCGGAGTGCCGCTGGCACCAAGCAAAACAGTCGGCCCTGACACGTGCATGTCCTTCCTGGGCATCGAAATTGACACGGTAGCGGGGGAATGTAGATTGCCGAATGATAAAATAAGAGCTTTTTCCCTAGCCATCGAGGTAGCCTTGGTGTGTCTGAAGGTGACGTTGCATCAGTTACAGGTACTTGTGGGTTAGCTGAATTTTGCTTTGCACATCATCCCCATGGGGCGCCCTTTCTCGAGGTCTATAGCCAGAGCGATGGTAGGTCTTACCCAGAAGCATCATCAGGTGCGATTAAAAGCAGGGGTTAGGGAGGACCTCAAGGTGTGGCGTGACTTCCTGACGGATTTCAACAGGTGGGTAGTTTGGCCCGCGCCGCCGTTGTCCAGTGTTGAGCTTGGCCTATACACCGATTCAGCCGGGAGCGTTGGTTTTGGGGCGATCTTGGGCCCCTCCTGGTGCGGGGCGGTCTGGCCAACGGAGTGGCACTCTGCAGGCTTGACAAGGAATTTAGCTTTCCTAGAACTTTACCCATTTGGGTGGCAGTTACGGTCTGGGCGGAGTGCTTCAGGGACAGGGCAGTGACCTTCTGGTCGGATAACATGGCGGTGGTTCAGGTTATGAATCGTCAAGGGGCGACTTGCCCACATGTGCTGAGGTTGTTGAAGCTGTTGGTGTTGGCATGCTTAAAATAGAATTTAACTTTTAAGGCTGCGCATATACCTGGTGTTGATAACCATGCTGCTGACGCTTTGTCTCGTTCCAAGTTGCAGGTCTTCCGGAGGTTCCACCAGCAGGCGGAAGAGTGCATGGCGACGTTCCCTACATCACTGTGGAAAATTGGGGCTGGTAGGTGCTGCTCTGAGTAATCGCACCAAACGTGCCTATCAGTCACAGTTTAATGTTTACAGATCATTTGTGGAGCAGACAAGAGATGCGAGGATCTTTTCTACTGAAACGATTTACGCCTTTTTACAGGTCCTGCGGGATCAGGGCAAAACAGTGTCCTATACTAGGGCCTCTCTTTCAGCGATAGGCTTCTTTGCTAAACTGGCAGGGGAGCGGGACCCTGGGGCTTCATTCTTGATCAGGAAGGCCTTAGCAGGATGGGCCAGATTAGATGGGCCACGGCGGGACTGTCGTAGGCCTTTGGATCTCCCGACCTTGATTGATATTTTGGGGGTGCTGCCTGTTATTTGCCAGTCACCGTTTGAGGGAACCATGCTGGTGGCAGCCTTCTGCCTGGCCTTCTACGGGGCCTTTCGCTTGGGTGAGATAGTTGGGGCCTCCAGAGTAGACCATGGGGGGGGGGCTTGCAGTTCCAGGATGTCTCCCTTTCCCCGGGGGGCTTAGTATTGCGGTTGAGATGGTCCAAGACCAACCAAACAGTAAAGGGGGTCACCATCCATTTTCAGCCAGCCCTGGGGATAGCTGCCTGCCCCGTATCCCGTATGCAGGCGTACCTGGCCCGACGCCCAGCAGGGGGGTCTGCTCTTTTCGTCCATGAAAACAGGGACGATACCAGTTTAAGGCAGTATTTGGTTTGGCTCTGGGGAATCTGGGTCTGGGAGCAGCGGGCTACTCTTCACATTCCTTTAGGATTGGCGCCGCAACTTTGGCGGCTGGGGCTGGTCTCGCCCCCAACACTGTAAAAGGCATAGGTCGCTGGACGTCTGGGTGCTATAAGTGATATGTAAGGCATGAATTGTTGTGAAAACATATGTGTGCAGTGGCTAACGGCTCCATCTCTCTCCTTTCTGATTAGTATGCCCGCTTCCATGGTATGGGTACTCGGGCACTCATTTGTGCATCGCGCAGCGGTGTGCTTGCAGCGAAGAGAGGTGGTGAAACCGGCCGCATTGGGCGAGACCGAATTCGTATGGCATGGCGTTGTAGGGATGCGAATCCAACGCTTGAGGTGGATCATCGAGGAGCTCAGGGCACGAGAGCACATATCGCCTGACTGGATTATCTTGCATTTGGGAGGCAACGACATGGTCGACAGAGGGCGCTTGTCCGTCAACGAGGCCCTACTGGCAGAGTTTGCCTGGTTGGGGCATAAGTTTCCATCAACGAAGATTGTCTGGTCAGGCATGATATCACGCAGGGCATGGGGCCCAGGAGTGCGTCCTAGGTCTTTGAACGTCTCAGTTAGGTGATTGAACGGCGAACTAGCAAGGTTGTGCTCAGTGAAGGGCCGCTTGCGCTACCTCCATCACCGCATGATTTCCGGAGAATTGATGTACCACCAGGATGGTGTGCATTTGTCGGACTTTGGACCAGATACTTTTATCCGAGAACTTTGGTCATTTATTCTGAACGCAGGTGGGGGGGGTGTCAGACCTTTGGGCCTTGGCCACCCTTGTGGCGGAGAAGAGATCTGCGATCAGTAACCAGTGGCTAAACAAAATGGATGGGAGCCTGCCTGCTGGGCTCCATAGGCCATCTCTGAGGGGGGATATGGCAAGCTCTCCACTGGGAGGAAGTGACCACCAGCTGGGGATGCTAGGGCGACAGATTTCGAGCCTCCCGGGCGACCCTGGGCAGCCTGGTGGTCGAGAGGTGGGCCCCGGTAATGGCGGACAAGGATCGGAGGGCGGGACCCACCACTCTAAGGGACAGGTGCACGGCACCTGGCGTAGGGTACCCAGTTGCGAGATGCGAACTAGATGGTGTTCCTCCCTTAGGGTTGGGAAGGTGATGGAGCATGATATGCTCATAAATGTAGTTATGAATGTAACTTTTAAATATTAGATATGCATGTTATTTGCTTGTCATGTTTATACAATGTTGTGATTAAACATGGCCTTTTTAACCCCACCTGAATCTCTTGGTGATTTCAAAATGTGGGGATCTTGCATGTCTAGGATAGTTGGGCGGCGGGGGAATATCTGGAGGGTACGGGTCCTATGACAAGCGCGGAGAATCACAACGCGCGCACTTAGGACCCGGCCTCTCCGGACCCCGCCCACCTCTGGTCTCTGGTGGTTGGTCGGGCGGACGGCCCAATCGCCGTCCGGCCGACCCATTTCCGGTCCGGCGATACCGCGTGACCTGGGGGTCAGGGGGTGGAGACTTCGGGCCTATTTAGGGTCAACTCCCTGTGACTGGGGTCTCTGTTCCCCCTATCACTCCTGGATATCTGACTGCTCACGCTGGCACCTGGCCATTCTCGTGATCCTGGCCGGCTTTCCGAAACTCCCACCCACCCGTCCCTCAGATAAATGGTTTGGGGGTCGTTCTGCGGAGAAGAGACCTGCGATCAGTAACCAGTGGCTAAACAAAATGGATGGGAGCCCACCTGCCGGGCTCCATAGGCCAGCTCTGAGGGGGGATATGGCAAGCTCTCCACTGGGAGGAAGTGACCACCGGCTGGGGAGGCTAGGGCGACAGATTTCGAGCCTCCCGGGCGACCCTCGGCAGCCTGGTGGTTGAGAGGTGGGCCCCGGTAATGGCGGACAAGGATCGGAGGGCGGGACCCACCACTCTAAGGGGCAGGTTACGGCAGCTGGTGTAGGGTACCCAGTTGCGAGATGCGAACCAGATGGTGTTCCTCCCTTAGGGTTGTGGAAGGTGATGGAGCATGATATGCTCATAAATGTAGTTATGAATGTAACTTGTAAATATTAGATATGCATGTTATTTGCTTGTCATGTTTATACAATGTTGTGATTAAACATGGCCTTTTTAACCCCACCTGAATCTCTTGGTGATTTCAAAATGTGGGGATCTTGCATGTCTAGGATAGTTGGGCGGCGGGGGAATATCTGGAGGGTACGGGTCCTATCTCCTTCCACCATCTCTCTGTTTGTATGTGTGTGTCATCTCAATCCCTGCCTACACCATCTGTCTGTTTGTGTGTGTGTCTCACCTCACTCTCTGTGTCTAAAACAATTTACCATTCTAAATGTTTTTTGGTTGAAATGTCTGGCTTTAATTTTTTTGACAAGGAACACACTGAGTGTGCTTTCTAATACTGCAAACAGCACTCTCTCTATATTACTAATCTTTAAAATCGCTTTTGAAAATGTACAATAGTGTGAAACACACACCAGATTTTCTGAAGCAGAATCCCTGAACTGCAGCTCAGACACTGGGAACAGACACTGGAAACAGAAATGGCAGTTTCCCACTAATTCTTCTCACTTATTTCTGCTCATAACCAATGAAATGTCTTCCCACACTATTTCAAAACTAAACTAACATTTCAATTAGTTCTACATTTCCACACTTTCAAACTCACATAATATTCACCCATCCCCCTACTGCTCATTCAACCTGTTACCATGGTAACTCCCACCTAGGGAAGAACAGAGTTTAAAAGTTCATCATACTATGCTGCAAATGAATCCAGCAAGGTTGTTAGAGCTTTCAATATAACAGCTGATCATGTGCAATGTTCCTTTCGATGACCTTTTCTGAACCATTAGAATTGCTTCTTTTAAAAAACAAAACTATGCACCTTAATATGCTCTTTTGCATTTTCAGAAAGCACCAATCATTTCTTAAGCTTCAAGTGCAGTGAATGTCCTCCTCTTTTTTTTCTAAACTGCAAGCTTTCCAACTGCCATTTCATTTACAGCCCTCATCTGAGTACAACCAGATCTGCCTTGAACATGCTTTCAGTATGGTTTGTAGGACACAGTTTTGTATTCTGGTCTAAAAGGTATGCAACAAACAGAGGAATTTTAAACCTTGATTTACCAAATGTGGATATTTTATGGATTGGCCAGTGAGGATTGAGATGTCACCAATTTATACCATTGGTGAAATCCTTCATGCATCTCCCACACCCTGACTTCATAATTATGCACTGTGGTGGAAATGACTTATGCACTTTAACTGGGGTTTGTCTGGAAATGCTATCAAAGGACATCTTTGGACAATTGATGTCACTTTTTCCTCAAACTGCCTTTGTCTATTCCAATATATGCCAAAGGCAAAAATGGAATTGGTCCAATCAATTCTGTCCGCAGATTGAGAAAGCAAGGAAACATGTAAATAAATCTGTTTATTTTAATACAGTTCCTTCTCGTCTGCAATGCTATTTGCAAAAAACGGAATTCAAGACAACCGTGCGAGCTGCCCAACTCACCTCAGGGTCATGCAGGGTCAGCCATGGCATGCCGAGTATTAGACAGAACTGAGGTGCTGCGATCAGATCAAACTGAATATACTCGTAATGATCTGTCCCAAACTGCATTAAAAGAGGTAGTTTGTGGGTATTGACTGGTCCTGAAGACAGAGCAGATCTGTCCACTGCTTTCACATATTCGGGTTTCTTCTTCTTTTCCCAAGGAATACCCATGGTTGACGCATAGTCTTGATCCGTATAGTTTCCCGTGGCCCCGGAATCCACCAAGGCATCCATTGTCTTCCTACTTTGGGATCAAGCCACAAGGAGATGTTTACGTTTAGATGGGCCACTGCGGGTAGTAGGGTATTCTCGATTATTGAAGAGTTCGATTTAGAGTTACGTTTTTCGCCCGACCCAGTGATCTCTGCCTGGTCTGAGCTCTTCAGTTTTCCGTCATCTCCTTGGTTCCCATGACCACGTGTCTGCTCGGAGGTGTGCTTCTTTCGGATATTTGGGCACGAGCCCTGCATTTGCGGATAAAGTATCCGCCTTTTCCGCAGTATAAGCAGAGCTTCATCTTCTACCTTTTCTCCCTTTCTTCCGGAGTAAGAGGACCTTTAATCCCCCCAATCTGCATAGGCTCAGTTCCGTCTATGGTCTTGGGGTGTTCTTCGGCTGGAGGTTTTGGTCTTGTATACCATCCACATGTTTCTCCTCTGTTCTTGTCACCTCGTCTTTCCAGTAACCGGTGGTCTAAAAGGATAGTGAGGTCGATCATCTCTTCACAGGTCTGGGGTAATTGGACCACTTGTGATAGAACGTCCTTCAGTTCTTCCCTCAATCCCTGATAAAACAGGGTTGTTCTTTTTTCCTGAGGCCAATCAGTTTCCACCACTAGACGGTTAAAGGAGGTAATATAGGTTAATAAGTCCTGAGACCCCTGTCGTAAAGTAAGAAGTTCTCAGTCTAGGGTCAACATATGTGATTTCCTATCAAAGAGTTTTCTCATTTTGAGACAAAAGTCTGAGAACCTGTGTAACACAGGGTCGTTTGGTTCCATCAGGGGTATCATCCAGCTTGCAACCTTACCACCCATATATGACATCAGGAACGCAGTTTTTGCTGCTTCATCCTGGAAAACAGAAGGTTTGCACAAGAAGTGGAGTCTACATTGATTCAAAAAGGTTTCAAACTTCTTAGGGTCACCATAGAAATGTTCAGGTGGAGCCAAGGGGATCCCAGTATTTTGAATCGCATGGACGGTAGGTGTAGAATCAGAGGCATGTGAGGGACTAGGAGTGGCTGCAAAGAAACCACCCCCTGATGTGGTAGAGGATACAGGAGGTGGGGCTATTTGCCCTGGAGCAGGAAGGGTTGCCTTTCTTATGTATGAACCTGCTCCTGGGTTTCTACGTGAGAGACCGGCTACCTCCCTTCGTAAAGTATTCATATCTTTTCTGAGATCCTGATTCTCTAATCTAGAGGTTTGAACCTCCTGCTGTAGCACCGTCAGGCTCTCTAGCAATGAGGTCAAGGCCGCGTTGGTGTCCATAGTCCAGGCTGGGCATCTAACTTGGGCTTGTCAATCTGTCCGGAATGGTCCAGCCCAAGATAGAAAGTAAGCCACTAACCTCGTCATAATCAGCCAGCGGGGAGCACAGTCTGAAGAGAAGCCTCCCGATTCCCCAGAACGGAACTCCCCGCAGTAGGATGAACACTACTCTGGAAAATAGCTCCCCGGGGAAAAGCAAAGGGGACAAAATAACAAAAGGGCACTTGCTGGGATTGCTTGCTTCCTAGGTCTGGTCTAGGAGACGGTAATTCCATGTACGTGAGCAACTGCAGAGAGACACAAGAAAGAGAGTCCACTGTAAAGGGAACAGAACAATACACAAACACACTCTATATAAAGAACAACACCTAGACACTTTCAACAAACCCAGTAATGCTAATCCATGGGTTGGTTTTCTTGATGCAGCTGTATCTCAAATGAAACCATAAAGAATAGATAGCTTTATCTTGACAACTGATAAATAAACTGCCATCAATTCAAAACATGGTTCAAGGATTGTTCTCCTTAAAGTATGTAGTAGTTCAAAGGAAAAAAAAGAAACAACACAAAAGAGAGGACACAGCTTGTGTACACTATCCTGATCAGCTGCCCACTCCAATAATTGTGAACCACTATATAGAGGAGGGCTGGGGAATCCACCTGCATACAATATCCAGGTAAAAATGGTAGCTTGGCTCAGCGTACAAAACAATAAGTCAGAGCACCTACCTGAAAGTCTCGTGCTAACGATTGTTCTCAATATTCCCAACAAATATATCTTTGCTGGGGGAAATGAAAAAGAAAGTTTTACCGGCTCTAGAGTGAAGAGTCCTCGGCATGGTTTCATTCCCTGAATACCCTGGTGAGATTTCTGTGTTTAAGCAACATACTCTGCCAAGGTCACAGTCTTCCGACCTCCAAATGCGGGAAGAAAAGCGTCTGCTTCCCTGAAAACCACAAACCAAGTCAAACGCGATCCGGCTCCACTCGAATTACAGCATTCGGGATGCCGGCTTCATCGAAGAAAAGAAAGAGAACCGGCTACTCGCGGTGTGAATAACACCGCGATACCGGCCAGGGACAGAACGAAGTAAAAACAGGAATCCTAGCGGGAAGGAAAGCGTCCACGCTTCCCCGCAGGAACAAACAGGCAACGTGGTGAGGCTTCCTCTCCGGACTGAATTTGAACTCGGTTGATTGACAAGCACTCTCCATGTCAAGAGGAGGTGTTTATAAGGCAGGTTCAGCCCTCTTTGTCTTTCCTCATTACTGCTGGCTCCCACTGCATTCTGGGAGTTGTAGTGCGGTGGTTTCTCGATCTCACACACAGATGCCCATGCCCACAGGAGGATTTGTATGGGGATGTGTGTGTGGGTGTTAAGGATTTCCTTCCTAGAATCGCTACAAGGTATTGCACAAAACTGTGGCATCTTCGTGGATAACTATGCAGGGCAGGATTCATTATGGCATGAGGCTCCTGTCACAAAAATTAAACCTCAACAGGAAGCACTTACTGATATAGCAGGTGCCCGAGTTGCAACGTTTTAATCAGCCCAAAACATTAGTGAGCACGGTCAAGACTGGGCAAGTGTGCTTTAACCCCATATCTGCTGTTGACAATTAGCTGTAATACTCGAGGGAGGTCTTTGAATCCCTGAGTTTCTCGAGCGCAACCCCCATGTAGTTCCTGTGACCAGGAGGCTGCTTTCTCCACACCTGCTGTCCTGCTCGCTCTCTGACCCTTTATACACGAGAGGCATGTTGACATGCATAGAAGCCCCGCACCACACAATAGCGGTATCAAACGTATTTCCGACCTTTCCCAACTATGATGGACAGCTCACTCACGGGACCTCGGCGCCTTTTGGCGCGGTGGCAAAGTTACAGGCACACATGGTAAGTGGAGATAAATCTTCTGGCCCTTTACACAGCTGCAGCGTAGGAAAAGCACTATACATTTACCCAACAAGGTAGCACTTACTGGATTAGGCAGTAGAAAGTACACTAGTGTAAATCACAAAATAAACCGTGATTTCGCTGGAAAATCCGTGAATTCGCGGATTTGTTTGCGATTTTGCGCAAATTAGCGGACCGCAGATCCGCAAAATGCGCCCATACTTACTGTAAAGTGTGACATTGTACCAGTTTGTCCCTCAAGCTGTACTCTTCTATAGGTGATGCTGGGCCTCTCCTTTACCAAGTGTCTGTTGGTGGGATCACTGGAGAGAAAATCCCAGTGTTTGGTTGGAATGTGTTTGTCTTAGCACTTCTGTTGTACGTGAGGATAATCCTAGTGTTATTCTCCAGGTCACTACTGTCCTTCTCAGGGTCTGGTTGTGTAAACAATGTATCCTTTCTCTGTACTTGCTCAACCTTTCTGATAGCTTTGTTTAGTACCCACTGGGGATCTACCCTCTTCCTGAAACTTGCGGTCATGGTTTGCATTTCTTCCAGAAAGGCAGTGTTAGTGCTGCAATTATGGTTTGCCCTCAGCAGATCCCTGTAAGTTATACTCCATTTCAGGGGTTCTGGGTGGCTGCTGAGGGCATGAAGTAAAGTGTTGCCTGCTGAAGTCCTTAAGAATCAGTTTGGTCTGGACAGTGTCTCCCTTGACTTCAACTTTGACTGAGTTTTTGCTAACTGTTCTGGTGAAGATGATGTTACGAGTGTAGTTATTGAGCTTATCAATAATGCAATTGACCTCATCTTCCTTTCCCTTCCACACAATAAATATGTCATCAATATAAAGAATGACCTGCTCAACCTCAGGAAAGTTGGGATTGTCCCCAGAACAGATTGGCAAAGCTCGGGGTGAAGCAAGTCCCATCGCAGGCCCCAATATCTGCTTGTGTAGGTTCCTGTCAAACAAGAAGATGTTATTGGTGAGATAGAATCTAATCATCTCTAAGACCATGGAAGTATGCATTTTAAACCTTATGTGTCTGGTTTGCAAAAATTGTTTACACACATCTATACCTTGATCATGTAAAGTGAGTTTACATCCAAGGTAACCAGCAAAAAGTATTTTTCCCAGTGTAAGCCTTCTAATTTGCTTAGGAAGTCTTTGGTGTCTTTACCATGGGATGGCAGATTACTCACAAAATCCAGTAAAAAATTATCCACGTATTTGGAGATATTCTCAGTGGTACTCCCTTTGGAAGATACGATGGGTCACCAGAGGGATTAACTTTATTTTTTACCGGATGTGTGGGTAATCTCCCATCCCACGTGGGTGGAGGAAGCACAATTAAATGCATTGTGGGAATTTGACTCATTGTGTGATCAAGGCAGGGGATCCTGTCGAAACGCGTCATAGCCTTTGAAAATATGCTAATAAAATCATTTGGAGGAAATACCTTTGACGTTGTATCGGATTCTGGTGGAGATATATATATTTTTTCTTGTTAGGGGGTTGAGGGGTCTGCAATAGAGCACTGTGTATGTGGATACCAGTGTGCTTTCCTCATTTGACATCGGAGAAAATACGCTGATAGTTATTTAAATATATATATATATATATATATATATATATATATATATATATATATATATATATATATATATATATATATATATATATATATATATATCTCTCTCAAAGAGTCCCTTCACCGAAAAGACCAAAGGACACAGCGGGGATACCAGGTAATCGTTTTATTTCACCGCAGTTCAGGCATAATGCATTTCGGCGTATTTTTTGCCTTCCTCAGATGCCTTTCTTTGCCTAGGAATTCACTCTTTCCCTCTTGAGGATATCACATGGTGCTCCAAATGGTTGGAGTGTAGCCGGCTCCGCAGCTGTGGTCCGTTGTTTCCTGGACTCAACATCCCAGCATGCATTTTGGGGCAATCCAAAAAGCGGGGCAATATAGCTCTTCAATGCGCGCTGCTGTACCATATCAAAAGAAGGAAGGGCAGGTATGAGCCCAGTGAGTCCCGGCCATCAACGTGTCAACGGTCACCGCGGGTCCCCAACCCCTCAACCCCAAGAGCAGTTGCAGGCAGGGCCGTGACGGTGTGATACAGTGAACCAACATCAATGTCAATGACGGATTGCAGGTAGCAGCAGCCACTTGTCCACAAAGCTCCTGTGATGGGCCAGCAAGCTACCAATATCTTGATGCAAACTGCCACGATGCCTTAACTTGTTGCAGGCCACTTGTGAGGAAGGTCCTCTGTTGTCACGCGCCAAGGCTATGGCTCATGAAAATATATAAAAGAGTCCCTTCACTGAAAAGACCAAAGGACACAGTGGGGATACCAGGTAATCTTTTTATTTCACCCCAGTTCAGGCATAATGCATTTCGGCGTATTTTCTGCCTTCCTCAGATACCGTTCTTTGCTTAGAAATGTATTCAGTTACTCTTGAGGATATCACATGGCACTCCAAATGGTTGGAGTTTAGCAGGCTGCACCTTTAATTGTTTGCAGCTTTGATCCATTGTTACCTGGACTCAGCATCCCAGCTTGCATATTGAGGCAATCCAAAAAGCGGGGCAATATAACGCTTCAATGCGCGCTGCTGTACCATATCAAAAGAAGGAAGGGCAGGTATGAGCCCAGTGAGTCCCGGTCATCAAGGTGTCAATGGTCACCTTGGGTCCCCAAAGCCTCAACCCCAAGAGCATATATATATATATATATATATATTCACTGAATTATGTAATATGTGACATCATCAGCAGTGGACTGCGGGAGCGCAAGTTATAGTGAGGAATTTCAATGGCTTTGTACGGGTGATATGTCCTGCTATTTATAACACCTCTGTTTTTTTCAGTGAATTTCAAAGGTTTTTTCAATAGCTAATTCCTAACTATAACATGTCTGAAACCTATGATTTTTTCAGTGAATTTCAAAAGTTTATTTAAATGCTAATTCTAAACTATAACAGGCCTGAAACCTATGGTTTTTTCAGTAAATTTCAAAGGTTTTTTCAACGATAATTTTTAAATGTATTAATTGTTATATTTATTTTTTCATTTTTTTTAATATGTTTTTTTAATCTATTTATTTTTAGATATCTTATTTCTTTAATTACATTACACATTTTTAATTTAATCTTTTTTTATAAATAAAAGAAAAATATTAAATTTTATTTTTTTATATTTTTTAAAATGTATTTATAATATTTTCTTTATTGTTTTTATTTAAAAAATCATTTGTGGGAGTCGCGCACCCAAAGGGCACCTTACTCGACTATTGCGCGACACCTAGCCACCATTTTAGGATTGTAGTGTAGGTGTGCGATGGGTGCGTATTTTCCTGCGCAATTTCTATGCGACCCGTACGAAACTTCAAGCGCATACGCGACATATACGGATTACGATACACAACACTCGTGCGTTTTCCTGTGACGTCATCTACGTGTTCGACGCGAGGGAGCGCGACTTCCGTGAAATTTTTTAATGTGTAAAAAGATATATATATATATATATTTAATATAAATATTAAGGCAAGACATTATCAGAGCTAATCAAAAAAATTATATTCTTTTAATTTTAATAAACTTATATTACTTAAATGCAATTTTGTGAAGTTGCGCTTGGTGTGTGCTGCGTGTGTGCACCCTAAGCAGACCCCATGTGACCAGAAAAAAAGAGATTTGATTGGTTCATAACACTTCCTATTCTAACTATTGAAGAACCCCACCCATTTCAATCACTCTTCTTAGACCTTCCTTGGGAGAAGACCTGTCCTGAGAAGAACCTCACTTTTTGTTCATTGGAGACCTGAATTTCTTTTTTGGAGAGAAAAATGGCTACACCACTGGAAGAATCATCTGCTTCTGATCCTTCTGTTGCTGAAGAATTTCTACCAGATGCACATCCATCGTATGGATATTTTTTACTTTCTGGAGGGACAAAAGAAAGTTAAAGCCACCAAGGTGACATGCAAGATTTGCCAGGCAGTGTTATCCAGAGGAGATCCTAACAAAAAAACTCCTGTGGCACTGCTAGTATGCGCAAACACCTCCAATCCCTGCATCCTGTGAACTATCCTCACGAAGAATGCAGAAGACTGCCCCAAAATGCACCACCACCAGCAGCAATATCAAGTACCTCTGGGGCATCACCTTCAACATCGCCACCAGACATACGTCTACAATTTGAGAAAGTTAAAATGAACAGCGTGAAGTGCAATAGTTTAATTTGTAATGGGGAGAAATCGGTAGACCTAGTTTGCAGGGCAATCGATAACCATCAATGCTAGTTTTTTTTCCCTCAAAGTTCATGGTTTTGTTTGTCCTGTTGACTTTTTTCTTCTTTTAAAAAAAAAAACAATCAAAAAACTTTCAAAAAATCAAAAACAAATGTAAAACTACAACAAAAAAGAAAAGCTATTTTCAGAATTAACTACTCTTGTTAAAAAAGAGCTAAATATGTATGCTAGTGTGTGAAAGTTTAGATGAATGTATGCGTAGTGCATAATTGACTGAAAGAATGCATTTGTGGGGTATGATGAATGTATAAGTGCAGAACTATAAGGAAGTGCTGCAGCATGACACTGTAAACTATTTAGCTACAGCATGCTGTGGTACTTACGAAGCACAGGGATGCAACATATGTAAATAAATATGTTGCAAGTCTGTGCTTCCCTCTGCACTGCTGCTTAAACTGCAGCCATGTGGTGACACAGGCACCCTTGCACAATGGTGCAAGGATATCTTTGTCGTGTGGGTTTTGTTTTTGTGCAAAAAGACACACCTTCTTGCACAAAAACAATCTGTGAAGGCATTTTTCTCCTGCAATGTATGCTGTGCATTTTAGCATACATTCAAAGAGAAAAAATGAGGAGAAATTAAACAATTTCTCCTTGTTGTGCCTTGCCAAACCAATTGGAGGATGGTGCAGCATTCACACACATGTCCAGATTTATGATTTTTGATAAATCTGGAGATGTGTCTTGTTCTATGAGTGCTCTGTGCAAACATGCACAGCAACACCTATAGAACGCCCTTTCAACGCAAAGTGGTGTGCATGATGAGGTCATATTTACATGGACAAGAAAAGGTACACACAGTACCTTTTCCTCTCTTTGTAAATATAAAAGACTGTTTTGAGCTATAACTATGTTACAAAAAGTGACATATTGTTGGCATAGGATGTTTCTAAATTTGCCCCATAGGTGTTTAGGTATTAGCAGACTATTACAATAAGAACATATTGCTAGTTAATTGTTTGAAAAATTGCCTGAGAGTGACATGAGGTAAGCACAGCCTTATCTCTCCAAGGATGCTCCAAAAAGAATGTTTGAAATGATTGTGCTTCTTCAATAGGTGCAATGTGAAATATACTGAACCGATCAAATCTTTTTTTTCACGTCACATGATATCCTATAACAGTGAGATTCCAAAACTACATAGGTAATTTTCAAGACAGTATTAATAGTTAGTAGCTTCTTGCAGATCTACTGCGTCCATCTCCCCATTCTTCACCTGTCTGCAAACACAGGTCATTGTGCATTTTAATACTTAGTTAAACTTATCTTCCCAGTAATAGAAATAAAAAACGCTACACATTTTATTCAGTTGTTTTTTTATATTCTAAATTGCTGAAACTTTTATATTTTAGAATCAGGATCTGTGAAAGAAAAGAAAAAATACAGTTATAAAATATAATAATATATTTTTTACAACACAGCATAATTTTAACATTTTACAAAGTATTTTCTTTGCCTTTTTTGCTATTCTCGGAATATATTGAATTTCACTAGGAACAGTGATTTCAATCGTACTCATCACATAACAGCGGGCACAAAAAAACAATCAATAAGATTGTTTAAAAAAATACAAGACTACATCCTCAATAATATACTATAGAATACAAATCATACATATATACAATGCTTATCCTAAGAAAATGTTATACTTACATTTATAAACACTGTAAATATCGTTTTTTAAAAATATACGCTGATACAATGTGCAAGAAAAAGTCTGTAATTCAAAGAAACACCTTTCCTCAAGGCCAAATGGTATTATTGAAATTCTTCATATTGAAATTGTCCAATTGTAATCGTATTCATGCATATTAATAAATTCTTCAGAAGCCGATATATGTTCCTAAAACTTTGGCTTTAAAAATATTAGGTAGGAATTTGGTAATTTGCTGGGCAAACATTGTTTACAAACCAACTGAGCATCATTACAAAGTGTCCAGCCTTTTTCACATTTTACATAGGCAGTGTGATATCCAGATGTTGTGGAAGGACCATCATGGAAAATTATTGCTACTGCTGCAAAAGTCCTTCCTGATATTGATAGTTGACTTGCTACAAAATATTTTAACCGCATGCGCGCTAGCGCAATTCCGCTCCTGTGCTGAGTTTTTTAAAACCGCACTTTACGTGACGAGCTGGGCTCGTCATCAGCGTGCGAGGAGGCTACGCCATGACGAGCCCAGCTCGTCATGAGCGTGGAAGGGGTTAATAAAGTGTCAAATTTTCTTCCATCAGCTGTACAACGTTGCATCATCTACTTCATGTTTTGATTTGCTGCTTTAACTAGTTTGTTGAAAGACACTGATTTACAGTCTGGTAATGTCAAAGATATAAATCTTTCAGTGTCTATGTTAGTGCTACATGTAAACATACATTTTTCACAATGATGTTCCCATTTGTAACAAAGGCCAAAAAGATTTTCAATTTCTACGCCTTCATTTTCCAATATGGTAAGCATATACATTAGAAATTCCTGAGCATCTTCTTGGATATTCTGCGTAAATTGTGTAGAACCAGAAGATACCTCCAATAGATTACGAACATCACAAACACTTTGTATTTTACTTTTCTCTTTTCTCAATTTTTCATAAACACAATGCAACAAGGAACAAAATCTTTTTTCCCTACTCTCCATAATTTTCAGTTGCAAACCTTCAAGAAAAAACAACAACATTGACCACTACATTAGCATAGCAGTTCACACCTGAACTATTTTCAAACTGATAACCAACAATCTCTTCAACAGTGTCCTTTTTCTTTTTGATTGCAATGACATTATCTTGTTTTTTTTCCTTCTGTATACCTTCACTACAGATATTCTCATACCTTCTTTTACTACACGCTTTTCAAATACAGGATATTGACCTAAATTGGGAGTATACATTCTTCTTAACCTATTATACTCTTTTACACAGTTTGCATCTGCAGTAACCTTTGTGTCATCAAAATCAATCAAAAACAAACCAGATAAAGTTCTGACTCGGGACAAAGCAACATATGCCATACCCCCTTTAAACACGGTACTCCAATGTTCACCAAAGCAATGTCTACACTTAAACCTTGAGATTTATGAATAGTCACTACATATGCCAGAGAAACTGGAAACTGTTTTCTACGGACATATAAATCTTTAACAAGCAAAAAATGAACTGAACAATGACCAATTTGTTTCACTTCCTCAACCTGATCAAATTTAATTTAAAAAAATTCAATAGCATCTTTATTCAAATAATTAACAAAATCCACAACTTTGCCCATTGCTCCATTAACTAAACCTTTTTCTACATCCAAATTATGACTTAAGATTACCCGACAGTTTGTACATGCATATAGATTCTTTTCTAAACCAGCAGTTTTAGATATTGATTTTTCTAACGAATCCAATTTGTTTTCAGCTTTTCTGTCAAAATAATAGTGATTCCTTCATGCTCTATTTCATGAATAGCTTCCATTTTTAATATTTCTTCATTTTCCAGCTTCAAAAGTTGTTAGTTGAATATAGAACACTCACACAGTGTTGGCAGTAAACAGATTACAGATTTGTTTTCTGCAATTTTCATTTATATTTTCTCAGGAACTATATTTTCATTTGGAAACAAATTGGAATGTAACCGCTTGTGTGCTATGTTCTGTCAGTACTCCAATTCGTATATCTTGAAGAATAGTTCCATAATCAACATCATTTGCCTGTCACATATTTGTAATGAGTTTCTTGTATTCAAAATATGACAAAATGTTAACATTTCCAACACTACCCAGAGACTTTAAGCTGTATTCATGCACAAGTGTTTTAAATACTGGTTGTCCTTTTATGGCAATAGGTTCAAGTAAATCTCCAAAAATGATGACATGTTTTCCTCCAAACAAGACATCGTATTCTGTTTTAGGAATATGCTGCATTCTTAAATGCACAAAAGCAAGCATTAAGTTTGAGACCATGCTTACCTTATCAATAATCAGAAGTTTAATTTTCTTCTGCACTCTTGAAACTTCACAACAAGCTGCTCCAGATAGCTTGTGATATTCCAATTTGTTTTTGTGCTCCACAGGTAGCATCAGTAAACAGTTTAATGTAATTCCTTTAATGTTGTGTGCTGCCAACCCAGTTGGAGCAGTTACAACACAACACAAATGTGACGCAGTTGCTTTCTGTAGATAACTAGTGATTACTTTAATTAAGAAACGTTTTCCTGTTCCAGCTTGTCCACTCACATACATTCGAATAGGTTGAAATGATGTGCATGTGTATTTTTTTCATGGAGAAATCCATGATCAATCTGTTGTCTCACTTGCTGATATATTTCTTTCTGTTAAACATTTAGGGGTCCATTAGGATGACGGGCAGACTTTGTCCGCCCGCCACCCTAACGGAGATCGGGACCGCCCGCCTTAAGGGCGGGGGTCCCGTGGGTGCCATTAGGATGTGCCCGCCACAGTGGCGGGCACATCCTGTAGTTTTAGCATTGTGGCGGGCGGTGCACTCTGCACCGCCCGCCACAATGCAAAAAATGCTTTTTTGCATTTGCATATGCAAAGCGGCAGGCACCGCGCGGTGCCTGCCGCTTTGCATATGCAAATGTGGGGGGGTACCACAGGTACCCCCCGTGTGCCACCCCCCTTTGGCCTTCACTCTGGGGGCCCACAGGGGGCCCCCAGAGTGAACACCACATGCCTTTCTGTGGCGGCACTGCCGCCACGGAAAGGCATTGAAGAAAGCCCATTGTAATGTTGCGGGCGGTGTCTGACAGACACCGCCTGCATGTTACTAGTTTTCCGCCCCGGCCGCAAGGCGACCGGGGCGGAACACAGGCGGGCGGAATTTTGCACCGCCACCTTCCCCTCCGCCATCCTAATATGGCGGGGGGAATTGGGCTTGCGATGTCGGGCGGTTTGCCTCCACCAGGCCGGCGGTGGCCACCGCCAGCCTGGCAGAG
Organism: Lissotriton vulgaris; assembly: GCF_964263255.1. NCBI lineage: Eukaryota > Metazoa > Chordata > Amphibia > Caudata > Salamandridae > Lissotriton > Lissotriton vulgaris. Next base: position 1,524,118,937 of record NC_141687.1, on the reverse strand, counting down.
GCAAACCGCCCGACATCGTAATGGACCCCTTAGTTGTTCTTCCAAGTTTACTAAGTCTGTAACATCTTCTTGAGCTTGATGCATTGCTGTTTCCCCCTCATTCATGGCGATTGCTGCTTCAGTTTCATCAATTGGTTGTCTGCTTCTGCACTGTGGCAGCCATGTGCCTCTGTCAGAGCCTGAATTTTATCCCTTACTAATTTCTGCTGGGAAAACCCAAAGCTTGTTATTTCCCCCTAAGCCCTGCCTTATATGCGTCCCAAACAGTCTCTCTGGATGCACTATATCTATTCATGTCGAAGAACTGTTTGGTCCACCCCCTGATATGATCTATAAATCCTTCAATGACTAATAATTTTTTATCAAATGTCCATTTCTTTAAGCCCTTTACATTCTCCGGGATCACTATACTCATTATCAGTGGGTTATGGTCCGATACGATTTTGGGGAGCTTTTTAATCTGCGCTCCTTCCAAAATGGACGGTGGAACCAAGAAATAGTCCAGTCTAACATATTTTCTATGTGGGCATGAAAAATACGAAAACCCTGGATCCCTTCTTTATTTACATGCCCACATGTCGACCAACCCATGGCTTTCTGTAAGAGCTCTGAGTGCTTCAAAAACCCGCGGTTTCCTACCTAAATACCCGCCTCTACCCCACTCCCCCGTATCTATATCAATATTGAAATCCCCACATATAATTATAGGTGTCGGCCAAGATGCTAATTCCATCTCTAACTTTACCCATAGCTCAGCGTCATCAAAATTAGAGCTGTATACTGTGCCTATAGTACAGTTATTGGGTATAAAAACAATAGCCCAGCGTCCCCATTTATCTGCCTTTACTCGATTAATAGGTAAAAGTCTAGAGGAGACATGTATCACAACGCAACGGGTGTTAGTAGTTTGGGAGGAGCAAACAACTTGGGAGTACCCAGGTATAAAATTGAACCCTCTTTTCTGCCAAGGAATATGGGTCTCCTGCTGACATATAATATCCGCCCTTATTGCTCGAAGCATTTTCCCAACCCTATTCCTTTTTCTCCTGTCATTTAGCCCCCCGACATTGATAATAGATATTGTTAGTCTGCCCTTTTTTACAGCTTCCCATCTTCCTAAGTTGTACCTTCGGTTTTCCTCTTACCCTCCTTCCAATGTAGCTTCTGCCCCTAATACATCTTTTCTCCTGCCCATCAAACTTGCTTTCCTGTATTTTCAGTTCCCCCCCCTTTCTCCCTTCCTACAACCCCCATCCCTTCCCTCCATTCCTATAGTGACCCTCTCCCAACCCCCCACCCCGCTACATACGGCATCAGACCTCTCTAGGTCTGTATATGATGAGAGGTGGGGCCTACCCTTCCCCAGTGATGGCCAACTGTGCATACCGTGCATCTCTCTATTTCTTAATACTTAGATAGCATCCCAGAATGCAAATCTTCACCCCACCCCAACACAAGAATATAATAGATAAACAAAATGTATTCTCATTTTCTAGACATTATTTTCCGCATTTTATCCATACTGTCTTATTCTGACGGTTCAGTCCATTAGTCCAATCGCAATCAGAGAAAAAAATATAAGCGAAGATCTGTGCAATGAAAACTTAGCTGACATTCACCCCCCTGTATTCAAAAACTCCTTTGCCTTGATTTCCAATACAAAAAATGGGTTTGCTCATTCCAGATGACTTTCAGCTGAGCCGGGTTTAGAAGAAAGGCCTGTGCGCCCTTCTCCTGAAATGAAGAAATCATTTGCCACAGTCGCCATCTTCGTTCCACCGTAACGTGGCAGAAACACGGCAGAGTAAAGAAGAAAAACCCTTCACCTGCCCTTTGTCTTTTTTTGGTCTAGCCTTTTTAAATATATTCTGTCTCATCAAAAAATTCCCAAAATATACTGTTGAATGTTAAAGGGAACTCGGTGTGCTCTCTGTAGTTCTTGAGCCCAGTTCCATCCTGCCAGATCCGGAAAAGATTTCTCCAGAAACTGGACCATGAAATTCGTGCATCGGAACCTTCTTTGCCCTCCGGAATTCCCAAAAAGCGTAGATTGTTCCTTCTCTGGCGATTTTCCCCTTCCTCAAGTTTCCAATGAATGTCAGTAAGCTGCTCCTCATGTGCATTAACTTGACCACTTGAGCCGACCACATCCTCTTCCAGTGCGGCCGTCCTCGTTTCCAGTTCTGCCATCAAATCCACTATGTCATTGCAGGTTCTGGCAATTTTCCTAATTGCCCCCTGCAATTTCCGAGTGGCATTCTGAGAGCACTTACTTGCCAGACGAGCTTCTTCCCTATGCGCCATAACACACTGCAGGATGGATTCTAACATCGGAGATTGTGCTGGAGACCCTATCTGCCCCTCTACCGTATAAGGCGGTTCTGGGTGCTCTCCTGTTGATCTTCCAAGGTATGCTCCCGTCTGTAGTCAATATGTTTAAAATTGCCAGTTTTCCCTGACTGGAGATGTACTCTCCTATTAGGGGTGATTCTATCTCTGCCCTTCCCTTCCATTTCTGCTCCTGAAAAGCTGTCGTCCTCACTTGACTCTGTATTAGACCCCTGTCCTGAGCCTAATCCGGACCATGTAGCATCGGAGAGTGAGTAAAAAACATTTGTCTCTGAGTCTGCATCTCTCTCACTATGAGATTTAGGGGGCCTTTTAACTTCATTTTATTTCACCCCTACAATTGGGGTTGCTAGGAGTCCCAAGCTTTCCTCCTGCTGTACCCGCGCTTCATTACTTGTATCAACAGAACGAGTACCCCCAGAGGCTCCTAGAGCATCAGTACACACATCCACAGCATTTGCTATGTTTATAGGGGTTGCATCTTGTGCCTGTAATGGCTGTAAGGTAGTTATATGTGTGGGGCCAGATTCCTGCATTTCTCCAACCCCCAACGGTGGCTTACCAGTGATATTCTGTCCTTTGCAGTCTCCTCCTTGTTGGTACATGGCTGATCCTTTGCTGCAGTGCCCCGGAACAGGTCCACAATAGTAGCGGTTCTTGGCTGCTGAGGCTGCGCTCCCGCACCCCTCCCCTTCCCGTCCTGGGCGATCTCCGTCCGCAGGTGCTGCTGCCTACGACCCTGTGTGGCAGGAATCACATCCGATTCTGCCGGGTTCTCAGATGAGGTCTGCCTTGAAGATTCTGCCGCTGCAGGCTGCGCCGGCCCTCCTTTGCCCTTCGTCCCTGTATTTGGAGCCATCTCCTGAGAGTTAATCGGGATTACCTTCGGCTGCTTTCCAGCGCCCTGCACCCAGGCCAGCTCCGCCTGCAATCCACGGTATCCAGCAATGAGCCACTCTGTGACCCTTGCAAGTATGACGATTACCCACTGGATCTCAAGTAAGTTCTGCACCATTATGGGGGTAATGTTGTGGGGGTAAAGATCCATTTGGGTCCGTTATTCGAGGTATATTAGTCCATTGCTGCCATCTCTGGGGAAAGACCACCTCCGGCCGAGCTCACTCAACCACCATCTTGCCAAAAAAACATCTGGGTTTTTCATAGTGGAAAACACAATTGGTTGTCCTAGTGGATCTTGAACTTTGACTGTCTTGAGAACTGTCTCTAGCAATCTCAGCTGCAATAGTAGCTTCTTGATCAATTGCATTGTTTAACATTTTCACATAATTTGCAAAAATAGTGCATTCTATGGTATCTTACAAGCATTGAAGGAATCTTCATAGCTCTGAAATTCTCCAAGTAATTCTAATTCTCAATGCCACGGTTTGAACAGTTGCAAAAGAGCTAAATAGTAAAATGCCCTTCTATCAGCAGTGTCGCAACTCAGCTTCCTGTGATTAATCAATTTTCCTTTCGTTTGCTTCACCAAACATCCTTCGGAACCAATCACTCCATATTTTCCATCATTGATGTTCTCTGTAGTATTCGGTTTAAAAGTGTAGTTTTGCAGTACTTCATAGAGACAAATGTTCTCAAGATGATTTTTTAATGTAGGGCGTTACACAATCGAGCAACAGCAATGGAATTGTCTGCAACGTACAGAATAGCCATGTTAGCATTCCACATAGACAGAATACCCGGATTGTAGTCATTTATGTATTTTGACTCTTCGCTTGTTCTTAAATTGTAGGTATTTTTTTGAGATTTTTTTGTGATGGTATGTCGCATTGCTGACTTAAAACTGTTCACTCTTCCTTTGGATAATAATGGATGTGGAAAACCAAAACGACATTTGGTATAAACTTTTCCTTAGACTCATTTCGTCAACAGTATTTTCCACAACGATGGCTTTGGAATCTTAAGACTTGTTGTCTTAAGTTTTTCTTCTTCTGTGCTTTTGGGTACAGTACATGTGGCATATTCTTCAATAAAAGACAAAACAGTATCATCTGAATCTGTTCCGAATTTGGGGGCATCCTTGAGCCATAATAGCATATGTATATGAGGAGCACCTCTTGCTTGATACTCCTTTCTCCAAAAGAAATCAATACTTTTCCAAGAGGAGGATTTTTTCTTATTGCAGATAAAAGACATCATAGCTTAAAATCTATGAATAAAATACCTGCATACATTAACAGGATCCAAAGACCACAATTTTCCAGGTGTCTTGTATTCAATATTTTTTATATTGGAATTTGTCTCTCGAAGAAATTCAAGTAAATCATCCCAAGCGTATTTAACACAGCTTAGGGTAAGGTACCATGTAGGAGTTCCTAAGTTCCGTAGCATACATTTCAGTTCTCCATGATGACGGTATCAATATTCATTGGTGCAACGCTGACATGCCATCTGAATTTTCGGCTGAGATTCTAAGTGATCATCCCTTTGGTGCATTTTATCCATAAAATCCTTTGCAGAAACATTTTGCAGATGTACTCCTGTTTTCAATATGTGATTGACTGCATATGAAAGTCCAAACAAGTCACGTTGAAACAAAATATGAAATATATTAAGGGATACATTGTCGAAATCTTGGATCTTCTGCATATAATCTTGTTGTTCGATATTCAGATGCAGGAATCTGCACAGGTTGTTCATCATAATGTCCTCCTTTTTCTGTTGGAAACAACTGCGGAAAACAATGAGCTTCCATGCTCTCTTCCATACACTCATGGGACTTCCCTTTGCTTTTTTCATTTGGAACAACTCAATAGTATTCCCCATCACTTCTTTTGAATGAAGTGGATGTACACACCGTAATGTTCATAGATTTCTTCACTTCTTGACATATCCACTCTTTCAATTTGTGCACTTAACATTTCACTATCTTCTGCTCAAAGTATTTCTTCTTCTCCCATATAAACATTTTTATAGTACTTATTGTTTTTATCAAATACAAAGTTGCCTTCTGTACATTCCTAACATCCACTAACTCCTGCCAGATTTTCTTACTCTTAATAGGAACGCCATTAACTAGAATAACTAGTGGTTCATTTTCTACACTCTCTACACTAATAGTTTCAATATTTTTCTTTAAATCTGATGGTAAATATACAACTCTTCCTTTTAATCATCTTTGTAAATCTGAAGGAGGCAATTTACCTGTTTTAGGCTCCATACGAGCAATAGCCTGAAATGGGTGCACACATTGAATGAGAATAGACTCATAGGAATTTAAATTAGGTCTGGAGGAATAGCAACCGACTCTAGATTATTATGGACAGCTCTAGCGGGCATTTTATTCTCATCTAATTTGTTATACCTATATTTACAAATAAGCTGATCAGAACTTAAATCAAAACAATTTTCTACCAACAAATTAGTAGCAAATTCCTTCCAAATATCATTATTTTGTCTTTCACTTTTTACATACAGATCAACAGTCCTTTCACCTCAAATCACCTTAAACTTTGTAATCTGATCATCAACATTTTTTGTACTGGTATGTCTCACATTCTCTTCAACATATTCTTCTGGTATCAGGGCCTGATTCACAAAATGAACTTAAGACTAAATCCTAAACTTACTACTATTTGGTATTCACAGAATGCACTTACTACTTTCGGGATTCAGAGTGAACTTAGGCATTCCCAGAGGCAAGGTAGATTTTCCTATGACAATAGAACATGGAAGAGGGGAATACAACAATAGTGTTGTATTTACAAGGTAACCCTGCACTTGAGGAGCAATAGAAAAACTCTCGCTAATTGCGTTTTATGCAGGATTCTAACGTGCTCTGAAGTAGACTTAAGCATGTTTAATATTGGAGGTGGATTGATACTTGAAAACTTGACTACAATAAAGGTTTTTAAGCACTTATATGTCTGCAAACACATGAAGCACTCAAATGCTTCTCTCCCAATTTCCCAAATGCACACTGACTCACAGTGTGATTCTAGGTAAATAGCAGTATCCTTTGCACTTTACCAAAAAACATTTACTAGTCTAGAACAAGTGAGTTGAATGCATACATTTCACGGGGCTGATCTACAAGAAAGTGCTGCATCGCGGCACTGCAAGCCCCTTAGCTGCACCACGCTGCAGCACTTTCAGAGCACAGGAATGCAACATATCTACAATGATATTTCTCATTCTTGTGCTCTTCCCTGCTCTAGCGCAGAAACAGATGCCATGCGCCATGGGGAGATTGATTTGTGTAGGAAGGGGCCCCTTCCTGCACAAAAGCAATAACTGCAGGCATTTTGCTCTTTCAATGTGTGTTGTAGAATGCAGCATGCATTGAAAGAGGAAAAAACGAGAAAAAATTAAAAAAATTCTCCTCATTTCGCTCGGCTACCCCACCCCTATGGTGGCGCAGCAAACTGACCATTTCCAGGTTTACGATTTTTTGTAAATCTGGAAATGTATCAGTATACATGGGTGTTGCGTGGGAACACCCACAACAACACTCAAGTCCCGCCCCTAACACGCAAAATGTTGTGTGAACAGGGGGGATATTTACAAAGACAGGTTAAGTCATGCAGGTTGACTTTACCTGTGTTTGTAAATATCCCTTAGCAGGTTGCGCAGGTTACGCAATGTGATACACTGGCGGCGCAAGGGGCTTGTAAATCTCATAATGTGATTCTAGACAAGCAAACTACTCCCTGAACTTTACCAGAAGAAACACCTTAATCGTATTATAAACAAAAACACCACATACAACCCTTCACAAATTAAAAACGTACCTTTCAAATTGATTTGTAGATAAAGAAGTATGTCAGGCATTGCTTTTCCACACAGGGAACTGATAACATACAGCTCCCCGTGTGGAAAAGCAATCTGGTTTGCAGTTTGAAAGAGAGAGCAGGTTTCCCTGCTCTCTCTTTCAAAATCCAAACCAAGTTTGAAATTACAGGGCAAGAGCCTTGGCTCCCGCCTTGCCATAGCAAACAGCAGTGTCCCGGGGTGGACACCCTGGGACACTGCAGGTGCCGGCCCCTCCTACAACATAAAAAGCCCTGGGGGTGGCGGTCCCCGGGGCTGAGGGGGCCCTTTGAGCCCCCTTCAACCATTTTTGAAAAAGCCCCAGGGGGTAGCGGGCCTTTGAGCCCCCCACCCATCTATTTTGCTGGGGGGTTTAAGTTGAGCCACCGCCCCACCCATTAATGTTGTAGCCCAGAGGGGTGGCAATCCCCGGGGCTAAAGAGCCCCTCTAGTATCCCATAAAATTTTAAACTTTTGCCGTCGGGATTTGGCCCCCCGGGGCTAAATATTGAAGCCTGTGCTTCGATTTCTTTTTTTTTTTTTTTACGGCTAGAATCTGTGCACCCTGAGCACACTTTGCTGTTTTTAGAAGAAAAAAAATTGGACCCTGGGAGTCCTTGTGGGACCCTCCAAGCAGGCCTAGAGGGTCAGAGTATTTCTACCATGCCCCCTTTATACGTTTTGTACACTTGTTCCACTGACTTCTTCAGCCTCGCTTATACCGAGGCACAAAGTGGCTGCCAACACTTCCTGGTTTTGGATGTTGACAACCACTTGACAGCCAATTAGAATTCAGCGCGTGATCAGGTCGGTGCGCTTAGGGTGCGCTCAGGATGCACAAATTCACATCGGCTATAGATATATAGGTAATTTTAATTGTGATTTTTTTCAGGTAATACTGAAAGAAGTTACACCATTTAAACAGAAGGCACGAGTCCGAACTAAGGACTACCTCTTTGCCAAATTTGGTGTAATTCTGTTCAGCAGTTCAGGCTGTAGCCGCGATGAACGGTTCCTATGGAAAATTGCATGGGGAAAACACGTATTGGGACCCCCTTTTTTCTCAGCCCCCACTTCACGAATGACCCCAAGACTTTCAGGATAGGTGCGGACCGGAGCGCCCCACTAGTTTTGAAAATTTCGCGAAGATTCATCAACCGGCGCCAAAGTTAGTCCAATTAAAATGTTGCGGATTTCCTATGGAAAATAGGTCCTAACTATAACTACCTACTGGTGACTGCGAGTAGGTAATAAATATGGGTATTTTTTTTTGTACTGAAAAAAACTAAAGTTACAGGGGCGTTATAGTTAGGAAATAGAATTTAAAAAACCTTAGAAATTCACAAAATAAAACAAAGGTTACAGGAACATTGTAGTTAGGCTGACATTTCACTTATATAAAACCAGCTAAATTCAGAATATACATGCACACACACATCTATCTATCTATCTATATATATATATATTCACTGAAAAAACCATAGGTTTCACACCAGTTAAAGTTAGGAATTATCATTTAAAAAACCTATTAAATTCACTAAAAAAACCATAGGTTTCACATCAGTTATAGTTAGCTAGAAATTTTACTGACATAAAACCATTGAAATTCCACGTTATAGTTAGTTGGACTCACTATAACTTGCACGTGTAATGCACTGCTGATGACGTCACATATTACATCACTCATGACATGGTCAGTGACATCACTCATGACATCACTGATGACACCATCCAGTGAATGTGTGCCTTTCTGAAAAATAAATATATTTTATAAATGTATATGTAAAGGTCGATGGAAGAATAAATGTTTAAATAAGTGTGTAAATGGATGTTTTTTTTTTAAAAAAATGATTGGTTAACTGGCTTATTAAGTGTATCTTAGTGAATACATATATTAACGAGTAATGTTTAAATATTTAAATATATGTATCAGTGTTTCACTTTGTGTATAAATTTCTGCATGGGTTGGTGAGTAGCTACATGTGTGTGTATATAGATTATTAGATTTTTTTTAGTGTCAGTATGAGTGTCTGTATGGTTTGGTGGGAGTGTTACTTAGCACATAGATGTATCAATGACTGACTCACTGTTTGTATGTTTTTTGAAGACGGCATATGTGCAGGACTGTATGGGTGGATGAGTGTGTATATGCGTGTGTTAGTGAGTGAATGACTGTCTCATTAGTGTCTTTATCAGTAACTACATATGTTTTAATCTAGTATATGTGAGTATTGATGTATATGAGTGAGTATATGTGAGAGTGAGAGATTGAAAGAGTTCTTGTTTAAATAATTATGTGTTTCTATAAGTGATTGTTTAAGAGAGTAAGTATGTGTACGTTTCCTTAGAAGTAAGGTGGTAGTGTGTGTATAGCTGTATATGCAAATAAATGGATGTTCAATAGTTTATTTGCATGTGTGAGTATGTGTGTGAGTAACTTTTGGATGACTGTCGGTGTGTAACAGGATGTATAGGTGTATCACTACATATGATGAGTATATATATGTATGAGTGACTATATAGAACTGTTGGTGAATGAGTGAATGTGTATATAGATGGTGGAATTATTGAATTGGTTGTTGTAACTGGTATGGGTATCTCCATTTTTAAAAAAATGTTAATTTATATTTTTCAATATGTGTTTCATGGGTTACATTACAGTGAAAGGTCTGTCACTCTGTCACAAGGATGATGTCATGAGTGATGTCATGAGTGATGTCACTGACCATGTCATGAGTGATGTAATATGTGACGTCATCAGCAGTGCATTACACGCGCAAGTTATAGTGAGTCCAACTAACTATAACGTGGAATTTCAATGGTTTTATGTCAGTAAAATTTCCAGCTAACTATAACTGATGTGAAACCTATGGTTTTTTTAGTGAATTTAACAGGTTTTTTTTAAATGCTAATTCCTAACTATAACTGGTGTGAAACCTATGGTTTTTTCAGTGAATTTCATTGGTTTTTTAAATGCTAATTCCTAACTATAACTGGTCTGAAACCTATGGTTTTTTCAGTGAATTTCATAGTTTTTTTTAATGCTGATTCCTAACTATAAGTCTCACTTTATAAGTAAGACTGTTAGCGCTCTAGTTGTCTCTGGTGGCCATCTTTGGGCTACATTGGGCTACATTTGGGCTACATTTTGGCTCTAACATATATAAAGCCCAATGCAGCACAATATTTTTCCAAAGTTAATTTTCATAAAAATCACTTAAGAATAGGGCTACCTATCCCTACAATTTTCCCATTTTCTTTTTTATATTTTTTTTGGAGCGCTGCCCCGGGGAGCGCCCCGAAAAGCTTACTTCTATAAAGCGCCCCGGGGCGCGCTCCGGGGAGCGTCCCGTGAGCGCCAATATCGCGAACGAAAACAAGATCGTGACGTATCATGTAGCCGCGTCCGCGTGATACGCACGGCGTAAGCGCACCCGGAAGTACTCGAGCGAATACGATCGCGCAACGTAAACATCCGACGCGCTTACGCGACGCAACCTGGGGCGCGCCCGGGGGCGCGTAGCGTAAGCGCGTCGGGTCATGTGACCTGAAAATAACACTTTTCATTGGTTCATAACAGTTTTGGTTTCATAATGATAAAGCCCTGGTCTTGTGACCTGAAAATAACACTTCTCATTTGTTCAGGACATTTTGTTTTCCAAATGATGAAAGACCCCACCTTTTTTCCTTATTCTGACTTTGTCCTTTGACTGAGGAAGACCTGTTTGTACCTCTCTGTACCTTTTTGATCTTTATAATGGCTTCAGTAGCAGCAGCAGCTGGTGCATCTGCCCCACCACCACCACCACAACAACCAAGAGGACCAGCTCAAGATTACATTGGTGGTCAACAAGAGGAGGAGGAGGAAGAGGAAGAGGAGGAGGGGAGGAGAAGATGGCTGCCTGAACAAAATACCCCATACAAGCCCAAGCCACACATTGTATGGGAGTTTTTTTCACTCCCAGAGGGCAAGAAAAAAGTGAATGCGGCCAAGGTAACTTGCCTAATCTGTAATGAGGAACTCTCAAGGGGCAACCCAAACAGAAAATATTCCTTTGGTAACAATACCATGATTCGACATATGACCCGTAAGCACCCTAACAACTATTCTCGTGCAGAGCTCAGAGAACTGGCCAGTAACCTCCCCCAGTCTTCAAGGACCACCTCCCAAAGAAACGAACCCACTTCATCGGGACCAGAAACATCAGAGATGATGCCTTGTATTCAGCCACGATTTGCTGATTTTAAAATCACTTGTTCTGCATGTGGCAAGCTTATCGCCTATGGTGAAAAGAGCGTAAAGCTCATCGTCCTTGCAGGTGACAATCACAAGTGCCCCAAAAAGAAGTCATTTTTTGGGTTTTTTGTTTTTTTGCTCCAGTTGAGCCAGTTTCAATTCCCTTTTTTTTGTTTCTCCCCCTAAAAAAATACAAAAAAAATAAAAAAACTGTTTTGAAAAGCCAAAAAAAGTACAAAATGTTCAAAAAACACAAAAAAATATAAAACAACAAAAAGAAGAAAAAATAAAGTTCTTTTTAGAACTACCTTCAATTTCTAAAAAAAGGCTTCATTTTTTAAAAACTCTGTCATTCTTTTTTCCTCATAGTACGCTCCCCGGTGCGCGTACCGGGCACTCCCCCCGCGCAAAACGAAAAAAAAAAAATATTTTAAATGCCCCGTGGGGCCCTTTTATAGCCCCCACATCAAACCTAGGGGGTCAGAGGGGGTCTATCCCTGACGCCTTATGGTCATTTCCCCCTTTGTTTTAGCCACCTCTTGTGTCTCGATTTTACCGAGACACAAGATGGCTGCCGCTCCGGACTGTTTCGAATGTTTACAGACACCCGAGAGCCAATCAGCTTTCCGTGCGCACCTCGCGTGGCGCACCCGGAGCGCTCCCAGGGGCGCGTACCGGGGCGCTGCCATAGATATATATATATTTTTGAACCTAAATTACTCAAAATCCACTGGAGCACATATCTCGAGACATAGCAAAGGCACATCGGGCAACCAGTCCCTACAATTTTGCCAAATTTGGTGGAAATCCATACAGCCGTTCGGGCTAAAAGTGAAATCGACCCCCCTCGGTCTCCCGTGCCGAGGGGGAGACCGGGTAATGATGCCAGGCGCTGATGGAGCCTACAGGTAACTGTACTAAAGTGCTGCAGGTGCCACGGGTATGGACATGGTTGCTGGGCGCTAGGGCTACTATCGGGCTGTAAATCGGGGGCTCGGCGGAGGGGGTAAGCAGTTGTCAGAGGAATTACCAGAGAATCAGTGGTGAGTAGTTGGCAGGTGGAGTACGAGTAGTGGCAGTGGGAGCCTGTGGAGCCTGGAACGGCCCGAATGTTGTGGGACAAATTGGGGACCAATGGGGGTGTTGGAGTCGGGGCGGCTATGATGAGCGGCCAGGCGGGGGGGGAGAGGGGGTGGTTAAACACAGGTAACAGGAGAATAAAGGCCATACCTGTTCGAGAGAGCTTGGGAGATGTCAATTGGGAGAAGATGCCCCTCTGTAGTGCTGCAAGTGTAACTTTATTAATGCGGGCAAGCCACAGACATTGTTCCTTATTCCAACTTGTGCTGCCGCTTCCCCTTCTCATCCTTCCACCTACACGTCACGGTTTTGGGCACCATCTTCCTATTTCTCGGGCTTTAATTTTTGAACCACCGGACCACACACAAAACTGCACAATTAAGTGAACAAAGAACAGAGGCTATTTCATAAAAGTTCTCCTGTGTGCTATTTTATTTAAAATATAATACACAGCAAGAGTTTACTAACAGGCCATACTGCGTAGTGCAGACAACATACCATTGTGTGCTCAGTTACTTTAAATTGCCGCTTAATGGTTCGGGTTCAGTTTTCCTAATGTTGGTCTGCGCTTTATCACTACATCTAAAGTTACTTTAAATTGTCCCATAATGCTTCGCATTCTGTTTTTCTCAAGTTGGTCTGCGCTGACACCTCATTCTGTGCCGCTTGGGAATGGGAAACTGGATTCTTACTCCTTTATTAGTGGAATGTCCCACTTCGTGGTTTCCACAATCTTGTTGCCCTGGTACCACCCGAATTCAAACACCAAACAAGGGCAGGAAAAACAGCAACACAGCTTCCCTGCAGGAGCTTTCCGGTGTGTTTACAAAATCTTATTGCCAACCTTCATAGTTAAGTTTACTTTCATGCCCATTCACTGTTTGGCCTCTCTAGTAACACTGCAACTTCATCACTAACTCACCACTTCACGTACAACACTTTTCAATGCACTTTACAGCAAGCTTTTTACTGCCAGTGACATGCATTGAAAAACTGCTATATATGCATTAGGTGGGTGGTCATTTACCATGCCAATAGCTCAAACTCTCGCAAATGCGAGACCTATTGCATTGCAAATGCTTGTTATTAGTTGATAGAGCAATATATGTATATATATAAATGGCGGAGGTGCGCGAGAAATAAAACAGCTTCAGCACTAGCTTTGGGTCTGCATCCTTTCTTGCTGGAAAAGCGGATTTGGGAACGGAGTTTAGAAAATATATATATATATATATATATATTCACTGAAAAAACCATAGGTTATAGACCATATATAGTTAGGAATTCGCATTTACAAAACCTTATTTTACTCACACAAAACCATTGAAATTCCATATATAGTTAGTTGCACTAACTATATATCGCGCACCAGCAATCCACTGCTGATGATGTCACATATTACATCATTCATGACATGGTCAGTGACATCACTGATGACATCACTGATGACATCTCAAATGACATCACTGATGACATCTCAAATGACATCACTGATGACATCACTGATGACATCTCATTTGACATTACTGATCACATCACTGATGATATCATTCATGTGATAATACGATGAACCTCTTCAGACTCTAATATAACCTTAGATACAATCAGTGTAAACAGACACTCACAGACTGTCACTCATCCATGGAGTTACTCACACACCTAGTCAGTCATGCAAAGAATCAATCACACCTCCATTGCCTCAACTATACAGTTATACAAACTTTACCTATTCAAACATATACTAACACATATTTTCTCTCTTATACAATCCCTGATACAAGTTCACAATGATCCATACAGCCACTCACACATTCACTGGCTCTTATGCACAGTTATTTATATATGTCAACTCTCACATGTATTGTGTTTTACATATGTACTTACTTTGACATGTAGCACTGAGATATCCATTCACTCACCAATACACTCATGCACACAGTCAACCGCCCATACAGCTGCTTCCACATGCACTTTTGAAACCATACATCTAGTGAATCAACTGCTCACACATCTATGCACAGAGTCATACACCTCCCAGCCACCCACACACACACTCAGTCTCTCATACAAATACTTGGGCAACCAATCAATAACCCATATCGTTACTCATATAGCTACTTATCAACACATGCAACAGTTTACAGAACAACAGACATAATGATGCACAAATTAAGACAGTTTAGTCACTAACCCATGCACTCAGTGAGACACATTTAATCACTCACTCATACAGTCAGTCATGCACCTACTAAATCCTTCATCCAGACACTTATACATCCACTCATTCTTCAATATGTAAGACATATTTTAACTTTACAGAAACATACAGTCACTGGATGTTGTCATCAGTGATGTCATCAGTGATGTCATTTGAGATGTCATCAGTGATGTCATCAGTGATGTCATCAGTGATGTCACTGACCATGTCATGAATGATGTATATGTGACATCATCAGCAGTGGATTGCGGGTGCGCGATATATAGTTAGTGCAACTAACTATATATGGAATTGCAATGGTTTTGTGTGAGTAAAATAAGGTTTTGTAAATGCGAATTCCTAACTATATATGGTCTATAACCTATGGTTTTTTCAGTGAATTTTCAAGGTTTTGTAAATGCTAATTCCTAACTATATATGGTCTATAACCTATGGTTTTTTCAGTGAATTTTCAAGGTTTTGTAAATGCTAATTCCTAACTATATATGGTCTATAGCCTATGGTTTTTTCAGTGAATATATATATATACATACATATATAAACACATATCATCTGTATATCTATATAAATACAAACATAAATGCATGCATACATATACTTATATGCATACAGATGCATGTTATTTACATGAAAGTTGAAAAAACACTAATAAAAGCAAAGCTAAAAAGCCACCTCATTACAAACAGAATGGCTTTAACTTAAACGAGGGCGAGATCTATTGCATTTTCAATGCTTGTTTGCTTTGGTTCCATCAAGAAGGCATTCAGATGTGTCACACATTTGCCATAAATTCTGAATGTTAGCACTCTAGTTGCACATTAGATCACTGTAGTAAAGCTACTGCTCACCAGGGACGTCTGCTGCTGGTATTCAAAGTGCATGTTTCAGTCTGCATGTCAGAATTTTTTTAATGAAATAGAAGAGGATTTGAGAAGTCACTCAAAATGATCCCTAATTTTTCTTTCTGAAGCACTAATCATACTTTCTATGGCAAAATTAACCCCCTCATGTTGTTCCTTTTTAAATTGAGTGTTTTCAGACTAACCACTTCATTCCAATCAAGATGGCTTCTGGTGTGCCATACTTTTGTCATAAGTAAGACTGTTAGCGCTCTAGTTGTTCTTTAGAACACTCTGGGACATTCTGTCATTGGGCTATACTTGGGGTACATCTGGGTGATATGTGGGCTACATTTAGGCTCTTTTGTCTCTGGTGGCCATCTTGGGAGACTGTATGTCAGAATTTTTTAATGAAATTGAAGAGGGTTTGAGAAGTCACTCAAAATGTGCCCTAATTTTTCTTTCTGCAGCACTAATCATAATTCATATGGCAAAATATACCCCCTCATTTTGTTCCTTTTTAAATTAAATGTTTTAAGAGTTACCACTTTATTCCAATCAAGATGGCTTCAGGTGTGCCATACCTTTGTAATAAGTAGGACTGTTAGCGCTCTAGTTGTTCTTTAGAACACTCTGGGACATTCTGTCATTGGGCTATACTTGGGCTACATCTGGGTGATATTTGGGCTACATTTGGTCTCTTTTGTCTCTGGTGGCCATTTTGGGAGACTGCATGTCAGAATTTTTTAATGAAATAGAAGAGGATTTGAAAAGTCACTCAAAATGTGCCCTAATTTTTCTTTCTGCAGCACTAATAATACCTTCTATTGCATAATATACCCCCTCATTTTGTTCCTTTTTAAATTAAATGTTTTAAGAGTTACCACTTTATTCCCATCACGATGGCTCCAGGTGTGCTATACCTTTGTAATAAGTAGGACTGTTAGCGCTCTAGTTGTTCTTTAGAACACTCTGGGACATTCTGTCATTGGGCTATACTTGGGCTACATCTGGGTGATATTTGGGCTACATTTGGGCTCTTTTGTCTCTGGTGGCCATTTTGGGACACTGCATGTCAGAATGTTTTAATGAAATAGAAAAGGATTTGAGAAGTCACTCAAAATGTGCCCTAATTTTTCATTCTGCAGCACTAATCATAGTTTCTATGGCAAAATATACCCCCTCATGTTGTTTCTTTTTAAATTAAATGTTTTAAGAGTTACCACTTTATTCCAATCAAGATGGCTTCAGGTGTGCCATACCTTTGTAATAAGTAGGACTGTTAGCGCTCTAGTTCTTCTTTAGAACACTCTGGGACATTCTGTCATTGGGCTATACTTGGGCAACATCTGGGTGATATTTGGGCTACATTTGGGCTCTTTTGTCTCTGGTGGCCATTTTGGGAGACTGCATGTCAGAATGTTTTAATGAAATAGAAAAGGATTTGAGAAGTCACTCAAAATGTGCCCTAATTTTTCATTCTGCAGCACTAATCATACTTTCTATGGCAAAATATACCCCCTCATGTTGTTTCTTTTTAAATTAAATGTTTAAGAGTTACCACTTTATTCCAATCAAGATGGCTTCAGGTGTGCCATACCTTTGTAATAAGTAGGACTGTTAGCGCACTAGTTGTTCTTTAGAACACTCTAGGAGGCTGCAGTAGAACACAAAGGAATCAACTGACAGTCTCTGTCCTTGTTGGATGTACATGTTTTACTGAGAATGTCAGACTTCATTTTCACATGACTGAGAAAGATAATGTGAATTTACAGAAAATATGTTTTCAGTTTAGCTTATAGATCCCCTTCCAAACCACTGTGGGAAAATCATGAGATATTAGTTTTCTTTCAAACAATATTCATGATATCACAGCAGAAGGTTTTTTCACATGGTAAAATCACCTTAGAACCCACCACAATTCCTAAAACCAGTATGGTACCATCAACAAATGATTTATAATGTAACTAAAGTCCTAAAACCCTCTATTAACTACAATGCTTTTTAATGAGGGGCTATCATGTATATTGGTCCCAAGATGGCTGCCAACACTTCTTGGATGAAGTGCTGACAGCCAATCAGATCAGATGTGTGGTTAGGCTCCGCCCAGATATATATCTTTTTTTGAACCTAAATTACTCAAAATCCACTGGAGCACATATATTGAGACCTAGCAAAGGCACATCGGGCTAACAGTCCCTACAATTTTGCCAAGTTTCGTGCAAATCCATTCAGCCGTTTGAGCTAAAAGTGAGGCCAACCGCCCAAGGAAATTAACATGGGAAAAACGCGTTTTGGGACCCCCCTTTTTTCTCGGCCCCCCCTTGACGAAACCCCCCCAAATTGTCAGGGGCTGCTCAGAAACAAAATGTGCCATTTTCCTGAAAATTTCAGCGGATTCCGTCCACAAACGCCAAAGTTATTAGACATAGAATTTTCAAAAATCCCATAGAGAAAAAATCCTAACTATATATACCTACTGGCGACCGCCAGTAGGTAACATATATATATATATATATATATATATATATATATATATATATATATATATATACATATATATATACATCCATACATATATATTTATATATATATATATATATATATATATATATATATATATATTGCCACACGTTTGTTCGCAGAGCAGGACACAGGTGGGGGCGGTCAAGGCGCTGGGGGCGAACACCTCCAAGGAACATACACACACTCCTTCTTTACCAGATGGAAAGAAGCATGCCGACCAGGCATCAGGATTCAAGGTACTGGTTTATTCAGGCAAAGTGGCAGCACTGTATGCAAATGTCAAATCCACTCATTTGGGCTTTGGTCTGCCATGTAAGCACTTCATAAAAAGTTCTAAGGCACAATGTCCAGACGCGTTTCAAGAACTCCTCGTTCTCTTTCTCAATGGCGTTTGTGCTGACTAGAGTTCGTGTTCCCACCCATTCACTTTAAAGGTCCTGCCCCGAAGTGGGCGTGGCACATTGCATCTTGGGACCTGTAGTGCAGGGTCTGTCACACTCACCGTTAATACGTCGAGCTCTAGCACAATGTCTCATTTCAACACCCAGTGGTTTCAAGTTAAAGCTTGTCTTGCAGCATGTCGACCAATGTTTTGAAATTTGCATCCATTTCACGCTTGCATCCTTTTTGGAAAAACGCTTGTCTACCTTCAGCCAAGTGTATACCTGTGCCTTTGAAATGATGCTGAACGTGTCGCACGCTTGTGCTCCACCTTCCCACGCCCACAACTTGCACTGGGGCGCAGTGATTGCTGGAAAACTCCGTGCTTGCTGGTAAACTCCGTGCCGCTTACCAGGCAAGTGCAGGCGGGTCCTGTTCTCAAAGAAATTTTGCCACACGTTTGTTCGCAGAGCAGTACACAGGTGAGGGCGGTCAAGGCGCTGGGGGCGAACACCTCCAAGGAACATGCACACACTCCTTCTTTACCAGATGGAAAGAAGCACGCCGACCAGGCATCAGGATTCAAGGTACTGGTTTATTCAGGCAAAGTGTCAGCACTGTATGCAAATGTCAAATCCACTCATTTGGGCTTTGGTCTGCCATGTAAGCACTTCATAAAAGGTTCTAAGGCACAATGTCCAGACGGTTTCAAGAACTCCTCGTTCTCTTTCTCAATGGCGTTTGTGCTGACTAGAGTTCGTGTTCGACGTATTAACGGTGAGTGTGACAGACCCTGCACTACAGGTCCCAAGATGCAATGTGCCACGCCCACTTCGGGGCAGGACCTTTAAAGTGAATGGGTGGGAACACGAACTCTAGTCAGCACAAACGCCATTGAGAAAGAGAACGAGGAGTTCTTGAAACGCGTCTGGACATTGTGCCTTAGAACCTTTTATGAAGTGCTTACATGGCAGACCAAAGCCCAAATGAGTGGATTTGACATTTGCATACAGTGCTGCCACTTTGCCGGAATAAACCAGTACCTTGAATCCTGATGCCTGGTCGGCGTGCTTCTTTCCATCTGGTAAAGAAGGAGTGTGTGTGTATATATATATATATATATATATATATATATATATATATATATATATATATATATTACCTACTGGCGATAGCCAGTAGGTATATATAGTTAGGATTTTTTTCCTATGGGATTTTTGAAAATTCTATGTCGAATAACTTTGGCTTATGTGGACAGAATTGGCTGAAATTTTCAGGAAAATGGAACATTTTGTTTCTGAGCAGCCCCTGAAAATTTGGGGGGGTTTCGTCAAGGGGGGGGCCGAGAAAAAAGGGGGGTCCCAAAACGTGTTTTTCCCATGCAATTTTCCATAGGGCGGTTGGCCTCACTTTTAGCCTGAACGGCTGAATGGATTTAAACCAAACTTGGCTAAATTGTAGGGACTGGTAGCCCGATGTGCCTTTGCTATGTCTCAAGATATAGGCTCCAGTGGTTTTTACGAAAATTAACTTTGAAAAATATATATTGGGCTACATTGGGCTATATATATGTTGGAGCCCAAATGTAGCCCAATGTAGCCCAATGTAGCCCAATGTAGCCCAAAGATGGCCACCAGAGACAAAAAAAACCAAATGTAGCCCAAATATCAGCCAGATGTAGCCTAACTATAGCCCAATGACAGATTGTCCCAGAGTGTTCTAAAGAACAACTAGAGTGCTAACAGTCCTACTTATTACAAAGGTATGGCACACCTGAAGCCATCTTGATTGGAATAAAGTGGTAACTCTTAAAACATTTAATTTAAAAAGGAACAAAATGAGGGGGTTCATTTTGCCATAGAAAGTATGATTAGCGAATATATGACGAAATCCCGCATACCATCAGTCCGCCAAAAAAATCCCGCATGTACTATTAGGCCGCAAATTAAAATAACGAAAACTTTTAGAACGAATATGCCTTTAGCATACACTAAACAACTAAACAACTAAACTACCCTAAACCCTAAAACACTACCCCCAGCATGACCCTACACTACACAAACAGTACAACACTACCCTAAACCCTAAAACACTACCCCCAGCATGACCCTACACTACACAAACACTACAACACTACCCTAAACCCTAAAACACTACCCCCAGCATGACCCTACACTACACAAACACTACAACACTACCCTAAACCCTAAAACACTACCCCCAGCATGACCCTACACTACACAAACACTACAACACTACCCTAAACCCTAAAACACTACCCCCAGCATGACCCTACACTACGCAAACACTACAACACTACCCAAAACCCTAAAACACTACACCCCAGCATGACCCTACACTACGCAAACACTACAACACTACCCTAAACCCTAAAACACTACCCCCAGCATGACCCTACACTACACAAACACTACAACACAACCCTAAAACACTACCCCCAGCATGACCCTACACTACGCAAACACTACAACACAACCCTAAACCCTAAAACACTACCCCCAGCATGACCCTACACTACGCAAACACTACAACACTAACCTAAATCCTAAAACACTACCCCCAGCATGACCCTACACTACGCAAACACTACAACACTACCCAAAACCCTAAAACACTACACCCCAGCATGACCCTACACTACGCAAACACTACAACACTACCCTAAACCCTAAAACACTACCCCCAGCATGACCCTACACTACGCAAACACTACAACACTACCCAAAACCCTAAAACACTACACCCCAGCATGACCCTACACTACGCAAACACTACAACACTACCCTAAACCCTAAAACACTACTCCCAGCATGACCCTACACTACGCAAACACTACAACACTACCCTAAACCCTAAAACACTACCCCCAGCATGACCCTACACTACGCAAACACTACAACACTACCCTAAACCCTAAAACACTACCCCCAGCATGACCCTACACTACGCAAACACTACAACACTACCCTAAACCCTAAAACACTACCCCCAGCATGACCCTACACTACGCAACCACTACAACACTACCCAAAACCCTAAAACACTACCCCCCAGCATGACCCTACACTACGCAAACACTACAACACTACCCAAAACCCTAAAACACTACCCCCAGCATGACCCTACACTACGCAAACACTACAACACTACCCAAAACCCTAAAACACTACCCCCAGCATGACCCTACACTACGCAAACACTACAACACTACCCTAAATCCTAAAACACTACCCCCAGCATGACCCTACACTACTCAAACACTACAACACTACCCAAAACCCTAAAACACTACACCCCAGCATGACCCTACACTACGCAAACACTACAACACTACCCTAAACCCTAAAACACTACCCCCAGCATGACCCTACACTACGCAAACACTACAACACTACCCTAAACCCTAAAACACTACCCCCAGCATGACCCTACACTACGCAAACACTACAACACTACCCTAAACCCTAAAACACTACCCTCAGCATGACCCTACACTACGCAAACACTACAACACTACCCAAAACCCTAAAACACTACCCCCAGCATGACCCTACACTACGCAAACACTACAACACTACCCAAAACCCTAAAACACTACCCCCCAGCATGACCCTACACTACGCAAACACTACAACACTACCCAAAACCCTAAAACACTACACCCCAGCATGACCCTACACTACGCAAACACTACAACACTACCCAAAACCCTAAAACACTACCCCCAGCATGACCCTACACTACGCAAACACTACAACACTACCCAAAACCCTAAAACACTACCCCCAGCATGACCCTACACTACGCAAACACTACAACACTACCCTAAACCCTAAAATACTACACCCCAGCATGACCCTACACTACGCAAACACTACAACACTACCCAAAACCCTAAAACACTACCCCCAGCATGACCCTACACTACGCAAACACTACAACACTATCCTAAACCCTAAAACACTATGCCCAGCATGACCCTACACTACGCAAACACTACAACACTACCCTGAACCCTAAAACACTAGCCCCAGCATGACCCTACACTACGCAAACACTACAACACAACCCTAAACCCTAAAACACTACCCCCAGCATGACCCTACACTACGCAAACACTACAACACTACCCTGAACCCTAAAACACTACCCCCAGCATGACCCTACACTACGCAAACACTACAACACAACCCTAAACCCTAAAACACTACCCCCAGCATGACCCTACACTAAACAACCACCACAACTCTACACTACACTAACACAACACTACACTACACAACACTACACTACACTACACAATCACTAACCCACGAAAAAATTAACACAAACCCACTTACCTCTCTCGTCATCGTGGTTTTCACAAAGCAAATGCATTTACCATACATGCCTTTAAAACGTAATTCTTTGTAAAGGCATGCGCGATAAATGCACATGCGTTTTGAAAAAATGCGGGATAATGGTATGCAAGCTCAATGACCTTGCGGGATAATGGTATGCGGACTGAAAGTCTGCGGGATAAAAAATGCGGGAAATGGCTGCAAACCATGATTAGCAGCAGACTTCCCTGGTGAGCACTAGCTTTACTACAGTGATCTAATGAGCAACTAGAGTGCTAACATTCAGAATTTATGGCAAATGTGTGACACATCTGAATGCCTTCTTGATAGAACCAAAGTAAACAAGCATTGAAAATGCAATAGATCTCGCCCTCGTTTAAGTTAAAGCCATTCTGTTTGTAATGAGGTGGCTTTTTAGCTTTGCTTTTATTAGTGTTTTTAAAACTTTCATATAAATAACATGCATATGTATGCATATAGGTATATGTATGCATGCATTTATATTTATATAGATATGCAGATTACATATGTTTATATATGTATATTACCTACTGGCGATAGCCAGTGGGTATATATAGTTAGGATTTTTTCTCTATGGGATTTCTGAAAATTCTATGTCTAATAACTTTGGCGTTTGTGGACGGAATTGGCTGAAATTTTCAGGAAAATGGCACCTTTTTTTTCTGAGCAGCCCCTGAATATTTGGTGGGGTTTCGTCAAGGGGGGGCCGAGAACAAAGGGGGGTCCCAAAACGTGTTTTTCCCATTCATTTTTCCATAGGGCGGTTGGACTCACTTTTAGCTCGAACGGCTGAATAGATTTACATGAAACTTGGCAAAATTGTAGATATGGTTTGCCCGACGTGCCTTTGCTATGTCTCAATATATGTGCTCCAGTGGATTTTGAGAAATTAACGTTTAAAAAAATATATATATCTGTGACAGCGCTCCGGTTAGCGCCCCGGTTCGCGTACCTGACGCGTAACGGAACTTCGCGAAGCGAATCTGATTGGCTCTCCGGTGTCTGTCAACATTCTAAACAAACCGGAGCGGCCGCCATCTTGTCTCTCGGTACGATCGAGAGACAAGATGTGGTGAAAAACGAAGGGGGAAATGAAGGAAAGGGGGCAAGGTAGACCACTCCTGACCTCCTAGGATTGATGAGGGGGATATTAAAGTGCCCCGCGGGGCAAAACATTTTGCGATTTTACGCCGTAGAGGCGCGTCCCGGTACGCGAACCGGGCAGCTCACCGGGCAGCTAACCGGGCAGCTAACCGGCAGCGTAGCTGTCAACATTGTAAACAGTCCGGAGCGGCCGCCATCTTGTCTCTCGGTAGGTTCGAGAGACAAGATGTGGTGAAAAAAGAAGGGAGAAATGAAGGAAAGGGGGCAAGGTAAACCCCTCCTGACCCCCTAGGATTGATGAGGGGGATATTAAAGTCCCCCGCGATTTTTCGCGGTAGAGGCGCTTCCCGGTACGCGAACCGGGCAGCTAACCGGCAGCGTAACGGGAGTCCGCCATCTTGTGTTTTTGGAGCGTCCGGTTTGCTTACCGGGTAGCGTCCCGGTAAGCGTAACAAGGGGAAAACCAAGAGAAACAGTTAAAAAAAAATTAAGGGAATAGATTTCCAGCAAACTTGGCAAAATTGTAGGGACTGTTTGTTTGATGTGCCTTTGCAAGGCCTCAAGATATGTGCACGTGTGGATTTTGTCTAATTAAGGTTAAAAAAAAATATATATCTGTAAGCGTGCTCCGGCACGCTTACGTTACGGGTTTTGTTTGCGCTGCAGAACCGATACATCACGGTTATGCGACGCGTCATGAGGCGTCTCACGTGGCTACGTGATACGTCACGTAATAAAGAATATATTTTACAGCTATAAATATTAGCTTTTAAAAAACCAATGAAATTCACTGAAAAAACCATAGGTTATAGACCATATATAGTTAGGAATTTGCATTTACAAAACCTTGAAAATTCACTGAAAAAACCATAGGTTAGAGACCATATATAGTTAGCTGGACATTTTATTGACATAAAACCAATGAAATTCCATATATAGTTAGTTGCACTAACTATATATCGCGCACCCGCAATCCACTGCTGATGATGTCACATATTACATCATTCATGACATGGTCAGTGACATCACTGATGACATCACTGATGACATCTCAAATGACATCACTGATGACATCACTGATGACATCACTGATGACATCAGTGATGACATCATGACACACCAATACCAGTTACTACATACGCACTCACTGATTCCTACGTCTACACACACATTCACTCATTCACCCATACAATCACTCATACATACAGTCACTCATTATTACAACACTATCATATGCACTCATACACCTATGCAGACACTCACACACTGCCACTCATCCATGGAGTTACTCACACACCTAGTCAGTCCTGTAAAGAATCAATCAAACTTCCATTTCCTCATCTATACAGTTAAACACAGAACACCCTACTTCAGTGACATCACTGATGACATCACTGATGACATCTCAAATGACATCACTGATGACATCATGACACACCAATACCAGTTACTACATACGCACTCACTGATTCCTACGTCTACACACACATTCACTCATTCACCCATACAATCACTCATACATACAGTCACTCATTATTACAACACTATCATATGCACTCATACACCTAGTCAGTCCTGTGAAGAATCAATCACACTTCGATTTCCTCATCTATACAGTTAAACACAGAACACCATACTTTTCACACATATACTAACACATACTTACTCTCTTATACAATCACTGATACAAGTACACATTGATATGCACAGAGTCACACACCTCCCAGCCAGCCACACACACACTCAGTCTTCCATACATCCACTCATTCTTCAATATGTAAAACATATTTAAACTTTACAAAAACACACAGACACTAGATGATGTCATCAGTGATGTCATTTGAGATGTCATCAGTGATGTCATCAGTGATGTCATTTGAGATGTCATCAGTGATGTCATCAGTGATGTCACTGACCATGTCATGAATGATGTAATATGTGACATCATCAGCAGTGGATTGCGGGTGCGCGATATATAGTTAGTGCAACTAACTATATATGGAATTTCATTGGTTTTATGTCAATAAAATGTCCAGCTAACTATATATGGTCTCTAACCTATGGTTTTTTCAGTGAATATATATATATATATATATATATATATATATATATATATATATATATATATATATATATATATATATATATATATATATATATATATATATATATATATATATATATATATATATATATATATATATATTCACTGAAAAAACAATAGGTTTCAGGCCTTATATAGTTAGGAATTAGCATTTAAAAAACTTTTGAAATTCACAGAAAAAACCATAGGTTTTAGGCCTTATATAGTTAGAAATTAGCATTTAAAAAACCTTGAAAATTCACTGAAAAAACCATAGGTTTCAGGCCTTATATAGTTAGGAATTAACATATAAAAAACCATTGAAATTGCTCCTATATAGTTAGTTGGACTAACATTTGAGATGTCATCAGTGATGTCACTGACCTTGTCATGAATGATGTAATATGTGACATCATCAGCAGTGGATTACGGGTGCGCGATATATAGTTAGTACAACTAACTATATAGGAGCAATTTCAATGGTTTTGTATGAGTTAGTCCAACTAACTATATAGGAGCAATTTCAATGGTTTTTTATATGTTAATTCCTAACTATATAAGGCCTGAAACCTATGGTTTTTTTGAATGAATATACATATATATATATATCCACCAACAAAGTTGCCTGTGAAGAAATGACCCACTCAGGTAAGTTTCTTTCTTGCCACCATTTATTGAGCGAAGGCAAGAACAGCGGCGATTTACAAAAGGGGGTGGTGATGAACAGAGTGTCTGAATTGAGCAGACCACTCTTACCCAGTCCAAAGATCAGGGCTTGATCCATCACCGTTATTTATCTCACTGCCCCATCCCAGCTCAGAACCTGGCTATATGCAAATCAGTCTGTCCCTGGCCCAGTGCATCATGGGAACAGGGCAGACTAAACTACCAAGCCAATTCTTTACCAGAAAGGAGACAAGCTACCGGGGACCGGTTTCTGGCATTTCAGCCGTCTTCGGCCCGGCTTGCTTGAATCCTGATGGAGCAGTGAGAAAGGGACTCATGTCTGAGTATACCCTGCCACACCTATAGTGGCCAAAATCGATTTACAAAAGGGGGTGGTGATGAACAGAGTGTCTGAATTGAGCAGACCACTCTTACCCAGTCCAAAGATCAGGGCTTGATCCATCACCGTTATTTATCTCACTGCCCCATCCCAGCTCAGAACCTGGCTATATGCAAATCAGTCTGTCCCTGGCCCAGTGCATCATGGGAACAGGGCAGACTAAACTACCAAGCCAATTCTTTACCAGAAAGGAGACAAGCTACCGGGGACCGGTTTCTGGCATTTCAGCCGTCTTCGGCCCGGCTTGCTTGAATCCTGATTGAGCAGTGAGAAAGGGACTCATGTCTGAGTATACCCTGCCACACCGATAGTGGCCAAAATCGATTTACAAAAGGGGGTGGTGATGAACAGAGTGTCTGAATTGAGCAGACCACTCTTACCCAGTCCAAAGATCAGGGCTTGATCCATCACCGTTATTTATCTCACTGCCCCATCCCAGCTCAGAACCTGGCTATATGCAAATCAGTCTGTCCCTGGCCCAGTGCATCATGGGAACAGGGCAGACTAAACTACCAAGCCAATTCTTTACCAGAAAGGAGACAAGCTACCGGGGACCGGTTTCTGGCATTTCAGCCGTCTTCGGCCCGGCTTGCTTGAATCCTGATGAAGCAGTGAGAAAGGGACTCATGTCTGAGTATACCCTGCCACACCTATAGTGGCCAAAATCGATTTACAAAAGGGGGTGGTGATGAACAGAGTGTCTGAATTGAGCAGACCACTCTTACCCAGTCCAAAGATCAGGGCTTGATCCATCACCGTTATTTATCTCACTGCCCCATCCCAGCTCAGAACCTGGCTATATGCAAATCAGTCTGTCCCTGGCCCAGTGCATCATGGGAACAGGGCAGACTAAACTACCAAGCCAATTCTTTACCAGAAAGGAGACAAGCTACCGGGGACCGGTTTCTGGCATTTCAGCCGTCTTCGGCCCGGCTTGCTTGAATCCTGATGGAGCAGTGAGAAAGGGACTCATGTCTGAGTATACCCTGCCACACCTATAGTGGCCAAAATCGATTTACAAAAGGGGGTGGTGATGAACAGAGTGTCTGAATTGAGCAGACCACTCTTACCCAGTCCAAAGATCAGGGCTTGATCCATCACCGTTATTTATCTCACTGCCCCATCCCAGCTCAGAACCTGGCTATATGCAAATCAGTCTGTCCCTGGCCCAGTGCATCATGGGAACAGGGCAGACTAAACTACCAAGCCAATTCTTTACCAGAAAGGAGACAAGCTACCGGGGACCGGTTTCTGGCATTTCAGCCGTCTTCGGCCCGGCTTGCTTGAATCCTGATGGAGCAGTGAGAAAGGGACTCATGTCTGAGTATACCCTGCCACACCTATAGTGGCCAAAATCGATTTACAAAAGGGGGTGGTGATGAACAGAGTGTCTGAATTGAGCAGACCACTCTTAGCCAATCCAAAGATCAGGGCTTGATCCATCACCGTTATTTATCTCACTGCCCCATCCCAGCTCAGAACCTGGCTATATGCAAATCAGTCTGTCCCTGGCCCAGTGCATCATGGGAACAGGGCAGACTAAACTACCAAGCCAATTCTTTACCAGAAAGGAGACAAGCTACCGGGGACCGGTTTCTGGCATTTCAGCCGTCTTCGGCCCAGCTTGCTTGAATCCTGATGGAGCAGTGAGAAAGGGACTCATGTCTGAGTATACCCTGCCACACCTATAGTGGCCAAATTCGATTTACAAAAGGGGGTGGTGATGAACAGAGTGTCTGAATTGAGCAGACCACTCTTACCCAGTCCAAAGATCAGGGCTTGATCCATCACCGTTATTTATCTCACTGCCCCATCCCAGCTCAGAACCTGGCTATATGCAAATCAGTCTGTCCCTGGCCCAGTGCATCATGGGAACAGGGCAGACTAAACTACCAAGCCAATTCTTTACCAGAAAGGAGACAAGCTACCGGGGACCGGTTTCTGGCATTTCAGCCGTCTTCGGCCCGGCTTGCTTTAATCCTGATGGAGCAGTGAGAAAGGGACTCATGTCTGAGTATACCCTGCCACACCTATAGTGGCCAAAATCGATTTACAAAAGGGGGTGGGGATGAACAGAGTGTCTGAATTGAGCAGACCACTCTTACCCAGTCCAAAGATCAGGGCTTGATCCATCACCGTTATTTATCTCACTGCCCCATCCCAGCTCAGAACCTGGCTATATGCAAATCAGTCTGTCCCTGGCCCAGTGCATCATGGGAACAGGGCAGACTAAACTACCAAGCCAATTCTTTACCAGAAAGGAGACAAGCTACCGGGGACCGGTTTCTGGCATTTCAGCCGTCTTCGGCCCGGCTTGCTTGAATCCTGATGGAGCAGTGAGAAAGGGACTCATGTCTGAGTATACCCTGCCACACCTATAGTGGCCAAAATCGATTTACAAAAGGGGGTGGTGATGAACAGAGTGTCTGAATTGAGCAGACCACTCTTACCCAGTCCAAAGATCAGGGCTTGATCCATCACCGTTATTTATCTCACTGCCCCATCCCAGCTCAGAACCTGGCTATATGCAAATCAGTCTGTCCCTGGCCCAGTGCATCATGGGAACAGGGCAGACTAAACTACCAAGCCAATTCTTTACCAGAAAGGAGACAAGCTACCGGGGACCGGTTTCTGGCATTTCAGCCGTCTTCGGCCCGGCTTGCTTGAATCCTGATGGAGCAGTGAGAAAGGGACTCATGTCTGAGTATACCCTGCCACACCTATAGTGGCCAAAATCGATTTACAAAAGGGGGTGGTGATGAACAGAGTGTCTGAATTGAGCAGACCACTCTTACCCAGTCCAAAGATCAGGGTTTGATCCATCACCGTTATTTATCTCACTGCCCCATCCCAGCTCAGAACCTGGCTATATGCAAATCAGTCTGTCCCTGGTCCAGTGCATCATGGGAACAGGGCAGACTAAACTACCAAGCCAATTCTTTACCAGAAAGGAGACAAGCTACCGGGGACCGGTTTCTGGCATTTCAGCCGTCTTCGGCCCGGCTTGCTTGAATCCTGATGGAGCAGTGAGAAAGGGACTCATGTCTGAGTATACCCTGCCACACCTATAGTGGCCAAAATCGATTTACAAAAGGGGGTGGTGATGAACAGAGTGTCTGAATTGAGCAGACCACTCTTACCCAGTCCAAAGATCAGGGCTTGATCCATCACCGTTATTTATCTCACTGCCCCATCCCAGCTCAGAACCTGGCTATATGCAAATCAGTCTGTCCCTGGCCCAGTGCATCATGGGAACAGGGCAGACTAAACTACCAAGCCAATTCTTTACCAGAAAGGAGACAAGCTACCGGGGACCGGTTTCTGGCATTTCAGCCGTCTTCGGCCCGGCTTGCTTGAATCCTGATGGAGCAGTGAGAAAGGGACTCATGTCTGAGTATACCCTGCCACACCTATAGTGGCCAAAATCGATTTACCAAAGGGGGTGGTGATGAACAGAGTGTCTGAATTGAGCAGACCACTCTTACCCAGTCCAAAGATCAGGGCTTGATCCATCACCGTTATTTATCTCACTGCCCCATCCCAGCTCAGAACCTGGCTATATGCAAATCAGTCTGTCCCTGGCCCAGTGCATCATGGGAACAGGGCAGACTAAACTACCAAGCCAATTCTTTACCAGAAAGGAGACAAGCTACCGGGGACCGGTTTCTGGCATTTCAGCCGTCTTCGGCCCGGCTTGCTTGAATCCTGATGGAGCAGTGAGAAAGGGAAGGGTATTCTCAGATGTGAGACCCTTGCTCATTGCACCATCAGGATTCAAGCAAACCGGGCCGAAGACGGCTGTAATGCCAGAAACCGGTCCCCGGGAGCTTGTTTCCTTCCCAGTGTAAGAATTGGCTTTTGTAGTTTGGTTTGCCCTGTTCCCATCATGCACTGGGACAGGAACAGACTAATTTGCATACAGCCAGGTTCTGAAACTGGGATGGTGCAGTGAGCTAAAAAACGGTGTTGGATCTAGCCCTGATCTCTTGACTGGGTGAGAGCTTTCTGCTTAATTCAGAGACTCTGTCCCTCACCACCCCTTGTTGTAAATATTTTTGTCCACCCTAAGCGTGGAAGGGTATTCTCAGATGTGAGACCCTTGCTCATTGCACCATCAGGATTCAAGCAAACCGGGCCGAAGACGGCTGTAATGCCAGAAACCGGTCCCCGGGAGCTTGTTTCCTTCCCAGTGTAAGAATTGGCTTTTGTAGTTTGGTTTGCCCTGTTCCCATCATGCACTGGGACAGGAACAGACTAATTTGCATACAGCCAGGCTCTGAAACTGGGATGGTGCAGTGAGCTAAAAAATGGTGTTGGATCTAGCCCTGATCTCTTGACTGGGTGAGAGCTTTCTGCTTAATTCAGAGACTCTGTCCCTCACCACCCCTTGTTGTAAATATTTTTGTCCACCCTAAGCGTGGAAGGGTATTCTCAGATGTGAGACCCTTGCTCATTGCACCATCAGGATTCAAGCAAACCGGGCCGAAGACGGCTGTAATGCCAGAAACCGGTCCCCGGGAGCTTGTTTCCTTCCCAGTGTAAGAATTGGCTTTTGTAGTTTGGTTTGCCCTGTTCCCATCATGCACTGGGACAGGAACAGACTAATTTGCATACAGCCAGGCTCTGAAACTGGGATGGTGCAGTGAGCTAAAAAATGGTGTTGGATCTAGCCCTGATCTCTTGACTGGGTGAGAGCTTTCTGCTTAATTCAGAGACTCTGTCCCTCACCACCCCTTGTTGTAAATATTTTTGTCCACCCTAAGCGTGGAAGGGTATTCTCAGATGTGAGACCCTTGCTCATTGCACCATCAGGATTCAAGCAAACCGGGCCGAAGACGGCTGTAATGCCAGAAACCGGTCCCCGGGAGCTTGTTTCCTTCCCAGTGTAAGAATTGGCTTTTGTAGTTTGGTTTGCCCTGTTCCCATCATGCACTGGGACAGGAACAGACTAATTTGCATACAGCCAGGTTCTGAAACTGGGATGGTGCAGTGAGCTAAAAAACGGTGTTGGATCTAGCCCTGATCTCTTGACTGGGTGAGAGCTTTCTGCTTAATTCAGAGACTCTGTCCCTCACCACCCCTTGTTGTAAATAAGAACAGCGGTGGGCATCGTTGCACTAAATCGTCCCACCTGAAGCGTTTCGTGCATAAGAGCACTTCCTCATGGGGTTCCGGACTTGAAGTGACCAAAAACTGGCAAGTTTCAGCTGGGCTTATTTGTGATGATTACCCCGCCCGGATGGGCGTGGTCACCCATGTGTCCTGGTGGTAAATGTAGTACAGCCATCTTTCTCGAGTGAGTTTGCCCAGTTTTCAGTCCTGTAAGTTGATAAAGTTTAATCCAAGTGGATGTGCACAACAGAATGTCAGCCTGCTGGAATGCCGTTCATTTCGCTTCAATCGCACTCGCCTGCTCCTGTAGCTAAAGTGCCGGTTGACACCTTAGCAGGACTGTGCACAGCACAGCGATGTCATAACCGCAGCTCAGGCGAGACCGCATAAATCCACCAACAAAGTTGCCTGTGAAGAAATGACCCACTCAGGTAAGTTTCTTTCTTGCCACCATGTATTGAGCAAAGGCAAGAACAGCGGCGGGCTATCGTTGGTGGATATATATATATATATATATATATATATATATATATATATATATATATATATATATATGAAGTACGTGTAGTTCCCAGTACAACGCAGCGCAGCGCAGTCAGCCACACTGTCAGTCAGGAACAGGCAAGACCCAAACGTGGTGCAAATAGATTTATTTAAGTTTCAGCCCAGCACCAATCCGCCATGACGCGTTTCGGCTAAAGATAGCCTTGATCGCCAGTAGGTATATATAGTTAGGATTTTTTCTCTATGGGATTTTTGAAAATTCTATGTCTAATAACTTTGGCGTTTGTGGACGGAATTGGCTGAAATTTTCAGGAAAATTGAACATTTTGTTTCTGAGCAGCCCCTGACAATTTGGGGGGGTTTCATCAAGGGGGGGCCGAGAAAAAAGGGGGGTCCCAAAACGCGTTTTTCCCATGTTAATTTCCATAGGGCGGTTGGCCTCACTTTTAGCTCGAACGGCTGAATGGATTTGCACGAAACTTGGCAAAATTGTAGGGACTGTTAGCCCGATGTGCCTTTGCTAGGTCTCAATATATGTGCTCCAGTGGATTTTGAGTAATTTAGGTTCAAAAAAAGATATATATCTGGAAGGAGCCTAACCACACATCTGATCTGATTGGCTGTCAGCACTTCATCCAAGAAGTGTTGGCAGCCATCTTGGGACCAATATACATGATAGCGCCTCATTAAAAAGCATTGTAGTTAATAGAGGGTTTTAGGACTTTAGTTACATTATAAATCATTTGTTGATGGTACCATACTCGTTTTAGGAATTGTGATGGGTTCTAAGGTGATTTTACCATGTGAAAAAACCTTCTGCTGTGATATCATGAATATTGTTTGAAAGAAAACTAATATCTCATGATTTTCCCACAGTGGTTTGGAAGGGGATCTATAAGCTAAACTGAAAGCATATTTTCTGTAAATTCACATTATCTTTCTCAGTCATGTGAAAATGAAGTCTGACATTCTCAGTAAAACATGTACATCCAACAAGGACAGAGACTGTCAGTTGATTCCTTTGTGTTCTACTGCAGCCTCCTAGAGTGTTCTAAAGAACAACTAGAGCGCTAACAGTCCTACTTATTACAAAGGTATGGCACACCTGAAGCCATCTTGATTGGAATAAAGTGGTAACTCTTAAAACATTTAATTTAAAAAGAAACAACATGAGGGGGTATATTTTGCCATAGAAAGTATGATTAGTGCTGCAGAATGAAAAATTAGGGCACATTTTGAGTGACTTCTCAAATCCTTTTCTATTTCATTAAAACATTCTGACATGCAGTCTCCCAAAATGGCCACCAGAGACAAAAGAGCCCAAATGTAGCCCAAATATCACCCAGATGTAGCCCAAGTATAGCCCAATGACAGAATGTCCCAGAGTGTTCTAAAGATCAACTAGAGCGCTAACAGTCCTACTTATTACAAAGGTATGGCACACCTGAAGCCATCTTGATTGGAATAAAGTGGTAACTCTTAAAACATTTAATTTAAAAAGAAACAACATGAGGGGGTGTATTTTGCCATAGAAAGTATGATTAGTGCTGCAGAATGAAAAATTAGGGCACATTTTGAGTGACTTCTCAAATCCTTTTCTATTTCATTAAAACATTCTGACATGCAGTCTCCCAAAATGGCCACCAGAGACAAAAGAGCCCAAATGTAGCCCAAATATCACCCAGATGTAGCCCAAGTATAGCCCAATGACAGAATGTCCCAGAGTGTTCTAAAGAACAACTAGAGCGCTAACAGTCCTACTTATTACAAAGGTATAGCACACCTGGAGCCATCGTGATGGGAATAAAGTGGTAACTCTTAAAACATTTAATTTAAAAAGGAACAAAATGAGGGGGTATATTATGCAATAGAAGGTATTATTAGTGCTGCAGAAAGAAAAATTAGGGCACATTTTGAGTGACTTTTCAAATCCTCTTCTATTTCATTAACACCTTGGCTGCTAGGGGTTTTCCCGCTGGGTGCTGAAATATTCTGATCCCCACTCTTCATGACAAAGCCAGCTCGTCATAAGCGCAGGGCAGGTAACACCCATGACGAGCTGGCTTTGTCATCAGCACTGAAGGGGTTAAAAAATTCTGACATGCAGTCTCCCAAAATGGCCACCAGAGACAAAAGAGCCCAAAAGTAGCCCAAATATCACCCAGATGTAGCCCAAGTATAGCCCAATGACAGAATGTCCCAGAGTGTTCTAAAGAACAACTAGAGCGCTAACAGTCCTACTTATTACAAAGGTATGGCACACCTGAAGCCATCTTGATTGGAATAAAGTGGTAACTCTTAAAACATTTAATTTAAAAAGGAATAAAATGAGGGGGTATATTTTGCCATATGAATTATGATTAGTGCTGCAGAAAGAAAAAATAGGGCACATTTTGAGTGACTTCTCAAACCCTCTTCAATTTCATTAAAAAATTCTGACATACAGTC
The DNA here is from genome assembly GCF_964263255.1 of Lissotriton vulgaris. NCBI lineage: Eukaryota > Metazoa > Chordata > Amphibia > Caudata > Salamandridae > Lissotriton > Lissotriton vulgaris. The sequence goes on along the minus strand of NC_141687.1, from coordinate 1,524,083,841 downwards.
TCCCAAGATGGCCACCAGAGACAAAAGAGCCTAAATGTAGCCCAAATATCACCCAGATGTACCCCAAGTATAGCCCAATGACAGAATGTCCCAGAGTGTTCTAAAGAACAACTAGAGCGCTAACAGTCTTACTTATGACAAAAGTATGGCACACCAGAAGCCATCTTGATTGGAATGAAGTGGTAAGTCTGAAAACACTCAATTTAAAAAGGAACAACATGAGGGGGTTAATTTTGCCATAGAAAGTATGATTAGTGCTTCAGAAAGAAAAATTAGGGATCATTTTGAGTGACTTCTCAAATCCTCTTCTATTTCATTAAAAAAATTCTGACATGCAGACTGAAACATGCACTTTGAATACCAGCAGCAGACGTCCCTGGTGAGCAGTAGCTTTACTACAGTGATCTAATGTGCAACTAGAGTGCTAACATTCAGAATTTATGGCAAATGTGTGACACATCTGAATGCCTTCTTGATGGAACCAAAGTAAACAAGCATTGAAAATGCAATAGATCTCGCCCTCGTTTAAGTTAAAGCCATTCTGTTTGTAATGAGGTGGCTTTTTAGCTTTGCTTTTATTAGTGTTTTTTCAACTTTCATGTAAATAACATGCATCTGTATGCATATAAGTATATGTATGCATGCATTTATGTTTGTATTTATATAGATATACAGATGATATATGTTTATATATGTATGTATATATATATTCACTGAAAAAACCATAGGCTATAGACCATATATAGTTAGGAATTAGCATTTACAAAACCTTGAAAATTCACTGAAAAAAACATAGGTTATAGACCATATATAGTTAGGAATTAGCATTTACAAAACCTTGAAAATTCACTGAAAAAACCATAGGTTATAGACCATATATAGTTAGGAATTCGCATTTACAAAACCGTATTTTACTCACACAAAAGCACCCGCAATCCACTGCTGATGATGTCACATATTACATCATTCATGACATGGTCAGTGACATCACTGATGACATCACTGATGACATCTCAAATGACATCACTGATGACATCTCAAATGACATCACTGATGACATCACTGATGACATCTCATTTGACATTACTGATCACATCACTAATGATATCATTCATGTGATAATACGATGAACCTCTTCAGACTCTAATATAACCTTAGATACAATCAGTGTAAACAGACACTCACAGACTGTCACTCATCCATGGAGTTACTCACACACCTAGTCAGTCATGCAAAGAATCAATCACACCTCCATTTCCTCAACTATACAGTTATACAAACTTTACTTATTCAAACATATACTAACACATATTTACTCTCTTATACAATCCCTGATACAAGTTCACAATGATCCATACAGCCACTCACACATTCACTGGCTCTTATGCACAGTTATTTATATATGTCAACTCTCACATGTACTGTGTTTTACATATGTACTTACTTTGACATGTAGCACTGAGATATCCATTCACTCACCAATACAATCATGCACACAGTCAACCGCCCATACAGCTGTTTCCACATGCACTTTTGAAACCATACATGTAGTGAATCAACTGCTCACACATCTATGCACAGAGTCATACACCTCCCAGCCACCCACACACACACTCAGTCTCCCATACAAATACTTGGGCAACCAATCAATAACCCATATAGTTACTCATATAGCTACTTATCAACACATGCAACAGAACAACAGACATAATGATGCATAAATTAAGACAGTTTAGTCACTAACCCATGCACTCAGTGAGACACATTTAATCACTCACTCATACAGTCAGTCATGCACCTACTAAATCCTTCATCCAGACACTTATACATCCACTCATTCTTCAATATGTAAGACATATTTTAACTTTACAGAAACATACAGTCACTGGATGTTGTCATCAGTGATGTCATCAGTGATGTCATTTGAGATGTCATCAGTGATGTCATCAGTGATGTCACTGACCATGTCATGAATGATGTAAGATGTGACATCATCAGCAGTGGATTGCGGGTGCGCGATATATAGTTAGTGCAACTAACTATATATGGAATTTCAATGGTTTTGTGTGAGTAAAATAAGGTTTTGTAAATGCGAATTCCTAACTATATATGGTCTATAACCTATGGTTTTTTCAGTGAATATATATATATATATATACATATATATATATATATATATATATATATATATATATATATATATATATATATATACACACGCACACATAAACTTAACTTAAAGTCAAAGTCAAACAGGTTTATTGTATAATCAGTTAAAATTAGCACAATTTCCGCATAATAAAATGAGTATATAAAAACAATTAATGTCGAACCATAATAAAAAAATATCTAATCAATTTACAGCACAATATCCAATAAATGTTGTTAAATACAATTATTCAAATTTGGATCAGGGCCGGCTCCTGCCGCCTCTATGGGGTCTTAATCGTCTTTAGGTTCAGTTTATATTTTCCATGAAAGTCCCAAAATAGACTGGCCTTGGTGGCCTTCCTCCTCAGTATTCTTCCTGCTCAAGTTGCCCTAAGCATTTTATTACCTCTGCCAGGAATTTTACTCCCCGGCAGGCCAGAATTATGGAGGAGCCTCCCAGCCAACTTGTTAATACATGTCTGCACGTTCGAATTTTTAGGTCATGAAACATTGACTTCAAGTACCGTTGCCTCTGGACCATTTCTGCTGGGCATACACAAAGAGACATGGGCTAGGTATTCCGTTTTGTATCCACAAAGACAGCATTGTCCCGTTTGATGATTATGTTTCCAGGAGGGTAAAAGGTCTTTTGAGACATGCTGTCCCATCCGGTCGTCAATATAAGATCTTTTTAAGTGCCCACTAAAGTGAGAGGATAGATATGCTTGTGGTTTGAGTAATGTAAAGGAGGTGATGATGGTCAACCAAGCCGAAGTTTGGAGATTATGTTTTTATCTTCCAGGAAAGATTTCCTTTTGGCCGCCTCGTTGGCTGAACTACTTAAACCTGCTTTGTCTACCCTGGTTTCCATGCTGTTTCTAAATCGAGCTCTGTCAGACAGGTTTTCAAATGTCGTCCCCAGGCACTCTGGGTTTCGCTGTCCGCCTGTTGTTTAATTTCTTCCCAGCACAGGTGATCCATGGTCTCTGGGTCGGCGGAGCGGAATTTGTGGCAGAGCTTCACGAAGCCGCTCATCTCCGGAATTTCTGGTTTTGCAGTCCAAATTCTAGCCGTACTTGCGAGGGAGAGGCACATTTTGGCTGGTTGAAGACGGCCTTGTACATCTTTGTCTGCTAGTCGATTAATAGATCAGTGTCCTTGCCACATCAAGTTACTAGGCGGTAAGACAAGGTGGGCAGGATTTGGGCAGCCATAACCTTTAAAAGGTGATTGTAATTAGGACAATCCAATTTTGATTTTAATAGCCGATATGCAAAAATTAATGATTGTGCTTTTGCTTTTATTACTGCTTTGTACTCCTTGTGTTTTAATACTTGCTCTATTGTAATTCCAAGGTATTTATATGATCGGTGTTCTTCCACCGTTTCCCCGTTAGCCATCCATCTATACTTGATCTTTTTTGGTTCCACTAATCGAACAACTTTTGTTTTAGCTTTGTTTAATTCCAACATTTCCCGATTCAATTAGGCTGCTAATTTATTAATTGCTCTTTGTAGTCCAATTGGTATTTTGCTTAGCACTACTATGTCGTCCGCGTATTGTAGGAAATAAATTGGATTGTTGGCCAATATGGGTGGGTGACATTCTGCAGCTTCCAACACTTTGCTGATATCTGAGAGGAAAGGTTAAAAATGCTAGGGGCTAACAAGCACCTTTGTTTGAGACGGTGGTGCGTTGTAATACTCGAGGTTGTGCTGCCTCCATTGCCTAATCTTACTCTTACCCATGTGTTGTTGTACAGGGCGGTTATGGCCTTTAAACTTTGGATTGGAAGTCCCCAGGTGTTTAACTTTGCTCACAGGCGCTCTCTGCTCACCCGATCAAACGCTGACTTTATATCAATAATACAGGCGTATAACCACGAACCCTTGGTTATTGCTCTTTCCATTAAGGGCGACAGATTGGCCAAGTTTGTTACGGTTCCCATCCCTTGCCTGAACCCTGTTTGAAACTTCGGAATAATGTTTGTGTCTCCTAACCAGTCTTGTAGCTGTGATAGAATACAAGAGGCATAGAGCTTAGGCTCAACATCTATTAGGGATATCAACATATAATTTGTGGGGTTGCGATGGTCTCCCTGTTTGAATATCGGATGAATTATGTTCCCTTTCCAGGAGGCGGGGACATTAGCTTGTGTGTATATATGGTTGAAAAGGGGCGTTAAGATCTCTGACCAGAAGTCCGGGTCATTCTTAAAAAGCGCTTTGGACAGCCCGTTCGGATCTGCTGCTCCTTCTGTCTTTAATCTTAGTATTATGCCCCTCAATTGTTTTTTGGTGGTTAGAGGAACTATTTCAGTGGACCCATTAACTCCTTTCCAATCCTCGTTTTTCTTTATTCTCCAGGCTCTTGTTTCCTATTTTTCCGCTCTTCGGACTCCATTCCCCGGGGCCCTTTGGTGAGGCCAGGGTCTGCATTACAATACAGAGATTGTACATGTAGGGCCCAGGTTTCCTCTCCGACCACTGCTTCTTGTTAAAGAGTTGCTCCTTTATTTAGATTGTTGATGATGCCCTAGAAGTCCCTGCTGTTCAGCAATTTTCCCGCGCTCAGTAGTTTGTTCCAGATTGTTTCCTTATATGTGCTTTTAGCAACCCTCAACGACTTCCTGTAAACGCTCTTTGCTTCCTTTAGTTTGCGTTTGTTTGGAGTAATACCCATTCTTTTTGCCTGTGCCAGTGCTCTGACCTCTCTTGCGACCCTTCTCTTTTGCGCTCTTCAGTCCATATTGAACCATGGCTCCTTTCTGGCGTTAATACTTCTTGGATTTCCTGGCGCTGCTGGAAATTTGTGCAGGAGGTCCAGGATCAGCTGCCCCCAGTTTGTTATATGTTCTTCCTCAGACTGCGGGCCTGAATTGGACATATAATGTTTTGCTGTGTCCTGGATATTTTTCAACCAACCCCCGCACCATTTTAACTTCTTTAGATTGAACTTTTCGGTGTGTTGTAAGAGTGAGGTCATTTTTTGTGCAGAGGTACGTGCGATTTTCATTCTCGTTATTTGGGGGAAGTGATCCCTTTCTATGCGTTGGCCAATTTCGAATGTTTCAATACTAGGAAGTAGCTCCTTACTTATAATTGAGTAATCAATAGTTGAGTGAGCCTTGCCGCTCAAATATGGGACATCTGCCGGCCTGTCACCCTTTGTTTTACCATTCAAAATTACCGAGCCCAGGTCTCCTAATGTAGTTGTTATTTTTTGTCTGCCACAGGTCGCTGTCGTGATCTCATCCGCCTGATTTTTTCCTATGAGGTCACAGTTGAAGTCCCCTGAAATAAACAATGGGCATTGCGCATAAGATCTTTGCATCACTTTTATCAAGGATATTAAGTTTGCATGTTTTTCTATCTGGGTCTTCCTCTCAGGGTTAAAATAGATATTAATCACTAAAAGTTGCTACTTCTGAGTTCCGGGTGGGGACCTATCAATAATTCTGATCACTTGGGCCCAATTAAACCCAACGTCCAGCTCTTCCATTACCCAGTTGTATTTTTGGGCTACGTAGGTTGACAATCCACCGCGGGAATGCCCAAAAGGTGACAATCTTTCAGCAAATATGTGATGTTCTTTAAACCCTGCAATTGAGGTGGGCGTCAATTTCCATGACTCCTGGGTCAGAATTACATCTTGTTGCTGGATGAAGGCTAGTGTATCGTGATCATGGGCCATATCTTGAAAACCGTGGACATTCCATGAGCAGAACAAAATACTTTGCAGCCTTTTTCCCTTCTGAATTTGGTTCCGTCTTTCTGCTGCCTTGAGGAGATTGGGCTCTTTGTAAGGTATTTTTTTGGCTCAGGGTCGTGGGTACCCATGACTAATCCATTCTGTCCAATGCTTGATGTCCAGTATTTTGTTTGCTTTCAAGTGTAGTAACACTGTACCCTGTTGTTGTAGATACTGACCTGGATGCCCGAGCGCCTCGTAAGCAAGTGGTTTGTCTTTCCCCGACTCCTTTTTTTTTTTTTTGGATTTTGTGAGCTATCTAGTAGGGGATAGGGATACCTTGGACGTTTGTGAGGCAGAAGGGTAATACCCCATGTTCCAAACTGTGATCTTGCGGAGAACATCTTGTCCACCAGGTCCTTTGAGGCCCAAGTTGTTACAGATTCCGCGGTATCCACGTTGTGTCTGTTCAGTTGGAATTCGACAGCTATCAGATCTTGGGAGGTTATTTCTTTAAGTTCTGCTATTTCCTTAAACAGTTTTAACAGGTTACCTCGATTAAGGATATCCTGCCTCCCCTTTGTTGAATATTCGGGCACGAATGTCAATTTTAATTCAAAAGCCTCTGTATAGTTTGGAAGATCTTTAGGTAATTGCATAGAATCTGGTTTGAAAGGTAAAAGATTATGAGTTATTAGGGTGTCGCACCTTGTAAAAGATACTTGTTGCTCTTGATCTTCCTTCACTTCCTCGGATTTACCATTTTTTTGTATGCGATGATCCTGTTTTAATTGACCTTGTTGATACGGGGAGGGAGTCCCTTTGAAGTAGCATACATCTACGTTCCTTGTCTGTTATTGTGACTCTCAAGGGTTTTGGCCTGGTTTTGCTTTCCGGTATTGTTTTTTCCCCATGTATTTCGTTTATTTTGTTTTCCTGTATTGTGGATGTGTGCTGTGCATTACTGACTTTTGCTCAGTCAGTAATGCACAGCACACCCGTGTAAAAACTTCGCTGATTACGCTTTCTTTACGCGTATCATCCGCTAAGTCGAGTGTTGTTATTATTTCAGAGGAACCTACTTGACCTGCGACCATTATGGGCTCTATTTTATCTTGTCGTAATTCTTGTCTTTTTTTTTTAATCATGTGCTTTTGCACTTTGCTGATCGAGGTCTGCGGGGGAGGATTTGCTTGTTTTGCATTCTTGTAAAGGGGGGTGGTTACTCCAGAAACCAAGCATCCTTCCCATGATGAGGTTACTAGAGTGTGCTTGTGTGATGGTACATTAAGTCCATCCCCTCCACCTGGCAGTGGTTGACTTTTACTATCATGAGGAGCAATCATTTTGAATATGGGAAAGATGTTTCCATGATCTGTATATTGTTGCCTTTTGTACTTTAGCCTGGCCTTCCTTGCCTTTTTCCTATGCCTCTTTGTTGGCTTACCCTCGGTAGGGGACTTATTGGTGGAATGAGTTACTTCCATTACTTTTACTCTGTTTTCTAATTTTTCTACAACTGATGTTGGTTCTTGGTCGTCTGCTGCATTGCTTCCTGGGCATCCTGGTGCATGATTGCTTTTTAAGGTTGGCGGCGTGTCCTGCTTCGGGAGCATTTCCTTTTCCTGTTTACTGATGCCGGTTAGTTTTACCTCCCCTAAGATGTCCTTTAAAAAGTCCGGGAGACTTGCTAACTTCTCGGTTATGTACCCGCAACCACAATTTAGCTGTTGGTTACCGTTGAGAGTGTGGAGCTCCACTTTCCCCCTGTTGATTAGGTGAGACGAAAGTAAGTCCAACTTTGCTTTTATGCCTGAAATGTGACCAGCGATTAGGTTTATGAGGTCTATCTGGACCCCCCGTTTGTCTGATTAATAATTCAGCACCTTTATTGCTTGGTCTAAGGTGCCTAGCAGAGATTGAGCCCATGGAGTGCATGGTTGTTCTTTTTGGGGATTGTGCAAATCATCGGACTCCGAATCCATCTTACTCACAGACGAGACTTTGATTGGCGCTGTGGGGTTAAAGTGGGTTTGATTTATTGGCATAATACCGCTATCATCCATTACTAGCCGTTGTTGGTCTTTGCTACAGTGAGTGGAAACCACCATACCCTGACTGATCTGATGGTCGTTATTACCCATTGCTGCTTGAGGGGCTCTCCCATGGCAATCATTATCCTTAGTTATTATTTCAATGATTACCTCAAGTTGGGAGTCATTTGATAGAAAGAGAGGATTTAGCCATGGATCCACTTCTTGTACGGATGGCGTGGAAGAATTACTGAATTTTAAACTTTCCTCCTTGGATTCTTTGGGTTCCTTTGTGGAGTCTTTTGCTTTAGCTGTCTCCGCGATTAGTGCGCTTCTGCTCAGATTCATACGTTTTACTTTTGACAGGACCTCCTCAATACTTTCCATTTTTACAATGCTTCTCATTGGGTCCCTTTCGGTTGTGGGAATTTTGGGATGGTGCACTTGCGCAGTAACTAATGCCGGCTTTGCCTGAACTATATTGAGACTGCAAAAATTGGGTCCCCATTAGATCGTTATTCGTTTTCGTTACACTTTTGGCGCAGGGAGACAATGAATTAAGTGGAACAATGGGGCTTTGCAATTTGCAGGTCTCGGCTGTTGATGCATAGATCGCCGCCATTGGGTCCTTTAAATATAAAAATTTATAAAGACCAGATTTCCGTCTTGTATTCAACGTTGATTCTGGAGATGGTGCTGAGACCAACATCTCTCTGAGACTTGGTGGATTTCCGTTTTTGATCGGGAGACTGGCTTCCTTGGATGCTTTTCTGATTTTTTTTTTTTTTTTTACTTTCCACCAGTTGACGGATTTTCCCTGATCTCAATTCCCGTTAGATTCCTGAATTCCTTAATTCCCCTTCAAACCCACTTGTAATTCTGGCCGTGAAGTTGTTAAGGCTTTTTTTTATTTGCCCACTTGAAATGAAGATATGAAGGGATGAAGAGATGACGAAGTGACGAGATGAAGGGGTAACCCTCTGGATCCTGACACTCCGACTTGGGTCGACCAGTGCTGCTGCTCCGATCCCGTGCTGTTTTTTATAACACCTGCTGCTCTTTGCTGCTACTGCCCCGCCTGCTGCTGAGCCTTTTGCCCACTGGACTGGGCGGGGCTGGGCAGGGCTGGTCAGGGCTGGTAAGGGCAGGGCAGGGCTGGGTTGAGCTGAGGACGGGCAGATGTCAGGCTAATCTCAGGCTAACATCAGGCTAATGTCTGGCTTTGATCAGGAATTCGGCTGGCTTGGGGTGATGTTCCCGAACTCCTGGGCTCCTTGACTCCTGGCCTCCTCTCAGCCGCAGCCCGCCTCAGCACAGTTGTTTGTTAACACCAAGTTCTTCACCGAGTTCTTCTGCGTGCTTCTGCTTTCAGCTGGAACCCCCTGCCCGCCGCCACCAGGCTACACAGCTTGTGAGACTCGGCCGGGTGAGGGCTTGCAGATTGGGGGCAGCCGCGGCTCCTAGTGTCTCCTAGTGCCTCGCGGCGTCTAAATCTCCCGCGGGCCCCTTGGCTAGCACTTTCTCCCGCCCCTGCCCCTACTCCGGTCCAAGCGCAGGCTGAAAGCAAGCAGACAGGTGGTGCGGGTGGGTGGGCAGCGCAGTGCGGGCAGACAAGCGAGTGGGAACAGTACCTTAACGACCCCCGGCCCGACCGCAGTGACAAGCTTGACAAGCTTCGGTATGCCGGTATACCGGTTGGAAATGCCGGCTCAAACCCAACGAGCATAACGAGCCGCTGCCGGCCGGCTTCCGCAGCTTCCTCAGGCTTCCTCGCAAAGACGTTGAGCTGCGTGCAAACCGTGGACTGGATCGGAAAGGTCATCTACCAGGGGCGTGAGGGGGTACACACATAAACTTATATGTATACACAAAACAGCTCCCAAGTGTTCCAGTGGGTGTAAATGATGGGTAGTGCAAAATATTTTTTTTATTTGGCAGCACATTTCGGCATTTGCCAGCACTTTTGTCAAAGTCTCAACCTAGTGGAAACAAAGTGGCATTGATATAATCAACGAACTGCCATGAACATTCAGGATAGTCTCTTTCATAACCGTCTTTCTTATTGTAAACAAAAAAAAAAGAATTAAGCACATTGCATAATTCTAGGACACAAACATCTGATTTACACAATAAAACAATTTAGGGCCTGATTACGGGTTTAGGCAGTGCGGGGTGGGCGGTACACCACGTCTGTGCCCCTGCAGTGACTAGACTCGCCGCCCCCCGCCTGGCGGATTACGACTTTAAAGTGATCTTGAGGGCGGCATGCAAGTCCATGCCTTTGCAGGAACTGTTGTGCATGCAGACAGGGAGGCACATGTTATGCCCTCCTGTGTGTATCCACAAGTGTCGGAGGCGCAGGGGTCCTCTATGCTTCCTCTCCTACACAGTGTACCTGAGGAAGAACCTCATGGCACCCCTGGCGGAAAGGAAACTCTTAATATGCTTTGCCAAACTGCGGCGGTCCCGCCACGAATATTGTGGCCTCCTGACCACCAGACGACCTCCAGGGAATGGTGGTTCCCTGGATGCACAGCAGTCTCAGGGTGGTCCGACCACCCAACTCATAATGGGGCAGTCGGACCGAAGGTGCAGCAGTGGCTGGACATCCACTGCCGCGTCTGCGCAGGTCTAGTGGTCCTCGGACTGTCAGACTCGTAATTAGGGCCTTTGTCTTTTCTTTTTCTTTTTCATGCTCCATGGCTTGTAAGGATATTGTAATGTGCACATGAGTATCGGCAAGTGTGGCAGAGGGCTAGTATTCACTGAATATTATGTGGGTAAAGCCTTCCTATGTGGTTGCCATATTCTAATGGTATCTCACCGAACTATCTACAATCCTTAGTAGGTGTAACACCGTAGGGTCTCTATATCTCTATATTCATGCACAAATAGGCCTCCATGCCCTGCTAGTAAAAAAAAGATGAATGAAAAAGAAACATGGAACCTCCTAAAATTGGTCTTCTAATGATGTACTGATTAAGAAGCCACATATGCTGATGAATGTGTACAGATTCAATATTCATTCATATCCATTCACTCCAATGGGCAAGTCCATGAAATTAACACAAATAAAAAATGTGGTACCCCTTTCAGAGCTATTAATTCTCCCTGCATTCAACTCAACCTAGTCGGCCTATTGGGAGTGATGTCACCCAATGGACCTCTTTTGGTATATGTAGTCAAGGGAGTATCCGCCCAGAGAGAATAAAAGGACTTAACCATGTTCACCAGCATTGGCCCATACGGGTATATAAACCACCATATATCGTTACAGTCTATGTTCTCATAAACTCGAACAGGGAGACCACTATAAATTAACAACAATATGAGGGAATACTTTTTCAATTTTGTCAAATATTAGTCCATGAGATGATGGAGAGAATGATTGGAAAACTTAAGAAAACTGGAATCCAAGATGATCATTGAATTAGGAACAAGATCTCTAAGAGGACTCAATGCTGATGAGGAACTTTCAACACACACCGATGTATGAACTCAATTTAAATAATTGGTTACAATGGAAATTAATTTTTTCATGATGTCTTAAATTTATGGTTCTACTTTGTGTAAAGGTGGGACAGAGCATTCCTGAGGGTGCCACACACTACGCTCTTCTCAAAATCCCCAGTAGCTCTAAACACATCCTAGACAATCTGGCTTCAGTCTTGTCTATGAATGAATGAATGAAACGGATCTTATCTTGCGCAAACTTAGCCCAGTGGGTGTCAAGGCGCCTAAATCAAATATAGTAGCTAAGCCCCCCACTCAACAGCATTCTCTCATTGATAGGCCCTCTTAAAGAGGCAGGTTTTAAGAGCCTTTTTGAATGATTCAATTGTGGGAAGGGTTTTTATTTCGATAGGGATCGAATTCCAGGGCTGAGGGGCAACCACGGACAAAACTCTGGCTCCCCATCTGGCTAGTTTAAAACGCGGAACAACCAGTTGACAGAGTCCCGCAGAACGAAGGCCTCTTGTAGGGACATAGCGCGTAAGGAGAGAGCCAATAGCACTAGAGGAGCCTTCTGTCAAAGCTCTGTAGGCCAAACACAGAATTTTAAAAGAGATTCTGTGCTGGACAGGTAGCCAATGGAGTTCTTTCCTGGCTGCAGTAGCGGAGGAGGTTTTAGGAAGGGCCAGGACAAAGCGAGCTGCAGCATTCTGCACAATCTGCAGTCGATGTATGAGGCTTTTATTGGCTTCCATATACAGAGAGTTGCAGTAATCTAACCTCGATCCTACCAAGGCAACTGCAACCTGTTTACGTGCCTGGGGGGAAAGATACCCACGGATTTTGTTGAGTATCCTGATCACACCCCAGCAAGTGGCCACGGTTCTGTTGACTTGAAGGGAAAGGGAAAGCGAGGTGTCGAAAATTACGCCAAGGTTTCTGGCAGATTGGGAGGGGGTGGGGCAGATGCCAAGAAAAGGTGGCCACCACTCACTTGACCAAGCATCTTGGTCCTTCCCAAAGATCAACACCTCCGTCTTTTCGCCGTTCAGTTTCAGGGAATTTATAGTCATCCAGTCTGCCACATACTGCATGCATACCCTGAAACTGGCGGCAGATGCCCCGACAGAGGAGTGAGCCAGCGACACCATAATCTGGGTGTCATCTGCATAGGACACCACCTCCATCCCCTGCGATCTTACTAGTCTTGCCAGGGGAGCCACATAGATGTTAAACAGGGTCGGACTTAAAGCCGACCCTTGTGGCACCCCACACTGCAATGACTTGGCAGGGGATAGGTGGTTCCCAAGCATCACTCTCTGCTCCCTTTCCAACAGAAAGGAGTTGAGGAGACTCAAGGCCGGTCCCGTGACACCAGCTTCCCTGAGCCGAGATGTAAGAATGGCCGGGGACAGGGTGTCAAACGCGGCCGTGAGGTCCAACAAAACCAAAACCGTGGTTTGGCCAGAGTCCACTTTGCGTCGGATGTTATTGACCACACAAGTGAGGGCGGACTCAGTACTATGATGTTTTCTAAAACCGTGTTGCTTGTTGTCAAGGTATTCGGATGATTCAAGGAAGGAGGACAGATGGAAATTCAGATGCGCCTCAAGCATCTTGGCGGGGGCAGGGAGGAGGGAGATCGGCCTGATATTTTTCAACAAGGCCGGATCGAGGGACGGCTTCTTAAGGAGAGGTTTCACAATCACCTTCTTCCACACAGAAGGAAAAGAACCCTGGGTAATAGCCTTATTCATTACCTCAAGCATAGGAGGGAGAAGGCTATTTCTACACTCTTTCAGTTTTTTCAGAGGTAGAGGGTCCAGGGGGGAAGCAGATTTGGTCCTGTCAAGCAACAGGTTCAGTCCTTCCAAGGATAAAGATGGAAATTCCATAAGAGAACAGGAGGGATCTGTACCTAAAGAATCCAGACTGGAAATGACAGGCAGTACGATTTGGTCCAAAGCATGACAATGAGCTTCCAGGGAGACATGTATGTCAAGAATTTTATTGTGAAAAAAGTCGGAGATGTTGTTGCAAAGTTCTTGCGAACTGACTACGGGATCAAGGAGTTGCAAGGAGCATAAGGTGTCAGCGATTTTAAAGAGCTCCCTAGAGGAGGAGAGGGAGCTGGTGAGGTTGGAGAAGTACTCCTGCTTCTCTGTCACCACTCTATATTGTCACATGGAACCCCCCTCCCCTTTATATTAGATTTTCTGTGTTAAAAAATCGAACAATTCTATTTTGCATGAATTGGGTAAAAAACACTTTAGCAGTAGCAGGTACAACTAACTGTCCAGTCCATGAGGTGTTAATTAGAGATAGCAACTGTTACCCTGTTTGTAATCTGCAACAACTGATCTGCCTATACAATGTCATTCCTATGAAATTAAAACAATTTTTAAATCTTCTAATTTTAGTAACTGTTTGTTTATCATGATGATTATCAATTTTAATTGAACGGTTTTTTCCTTAAATTTTTATTAAAAGCAGTTTCAAAAGCATTGCTAATCTAATGTGCTTGTTGCATCGCAGTTACAATTACAATTGTCATTTAAGTAACTAAAATCCCCCGATGACTCAATATCATCAAGGACGCTGTGCTCTAGTCCTGAAGTTTCCCTGAATAATCTGGTGTATTCAGGGAGATATGCCCTAGTTCACTCCAGTCCATCTGCATTCCATCCTTGGTGAACATGAATTCATTCAGTAACAGTATGTAGAGTGCATGGCTACTGAAAGGGTGGCCTTATTCATACGCTGTGGGACGCATCCAGCGGCATGCATTTACAGATGAGATCAGTACTGGTTGGTGAAACTCTACATAGCTGAAGATGAAATGTCATTCTAAATTGAAAGTCAGAGGTTATGCGTTGTCACTTCCTGTGATGTAATAGGAATCAAATGGTAAGCAAACTGTCATTCCTCCGGCCACATTTACTAAGACACCGCACCATTGCAAAGAGATGTAAATTCACACAAAGTGGCACAAAGAAAGGTAGATAGTAGTATTCATTATAAAGCGCAAAACGTATTCTATTACAGCACCATAATTAATTTCCACTACTTTGCTTCACTTTGAGTCAAGATGGCATTACTGGGTTGCGCACTGCAAGCACCAAAAACTTTTTGACACAAAGCCCAATTTACCAAGATGGGCAGACCAGGCTGTGCAACAAAAACTAGCACCTCCTTGAAGGTGGCACTAACAAGGAGAAATATTGGCATTGCATGTGTGCTGAAGTCCAAAGCACACATCCAGTATGTGGGGTTCTACTATTTTTCTGAGAATTGGTTTCCCATTTGAGTTTGTCTGAAAAGGATACTCTTTCCTACTGTGAAGAATACATAGCCAAACTACTTTTTATGTAATCTTTTTGTGCTCTCCTTTGCAGACTCTGGATTCACCTCTGCAAGGAAACTAGAGAAAATTAAGAAAATATTTAGAACTAAGTTACATGGCCATGTTATGACGGACTTCCCTAAAGGAAACACCATTCCAGTAGGCCTTCAAATCAGAAATGTCTTAGTAATCTATGTTGCTAGCTCCAAATATAGGTGTGACTTTAGCTACATTTCAAACCAGTATTCTAAACATTGGATGGCCCTTGGAATAGACACGGCACTCAAGCAAACCAACCAATTAGCCAAAGAAATAGCTGATATATAAAAGGAGATTTTAGAGGACCAAAGTCTGACAGGAGTCTGTGAAGAACTCACTACTTTGGAGATAACAATCTCTGAACTTGAATGTTTCTCTTAATGCAATATGAACTGCATTTATTTTCTATAATTAAGATTTCTAATGTTTGTAAGTCCTCCACTTTTTCGAATTTAACGATCACATGATGAATGGTTTGTGCCAGATTGTTTCTTGGTTCTAAATTTTCTTGTATAAATTCTTTAGTACAAAGTCTTTCTGCACCTTATTGTTTGCTGATTTGCACTGGCCTGTCACACTGTTTCACAAATTAAATGTGTCTGCATTCCGCCCATATAACATTTGTTTTTAGTGTGCTCGATAAGTTTTCTTCGGCATTTTCTATCTTTATGCATTTTTGTTTTGTTTTGACCATTAATATTTGGGCTTACATGTCTGTGTAGCTCACCTTCTTTTATTCTCCTTCCCAAAAGTGGACCATGTGTTTGTTGCACTTCCCAAATTTATTATATTGGATCTTTCTAAGTTTAACTAGACATAGGATTTTGTATGAGTTTGTACAAACACTATGCTAGACAGCGCACACTGACTCCTGCAACACTGCGAGTCACGCTAAGCAGCATTTTAGAGTGCCAGCGCAGTGCATGGATGGAGCTGAAGGCCACCCTTACTAGGTATGCCTGTTTTCCTACTTGCACAATGCAGCAAATCTGGTTGTTGTGCTGCGTTAAATTAAAAATGAATAAATGTGCCACCTTTAATTTTATTGAAGGGTGTTACTGTATCATCCCCCAGCCATGCTGCTGCACGTTTTTTGCCATTCATAACCAGAGACGTTTTAAGGCATGGGCAAAGCGAGCATTTACCCAGCGGTCCCCTAAGAAAGTGAACCTTTTCTCTATTAGACTTCTATCTTGGTTTCATTCTCTATCCTAACCTGTCACCCTCTCTGCATACATCTATCTCTGACTCTATCTTTTCCCAGTGCGATCTTACAGATTTTTTGGGTCCCGACAATATATATGTCAACTATATTTTTGGACCCTGTTAAATTTAACATATTATTTAGTATTGTTTGGCATCATGGTGTCTTGAATTCGCAGGAAAAGTGTAGGATAATTCAAATATGTTCAGAACAGGGTCCCCAAAATATGTCTTGCTCAGGGCCCCAAAAACCTCAAGATGGCACTTCTCATAAACGAAGCCATGGCTCGCTTGCTCTACGTGCTGTCTCTGATTTGTACCTATTTCTATCCAAGCAGGTAAAGACCATCAACAAATGCAGGCACATTGGAGTAGGAATGGCCTCCTAGGTTATGCCTACTAAAAGAAGTCACAAACAATACCTGACTTGAAATATATTTTATGGGCATTGATTGGTGCATTGGAAGAAGAGGTTTGATATTACTGTTCACGTATCTGCATTTAAATGGGAATTATTTGTGGTAATCGACTACATTGTTGTTAGTTATTGCATTTACAATCGAGGCAGTTCTGGAATGATAACTTCCCAAATAAACTCTGATTTCGCAAAGTATTGTCAGACCCATGTCTTTGTGTAGCACGCTACGTTTCTGCAATCATATTCAGTATCCTCGTACAACTGTACAGACGTTTTAGCATTATTAAACTAAATAGCCTTCTCGGATTTGAGCAGAAAGGAGTACAGTTGCAGGCTCTGATAAACACAGCACCCTTCGACATTGTACAAATAGCTGTCAAACTATTCTGTTTTTCCCTGAATATTATCTAAATAGCTTTTCAAATTGTTCAGTTTTTTATTTCAGTGTCCCAGTACACCTAAAAGTCTCTTAAGCAGCCAATTATAATGCTTGCCATATACACAGTAATGCTGCAGTTTTGCTGTTTTAGGTACTGTAAATAGCACTCAAATTAACAGTTTATTGACCTCAGGAGGTTGAGAAGCTGAGATAGCCTTATATGATTTTGCACTTCTGGCGTATAAGCCACAGATACAATCAGCATCACTATCGTATAGGGCTATAATATAAGGGATGAACGACCCCCTGCATTCCATTATAACCATAATGCATGTCACCGAGGAGTTCCATAACAGTATAGCGGAATTAGGATAAAGGCCAATGTCCTTTATTAGGTTATGGATCTACAAGGTGACTTGCAATATCCTTATAATGTAATGGTATAATGTAATGCAGGGGGTAATGTATCCCATGATATAATACATGGTCACACCATCACCTTTAATACAAGCCACATAAAACCTTGGTGACTAGCTCTTTCTTCAAAACCGGAGAGCATGTTTTCAAACATGAAGAATAAAAATAAAACCGCCAGTGCTAAATTAAACACATCATAACCTGTCAGGTTTTGTTCCAAAAAGATATTAAAAACAGTTCAATACAAGACAGTTTTATAACAAATGCTACAGTAGCTGGGAATGTATAGAATCATGCAAAAAAATCAAGCTTTTCTATAATTGTCTAAAGAGTGCAACAAACCCCAAGGTCTTTCTGCTTGTCACTGTAAGCTGGGAAAATAGAGTAAATGAAAGAGAGGCTAGGTTTCATTTTTGTTGCTTTAAACAGATACTCCATGAATTATCCTGCTTTACACCTAGGCTGCTGGCTCTGGCAGCAGGCATTGTGACATCAGAACTCGACTGCAATAACTTATAATAGTTGAGTTCTGACATTGTTTCTCTATCTTGAGCCACTGGGTGCATCACAAGTCGCCAAATAAAAAGAAATCAGAGAAGGGCGTTTATACAGGGCATGCAGAATGCCACATATTATAAAGAAATAACATCATAACTCAACTGTGATAACTTACAACAGTTGAATTTTGATGCCACAATGTCTCCTGCCAGAGGCAATAGCCAGAATAAAGGCAGGTCATGTCTTGAAGCATAATTAAAGCAGCGTTTTAAGGATGAAAAGAAAATATTTTTCTTTCTTTTACTCTGTTATTCTAGCTGTTTAGGGACTAGCAGAAAATATATATTTACCCCAACATGTTTATTTTTTGCACTCCTGATGTGTTTTTAGAAAAGTTAGAATATTTCTGCATGTTTCTTCACATTCCCAGTTACTGCATCTTTTGTTTAAAAAATCTGACTTGCATTTAACAGATTTTTATGTCTGTTTGCAAAAATATGTAACAGCTTTTTGGTGTGTTTAATTTTGCACTAGAGATTCTATTTTTATTATTCCTGTTTGAAAACATGCTCTCTCTTTCATAAGAAAGAGCTATGCCTCAAGGATTTAAGGGGTGATGGAGCAAGGATTCGCATGTAACGCGACTTGCTTGTAATCAGTCCTCTTGACATAATGTTAATATACTAATCAACATGTTTGTTTTATTAATATTGCATTACACAACATCTGAGGGAAGCTTGCATATGTGCTCTTACTAATGATAAACCGCTTGCCATAATATGGCCGCTGCTATGCGGGATTTCCTACTGCGCATGCGCCTGTCATACTCATGTGAGTACTTCTGCGCATTAAAACTGAGATGGCTGCTCTGTATTACCGCATGCAGGAAGCTTGCACTGCTACTTTTGCTAAACTGTTGGTTCTGCTTAACACTAACGCTATAGTTAAAAATAAAGTAATGGGAATAGAGTAGACAGTGCATTCATGTATTCTATGTTCTAAAACTGTTTCTTTTCTACTTTTCATGAATCATAATCTTTGGGCCCGAGAGGTGCTATTACTCCATCTTTAAAATTCACATCGCGCATGTCTGACTCTAAAGAGAACTAAAGTCATCTAACCTTGAAGCAATGCCAAGCTACCGCGCACTGGAAGATATGCATGAGAAAGCGAACTTTTGAACTTAAACGGAAGAGAACTTGTTAATATGTTATAACAATGTAATTGTTAAAAGAACATTAATTGTCAGGTGGAATAAAACATATGTGGGAACATAATTTGATGGGCGGGAAGGTAAATTTTAATATGATCAAGAAAAGTTTCATTTTGGTATGGTGTGATGACCTCTCCTCATTCTTTGTCCAATCAAAATTGGGAATCCTTACACTTGCAACATTGGGGGTGGTACACTGACCTGGAAAATAGTATTACTAGGGTAGGCTTAGTTAGTTAATTTGTCCGACTTGTCCGAATAGCTGACCTGTCACTGACCCAACGCACTCAATAGGTAATCAGGAGCAGAGGTGCTGGCGAAGCACTCTGTCAGAAGGTTCGAAACCCATATCGGGGTTTGAAAGCTGAAGTGCTGGCGAAACACTTTGTCGGAGAAATCAATAATTCTTACTGGGTTCTGGCTGTTAGCTGCAGAGAGGGAGTAACGCAGGCGTTGCAACTTTAACTGCGGGTGCCGGTCTTAGCCTGTGGTGGTCCTGTCCTGATCCAATTTGGTTTTACCCGTCCTGATTCTGCTCTGCACCTGCCTGCCTTTATGGTGCCTGCACTTTTGGGGTTCCGTCCTTTAAACTGACCCGTGGCCAGGGTTAGTTCTTCACACCATTCTAGCTAAATATACTATGTGGGTATGTCATTGTTCTGATTCCTTTTCTCTTCCCACCCTAATGTTAAATGATAAAAGTTTTACATATTGTCGTATATCATTGTTCTGATTCCTTCTCTCTCCCCACCCTTTTGCCAAATGCGTAAAGACTGCTTTATAAGAACTCTGCACATTTTCATTCTAATCATTATTTTCCTAATTGAGAATTTTCTATTATTCAATGCTTGGATTATGACAATTTAAAAGATTTTTAGATAAAGAGTTTAAACCTTTCCAGAGTTTGTGGTTATTATATGAGTGCAAATGTTAATGCTACCTATTCTCTTGCTAACTCCCTGATCCAATAGTACTTTAGGTACCAGTGACAAGGATTGGTAAGATAATGGTATAGGTCCTAAATGAAAGTTATAAATCACTGATTAGGGGAAAGCGCACAGGTTACCTGGTTAGACTCGAGTCGGGTGACCTGCGCGCTCTATCAGGGGGTCTAGGAAAAATGATGGTTTGACAATGTATTTAATGGAATAAAGTAAAAGTACCCCCTGCCGTACATAATATGGATATTGCAAGTTACCGTGGAATTCCATAATCTTATAGATAAACCCAGCCTTTGGCATAATTTCTCCATTTGGTCTTGGAACTCCTCAGTAACTGGGAATATCCGTGTAATGTATGGCAGGAGGTATGTAATCTCATATATCTTCCTGGCACCCAAAAGAAAGTGTTTGAATTTACACTTGTTTATTTCAGGAATGGTCTTTCGAGTGGCAGACAGTTGAGTGGAGTGTGCCAAGGTGAGAGAACAGCAATGTTATGCTTTCAGCAAATAGTTTTATATTTTACAAGTCTTCTATTTCAATCTAGTCTGGAAGGTGATTCAGAAAGATTTTTCTGTCAGTGGGTATGTTTCCTCCCAGAGAAGGTCTGGCATATTATAGAATTCCAGGCGTATGCTATGATTACACCAAGAGTCAAGGGGGTGGTTGTTGAATTTCTAAAAGTGATGGGCGGAAATTTTTCACTCGTGTTTAAAGTGCTAGCAAGCCTGAATGTAAAAATGGCGGCCCTGATTCACAAAGGTAAACTATATTTTTGGTATAGACAAACTATGCTTTAATAATTACTTCATGACTGTGGAACTCTGCATTCGGAACAGAGAACTCTACACATAAAAAGATAGGTCAGACATATTCACAAACTACAATATAAAAGCAACTTTACTATGCTATCTTTTTATGTGCTTTTTATGTGTCAAACTTACCTTTGTGAGTAAGACCCGGAGTGCATGGAGTGCTCCCCTGAGAAAACAGGGGGCAAATGATGCATTTTCAGTATACATTTCAAGAAAACCTGATACATTTTTTTGTAAATGGATGCAACTGGAGGCACATACAAACACATCACTCATCCTACACTCAAAGAGGCACTCCGCTATGACAAAACTCCCCCAATCGCCCTGCACTATCAAAGTCACATTTCACACCTAACACTTACTAAGGCACACGGCTCAACCTGCAATATCATAGACATACCATCCCCCTTGCACTCACAGAGCACAGCGGTCACACCACTCACCCTCTACTTATTTAGTCACACCATTCTCCCAGTGCTTTTTCACTAATTAGCCTGTATTCATGCAAGCACACCACTCATACAGTCACACCACTCACTCTGCGCTCTCATAGGCACAAGGCTCAACGCACACACATACACACATTGCAGGCATAGCACTCACCCTTGCACTCACACAGGCAAACCAGTCACTCTGTACTCACAGAGTCACACCACTCACCCTTAGACCATTCTGCAGCAAGATGAATCCCCCAACCTAAGTCCAGTTGGGGTCAGAAAGCTGAACTCCTGCTGCAGTATGTTAGAGGAAGGGGTAATATTATGGAGGCCAAGAAGAGGAACGACCAGACTGCAGGAGCTCAGGAGGCAGTTCGGATTGGTGCTGGACTGATGACTTCTGTCCTCTGGCAACCTCCCTACTGACACAGATGGAGTCTGATCCTTGAAGGGAAGAGCTTTGTAGAAGCAATGACTAAGCCCCTCACAGCCTGCCAACTCACTCTGGCTAAGTCTGGTTCCTGAATATCACCTTAATAGACCGAGGCCATCACCTCTCAGTTCCCCCACGGGGAGTCAGCTTATCAAATGGAGACAGGTGTGGTGATGTCCTAGCAGAGGTCACTCAATGAAGACAACTGCAGGTGCAGGACATGTTCTAGGGCCCCCCCTCTGTGTTGATGTATTCTTGCTACTACAATCATGAGGTTGTGCTCCACTTTCAGGGGCTTATTTTCAAGCCCCTTGCGCCACCAGTGCATCACTTTTTGTGATGCACCGGCGGCGCATTTTGCTGCTCCATATTTACAAGGATGGGAAAAGCCACCCTGAGTGGCTTTGCCTGTCCTTGTATAAACAGCCCCTTTACACGCAGCACTTTGAGGGAAAGGGGAGTTGCACGGGTGTTGCTGTGGGTGTTCCCAAGCAACACCCATGGAAACAGACACAGTTCCAGATTAAAAAAAAAACGTAAACATATGAATGCGTCTGAATGCTACCCCTCCTGATGGGAGGAGTAGGGAGGTGCAACAAGGATAAATGTATTTTTTCTCCTCGTTTTTTATCTCTTTCCATGCATGCTGCATTTTGCAGAACACATGAAAGAGGAAATCACCTCTGGTGATGGTTTATCTGCAGGAAGGTGTCCCTTCCAGCACATAAACAATCATTACAAAATTAAGGTTTACAAGTTCTTTGTGGCTAATATAGCACACATAGAAGTTAAAAATGCCATTTCAAATTGTTTATGTGCAAGAAGGGGCACCTGCACATAAACAATCATCCCCGTAAAGCAGGCATACTTGCACCATGGTACAAGGGTGCCTGCATTGGCGCATGGCAGTAAATTGTGTGCCAGCGCAGGGAAGAGCAAGGAGATCCACCATATCCTAGTTGATATGGCACATCCCTGTGCTTTCAAAGTGCTGCAGCGCGGCACAACCAAAGGGATTGTGGTGCCACGCTGCAGCACTTCCTTGTAAATGAGGACCCCAGTTTTGGGTGGTACTTAGAAACCGGAGCGCTCACAAAAATTTTATATATATATTTTACGATTTTATATAGCACAAACATGACCCAAAGAGATTGGAGCGCTTTACATGATCATCTTTCACATTACACAAGGACACATTCATTTTTTGTAAGCATATGGAGATTAAGTGATTTTCCCAGAATCATGGGACGTTGAGCAGATGCTGAGAACTGAATCTGGTTCCCCAGCTCCAAAGTCAGCAGCTCTGGCTGTTGTGCCACATCATTGCCCCTAGATAAGATATCAAGAAAAGGGGGCCCGAAAAACATGCTTTCTGTCACAGTTGAAAAATCAGTGATTATGGGGAGTATGGCCAGGTGTCGCCAGTAGAAGGTCATCCGCAGTTTTTCAAGAAGGCCTAGGGGACATCTAAATCAGACACATATGCGATATAAGTGATTCAAGAGGATATATACCTTTCTTCTCTAGCAGCATCAAGAGCCATTCAGTTGTTAACATATTTGGCTTATAAAGAAGACAGCCTTCCAAAGATTCAGAAACATGTCATAAAAAAGCATTTATATCTGCCCTACGAAAGACAGATGGCATATTTCACAATATTTGCTATTTCAGGCTTGTGTACTCAGCTCTAAAGTATTTGAACATTTTAAATGAGCACCAGCGACTTTAATAAAAGGAATGAGACTTTAAAAAATAAAAAAAAACTCTTCAGAATTACCGGCTGGTGAATGGAATCCTCAGGAAGAATGCACCCACTATCAAATCCTTGGAGGGAAAGGCAGTAGCAGCGAGGTTACAAACCATGATAACCTCGCGGGGAAAAGGCCTCAAAACAGCAGGTCAGCAATCCGATATTAAGTTAAGCAATCGGGAGGCAAAAGGCAGCAGTGGTAAAGCACTGCTTTATCAGCAAAGGTGAAGAATTTTGTTTCTTTTTGTATGCAAAATTCGCGGCACTCGCTGATATCTGTATTGCTGTCCATTTCTAGGGAGGAACGTCAGTGTTGCAGGAACTACATGCTCATTGGCTGTTCTGAATGCTCCACTTAGAGAGGGCCCTAACTCGAGATGGGAGCCTACAACACAGACAGGAAACGTACTTCCAAAGTGGGAAGCAACAATGGAAGGTAAAATGGTGAAGTGGAGTGCACGCCCCCCCTGAGGTGAAGCTGCACAGCCCCAAGGGGGCGCGCCCCACACTTTGAATACCTATGTTCCAGGGTTTGTGGGGCCCTGGGCAGAACAGGAAAATGTGAGGACCCACTAAGATGTGACATCACAGGAAGTAAAGTTACACGATCTTGTTGGACCGTGTCGAGCGCGCAAGCATCCAGGGTAGGGCCCTAAGTTGGATCACCTCCTTCCTGGAGGATCGTACACAGGCTGTTCGCCTGGCAAATTTTACAGCGCCAGGGCTGAATATTACATGTGGGGTTCCCCAGGGCTCCTCCCTATCCCCACATTTGTTTAACATCTATTTACTCCCCCTAATTAAAGCCTTAAAACAGAGGAAAGTAACGGCCTTCAACTACAATGACGATCTGCAGCTTTCCTTTACCATAGACAATTCCACTGAATCAATCTCCAACTTTCAGGACACCATGGCGTTCATCCGCAACTGGATGGATCACAACCACCTAAAATTGAACCCCGGAAAGACCGAGGTACTGCTGACAGGAGATAGTTGTATCTCCTGGGGGCCTCACTATTGGCCAGCAGAACTAGGGACGTTCCCTAAACCCTCCTCTTCCGTAAAAAGCCTAGGGGTGACTATTGACAAAGATCTGTCCCTAAACACTCAAGTGGGCTCAGTTGTATCTAAATGCTTTTTCCAGCTGCGGAAGATCCAAAAGATACACCACCTACTCTCCCAGGCAGCACTGATACAAGTTGTGATTGGCCTAGTCTTATCCCACCTAGACTATGCAAATTCAATCTATCTAGGCCTCCCCTCCTATCAGATCAAGAGGCTCCAGCTTGTACAGAACCAGGCAGCTAGATTGATTTATCAGCAACCTAAGTGGCAATCGGCCAGAGCTCTGATAAAAAAACTCCATTGGCTCCCACTGCTTCAGCGGGCCACCTTTAAAACCGCCTGCCTCACATTTAAATCTGTAAATTGTTATAGCCCAATTTTTATTAACAATCTGATACTGAGGTATGTTCCAACCCGGGATCTCCGTTCCAAACATCAGAATTTGCTGGTGAGCACAAAATTCAAATGCAAACGACATGGTGGGTGTCGCTTTAGACATTTGGCACCACAACTATGGAACTCACTCCCATGGGAAATCCGTTCTTGCCCCGATCTACTTCGGTTCAGAAAGCAACTTAAGACATGGCTGTTCATACAGGCACATGAGTAACTGTCCCTTCAGAAGTCATGTCAGAACAGTTAACTCACAACTGCTCAAAACAGCGCCATGAAACCTTGGTCTAAGTGCGCTTTATAAATTGGTTATAACATAACATAACATAACATCACATGAGGGACATCAATTCAACATATATTTTCTTGCATTGTTGAAACAGTTTCGCAAGAAAATACCTATCTATTGTAGATATCCCTAAAATGGCAAAAAATATAAATATTATGCCTAATAAACTAAGTAAATATATTTTTGAAACCTCTATTATGTGAATGTATATTAGCTTAGTCAAACTGGCTGAAAAAGCTAGGCCTAGGTCTCTCCAAAACTGATATGATTACAACAATGTTCACTAGTTGTTTTAAGATTAGGGCATGATTTATCTTCCAATTCAGATTTTCCAAAAACTAGAAAGTAGAACTTTAAGTGTCAATCAATCAATTAATCAATCAAAGCATTTGTAGAGCGCACTACCTTCCTGTGAGGGTCTCAAGGCGCTTGGGGGGGGGAAGCTGTTACTGTTTGAAGAGCCAGGTCTTGAGAAGTCTTCTGAAGGTCAGAAGGTCTTCGGTCTGCCATAGGCGAATGGGGAAGGTGTTCCATGTCTTGGCGGCAAGGAGGGAGAATGATCTGCCGCGGGCGGTCACTCTTGGGATGAGGGGGACGGTGGGGAGGGCGCGGTCTGTGATGCGGCGCTGGGGCGTGGGGGTGTAGAGGCTGAGTTGGCTAATGAGATACCCTGGTCTGGTGTTGTGGAGTGCCTTGTGTTCTTGGTTGAGGAGCTTGAAGGTTATCCTCTTGTTGACAGGGAGCCAGTGCAGGTCCCTCAGGTGGGGTGTGATGTGGCTGCGGCAAGGGATGTCGAGGATCAGGCGTGCGGAGGCATTCTGGACGTGTTGGAGCCGTTTCAGGAATTTGACCGGGGCTCCTGCATAGAGGGCGTTCACATAGTCCAGTCTACTGCTGACGAGGGCCTGGGTGACCGTTCTTCTCATTTCGGTGGGGATCCACTTGAAGATCCTGCGGAGCGGGCCGGAGGGCAGTCAGCGGCGGGAAAATGCAGCGGGAGCGGAAACAGCAGAGTAACAGAGAAAACGTAAAATAAAGTTGAACAACTTTATAACAGGGGAGAGAAAGGCAAAAACAACAGTGGAACAAAGATAAGCACAGGATAAGCAGCAGTAAGCAGTAAGCAGTGTGGGGAGCGGCCTACCCTGAGCCGGGTCAAGGGTCGCTCTCCCTGCTGCTGCGCAGCATCTAAAAAAGGGGAGTAGGGAGGGAGGACCTGCTGGGAAGCAGGAGCATGGCAGAGAATGGGTGCTGAGGGGGCTGGGCCGCAGGGGAGTCAGCAGCGGGAAAAAGTGGCAGGAGCGGACACCGCGGGGTAATGGAGAAAAAGTAAACTCAAGTTGAACAACACTATAACAGGGGAGAGAAAGGCAAAAACAACAGTGGCACAAAGATAAGCACAAGATAAGCAGCAGTAAGCAGTGTGGGGAGCCGCCTACCCTGAGCCGGGTCAACGTAGCCCTCCCTTTAGACTAGTAAAGTTCAAGGTAAGCCATTTCGTTTTCAGCACACATTTCGGATCAGCGCAAACAGATAAATGCTAAATCAGGTGAGTGACCTGAAAGGGTTGCAGCAAACACAGATTCCAAAAGATAAGAGGAGCTAGCACAATTGTCATACACTGGTAGTGTGGCTAATATATTAGTTAGCAGAAGCACCAATGGCTGGACCACACTTGTACACCAAGCGCATAAGCACAATAATTACAAACTCCATTTTTAAGTGATGCATAGAGTTAAACTGAGTTAATGATATACAGAGCAAATGGCCAAAAGAGAAAAACATTTGTGGCCTGGAAAAAAAAGACTGCCAGATCTATACCGGGAGGAAGTCACTCAAGATATACATTAAAGCAACAAAACAAAAAGGGCTTACTATAATAGACTCTTAAACAACGAAAAAAATGCCAATACCAGATATTGCTTAATCAATTTTAGATTTAACCTATATGAGAAAAACATAAAGGTCTGTTTTTTGATTTGCGTCACTAGTTTATTTATTTATTTATTTGAACACTAGTGGAAAAATTTGTTTTCATTAGTAACCAACTTTTAGTGTATATACAAAAGACAAATACAATATATTATTTACAAGTGATTCATAATATAAAAAACAATTTACAACATTTTTTAAACACATCCGAACTTTCACACTGGCCAAAAGATTCATCCATCTACACTCATCCAACACAAACAGTACAAATCCTAAAGGTCTAATGTCAAAAAGAAAAATATATATATCGGTTTCTTTAAATATACATATATACAATTTTCATATTTCAACGTTTTTTCCTAAATTTGGTATATAAACTTAAACCCTTTTTGAATGGACCTATTTAAAGAAATTATTTCAATTTTTGACAAAAGGACCAAAAAACCGGTCGACGCGTTTCGAACTCCCCAATGCGGATTCTCCTCAGGACCAACAATCTACAACGACAAACAAACATATGTTAGGACATTTACAGTTTCAAATCGACGAACACCCCCAACAAATAGCGTTAAGGACCTATTGGTGTATTGAGATTTTATACATCCACCCTCATGATTTCCGAGATTTCATTGAGTCCCGTAATGGCGGTATTGAATTTCATTATAAGCATGGCCTCTCGCTGGTTCAATCTTTCTTCTATATTTCCTCCACGAGTGTCACTCTCAATTTTAGAAATTACGGTCCATTGCAAATCTTCCTCCTTGTGATGATAAGTGATCCAATGATGCACCAAAGGTGCATTTGGTGTCTCCTTTCTGAGTCTGGATTTGTGTTGCGTGATTTGATGCCGGATCTCCTGAGTTGTCTTCCCTATATACAATTTAGGGCAAGGACACGTGACCCCATAGACCACGTTTTGGTGAGACAATTGGTAAATGTATTGTACTTCCTATATATCCCATTGAAAGTGAACACTGACCCTTCATTGGTTTGTGAACAACATAAGCAGTTGCCACACTTATGATGTCCCTGAATTGGGGGAAGCCCCAGCATTCCTCTAAGCGATGTTTTTTCTGCTTGGGGCAAAAACTGTTAAGGTTTTTTGTTCTGAATGTATCTTCTTCTGGAGCAAGGTCTCCCGTGGTATCCACCACACACGTTTTAACGTGTGCTTTAACAATTTTTTGGGGTAACCTCTAGATGATAATTTCTGTACAAGTTAAATGAACAAAAAAGAATTGTTTGCGTGTCTACCTTCAGTCCCCATGCCAATTTATTGCGGAGAATGGTGACCTAAAACTGGCATCTGGTTAAGGACCTTAACAGTGAACTCATTGAAATCCTACTCTTTGCTTTTAAGAAAGAAAAAAGCATTGCACAACGTATTGTTAGGGCATCATTGCCCCAAGCAGAAAAAACATCACTTAGAGGAATGCTGGGGCTTCCCCCAATTCAGGGACATCATAAGTGTGGCAACTGCTCATGTTGTTCACAAACCAATGAAGGGTCAGTGTTCACTTTCAATGGGATATATTGGAAGCACAATACATTTACCAATTGTCTCACCAAAAACGTGGTCTATGGGGTCATGTGTCCTTGCCCTAAATTGTATATAGGGAAGACGACTCAGGAGATCCGGCATCGGATCACGCAACACAAATCCAGACTCAGAAAGGAGACACCAAATGCACCTTTGGAGCATCATTGGATCACTTATCATAACAAGGAGGAAGATTTGCAATGGACCGTAATTTCTAAAATTGAGAGTGACACTCGTGGAGGAAATATAGAAGAAAGATTGAACAAACGAGAGGCCATGCTTATAATGAAATTCAATACCGCCATTACGGGACTCAATGAAATCTCGGAAATCATGAGGGTGGATGTATAAAATCTCAATACACCAATAGGTCCTTAACGCTATTTGTTAGGGGCGTTCGTCGATTTGAAACTGTAAATGTGCAACAATATTGTATGTATACCGGACTTTACTGTGCGGAGGTGGACATAATTTAAAGAGTATGTAGTCACCTGTCCAGTCAACAAAAACAACTCCGGAAATGGTCTAGATAACAACTCTGGCAAGTTTGAATGTGTGATAACGATATACAATCACCACCAAAATATTGCTCCTTACAAGCTTCATGCCCCGCAGTGGCGAGTAACTCTGTAAGCATAAGCGGTTTTGCTTTAAAATTCCTTTTCATTCTCACGGAGCACGCGACCACGTTATGTTCCGTTCTGCTCAAAATACAGTGTTGTCTGTTTAACAATGTTTACTAGATATCATGCAACTCTGTCACGAGCACACAATCGATAAAGCTTTTGTTGAAACCACTCAATTTCGGTCAGTATTACTTTAAAAAACCTTTAAAAGCCCTACGGAGATTGCGACCACGTGACTGCACGTATGGCCAATAATAGCGCTGGTTATTCAATACCGTATCTGCACACCAGGCAACTTCATTTTGAATGCGGGTTTCTGCAACCTTTGGTAAGTGAACACCTCGTTGTTTGAAATGAGGGGCTTCCACCTAATCGGGAATATTAGTAACTTCGGAACCTCGATTCCTTTTCCTGCAGGGCTCGGGTGATTGAATCATATGTACGCCGAAAACTGAGTGAAATTGAATATTTCTAATAAACGGTGAGCGTGACGGTGAGGTTTACGCACTCTGTTTGGAAACAGGATGTAAATGCAAATCCTTATACATATTTTACTCTCTCCACAGACAATGCAATTAAAAATTCTTGTCTAAGGTAAGCTTGTTTGCCTTTCTGGAATGACCTTAGTCTGAGCACATGAGTTGGCACATGTAGACAGTGTGATACATAAATGTATGTTATGTCTTCCTACTTACAGCTGTCTATCGTCTTAATGCCATCTACTGTTGGAGTGCTTTATTCACCACATTAAGGAATGGGCAGAGGCAGTCATGGGAGTTGTGACTGTAATGCTGAGAATGGAATCTTAAGTTTATAAGTCCTAAAATATGTTTGTTTGTCGTTCTAGATTGTTGGTCCTGAGGAGAACTCCGCATTGGGGAGTTCGAAATGCGTCGACCGTTTTTTTTTGTCCTTTTGTCAAAAATTGAAATAATTTCTTTAAATAGGTCCATTCAAAAAGGGTTTAAGTTTATATACCACATTTAGAAAAAAACTTTGAAATGTGAAAATTGTATATATGTATATTTCAAGAAACCGATATATATTTTTTTCTTTTTGACAATAGACCTTTAGGATTTGTACTGTTTGTGTTGGATGAGTGTAGATGGATGAATGGTTTGGCCAGTGTGAAAGTTCGGATGTGTTTAAAAATGTATGTAAATTGTTTTTATATATTATGAATCACTTGTAAATATTATATTGTATTTGTCTTTTGTATATACACTAAAAGTTGGTTACTAATGAAAACAAATGTTTCCACTAGTGTTCAAATAAATAAATAAACTAGTGACGCAAATCACAAAACTGACCTTTATGTTTTTCTCATATAGGTTAAAT
This sequence comes from Lissotriton vulgaris, assembly GCF_964263255.1. Lineage (NCBI taxonomy): Eukaryota > Metazoa > Chordata > Amphibia > Caudata > Salamandridae > Lissotriton > Lissotriton vulgaris. The sequence goes on along the minus strand of NC_141687.1, from coordinate 1,524,053,445 downwards.
CTAAAATTGATTAAGCAATATCTGGTATTGGCATTTGTTTCGTTGTTTAATAGTCTTGGGCTCAGCCTTACTGGTTAGGAGTCACAACCCTGTGTCGTTGTTTTTGCCTATAATAGACTCTTAGCAGCTTACAGCTATATGACAAAGAAATTTAGCAATGTGGAAGAGGTAGACATTTCTCCCAGTCTCGCTGTCAGTACCTGAGGCTCAGGATTATTTAATGTAGGAGGAAGCACACATCATACTGTGCTTGCCAAGGCCAGCCTATTCTCATTCTTCACATAAAAATGAGACAACTGGCTTGGGGAGCATATTAAGAATGACTGTGCCCACCAATTGTAATGCTGCAGCAGCTTTTTGGGTTGTGCATCAGCAGCCAAGCCAGGCTCTGCAAGGATTCCGGTTTAACCACAGTAAGAAAATAAATCATCTCACCAAGTGGCCCGGCCATAGGCCCATCAGTTATTTTTTAATTTTCCACCTTTCCGACCTGATTCTAGCCCCAACCTTGGGCCTTGTAGCATGTACATCTTGCTATACTGTCCATTATCACTTTGCAGGACTCTGCACACACAGATATCTGTGTTGGGTATTGGAGGACTATTAGCTGTACTGGTGGCTGACTATTAGTCCTCTAGAAAGATTGGAGGACTATTATTGCAACACCCAGATACCCCTAGGGGTGACAGTGCTGCACTATACAAATGCAGATTGATTGATTGAGCAAACACATTTAATGGTGTTTCATTTCATAGCCACCTGCTCTAAACCAGTCCCTTTTAAATACACATTGATAGGATAGCTGGATAAGGCGCAAATTGGGTATGTTTAATATGACATACTATATTTGAGTTCCAATATCCTCCTATAGTAGGCTTGACTGCTTGCTATTGCCGCCGTTGGAGAGACAAGTTTCTGAAAGGAAAAAGGAACTCTCATCCAAATTTAATGAAACAGTCAGTTCTGAAATGGCAATCATCAAAAACTGTATCCTCCACAGATGCTGCCAATAACTTACTTGTAGCCCTGATCCAAAGAAAAGGTCTAAGAATATGCTTCTGTGCTTTTTCTTTTACAGAAAAATATTGTGGGACATTTGAGAAAAGGTAGCAAAGAGATGTCAGAAGATGAGGATATTTTTTGAACCTGCTGAATGTTTTTGGAGCATAGAAAACAACCACAGTTTGTTTAGTCTTTACACTGTGGGAACGTATGGTGAGACAAGCAAGATATTGAATTGGCAGCTCAGGGCAGGAGCAATGATCCCTTGATCTCCAGTCTCTACATGTACTAGAAATTGTCCCAGTGAGAGTGAGATTCAAGAAAGGTCAAGAGGAGTTGTAGAGTACACAGCAAACACATTAAGGATAGATCAAGAGCATGGGCGCTAGAGGGCGCACTTGCGGAATGACTGCCTAAACGTGCAGCTCCCGCTCCTTGGACATATATCCTTCCTTAATCCTGCACCACGGGGTGCTATATCGCCCTAAAAAGACTGGATTCCACATCCTTGTGTTGCACCCTGCACTCGTTCCGAGTTTGGAGCCGCTGTAAGCTTAGAGGCAGAAGTTACGGGCTGTTGAACTCCGCCCGGCTTGAGCTCCGGAGCGGCGGAGGGCGGGCGCCCGGCCACCGCGATCACGCGACCTCGGGGACTGCCACGAGGACCCAGGGCCGCGCCAGGACTCCTTCCTCTTGATCCTTCCGGGACGGTGTGCGGAGACTACCGTGGAGGTAGGCGGCTGCTGTGGACTTCCCTTGGGTCCCCCCCCCTCCCCAAGCCACTCGTGGACTCACCTTACTAGCGCTGAGGAGGGGGCATCCCCCGCACGGCGGGCAGAGCTGTGGCCCCCTGGGACTGCCGACCTTGTCTCCCATAACGCCGCGGACCCAAGCCTGTGCGGTGCGGACCTCTGAATCTGCCTTCTGGGGGTCGGAGGTGGGCCCCCCCTGTTGCGCAGTGCCCCCTGCCACGTCCCCGCCTCACTCACCGGCTGCCTGCTGGGACGTGTGGGGTGCCATCCTGCAGGACACTTTACAAGGCTGCTGCTAGCCACGCTCTGACCTTCTGGCTTGGCCCCTGCTGTCCGCTGCTCCCCGTCCGGAAACCTGCTGAAGGTGACTGTAGCTGCGACCACGCACCCCTGGCTGGCTGCTCACTCACTGCCTCCTGGCGCTATAAGGCTGAATAGCGCTTCTTCTTGGTGTCGCCCCTACCGCTGTTCATAGGGACTTACCGAGCCTGAGATCCCCCTACCTCCTACTGTTCCCGGCCTTCCTACTAGGCCTGCACCAGCGTCGGGTCGCACTGACCCCCCTCATTGTGGCCCATCGCCTGTCGCCGGACACTGTCATGGGGCGACCCGAGACCCGCCAGCCTAAGCTAAGCTTCGACAGTGCGCGCAAGAACGCCACATCATCACAGATGAACCCGGGGCCCAGCGCGCCGCCTCCGCCACCCTCCTCACCTCCGACCCCTGCTGTGGACCTTACCAACTTGATGCAGGAAATGCGTCAAGGCTTTGCCACCGTTGTGGAGAAAGTGGACGGGGTCACGGCCCGTCTGGACGCCCTGGTTCACAAAGTTGATCGCCATGAAGAGCGCATCACTACTGCGGAGCAGAGGATCTCTGACAACACTGACATGGCCATGACCCATACGACGCAGCTGGCCAGAATGGACAACCTGCTTCGTATTATAGCGGCGAAGAACGAGGACTTGGAGGCGCGTAGCCGCCGAAACAACATTCGCATTACTAATGTGCCGGAATCCACGGCCACTGGCAGGATGGAACTATATGTGGAGAAACTGCTTAGGGGCTCGATCGGAGAAGAAGCTTTCTCGCCTCAATTCATTGTGGAGAGGGCCCACCGCTCCCTGGCACCTATGCCACAGCCTGGTCTGCCACCGAGACCTATAATTGCTCGTCTCTTGAACTATCGCGATCGCGATGCCGCCCTCAGAGCTGCTCGAACTCAAAGATCGTTGCAGTATGAAGGGATCACTTTCTCCATCTATCCCGACTTTACGCCAATGGTTCAGGACGAACGGCGCAAGTTCCTCCCAGTGAAAAAAAAACTGCGAGAAGCTCAAATAGACTATGCCCTTTTGTATCCTGCAAAGCTCCGAGTCACCCATCAAGGCAAGCAAAGTTTTTCTACTAACCCGCAAAAGGCTGAGGACTTCCTGAAGAAGATCCGACGGGCACGTAGGGATGAGCAGAACCCTGCGGACGACCTGGAGAATGACGACCTGCCTCCGGTGCATCGCGATGACTAACTATCACCTCACTCTTTGAGCTGCAAATACACTACACCGACCTCCCTGCTGACAACGACTTGGACACTGATAGCTGGGATGCTACACGAGTGATGGACCTGCATGAACCTTGCACCGCAGTGGTAACGTACACCAAGGACCACCGTCTCGGCCCTAGTCTCCACCGAGGGCGGTATAGTTCTGGAGCTAGGGATCAGATGGTGGCAGTGCGCGCTCTATGTTGTACCCCTGTCGGGTGTCCCCCATTGCACTGTTGCGTTTTTGCGCTGTTTGCGCTAATAAAGTTGGGAGGGGAGGGGAGGGAGGAGGGCTCTATGGGTGGGTTCCACGGCTTCTGGCATGATTGGGATGCTGGGGTGGGAGGGGGGGTTGGAATCGATGTTGCTGCTGCGGTTGAAAGAGAGGTTGGGGAGGGACTGCGAGGGTGGGATTCATGGCTTCTGGCATGTTTGGGATGCTGGGGTGGGTGGGGGGAGGTTGGATTTTAAGAGGCTTTTGTTGCTTAGACTGTATTTTTATTTGCTGAACTGGTGTTTCTTTGGGTGGGGACGAGGCGGCTATGGCACAGACGTTAGGCCTTATCGGTCGCTTTCACATATAGGATTGCTATGTCCATGGCAGTATTGAATGCAAATGCTAGATTGACATGCTTATCGTGGAATGTCAGGGGTCTGAACAATGCTAAGAAATGCAGAAATATAATTGCCTATCTGAACAGACATCATGTGCAAGTTGTTATGTTGCAGGAGACGCATCTGCCTGCTCAGGGCGTTGCCACGTTTGCGACAAAATGGGCTAGTACCCGTGTTTTTTCCTCATACTCGACATATGCAAGGGAGGTTGCGGTGCTCATTGCCGGCGGAGTGCCTTTTCATCGTCTCGGAGAGGCGGTGGACAAAGAAGGGCGTTATGCTTTATTGTGGGGAAGAATTGGCCGTGATGTATATGTATTTGTATCTATGTACGCACCGAATGTTGATACTCCTGCCTTTTATTCCACGTTGTGGGGGAAGATTGTAGCTGTTGGGGCAAGACATGTTGTGTGGGGTGGAGATTTCAACCTCGCACTAGTGCCCCCCATGGATAGGGCGGATGGTGTCAGCTCCTACAAGCCCAAGTCTAGGGAGACGTTGGAGGGAATCATGGAGGAGGGTGGACTCTTAGATGCCTGGAGACACCTGCATACCCAGGAGCGGGAAGGGACACACTTTACCTCACACACCGGGACATGGGCGCGTCTCGACTATTTTCTGGTTGACAGAGAGGTTACTGCGGAGTTGGTAAGAGTAGAGCACCTGCCTAGGACCTTTTCCGATCACAGCCCTGTGTCTATGCAATTCAGCATTCCTGGGTGGGACGATCCACGTCCTCAGTGGCGACTGTGCCCTGATGTGCTTTTGGACAATGTCTTCTGTACTGAGCTGGGTGAGGAGATAGCAGATTTTTTCCCAAGAAATAAAGGCTCGGTAAAGTCAGTTGAACACATCTGGGAGGCTTTCAAGGTCACCATTAGGGGCTTCTGCATCTCCAAAAGTCACAGGGTGCTGCGTGATATCCTACAGTCCATAGCTGCACTGGAGCGCGACCTGCGGGCTCTGGAACACCGCATGATCACAAATTCTGATCCACACCTTCACGCCACCTTTAGGGAGACACTATCAAAGTTTGAGGAGGAGGCAGCCAGGGAGGCGAAGTATCGGGGCAAACACTGGGTGGCTCGGAAATATTGTGAGGGTGATAGGCCTGGAAAAGTGCTCGCTGCAATCACACGACCTTCACGGGTGCACAACACTATACTTGAGATTACTGACGACACCGGCACTGTAGTCAGGGACCCGGCAGAAGTACTGTCCACCTTCACAACACACTACTCTTCACTTTATACTTCTACGGCAGTGGAACACACTTCATACGCTGAATACCTTAACGAGGTGGCATTGTGCTGGCTCAGCGATGGGGACAGGGAGTTTCTTGCGGCTCCTTTCGAGCTAGACGAGGTTCGTGAAGCCATCATGTCCCTTCGGAATGGCAAGGCGCCGGGGCTCGATGACTTACCGGCCGAATTTTATAAAACCTACGTCGACATAATGGCGCCGGTGCTCTGCGAGGTCTTCACGGAATCCCTAGCCGATGGGATACTTCCCCGCTCTATGCGTGAGGTGGTCATCACCTCCCTTCTGAAACTGGATAAAAACCCCACCACCTGTGATTCATACCGACCACTATCCCTCCTAAACTGTGATGTCAAGATTCTGGCCAAGGTCTTAGCCACCCGACTGTCGCTGCTCATGACCAGGCTGGTCCTACCCGATCAGTCTGGCTTTGTGGCGGGAAGGTCTACGTCCCATAATCTTCGCACCCTCTTTGCCTTGCTTCGCACGGTTCACCCCGACATCCCTGTCGCAGCCGTGTTCCTGGATGCCACTAAGGCATTCGACTCGATCGAATGGCCTTACCTGTTTTCGGTTCTAGCCAGCATGGGTTTTCCCAAATTATTTCTCTCTTGGGTTCGACTTTTGTATACGGACCCCACTGCGAGGGTGCTAATCAATGGCCGCCTGTCACTACCTATCGCACTTACTAGAGGCACCCGGCAGGGATGCCCGCTCTCTCCCCTATCGCCTGTCGTTTACGGCAGCTACACCGGGAGGGAGCAGTGCAATGTCTGCAACGGCAAATAGATGTGTCCCTATATGCTGATGATATCACACTATACGTTAAACATCCCGAGACGCATCTCAATCCCCTGCTTCGAGAATTCATAATGTTCGGAGGGGTATCGGGTGTCCACATCAATTGGGCAAAGTCGCAGTTTTTTCCCCTCACGGATGCAGTGCATGTCTTCCCTCTCGATTACCCACTAGAGTGGTGTAGCGATGATCTTAAATATTTGGGGATTCGTATATCTCGGGATAGAGATGAGACGTTACGTGCCAACTATGTAGTAGCCATGACCAAGTTAACTGCTTCAGTGGACAGATGGATCACATTGCCGCTCTCCATGGCGAAATGGTGATCTTACCTTGCTTCCTGTATCTTTTTCTTAATATCCCCTATTACCCTGGCGCTTTTTTCTTCAGGACGCTCCGCACGGAGCTGCGCAGGCTTTTCTGGGGTAGCAAATCCCCCCGCTTAAAATGGTCGACGCTGACCCTGCCCTATGATAGAGGTGGCTTTGACGTCCCTGATTTTGAAACTTACTACCAATGTGCACAGGCGCACTTTGCCTACCATTGGATGGCTCCGACTCCTTTCATGCCGCACATAGCGGTAGAGGACTGGATCGTACACCCTATACCACTCAACGGTCTGCTGCACTGTCCTGAGACGTCCATCACCACTGCGAACACCTCAGTTTCCTGCACATTAGACGCATGGCGCCGCATTGCTAGACACCTGTCATGCCCATTACCCTACTCTCCTAAATTACCACTTTCTTACCACCCACAACTATCTCTCTTGTCGGAACGAGGTTTCCGTCAATTATGTGACAAATTACACATCGCCTGTTGGGGTGACCTGTTCCATGAGAGTAGTTTCAAGACTACGGAACTGTTCTTTAAGGCACAAACGCACACATCCCTTGAACTCTTTTACTACATTCGGCTACGTGAGGGGATGCGGGACATCTTACCTGATTATCCCAATGAACCTGAGACCCTAGCGCCACTGCACTTCCTGCTGGGATCACAAGACGGGACCCACTTGGTCTCTGGTCTTTACCGCCAAATCCGCAATGCTGCCCCGGAGCCGGTCTCTAGTGCTCGGTTGCGCTGGTCTGCTGAACTCGCCATCGACATTACCGATGAGCAGTGGAAATACTGTTGCACGCTCACCTCTCGCGTGTCTGCTAGCAGCAGATTAAAAATTATTCACTACAAATTCCTTCAGAGAATATACTATACTCCGACTCGGAAATATAGGTTCGGTTTGGCTGACAGCGACCGCTGTGAACGCTGCCGTGCTGACCATGCTGATTTCCTGCACCTTGCATGGGACTGTCCTCAGGTTGCTCATTACTGGCAGCTGGTTGTAGAGGCAATTGCGGAGATGGTGGGTGAGGCGGTGCCCGCAGACCCCTTGGTCGCCATCCTCGGATACACGATGCAATTGCCTAAAGGGTGCCGGAAATTTGTTGACACCGCCTTGCTCTTAGCCAAGCGACGTGTTGCTTGCCGCTGGGGTAGAGGAAGAGCGCCTAAGTTTAAGGACTGGCTTACAGATTTGACATATTGCCAAGACCAACACACCACTTTTGCCGAATTGATACCCCTCTCTTGCAGGCCCAGAGATATTTGGGAACCACTAATGCACTATCTGCTCACGCGCCCGGACGACGATGCACGTTCGGGCGACCTGCCTGCCCCTCCTCAGCGCGCTAGCACCCCTCCCGGATCGCAGCCCCTTGATGCCTCCTGCGCCATCTGACTCTCCTCGTCCCCACACGCTCTCATGCCCCTGCAGTGTCCTGAATGAACTAGGCCGCCCTGTCTTGGCCTGACCCACACCCCCCCCCCCTCTCTGGGCATGAATGTTCTCTTTTTTTTTTTTTTCTGCATCCACAGCCCGTTTCACACTCTTGCTAGATGACACCCCATTTTATTTTCTGCAACTATAGGACACACCTTTGCAGACTTCTGCCACACTGGGATAGCAGTCCCGGACATCAGTTCCGCCATGGGCTGCGGCCTGCCTGACCCACCTTGCTGCACCACACTTTATTTGCACTTTAGTACAGTCACAAACGGCCTCGTAGTTATTACCTGAGTTGGGAAGTTTTGGGTTCCTGTTTTGAAAAAAAAAATAGGAGAGGGATTTCATCTCTCGACTACAAAACCCTGTTCACCTGCTGCTCATCTTTGCTTGTCCTACTCCCCGGGCTGCAGAACCAGCATCATGTATGTTTTTCTATACGCCGCCGGGCCCTCGGGATGCCGGCTTCTGGGCTGTGTACTGTTCATAACTTTTGCTGCCAGCCTCCGGGTTGTAGGCGGACCAAGCTGTGTACCATACTCTGTTTACTCCAATAAAGCAGGTTGAACCCCAAAAAAAAAAAATAAAAAAAAGGATAGATCAAGAGCATAACATTTTGCAAAAAATGACACATGCCTCTAAATCTAAAACATTTTTTGCACATTCTTTTACCTGGAAAATAAAGAGATTGAGCCTTCTGCTGAAATTTGCAATTTCAAAGGACTCAGCAGCACATACTATTTCAACAACATTAGTACCTCAACGGTTGTATGCTTTTCACTGGCATTAACCTCTCCTAACTATACTTTAGATTTCACATCATCTCTTGCCCAATCTAATAACTACACTTGCAATTTCAGCCGTGTGTTACATCCATTTCACCACTGCATATCTCCTTTTCACCTATCATCTCTCTCCAAGCATCTTACCTTCTTCTCGCCACTCTTACTTTCATGTTGTTATGTGATGTGCATTTGTAAAGCGCACCTTCACCCATATAGCTATCTGGCGTTAAATTCAAGAAGAAAGGATGAGGAGGCTCTTATGTGGAGTGGGAGGCCGGCCAACGATTAGGAGCAATGTGAGAAAATGCCCATCCTCTGGATCTTTTCTCTGTGTATGCGTGGGATGTGTGCAAGTAGGAGTCCTGCAAAGGGAAGGTGTCTTCATGGTTGGTGGAAGTAGATGTCACTGTTTAGGTAGGTGAGGCCTCAGTTGTGTATTGTCTTAAATGTGTGTGCGACTTGTTTGAATACAGCACGTTTGTGTGTCGTGAGCTAGCAGAGTTGCCTGAGATGTGGTATGATGTGAGTTCTGTGTGGGAGGCTGACAATGAGTCTGGCTGCTGAGCTCTGTATGGTTTATAGTCTTCTAATGAGTTGCTTGGTGATCCTGCCATAGAGGGTGTTTCCATATATCGACTAGGCCATGACTGACAGTTTCCCCGGTGTTGCTTGGGAGCCATGTGAAGATCTTCCACAGCATCTTCACGGTGTGGAAGCAGGATGCAGCAATGGCATTGACTTGTGCAGGCTTGTGCAGTTTAATGTTGATGGTTAATCCGAGGTGCCTGGTGTGGGTTCTAATAATGGGTCAGAGTTCGGTCGGCCACACGTTGTAGTCTTGGGATTTTTCCCCTTAGTTCTTGACTCCTTTCTTCTCTTCGTTCGACCCAACACTCACCTTCTGTTTTCTCAACCGTTTTTTCTGGTTCTGCTCCCTTTAGATCAACTTCTCCCTTTTCTTTATCTGCCCTCTGGTCAGCTCAATGTCTTCTTGGAGCCTCAAGTCCAAATAAGCAGAGATTTCACAGTAGACAATGGGGCCTAGTGGTTACAGCTGACCACCATGTAACATGGGCTGAAAGGCTAGAATCACCGCCTCAGATCAGCACCCTGGGAGCACGGGCACAGACTGTGCTGTTAAAAAATTTGCATTGTCTGTGTCTGTTGTGAAGCACTTTCATGTCCATGGCCAAGGTTCATGCTATATAAAATTGCCAAAAATACAACGCCGACCCCTCATGTAACCCAGACTTAAGTGTCATTCTCCAAGAATTAAAGATCAAATATTACACTTTAATATCATATATAGATAGCCATGTAGAGACTGATTGCACAGGAAAAAGCTAGGATAAGACTGGGCTTCCCTGCTTAACCACATTGTGTGATCCTAGGCAAACGGTTTATTTCACTAACAACAATTTTACTAATTCTCACCCAGCAAAGCACTTTCAAATAAGTGCATTTGGGATCTGCTCTGTACAGAGATCTCCTGTGTTTGATATCATAGACTATAATATTGCTCCATGTTGAACCAGAGACAAGCCCACGTACACGGTAAACATGAACCTTGGCATGCCGCTTAGTCAGGGCCACATGAACTATGCGATGTTGCTGTCACTGCATTTTCCCCATAATTATGGATTTGTTGCATTTGTCGCATAAGCCATCTTCTGCATAAGTTGCAGGTTTATACATAAAGATATCGTTTCTAGCACAAACGGGAAAACATTACTAAAAAAAGCAACCCTTGTTGCTGCACAGCGGAAAGCCCTTCGCAAAGGTTGACTGGTCATATTTCTGGTGCTTTTTGAGGTATTTAGGTGTCAAACTAGTACTAATGAGAGTAAACATTTGCCTATATAGTAATAATGTGTAAAAATGACAAAATAATGAGATAATGCTTTTACAAAATGTGCTGCATTATGGCCACATATTTTGCCTTTTCTTACTGCAAAAGTTGGTAAACCCTGCCGCCTGATTAGGTCCTTTCATAATTCCAGTGGTCCTGCTCTTAATTCACTCATATCATTATTATGAGGGAGGAGGTAGAAATGTTTCGTAGTTCGTTTTTAGAAATTATTACTTTTAATAAATACATCTCAATTGAGGGATACAATCCAATGTTTTAAGGTAAAACACTTCTCTGTGTTAAAGAAATATAATTTTTTTAAATTTGGATGACACATCTCCATTTGCTCCATCCTAGGTGAGTAGTCCATATTGGTGATGGGGCATGATTCTTTCTTTTGTTTTGGGCCCCGGGATGCAGCCTGCATTTCCATCACATGCAGGGGCATGGCTCCCTTTACACCTAAGGGCACTTCAAGCACCCATCTAATGGCTGTTATCATGCAAAAGCAGCGATTCGATTTCTGAAGCACTTTCAGCCCATGGCTGCAACGCCCAGGAGAGTGGAATCCCTCTCCCTGCCTCCCCTGGGCCTGGTCGGTGGTGCATCTCTGCTTCTCCCTGAGCCTCCTGACACTAGAGTCTTTATAAAGATGGTGCTCTGGTGTGGCCCCCAGGTTGTGAGTGTGGCCCTGGGCAGCTGCCTATACTGCCCTTGCCTTTAACCGCGGGTTTGCAATGGGCAACACTGACACATCTGTGGTACAGGTCTGGAATCCTGCTGCTCTCTAGGGATGGAGAATGAGGAGACAATAAATGGCAAGGGACAGCCAAGGAAGCAAAACGACCGTTGTTGAGTACAAGTTGTCCAGTGTCTATAGCAATTTGAAGCGCACCCCTTATTTTTGCCTTACTTATCTACAGTTGCAAATTCACTATAAACTCTTTTGTTGCCATCTGCCCAGCCTTGGCCCACTCCCAACGTGTTGAACCTGCTCTGGTTCACAGGACCTAACACCTAAAAACAAGCAAGCACACTTGCATTAAACAATGCTGCACCTGATGCCTCAAAACTGTCTTGTCCTTGTAGACCACCACCCAGTCCAGCACATGCAAAACTGCATCCCCTCTTCATCCTCATTTGTGAATTGAGCACTTACATTTTCACTCTCCCAATATCTCCTGCTAATGAGCTGACAACTCACATTACTGCTCAGTCTCTCTTCATTATGGTGTTGTTTGTTCCTTGTCTTTATCCATCTTTGTATTCATGCTTCAGTGAAATTTTAATTACACAGGCAAATTTTGTTAAATTTCTGAATTTTGCATTGCAGGAAATTTTTTGGAATATTGCAATATCTGTTTTTTTTGCTTTTTTCACCCTAAAGAGACTGACTCTTGCACAAACTGTCTTGTAGAGTGACATCTTCTGCTTGAACTATTCTCTTGCCCATATTTTATGCAAGGGATGCCATCATGCAAACAAGTTGCATACCGATAAAACCACCTTTTGGGCCATACTTTGCGTACTTCCACCAATTTCCGGGAGATTTTGCAGAATTTAAAAAAATAGCTTTTTTACATATCCCTATTTTCGGAACAATGTTTTATTACTAGGTCTAATGTACAAACGTATTGCATGTATATGCCCTTGCAACATTTTCCATTTGAAAAAAATCCCTTAATGCCCTCTGTAATGCGTTTTCACAATACCTTTTGTTGTCTTCTTCTGTATTTCAACTGATCTGTATATACTCTTAAAAGGGCTCTGACACCTGTCAAGGAGGGTTTACGCTACCTAAAAATATAAGATTGAACTAATGATGAAAAATGTATAGATAAATGCACCGTCTGGGACACCAGAACAGCATTTAAAAAAAGAAGAGCTCTGAGTGAATAATTAGAAAGCACTAGGATTTCTGGATCAAACCATGTGCCATCTCACACTTCTCGGCCCAGTACCCAGATTTTTTTGACGTGTTCCGAATATTTCTTAATTCCAGGAGTAAGCGAGGACTACTCCTAGCTTAGTCCTGACATTCATGCATAAGAAAGGAATACTGTGAGTGTGTGTCATGTTACCCCACCTTGAGAGCTAAACTGGGATTATCTGGTACCCTTGTTTTTAATTCTGGACGTATCCTCACACTATTCTTGTGTATATGCAGAGGCCTAGGCCTCTCCCTTGACATAGGTGAGGCCCTTGACCTGGACCAGTGACCTGGAGGGGCACCCCACACACCAAGTGTGCCCTCATTGTACAGACAGTAGACTACTGTCCTTGTCATGGGTGTTGTTTTTAGAACTGGGGTGGCAGTGTGTCTTGTCTTGTTAATCCACAGTTGTGACCAGACAATTGTATTTGTATCAATGGCGTGACCTATTGGATCACACTTGTAAAATTCTGCATGCATGCCAAATGTATGTTATATGTGTTTGTACCTGTGGCCTTCATAATACTTACATGGTTATATGAGTGATCCATATTATTGGAGGCTTGCAGGATCCATTCTGGATACCCACAACCTAGTCTTGATAACAAGATGGATGTGAGGTTGTTTTCCCAGACTGTGCAAATATATTGCTGATGCTTCTGAAGCTGGAGGGCGGAGACCTAGAGACAGAAGTGGGCAAAGAGGAGTCAATGCCTCTTTTGACATTTGAATAGGCCCTTTGCTAAGAGGAGCAATTGATTAGACGTTCTGAAGCATTATTATTAGGTAAATAGTGGGGGTGAAGTTTAAGACTGTATACTTTGTCTTTCAAGATGAAAGGGACCCCTTAAGTTCTTTGGCCTTTACCCTGATCACCCTACAGAGGCTGATGACATCCATCAGCCTCTCTAGTGGATTCTACAGATTAAAGACTACCCTTCTGTGTTGATCAACTAAACAAAAGCTATGTATGGAGTGCAGCCTGGAGAGGGCACTTGAAAGGAGTATTACTCCAAACAGGTTCTAAAAGTAGAGTCAGTGGATCCACATCTCTGTCTGATTTAACTGTATAAAAGTGGGATTCACTTTTTGTTACAGGTTCAAGTTCTCTATGACCAAACAGGGAGTCTTCCACAGAGTTCCTAGAAGGCTAGTGAACAATTGAAATAGATGTCTGTATGATAGATAGCTTCCCAGAAGTGAGAAAACACCACCTTGGCTCATCCATTACTTTAACAGCTGATTGTTCAGAAGCATATAGAAGCTAGCCTGCCTGCTAAGAGAGGGAAGAAGCCTGCCTACTCAACAGAAGGAGTGACTGTCCAGGTAGAACAAGGAGTACCATGACCCTAGTGCAGCCATCTGCTGAGGCATATGACTCTGGAGAGTGATTTCTGTGCCCTGGTATTAGTGGGCCCTAGACTCTCTAGTCTGATTCCTTGTGGGAATCATGAAGTTGCTGTGTGACCTGAACTGCTGAGCCCAATCTGTGAAGTTTCACTGCAGCCTGAGCTGTTTAGTCCAGTCTGTGAGTTTACAGCAGAGTCACTGAGCCCAAACTGTGAAGTTGCAGAGTGATCGGGTTTGCTGTGCACAAATAATGATACTGCCGAATGCCCAGAAGCCACTACTTCCAAACTCAGTCCCAGCCTGACCCAAAACTGCAGTGGGACCTGGAATTTAGTGTGCCTAAAGCTGTGGTCCATCATCCAACCAAAGGGGCCTGTGCGAAGCCTCATAGTATGCTTGTCCCCAACGTTTTGTGGCGGCATAGATTCAGACCTGAACAGTTAGAGCAGGGCTGCACTGAGCACCCTTTGTAGTAGTTGTTAGAATATCCTACATTCCCCTGACCTACAGGCTCATACTCAGGATGGATTAGGATGAGCAACCTTTGGAGGAGTCATACAGCTGTTAAAAGCACCTGCTCATTTACAGACAGAAGGAGACTTGTTTGGTGAGAACCAGTGAACTGAATAAAAAACTGTGCTAACGGAGGTTTGGAGTTAATCTGCACCTGAGAATAATCATCCAAGAACCAAACATTGGGTGGCACCCTTCTCTTCCCCCAGACAATAGTAGGGGGATCTGGGGTCAATAGTGGGTAGACGTACCAACCTACTCTATTGCCAGAACACTAATTAGCACCATGTACTTTTTCTTATGAGTAGTGTGCCTTAAAGTATTCTTCTTCTTGAAAGTCAACCACTTAGTAGGACAATCACTTGTTATACTGATTTATGTGTTTGTTGAGTGCTGAGCTCGAGCATCCCCACAATATGTTCTAGAGAAGACTGTAACAACTCGCCATCACTACCACTGAGACTTTAGTGATGAAGTAATTGTACTTGGCCCATTTTGCAGAGCCATAGTATGCAGTACCCTGAGCCATCAGAGAAAAAAACAAACTCAAACACTATAGTTGAGGCTCAGTGGCCTCTGCTTGGGTTGAATCTCCCTGAAAAGGGTCAGCACAATCCTTTGCGAATAAGGATCACTGTGTCCACTTGAGGACCACATGTGCATGATTGTCAGGGTCACTCCTCACTATTGGTCGGATTCACAAATATTTTGCTCCGAATAGGAGTGATTTACTGTTATAGTAGTCCTTGCTTGCAACTGAATTCCAAGAATTAAGTAGTAATACTACAGGAGTATTGCTCGCTTACTTTGGCAATTCAGCAAAACCAAAGGGGATGATGGACGGAGTGTTGAACAATGCAAGCACTCACCCTCAGTCAACTGATCTGGGTTTAATCTATCATCATTCTTTGGCTCACTCCGCCACCCCAGTTCAGACATGGCCATATGCAAATCAGTCTGACCCTGTGCCTTATGGGAACAGTTCAGCCGAACTACCGAGCCATGCCTTCCCTGGACCCGAAACAAGCATCCTGGGACCGGTTTCTGGCTAATCAGCCACCATCAGCCAGGCTAGGTTGAATCCAGTGGCAAGGTGAGCAAGGGACTTACGTCTGGGCATACCCTCCCAACTTAGGGCGAACAAAGCAAAACCAAAGGGGATGATGGACGGAGTGTTGAACAATGCAAACACTCACCCCCAGTAAACTGATCTGGGTTTAATCCATCATCATTCTTTAGCTCACTCCGCCACCTCAGTTCAGACTTTGCCATATGCAAATCAGTCTGACCCTGTGCCTCATGGGAACAGTCCAGCCTGAACTGCCAAGCCATGCCTTTCCTGGACAGGAAACAAGCATCCTGGGACCCATGTCTGGCTTATCAGCTTTCATAAGCCAGGCTAGCTTGAATCCAGTGGCAAAGTGAGCAAGGGATTGTCTATGAAATAAACTCTGTTTTTTTTGTTTTTTTTAGGAGCACAGTCACAATTTAATAGTGCATCACCAATTATGCTTAGAGACCGAGGGCCCGATTTAAATCCTGGCATTTCGACAGCCGACCCGCTGTCGTGGTGGTCTGTGAAACACCTCCCACCCTATCTGGATGTATACACAATAGACAAAAGACCGCCAAGGCAGCTGTCTTCTGAGCTGGCAAACTGCCTGCTATTGCTGTCCTGCCAAGCAAATATGGATTTTCCCATTGGCCTTGCGATGTCATGTCAGTACTGACGGGGTGACCCCTGATGGATGGAGACAGGTAAGTGACTTTTAATTAACGTAAATAACATATATGTTGTGTAGCTGTGTACATCTGTCTGTGGGATATGTGGTGTGTGTATTATGGGTACATTCTGCTTGTCCCCCTCTGACACCCAATATGCAATGTATACCTGCACACACCACTAACACTTGCCTTCCAGTCAGTCAAAACGGGCTGACGGTCCATAACGGTCAAGGTGTAGCAAGAAAGGGGGGAACTGGCTGAAGAAGAAGAGGAGGGAACGGCAGCTTGAACCCCAAAAATGGTGAGTATTCCCGCCTTTTCGTCCATTTCTGTAGACACGAAGTAGGAGGGATTCCCATTTGAAGTCCCTCTGAAACAAGCTAGAACCAAATACCGATGGTGGTAATCCTCACCGGAGTCCAGCCACAGCCTCCTACAGCCCATCCCACTGAAGGGGCGGGAAACAAAGTCCTGGCAAAGTCGGCATGACCAAGGCGGTCTTCTCGCCCATTGTAACTCAGCATCTAAATCGGTTGGGCTAACCGCCAGGTAGACCCCCAAAAAAGCCCACTCTGTTGCGATCCCGCCAACATCTACATCAATCCCTGAGTGTTAAATAAGCCCTGGCACTGTCTTTTTGTAACAATTTCTTTCCGCAAATGGAAGACAGAAACTCTGAACTTTTAATGGCAGCATCAGTTTTTTTCTGCAGGATCCCTGCTAAAACCTCCAGGAGTATTTATCAAAATCTTCAGATTTGTTTCACAGCATGACAGATTGCAATACGTTTATACTTCAAATTTTAATAAAAACAGAATAGTATTTTTATTGGATTATAACTGCATGCAAACAGTAGTGCTCTAGAGAAAAGTTTAAGGAATACTGAATGTTACAGCAAATTCAATCTCTGCTACCATCTGCATTCATTGTAATAAAAATGAATATTTGTTCCTTGCAAAAATATTGGTTAATAATTTAGGATGTTGCTTTTCAGAGCTTCAGTTGTGGATGCGGAAACTGCATGCTGATGAGAACTGAATAATAATAATTATACTGCCTCTACTACTACTAATAATAATAATCATATTAATAATATTAATAGTAGTTACTTTTAACAATGCTTTTTACTGCACATGTGCCAGCACTTTTACATTTGGAGAATTATTTGAGACTGGGGCCGTCTTAAATTAAATCAAAAAGGAAACATTCTGAGGAATGTCACTCAATAAGGATAATGGCAGGGATGGTACTGGTGGTGCAATTAGTCATGGTCCTTCTTTCTTTGAGAGCATGATAATAGTTTGAACGTAATTAGGGTTGTGGTATGCTTTTTTGCAAGACTTGTTCTGCTACCTCTACAGTGGCACAGCTAGAGCTTCTGGCACCCGGGGCTATCCCTCAGATTGCCGCCCATGGCCGATAGCGGGAGAGGGGGGCTTGGGAAAAAAAAGACATATTGGCTCCGGAGCTCCCAATGAAGTCAACCGTGAAGCTTGGCTCTATCGCGCCAAAAACCTCCAGCTTGTTATTGATATATAGAAGTTCATTTCTCACAAGGCCTAGTGACTTAGCGAAATCCCACACTGCTTTTGTGTTCTGACATTCTAGGCATGCTTTAAGTCATAACGTTTGACATACTACATTACCCCACCCCGTTATCATGTATTTTTAACCTCATTCCTCATCACCACATTCAGTACCTTCAGTACCTTCCAGTTTGGGTTGTAACCCCTAACTATTTGCGTGCCCATCCATTTTTGGTGCTTACCAGCAGTTTTAGGATCTTCTTATAGTTTTGTGTTGCTCAAATGGGTGTAATGTATTATTTTTATAAGTTTCCATCATCTTCATTGCTTGATTTTGCTCACTCGGAAGTGTCACTCACAGTTATTGAAATGTCACTCATAATACACTGAAATTCTAAAAATATCACACATAGCAATCTGAAACCTAGCCTGCTATGCATAATGATGCTATTTATTTCTAAAGACATATTGAGAAGTTTAATAAAAATCAATTTGTTGATTACAGCACTGCGCACAGCGCCACCAACTATATTAACCTGAGGCTGAAAGTAAGTTGCATGGCTAGTCTAAGTAATTACATTACAATACAATGAGGCATGATGGGGGGTCAAGCCTCAGGAGAAGAGGCTGACTGAGGTACATATAGCCTAGATATCTATGCTGCATTATTTCAAAAAGACACTTCGAGACACTGAGCAGTAATAATCCTAAAGCTAAACGTAAGATCCATTCCCAGCCAGACTCCCTTTTTGCATCCGGCTGTATCCCTAGCTGGGAATAACCCCCACAATCATGCTCTTGAGAGAGCGCAATTTGAATAAAACGTATATCCGAGTCATATTTAGAACTATATCGTATAAACGTAGGAATGAAATGTATATCGAACGAGAAGTTGACGCTTATAGCATAAAAGTTAACAGGCGTAACCAAAGTAATATAGGAAATGTAACTGTATTCACTTTAGAATGTATTAAGATTTAGAAGGCCCGTATACGTAATGGGCTAATGTAGTAATGTGTAGAAATGCTCATGAACAGAAGAACGTGCAAAAGTAGAAATTTATGTACGTGTGTAACTTTAAATGCAGAAACGGCGAGAAATGTAACATGGAGAAATGTGCAGAGAACATGTATATATATATATATAACAATGTAACAAATGAGAATATAAGGTTTATACTCTACGTCATTTGTTTTCTATGTAAAATGTATTCACATATGAGCAAAGGATTTGCTAAATGCGATCATGTATAAATGTATGTTAAAGGTTATACTGTGTAGAAGAAGTTGGTAGGAATGTTAGAAGGGTTTAGGTCATTTGTGATTATAACCTGACTGACCAAGGGTTCGCAGGAGTAGTCCGCTGTTGGTAATTTAGTGGGCTCACAGGAGTCATGAATAGCCTTCACTTGAACGTGCGAGCCAAAGAGTCTAGTTCTTGTTAGATTTAAGGTGACAAACGTCGGACGAAGTTTATTGCCTAAACATGAGAGGAGACGATTGGAATTTGAGTCTTGTTTTGAAATGACCATTCACAGGACCAAATGAGGTTAAAAGTACAGCCGTAAAGAATAAACTTCTGATAAGGTGGTAGGTTTTGCTCCGAAAGTGTCAAAGGTAAAGTTGAATGAAGTCACCAGCAAGAAGACGAAGATGGCGTCTAAGGAGAAAGGTCAACTTAACGGACGGCGAAGAGACGAAGCTATGGAAGAAGCTAGAAGATGACCTCACGGGGAAAGTCCGTGGTGGGCGTCGAAGGGGCGTTCCACCCACACTGTGATTGTGTATTTTAGGGACAGCACCCCGGGGAGAAGATAGCAAGAGCGAAGGCGAAGCAAGAGCTTAGCGAATTGCTCAGAGCGAGAGGCAAGTTAGAAAGAGCAGATGACTTGAGCAGATGCGCTGAGAAAGATCAGAGCGCAAGGGAGCAGTAGGCCGAGGACCCTTAGAGAGCGGATGGGTAGGCAGAGAGGGTACTGCTTCTTAAACTTAAGTTACCTTTAGAGGCTAAGAGAGTTTGAACTTCTTAGGGAGTCAAACTGCTGACACCTTTTTTAGGGTACTAGAAACTTGCGAAGTAGGGATGTCACCTAGTATAGAGTAGGGACAGATTTAACTTGATTATTTTTCTCTTTCTGTAGATGACGCAGAAGAACCACTTCATATCGATGCTTTTTAATTTGCTGATTTTGGAACTGACTTTAATTGTATTCGTTTGTAGACTGAGGTTCTTTAGGGAATACATGTTCCTATTAGTTCCTGTATATTTGATGAATTTGATCCTGAGAGGATTGTATATGCAACTTTTCTTAATTTTATATTAAACCTTTTAAACTTTATCAGTTGTAAGTGGTTCTTCAGAGTGGCATCAGTTAATGGGGTTTATCTAACCTATGCAGGGGCTGTCTTTTACTCAATGACAGAAATCATAGCGGTCCAAAACTGACGAATGAGATAAGTTATCAAATTGATCATAAAAGATATTAAAATCTCATTCCCCGCAGTTGGTAGCAGAGAAGGATGGTTTTCTTCTTGAGGAAGACAACCTAGGTCAGGTTTAGTTTACCCCAAGGTCCCTAGTCATCGACGACCAGAAGAAGAATCCCTGCCGAAGACGGTGCTGACGGTGCGTCGAGAGAAAAGCAGCAGAGTCGGTCGAGAGTGAGTATAAGGGTCATGCGTTGTAAGATTGCGGTGTTTTATGTTGTTCCTGTGTTGTAATGTCAAGCGGAGTTGAATGCCTGTAGTGTGATTGAGGGAAGGTTGTGAGCGCGCGCAACCGGATAAAATCTTATGTCCAGAGAGGGCTTAAGTGGTTCGGGTGTATCGAACACCCAGAGTAATTTGTCTACCATTTAAAGGGGGTCATGAGGTACCATTGATCGCCCGCAGACCGATGATAGGGGGAGCGTTTGAGTGAGTGTATGAGTAAACGCATGCTGGTCGTACGTTTACTGTGTGTAAGTAACCTATCAGTTAAGGTGAGCGTCTGACCGTAAGAGGAAGACGTTTCGCTAGTTGAGGTGACAATTACAGTTAGACTGTGGCCGTACAGTCAGAGAAAAGTGATCGCTTGGACGGAAGTAGTCATTTTTCGGTGTATGAATGAAACGCATGCAAGACCGCGAGACGAGTTGAGAAAGAAAGGGAACTGCTGCAGAGGGGACAAGTGACGTCAGCGTAGAGCCGCGCTGAGATTGGTCAGTTGGCATAGAACCACGTTGGGATAGGCTGATTAGCGAGAGTCGCACAAGGATTGGTGGTTGTCATCGGGACATAAACAAGGAAGAGAATTAATAAGAGAAAATCGTAGATTATCAAAAATGAAGTGCTTTAAGGGTTTAAGAAAAATCTTTAGGAGGAATAGAAGAAACTTATATGCTGGAGAAGAAGCTCCACCAGAAGGCACACCAGCTTATCATATGGCAGTAAATGTAGGCTTACACTCGATAATGTGGATCTCCGAGTGGAATAGGCTAACAGAAGGGAATAAAGAACTGACGTTTCCAAGATTCGGAACGTTTAAGCTAGAAGTGTTGAACCAACTGAAAGCAGTAATGCTTGCAGCGAGACCTCTACCGAGGCCAACACAGTTCGAAGCACTTAGTGCATGGTTTAGAGCAGCACACGAAAAGAATTTAAAAAGGCGCCAAGAAAGAGTGAGACGATCAGTAAAGGCAGTGCAGGATGCGAAATGGGATGAGGAAGCTAAGAAGTGGAGAGTGCAAAAGATAGAAGCAGACAAGCTGTTCACTATGATAGAAGCTACGGGAGAAAAGAAACCTCTAGAGGAGGAAGATGAGGAAAGCGAGACGGAGGAGGATCTGATAGAGAGGCTATTAACGGATAGACCACCTCCGTACAACAGCGAAACCGCAAGTCCCGTACTACAGCAAGAGGACGGAGCTAGATGGGGGGAATATAAATCGATCCCAGTAACAGATTGGGATACCAAGAAAGGTGAGGAAGTACTTCAATCTAGTTCCGAACAGAGAGTAGTAGGAAGATTCGTGGTCCAGAAGGTGCCAGAAATACAGCATGCAAGATCGTATCAAATGCCAGACGCTCTACAAGTACCTGTTACCATAGGCCCTATAGTGTCAATATACAACAACGAGGGGATCCAGCAGGAGGAACAGGCACGATGGGACAGGGAAAGGGCAGAGATGGAGAATAGGAATAACACGATGAATCCTCAGAGGCAGATACTAGCACCAGTGAGTCGGAGTACCCCATTAGATTCCGCAACGGGTCCCTGGATAGAACAAGGGGGTCAAAGAGGATCAATGGATTTGAGGGGACCGAAACCGAAATCCTATAAGGAATTAAGGGAATATCTGAAAGAATGGGATACTGCCGAAGAGGCTCGGAATAAAAGTTTAGAAACAGGAGCAGAGTGGAGAGACCAGGATAACAAGATCCTCTCTCATTGTGGAGCTGGCGAAAGCAGCCCGGAGTGGGAGAGAGGGAGTCAAGGAAGCAGGGGAGATACTTGCCCTACTACTAGTGGCAATCGACAAACATGCAACGATAGGAGTGCAGGGTGTGGCGAAGTGCCTCGCGTCACCTTTAGTGAGGGAGAACGAAGGACGCAGGAGTACCGAAACACTTTCAGATGCACACACCATACTCCGGATGAAAATGTGCAGCATTGGAATCACGGGAACATGGAGAGTCGTGACACGTCTCGACATGCCTCCGGTGATTACGGACGGAATCACGGGAACATGGAGAGCCGCGAAGGGTCTCGCCATACGTCCGGTGAACAAGAACGAAGTCTTGAGAATATAGGGAGTCGCGAAACGTCTCGCCATACATCCGGTGATCACGAACGAGATCGCGGGAGCATGGAGAGCCATGAAGGACCTTATCGTTTGTTGAGCGACACTAGACAGCAAGCAAGCTACAGTGGTTTAGAACAGCATGGAGGATCCTATCTCGTATCTGGAGAAACTGAGCCGAAAAGACAGAATGTAGGATTGAGGGATGGAGCATTGTTCCACCATACCCCAAGGGAAGATGGAAAGGCTTGGGATCTAGAGAGGTGGGAACAAAGAGATGGAAGAAAAATTCCTCATAACTCACCCGTGCTTAGGCGTAGGGCGCATAGTGGAGGTGAGAGGGATGTAAGAGAACAACCTAGGACTGACGTACTGAGAGCGGAAATAAAAGCAAGACGCATAGATGTAATGAGTTTAAAATCAGACTTAGATGAAATAATTGACGGCACAGTGGCATTCGAGAGGTTAGAGCTGTACGCACCAGATGAGATACTGTTTTTATCTAAGGATGTTACTCGAAAAGCGAGAGCAGCTCATGAAAAGTTATCTGAATTGGCAGAAAAGTACATGATAGACATATCACGAACTAAGGCTTTACAGGCCAACCATAGGCTGAATTGCACGGATCAAGATCTAGATGAACGCAGAACGATTGGGCTAAGAGTACACATAAGGGAATTGGTCATGTGTATTAGAATATTGAGAGATCTGGATAGATGGGAGGAAAGATGGTCCAAGAAGGGATCTGTCAGACGGAGTACACTTGTAAAGTCTCAGGATACAGACTTAATGCGAATGGAAGCTTTCCCTTTGCGAGAAATCGCGAACGGAAACTACGTGCATGTACCATGGAGTAGGGGGGATTTAGCGGCATTCACTAATTCCTTCCCGAAGCTTAGAGAAAATCCCGTAGAGTGGTACAAGCAGGTAGAGAGGTTCGTGAAGATCTCTAAGGTACTGTGGATCGATTTGAACACTTTGTTCGATATCGTAGTACCCGGAGATTTGTGGACGGCATGCAAACTTAGTATTGAATGGCCCGCTTGTGAGCCTCCGAGGAATGCACAGACAGGTCAGACAGAGTCATGGAAAAATACGAGAGGGTAATAACATGGCTAAAAGAGAAAGTACCGGTGCAGGATATAGACTGGGTTAAGATAGATCGAACAACTCAGGAGCCTAAAGAGACAGTTCACGAGTTTTATGAGAGATTACTGAAAGCATTCAAGCAGTACAGTGGGTTGGACGTAATGGATCCTAAAGACATAGGACAGTTTGTGTCAAAGTTTGTTCTCGGATTGAGACCAGACATAAGCCTTATGATTCAACAGCATTTGATCTGTTGGCAGAACAAACCTTTAGATGAGAATTTCTGAGGTATGCAAGGTACTGTAGCGATGAGATAGATTCGAAGGCAAAGAAGCTCAAGGAAAAGCTGATGTTAGTACAGATGCAATCAGCTGGAAAGGGTGGACAGCGGCAGCAGGGAACAGGAACGCCAGCAAAGAAACAGAATAACCAGAGCAGAGAAGAGGAAGAAAGACCGAGACCGAGAATAGATATCGCAACACTGAAAAGGACAACCAGGTGTCATCAGTGTAATGAGGTGGGACATTGGAGACGCGAGTGTCCTTATAATATTGAGACAGGGGAATTAGAACAGGAGGAGGAAGAGGTACAGAATGACGTGGTTAAAGGAGCAACAGTCCTGAAGGGAAAGTTTATCAAAGGGGGGACTCAGACTCCTCGAGCCCCGTTTCCTCAACCGCCTCGCATTGCAAATGGAGGGAAAACCTATAGACAAATGCCATTGTTTGTAGGAGGAGAAGAATGCTACTACGTTGATCCTCTTACAGGGCAACGAGTGAATAGGGAAGAAGACTGTACCCTAGGAGCAGCCCTGGAAGTAGATCAGAGAGGACCATATGTAGAAGCTGAAGTAGCTGGATGTCCTACGACCTTTTTGGTGGATACGGGAGCCACTAGATCCACGTTGAGATCAGCGGTAGTCCCAGGTCTGCCGATATCAGGAGAGATGATTCAGGTGGTAGGAGTAGCAAACAAGAGGATGACGAATCCTCTGACAGAACCAGTGTCAGTAAAGATAGGGAATTACAGTGACGAACATCAGTTTGTGATCTGTGATTCTAGCCCGGTGTGTTTGCTAGGAAGAGATCTGTTGTGTAAACTGAATTGCACAATACATTGCACACCTGAAGGAGTAGAAGTGCAGACCAACGATGAAGATGCCGATTTTAAAGTTGTAACTTCGCAGGAATGCGTGGAACTATATCCTACCTTAACAGTGGAGGAACTTCCACAGGACTTGAGGGAGAAAGTGTCAGCTGAGGTGTGGGATTTTACTGGAGAAGAAATAGGATTGATCAAAGGGGTAGAACCAGTAAAGATCATGGTAAGACCCAATGCCGAGTATCCAAGAACACCACAGTACAAGTTGACACCGGAGACGATTGCAGGAATAAAGCCTGTGATCGAATCCATGATTAAACAGGGAATACTGAAGGAAATCGTGGGTAGTCCATGTAACTCCCCGATTATGGGTTTGCAGAAGCCTAGTGGAAAATACAGAATAGTGCAGGATCTTCGAAAGATTAATAATATTGTTGTCTCATGTTGTCCAGTGGTACCGAATCCATCAGTGATATTGTTTCAGATACCGTTCCAAGCTGAATGGTTCACCGTGATAGATTTGTGCCAGGCTTTCTTTTCGATTCCTTTAGATGAAGATAGCCAGTATCTTTTCGCTTTTAAGCTGGAAGATCGCGTTTTAACATGGTGTCGTATCCCACAGGGGTATACAGAAAGCCCATCGATTTTTAACCAGCTACTGAAGAAAAATCTTGAAAGTCTAGTGCTGCCCAAGAATTCGGTTCTGGTCCAGTACATAGACGACCTCCTAGTTGCGTCAGAAACAGAGGAAGCTTGCAGAGTAGACACCATCACCTTGTTAAATCACTTGGCCGAGAACGGGCACAAGGTGTCTCCAAGTAAATTGCAATATTGTCTTACTGAAGTGCAATACTTGGGCCACAGGATTGAAAAGGGGAAACGGAAGGTGTCTCCAGACAGAATAGAGGTGATTATGAAAATGAACGCGCCTACAACACAAAGAGAAGTCAGGATGTTTTTAGGCATGGTCGGTTATTGTCGGCAGTGGATAGCTAACTTCTCACTGAAGGCAAAACCTTTATTACAACTGACGCACAAAGGAGTGAGTGATCCGGTACCATGGGACAAAGACTGTTTGATGGCGTTTTTGCAGCTGAGGGAGGACTTATGTCGCGCCCCGGCTTTAGGAATGCCGGATTACACAAAACCATTTTTGCTTTACTGCTGCGAAAGAGAGGGATGCGCTTTAGCAGTTTTGGCCCAGATTCATGGAGATGCGCGTAGGCCAGTAGCGTATTTTTCGGCTACATTAGATCCAGTAGCCGCAGCGTTGCCCGGATGTCTCAAATCCGTTGCTGCAACGGGTGTCAGCATTGAAAGATCTGAAAGCGTGGTGATGGGACATCAGTTAGTGGTGTATGTACCGCATTCTGTGGAATTGTTAATGACCAGGACTAAGACTCAGCATCTGACGAATAGCAGGCTCACACGCTACGAGCAGGTCATACTGGCTGCCGAGAATGTGACCCTAAAAAGATGCTCCGTCTTGAATCCTGCAACTTTGATGCCACTTCCAAATGAGGTGGATGATGAAATTTGTACAGATCATGATTGCCTTGATGTGACTGAACTATGCACCAAACCGAGACCAGATATCGTAGATGAGCCATTAACTGACCCCGATGAAATTTTCTTTGTTGATGGTTCATGCGTAAGAGACGATATTGGTCAGCTGAGAGCAGCTTATGCAGTTTGTACAATTACCAGAGTTGTAGAAGCCGCTTGCCTGGAAGGAGTACACTCCGCTCAGGTAGCTGAAATTATTGCTTTGACGCGTGCCTGTTTAGCAGGTAACAAAATTCGAGTCACCATATACACCGATAGCCAGTATGGTTTCGGGGTAGTTCACGATTACGGGCAGTTATGGTCTCAAAGAGGTTATATGACCTCCTCGGGTTCTCCCATTAGGAATGGAGAATTCGTGAGACTCTTGTTAGAGGCATTGCAAGGCCCGACAGCTATTGCAGTTGTCAAATGTGCTGCGCATACAAAAAATGTAGACTTTGTGTCACAAGGTAACCGCTATGCGGATGAGGTAGCGCATTACTGCGCGGAACAAGGATATTCTCACACTGATGTGAAAGTGGGAGGAATACAAGAAAGAACTGAATTGACAATGTTGTTAGACACTGTAGATACGTGGGATGAGCTAAAAAGTGTTCAGGAAAACGCACCAGATGAGGAGAAAAAGGGCTGGGAAACAGCTGGGTGTATAAAAAGTGATATGAACTTTTGGATCTCTGCCGATGGGAGAGCAGTTTTACCAAATGAACTTGTTAGTCCAATGGCAAGGAAATTGAATGGATCAGCACACATAGGTAGAGATGCCATGGTGAGAGTATTCAGACAAACGTGGTTTAATCCTAAGTTTAGAGTAGCTGCAGAAGCAGTATGTCAGCGATGTGCGATCTGTCAGCAACTAAACGTGGGAAAGAGAACACCAGTTACATTGATTCACATTGGGAGGTCTGGGGGGCCTTTCAATAGGATGCAGCTTGATTTTATAGAAATGCCTAAATGCAACAGACTCAGATACGTTTTAGTGATTGTCTGTATATTTTCTAGATGGGTTGAAGCTTACCCTACACGTAGATGCGATACACTTACAGTAGCAAAACTGTTACTTAGAGAGTTAATACCGAGATTTGGGGTGCCATCCTCTTTGGAATCGGACAGAGGAACTCATTTCAACAGCGAAATAGTGAAGATGTTGTGCTCAGCCTTGAGTATCGATCAGAAGCTCCATTGCAGTTATCGACCAGAAGCTTCAGGGATTGTAGAGCAAATCAACAGCACAATTAAGTCCAGACTTGCCAAAGTTTGTTCATCAACATCCCTGAGTTGGCCAGATGCACTTCCAGTGGTTCTTATGAGCATACGTAGTACACCAGATAGAAAAACAGGTCTCTCTCCACATGAAGTGCTAATGGGGAGAGCTATGAGATTGCCATCGGTTCCGACTGCAGCATTGTTGAACATCACAGACGACTTGATCTTGGACTACTGCAAGGGACTATCTGATGCCATTAATTCTGTGTCCCTCCAGGTCCAGGCTGCAGAGGTTCCATCAGCAAAGGACTTGTGCCATGACCTGAGTCCGGGGGACTGGGTCTTGGTGAAAAAGCATGTCAGGAAGAACTGCTTAGACGTGCGTTGGCGAGGACCATTTCAAGTCATACTTGTCACGAACACTGCAGTGAAGTGTGGAGGCCTGCCAAATTGGATACACGCTTCACACACTCGAAGAGTGCCAACACCTCTAGAAGAAACAGCTCCTCTCTCGGATGAGAGTCCAGCGGAAAGCGGAGAAGCCACAGAGGGGGAAAGACAAGCTGTAGAGGTGATCGAAGAGGCTGAGACTGTGTCAGAACAGGTCGATGAAGGTCAGGACACTAGTGAGACCGAAGTCGCCTCAGGAGAAGAAAGTAATTGGGAGATTGAGTCGGATACTGAACAAGCTGAGAGTGACCAAGAGACGGGTCCAAGAACAAGGAGCAGGAGGACAAGGAGTGACGAAGCCAGTTGGCCAGAGAGAAGAAGGAGGCCAAGCTTGAAAGCACAACAGGAGAAAACTCTTGTCCCGATCTCCGAAGAATCAGATCAAGAGGAAGAAACTACAGACTCAGGCACTGAGAGTCCGAGAAGATCAAGAAGGGTACGTGTGCCCTGCAGAAGGTACGCCACCCCAGAGTGGACTTATCTAGCAGATGTCTTGGGGACAGAAATCTGGGAGAGTGAAGAACGTGAAAGTAATCGATCTCGATCCATTTGTGGCAGTGGAGATATGGATGTTGACTCCTGGACTCGAGACTGAGGGATTACTGACTTTCACACTTCCCATACCCCCATACTTGAGTCAGATTAAAGATTTAGTGCTAAACAGATTACAATTTCCAACATTTGGTCATCAAATTCCGGAAGAAGAAGAAAAAGTAATTTGTTTTGAATTATTGGAACTTGTCGCGAGAGCTGTAGGTACGAGAATAATTGTTGATGCATAAAGACTTTTTGTATATAAGCTATAAAGAAGAAGATAACCTAGCGCCGAGTGGAAAGAAGAATAAAATTAGGGATTACATTTAGAGGACGGAGAAGGGTTAGGGTTGTCTGTTGTTAAAAATAAAGAGACATTGTTGCGAAAAAGAGACTTTGTTGATAAAGAGCACTTTATAAACTGAGAAGAAAACAAAGCAAACAAAAGACTGGAAAGGAAAAGAAAACATTTTCGCAAAAGGAAGAGTTACGCTGTTTTTGACAACATGGAGAACGGCAACCCAAACCGAAAAGCTAAATGCATAATAGGTACACTTATAGCAGTAGTAATTTTTCTCATAATTACAGTAGTGACAATATCATACATAGTAGGACATGAAACTGATAAAGAAATAGCAGATGTAAAGCCTGTAACGACTTTGAAACCTGCTCTTGATGTGAAGAAAGAGGAGAGCAATGTTATTCGTGAAAAAGCGTTATTGGCAGATGAAGCTCGTAGATTACACGTAGACGAGTCACAGGGAAACTTTAGGTCAAATGCATATGCCAAATTATTATATGAGTATATCGATGCCATGGAGGCCAAAGATTGCTACGTTTGTATGCAATTGCCGGCTTCTGTAGATGAGGGCATTAGATATCGTCATCTCCCACTGACGTATGGGATAACATGTAGTTTACTGCTTAGTATATTTTATGGTAGAGAAGGATTTGAGTACTACTTTTCAAATTATGATTCGGTACTGCCTGAAGTTCCGAATTATAAGCAAATGAATAAGTGGGACTATTATAAAAAGGAGGATAGACTAGCCAAATTCTTTCTTCCTTGGGATACGCTAGATACATCATATGCACGCAGAAATAATTTGACTTGCAAAGTGTCAGAGAATGAGAAAAAATTCATAGCACAAGTAGATGACCGATACAGAAGGCAGAAGATTTTAAAAATGTCAGGACAGTGGAAAACTGATTGGACCGAAGAAGAGAAGGCACATAAAAAGAAAGGGAGCAATGGTCCAATAGCATTGGATAGAACGCAGAAAGGAAAGTTATGTTTAACTCGAAGCAAGACATATTATGAAAGTGTATTTGTAGGTGAAGTAAATTGCGAACATGCTTTTAGATTAGAGTACTACACGAAGGATTTCATGAAGGAGATGCAAGTGATTCCTAATGTATATTTTGTATGTGGAAGAAATGCCTATGTAAAACTGCCTGACAATTGGTATGGTTCGTGTTACTTGGCAATTGTCTTCCCCAAAATATATCATGCAAAGGATTTAGCGATCATAGAAGGAAAGGCTTCGACAAGAACGAAAAGAGAAGTAGGAGATGCAGAAGTAGTAGGAGACGTATTTGGAGCGATGTTTCCTATGTTAGGTTTAATACTTAACGATGTTAAGATCAGGAGACTGGCTACAGTCGTAGATAGATTATCTGCAAGTACTGCAAGGTCATTAATGCTAATAGAAGGTGAGATGCAATCGATTAGAGCAATGGTTCTTCAGAATCGACTTGCTCTTGATGTACTATTAGCAAAAGAAGGCGGAGTTTGCAAGGCTTTGAAGGTCCAGGAATGTTGTACTTATATTCCTGATAATTCAAAACCACTTGAGAAGGTCATAAGAAACATTACACAGATACATCAAGAAATCGAAGATATGACAAAAATAAATGTTTGGGAAAAAGTAGGTCATGGAGTAGGAAAGGTTGGAAGTTGGTTTGCCAACCTTGGTAAAAGTATAGTATGGTATATATTAAAACCTGTATTAATAGTATTAATTTGTATAATCACATTGTTAGGATTTGTGAAACTATATAAATGGTATAGGACGAACAGGTTACAAAGGTCTATGAGAGAACAAGAAAGGAGATTAGCTGCTTTACAAGATCAACAGTATAAAAGTTTGAGAGCACTTGAAATGATGAAAAGAGGAAATGATGTAACTAGTTCTGTTTAAAGGTGCTATTCAAATTGCATTTAGTGATGACTCCTAGAAGTCATCAAAGGGGGGAACTGAGAGAGCGCAATTTGAATAAAACGTATATCCGAGTCATATTTAGAACTATATCGTATAAACGTAGGAATGAAATGTATATCGAACGAGAAGTTGACGCTTATAGCATAAAAGTTAACAGGCGTAACCAAAGTAATATAGGAAATGTAACTGTATTCACTTTAGAATGTATTAAGATTTAGAAGGCCCGTATACGTAATGGGCTAATGTAGTAATGTGTAGAAATGCTCATGAAAAGAAGAACGTGCAAAAGTAGAAATTCATGTACGTGTGTAACTTTAAATGCAGAAACGGCGAGAAATGTAACATGGAGAAATGTGCAGAGAACATGTATATATATATATATATAACAATGTAACAAATGAGAATATAAGGTTTATACTCTACGTCATTTGTTTTCTATGTAAAATGTATTCACATATGAGCAAAGGATTTGCTAAATGCGATCATGTATAAATGTATGTTAAAGGTTATACTGTGTAGAAGAAGTTGGTAGGAATGTTAGAAGGGTTTAGGTCATTTGTGATTATAACCTGACTGACCAAGGGTTCGCAGGAGTAGTCCGCTGTTGGTAATTTAGTGGGCTCACAGGAGTCGTGAATAGCCTTCACTTGAACGTGCGAGCCAAAGAGTCTAGTTCTTGTTAGATTTAAGGTGACAAACGTCGGACGAAGTTTATTGCCTAAACATGAGAGGAGACGATTGGAATTTGAGTCTTGTTTTGAAATGACCATTCACAGGACCAAATGAGGTTAAAAGTACAGCCGTAAAGAATAAACTTCTGATAAGGTGGTAGGTTTTGCTCCGAAAGTGTCAAAGGTAAAGTTGAATGAAGTCACCAGCAAGAAGACGAAGATGGCGTCTAAGGAGAAAGGTCAACTTAACGGACGGCGAAGAGACGAAGCCATGGAAGAAGCTAGAAGATGACCTCACGGGGAAAGTCCGTGGTGGGTGTCGAAGGGGCGTTCCACCCACACTGTGATTGTGTATTTTAGGGACAGCACCCCGGGGAGAAGATAGCAAGAGCGAAGGCGAAGCAAGAGCTTAGCGAATTGCTCAGAGCGAGAGGCAAGTTAGAAAGAGCAGATGACTTGAGCAGATGCGCTGAGAAAGATCAGAGCGCAAGGGAGCAGTAGGCCGAGGACCCTTAGAGAGCGGATGGGTAGGCAGAGAGGGTACTGCTTCTTAAACTTAAGTTACCTTTAGAGGCTAAGAGAGTTTGAACTTCTTAGGGAGTCAAACTGCTGACACCTTTTTTAGGGTACTAGAAACTTGCGAAGTAGGGATGTCACCTAGTATAGAGTAGGGACAGATTTAACTTGATTATTTTTCTCTTTCTGTAGATGACGCAGAAGAACCACTTCATATCGATGCTTTTTAATTTGCTGATTTTGGAACTGACTTTAATTGTATTCGTTTGTAGACTGAGGTTCTTTAGGGAATACATGTTCCTATTAGTTCCTGTATATTTGATGAATTTGATCCTGAGAGGATTGTATATGCAACTTTTCTTAATTTTATATTAAACCTTTTAAACTTTATCAGTTGTAAGTGGTTCTTCAGAGTGGCATCAGTTAATGGGGTTTATCTAACCTATGCAGGGGCTGTCTTTTACTCAATGACAGAAATCATAGCGGTCCAAAACTGACGAATGAGATAAGTTATCAAATTGATCATAAAAGATATTAAAATCTCATTCCCCGCACTCTACGCCACAAGTTGTAGGAATCACACATCACCCTTATTAGCAGGCAGTATATTTTAAGTGTGTGTGGTCCAGAGAGGCACAAACGCAGGATTTTAAACGTACCACCGTGGTTGGTTTTATTAAAAATAATGTATTTCTACCCCACCTAACCCTGTTAGCAACATTGGGATAATGAAAACCTGGGTGGAAAATTAATTTCTAACCTATACCATGCAGTTTAGATGCAACTCATTGATTGCGTTTCATATGTATGTATGTTATATTAGGATTGTAACATACATTTCAAGTAAAAAAAGGATCTCTGTGACAAGAGCAGTAACCCACTGAGCTTGCCACATAAAATGCAGTGTACTGATCTGTCTGGCACACGTTCTATGCAGCAGGCACATTGACCATCTGCGCTACTTGATGATGGGTGAAACTGCCACTAGACAAAACGCGTATCTGGCTCCAGCAGGAATATTATTCCGGAGAGTTATCTTGACATTTAAATTGCTTCCTGAGCAAAGAGAAAGGAGAACAAGAACCATGGTAGCGTGCTTCTGACTTGCAGATGGAGCTAGAAACGAAAAGTAAGCGGGCCTGCACTGCATCCCCTACTTTAATACACAAAGCACACATAGTTCTCCACTGCCTGATGTAAAAGTAAACTGAAATACAGTCAGGAGAGGGAAACCTGGAGCACGCTACGTGCACCGGGCACCTGCCCCACAACAGCAGAAACAAACAATACTGTTGATATTAAAAGAAAAGCCAAACGATTGCTACCTTGGCTGTTGAAGCAACAAAAACTATAGGGAAAAGGAGGGAGGCCTTGCGCTTTAGACGAGGGAAGCCTGCAGCAATCTTCGCAAAAAGTGCAAAGTTTAACTCTGAGCGGCGGAATGATGCCCAGGGCTGCCCTGAAATGTCCTGGTGTTGAGGTTAGTGGGCACAGTCAAGCTCGGCTGGCGGCAGCATTTCCTGGGGGCCCAAGTCTGTTGGAACTTGGCAGGATACTAAAAACACATCCTGCTATTGAAGCATGCGCTGACTCCAGACCCTGCACCGTAGCGAGACAGTCTGCCCACATGCACACTTAGACAGACGGCAGGCAAAAAATATATATCCTCCGGTAGAAGGCCTCAGACACACACTTTCCCACACTTCATTGCATGTCTCAAATCACTGCACCTTCTCAACCCTGAGGATACGTCGCCGCTGCGGCACACGTGTGTTCACAGCACAGCAGACCCCAGTGGCGTAGCTAGAGCTTCTGACGCCCGGGGCTGTCCCTCAGATTGCCGCCCATGGCCGATAGCGGGAGGGGGAGAGGGGGCTTGGGAAAAAAGGACATATTTGCTCCGGAGCCCCCCATGAAGTCAACCGTGTAGCTTGGCTCTATCGCGCCAAAAACCTCCAGCTTGTTATTGATATATAGAAGTTCATTTCTCACAAGGCCTAGTGACTTAGCGAAATCCCACACTGCTTTTCTGTTCTGACATTGTTGGCATGCTTTACCTCATAACGTTTGACATACTCCATTACTCCACCCCGTTATCATGTATTTTTAACCTCACTCCTCATCACCACATTCAGTACCTTCCAGCCTGGGTTGTGACCCCTAGCTACGTGCGTGCCCATCCATTTCTGGTGCTTTCCAGCCGTTTTAAGATCTTCTCATAGTTTCGTGTTGCTCAAATGGGTGTAATGTATTATTTTTATAAGTTTCCATCATCTTCATTGCTTGATTTTGCTCACGCGGAAGTGTCACTCACAGTTGTCGAAATGTCACTCATAATACACTGAAATTCTAAAAATGTCACACATAGCAATCTGAAACCTAGGCAGCTATGCATAATGATGCTATTTATTTCTAAAGACATATTGAGCAGTTTAATAAGAATCAATTAGTTTATTACAGCACTGCGCACAGCGCCACCAGCTATATTAACCTGAGGCTGAAAGTAAGTTGTATGGCTAGTCTAAGTAATTACATTACAATACAATGAGGCATGAAGGGGGGTCAAGCCTCAGGAGTAGAGGCTTACTGAGGTACACATAGCCTACGTATCTATGCTGCATTATTTCAAAAAAGACACTTCGAGGCACTGAGCAGTAATAATACTAAAGCTAAACGTAAGATCCATTCCCAGCCAGACTCCCTCTTTGCATCCGGCTGTATCCCTAGCTGGGAATAACCCCCACAATCATGCTCTACGCTACAAGTTGTGGGATTAACCATCACCCTTATTAGCAGGCAGTATATTTTAAGTGTTTGTGGTCCAGAGAGGCACAAACGCAGGATTTTAAACGTACCACCGTGGTTGGTTTTAGTAAAAAGAGTGTATTTCTACCCCACCTAACCCTGTTAGCAACATTGGGATAATGAAAACCTGGGGGAAAAATTCATTTCTAACCTATACCATGCAGTTTAGATGCAGCTCATTAATTTCGTTTCATATTTATATATGATATATTAGGATTGTAACATAAACTTCAAGTAACAAAAGGATCACTGTGACAAGAGCAGTAACCCCCTGAGCTTGCCACATAAAATGCAGTGTAGTGATCTGTCTGGCACACGTTCTATGCAGCAGGCACATTGACCATCTGCGCTACTTGATGATGGGTGAAACTGCCACTAGCAGGGGCGGCTGGTCCATAGGGGCATTGGGGCAGCGCCCCCCAAAATAATTGGGCAACAGAAGAACAGAAATGTAAGCAGACAAATTGACAGTTTACAATTCGTCTGTTTACATTTCCGGGCCGCCTGTGCACTTCACTTGTGAAAGTGCTCAGTTCACGCACAGCGCACGCAGGCAGAGACGAGCAGGAGTTCCGAAGATGGTCTGCGCATGTGAGAGGGGAGCGTTGCCCCTCACTCACATTCACAAACCATAGGTATGCTGCGCATGCTCAGTGTAGTGCAGCAGTTTGAAGATAGGCTCCTGCTCGGGCGGTGATGCGTTTTACGCAAAGTCGCCCCATGCCCTATTAAATGGCAGGACAGTTAGTGCACACATTACCAGACTGCATCGCTCTACTCAAGGACTTGGTGATGCTTCCAGGGTATAAAGGCAACCAGCATCCACCTCACCAATTCCAGATTCTTTTAAGGCCTTGTCCAGCCCATGCTGTAGTTTTACAACTGAAAATCTAAGAACCCAGAATACAAAATGATGTTTGTCAAAAAGCTTGAACTTCGTGAAATCCCACACTCCCCATCCCCCAGGATTATACTTTGTTGGGATTGGGTTGGGAGGGGTCTTTTTCTCTCTTTGTTACCGATGTTTTTTCTCGATGATACACGTTCGGCACTGTAAAACAAGAGCTAGTGCTATATCTTGGGCATAGTGTCGCACCAAAGCCCACGTGCATACCTATGAACAGCTTTAAGCACCATCATGAGTATCCTTGTTAATCTATGAGCATGCTAACTACATATACTTGTGCAGACTGGAAAACTTATTTAAAAAAAAAAGTTCGAGCAAGAAAAAAAAAGTCAGAACTGGCTGAAGGTGTCACGGAGCCTCTGGTTAGCTATGCAGGTGCATCCATGTATTAGGCTACAACATCCTGCTAACATAATGTACACTACATACGCCATGTTGCAGAGTTGTACAACGGTTTTAGAGTGGACACAATTCGTCTCAGGTTTCGGTCAAAGACAGCCATCTTTGGGGAAGTGGTCGAGGGGACGGATGGACTGCAGGTGAACAGCGAGGGATATTGTGCTGGGGTTTGGCAGGTTTACATACGCAAGGAGAAACATGGAAAGGCAACCGCGCACCTAGGAACGATAGTGTCATAGTGGGGCACAACTGGACCAGCTGTACGTACCGCAGACGGTACCGGCTGTAAAATAACCTTTTCTTGCATGGCACGCAGCAAAAGCGATAATGCGATTCCTGGAGTCCACGCGACCCCACACTTTCATTATCTGGACTTTATTGGTAGGATTTACCCTCCTTTGATTATGCGTGAAGTGAGTCAGGAAGTGCTAAAGGGGCTCACATGCGTCCCTCCCTCCATCAGTGGCCTTCAATTATGCTGCGAGGTTCCGGGTGAATGAAAAATCAATGTTGCGAGATTCGCTATTTTTAATGTAAAAGGCTGGTTTATAGACACTATGGGCCCAATTAACGAAAAGTTAGCACAGAAAGATCTTCTACGGAACGTACCTTTCCTACATTATTGGGAATACGCCGGGAACGCTGAGCCAGGCGCAGGTTTACAGGCGCACTCGTGGAAAGGTCATGTGGCTTTTTATACAGGCTCCTATTCCAGCTGCAACAAGTTCTCCACAGCGAAGAATTCCGAGCAGCACCAATAACATTCCCTCTGCAAATGCACTTGTGGATAAGATTTTGTCCCCCTCGTGGAGACAGCCCTTTCCCTGCACCCCCAGCAAATCTGAGGGTGATCCATTCCCCTCACCCTGGTAGGAGATTTACGCCCAATGTACAACCATTTACAGAGTGAAAATGGATTCAGATAATTTTGATTCATATATTTGAGTATTCAGTTTTACAGATGTTTCCTTACATCTTTAATGTAAAATATACAGTTATATTGGCATATAGCAAATACACTCGATTCCCGTGTGTGGCGTTTGAGGCCATTCAAGGAAAAGAGAGGTAGTGAGTAAAGTAGTGGGAGTTACAATGAGCGTGTGATTGAAAGGGAGTGGGAGTGAGTCAGAGGTGCCTCTGTCAATGGTGCAGCTGGTGCAGTGGTACCGTGGCATAGAGGCCCTGGTGCAGCTGCTCTCACTGCGCATTAAACAACTGTACCTTAGGATTTCAGATCAGAGCCCCTGTATACCAATGGTTGTGATTGAGGGTCAGTGATTATAAAAATGTGTGTGCGTTTGTGGGCAAGAAGCAGTGTTAGTGTATGGTGCTTTAGTGTGTTAAGGCACCTATGGCAATTTTTGACAGTTATGAGGGGAACCAGTGGCACGTATTACGCCTCACCACTTTCAGGGATCACCAGCCGCCACTGGCCACTAGACAAAACGCGTATCTGGCTCCAGCAGGAATATTATTCCGGAGAGTTATCTTGACATTTAAATTGCTTCCTGAGCAAAGAGAAAGGAGAACAAGAACCATGGTAGCGTGCTTCTGACTTGCAGATGGAGCTAGAAACGAAAAGTAAGCGGGCCTGCACTGCATCGCTTACTGTAATACACAAAGCACACATACTTCTCCACTGCCTGATGTAAAAGTAAACTGAAATACAGTCAGGAGAGGGAAACCTGGAGCACGCTTTGTGCACCGGGCACCTGCCCCACAACAGCAGAAACAAAAAATACTGTTGATATTAAAAGAAAAGCCAAACGATTGCTACCTTGGCTGTTGAAGCAACAGAAACTATAAGGAAAAGGAGGGAGGCCCTGCGCTTGTAGATGAGGGAAGCCTGCAGCAATCTTCACAGAAAGTGCAAAGTTTAACAACTCTGAGCGGCGGAATGATGCCCAGGACTGCCCTGAAATGTCCTGGTGTTGAGGTTAGTGGGCACAGTCAAGCTCGGCTGGCGGCAGCATTTCCTGGGGGCCCAAGTCTGTTGGAACTTGGCAGGATACTGAAAACACATCCTGCTATTGCAGCATGCGCTGACTCCAGACCCTGCACCGTAGCGAGACAGTCTGCCCACATGCACACTTAGACAGACGGCAGGCAAAAAATATATATCCTCGGGTAGAAGGCCTCAGACACACACTTTCCCACACTTCATTGCATGTCTCAAATCACTGCACCTTCTCAACCCTGAGGATACGTCGCCACTGCGGCACACGGTGTTCACAGCACAGCAGCCTCCCCTCCCCCCTCCCAAGGCAATCTAGGCCCGGGCGGGCAGCCAGGCAGCACAGTCCAGATCCAGACCCGCTGCACCACCAGCCGGTAGTGCGGCTCTTACATAGCCTGGATTTCAGTGCTAGTAATTTGCCACGATCTTCCAGGCGCTCAGCCGCACACAGGCACTGACGCCAGATCCCTGGAGCCCCACTACGGCATGTCCCTTAGCCTCACTCACCTCACTGGCTAGGCAGCAGCACTGCCTCCGCACCCGCTCCGGATCTCCCACCGCAGAGCAGGATGCCTCACCAGTGTCTGCAGCCATCCGCTTCTATCTCGCTGGCCCCATAATCGCAATTAACAAACAGTTAGGCCTCCCGGCCTCAGCAACTCAGGCTGCACAGGGGCAACGCCGTCATCTCAGCCGCACCTAGCCAGCCAATCCACTGTTTCCCGCCTGAAACGCATTACCTCCTCGTTAGTCTTCCTCACCACATGACTTACATAGTGAGCTTCAGCTCCACACCAGAACCCTCCAAAGCAAAAAGTTAGCCTCCCATGCCTTCCATCCCTTCCCAAGATGGCCGACCCATTACCACCTGACCTCTATAAGAGGCGGGCCGGCCCAACCCATCAGCCTGTTTTTTTAGTTCTGCGCTGCAGATTCTCCAGAGCTTTCAGGTAAGTGGTACCTGCTGTAGCAGGTACTTGGGTCCTTGGTTGGTGGTCCTGCTCTAGCGGACTCTGGGCTCTTGGACCCCTCCCCCCTTCCCCCGGGTTCCTGTGGGGACCGGGTAGGCTCTGCCCTAGCGTGCCAAGGTTTTGCAGGGGGGAGGGCCGGGGTGGTCTGGGACTCTGCTTTGCGGCCTCTTCTGTCCTCCCGGCTGTGTAGGCGTTTTGAGCGTTTGCTCTTTTGGCCTGGGATTTCTTTTTTCCCTTGTTTCCCCACTCCCGGTCTCGGGCTGGGTGGTCGAGGCGTGGGGGCTTCGGCTGTTCCTGCCCGCCCCCTGTCGCTTTCCCTCTCCTGCTGTATGCTTGGGGGGTCCCCGTGGGCCGTTCTTTGATTCACGCCCACGGGCCCCGTGGGGTCTTTTGCGTTTCCCTCGGGTCCCGCGCAGT
Source organism: Lissotriton vulgaris (assembly GCF_964263255.1). Taxonomy (NCBI): domain Eukaryota; kingdom Metazoa; phylum Chordata; class Amphibia; order Caudata; family Salamandridae; genus Lissotriton; species Lissotriton vulgaris. Next base: position 1,524,014,423 of record NC_141687.1, on the reverse strand, counting down.
GTAGTGCACATGGGGCTGGCTCTCGGCACGGGTTGAGGCTGGGCTCCGCTGGGCTCCGCTTCCGTTTTTTTTGTCGGAGCGTGCTCTTCGGCGCTACAGGGCTTACCGGCATTGTCGTCCGGAGCTGGAGCAGTCCCCGTCGTAGGCTTGTTCTTTCCACTCCTGGGGGGGCTTCGTGTTCTTCCCGGCTCCGTTTGTGGGCGGCTGCATTGGCCTCTATCGGCCCTGTGTTGTGGTTGGCAGTGTCTTGCATTCGCGCATGCGCTCCTCCTTGCTCTCCCACTGCCGTCCGGTCTCCCTGGCTTGCAGTTGTTGCTGACTGTGGACGGGTGCTGTTGTGTGCTCTGGGGGCGACTCTTCTCCTTTTCCTGGCGTTATTACCGGGTGTTTGTAGGTGGGTGCGCATTCATGGGCGTTTTTTTCCTCAGTCTATGTTGTGCTTTGCTTATTCCTGCTGTTGCTCGGAGTTTGGACTGGTCAGGGGAGCTTTGCCTTGCTTGCCTGCCCCCTTTATCATTTGTCTGACGTTATTCCCGGCACTGGTGCTGCGGCCGTCTGTCTCCCTCTCGCTCCTGCGGTCCGGAGGGGTGCTGCGTGTTCTGTGTGACTTCTATGTTTTGGGGGGTTTGTATTGCCGTCTTCGGTCTGTGGCATGGTGTTCTTATGTCGGCATGATGATCTGGCCGTTGCAGCGTTGCTTGTTGTTCTGGCTTGTTATTGTTGCCTTTCGGTCCTTGGGCTCCTGGTCTCAGTGCGGGGGCTGGGTCTGCGTGCACGCCCCCACTGTTTGCCTTCCCGGTGTCGCGGGTTGTCTCAGTGGGACCTGTTTTGTTTGGTTTTTCCCTTGGGGCTGTCTCCTGTTGCCGGCCCCTCGTGGTCACGGGCTCTGCTCCTTGCGGGTTCTCTCTGTCTTTCTTCCTTCTGGGGTCGATGTTGGGTGTCCCTTTGGATTTGGTTACACTGTTCGTCTGTTTTTCTGCTCTTTGCTGTTGCATTGGCCTGGGTTCGGGTTCCGCTTGTGCCTTGTCCCTTGTCCCCTGGCGTTTGATTTTCGGACGGTGTTTTCACCTGCTCCTTTGCCTGGCTCCCCTTACTCCCTTTTCCTCGTGTGTGGTTCGCATACTCGGCGGGTGCTCTTGGGGCGTGTTCGCTTCGGCTGCCTCCTGGGGGCTCTGGGGTTGCCGGTTTGCCAGTGGTTGGCGCGCATGTTCGTTGTGCGTTCCATGTTTCCTCAGTGCTCGCTTCAGCGGCACCTTCCCTAGTATTGGATCTATACCGTGAGGTTTTGCTTGGTCCCTGCACTGGGTTGCCGCGCTTTTTCGTGTGGCGTTCCATGTTTGGCGTCTCCCATTGGGTTGCTCTCGCTGCCCTTTTTGCGGGGTTCCTTGGTTTGGCTTGGGCCCATGGTTCTTTGGCTCGGTGGTGCCTTGTGTGGTACCCGCCTTTTTCGCACCGGGGTTCGGTCCCTACCGTTGTTCTGAGTGTGTCCTTGTGTGGTGCATTTCTGGATTGTTTGTTTTTCGGCGCCTGTGGCGTTGGGTTGTGGGGCCTCTGCTTCGTGCTTTGCTGTGTTGCCTTCCGGGCTTTGGGCCTGTGGTCCTTTTGTCCTGTGGACTTCTGTCTCAGCTGTTTTTGTGTGGGGTCGGTCCCAGTTGGTTCCTTGTTGTCCGTCCTCCGGGGTTTTCCGGGGGCTGTGGGCTACGGCTGGTCTGTTATGGGCTTCCTGCTGTTGGGGTCTGTCCATCCGTCTCTGGGCTGCGTCAGTGTTTTCTTGCTGGCTGTTTCTGCTCCTGGGGGGCTCTCCTTGTCTTGTCGGGGTCCGCTGCTTTGCCGCTCCCCCTGTCTCAGCGGGCGGCTCTTGCGCCCTTTTCCTGTCGGCTTCCTGCTGTCTCCGTGCTTCTCCTTGCCCCCTGGGGGTCGGGTGTTTGTTGCGATCCTTCTCGTCCGGATTTTCGGTGCCCTTGGTGCTTTAGCCCTTTGGTGGCCCTGCTTCCTTTGTGTGGTGCCTGCCTGGTCGGTCCGGGGTTTTGGCGCCTGCCTCTTTTTTGCTGGGTCGCTTTGGCGGTTTCCCTGTGGCTTTCTCTCCGGGTCCTGTTCGTGGGTTTTCCGGTTGGGGTTGTCTGCCTTGGTGGGGCCTTCCTCTGGTCGTGGTTTGGGTCTTGTGGTCTGGCGGTGTTTTCTCGCCCCTGTCTGTCCTTGCGAAGATCCTCCCCTTCCTGTTGGTCTCGGTGCCTCTGGCCTTTTCCTTGGTTCTTTTCCCCCCGACTCTTCCCGCTCTGTCTCCTGGGTGTGCTGGTTCCTGCCCGTGTGTTGGTGGTGCCTTCCTCTGGCTGTGCTTGGGTTCCCGGTCTGTGCTGGGTCGGTGGTTTCCCTGTGGTCATTTTTCCCGTCTGGCTCTCTGGGGTTTTCCCCTGCCTTGCTGGGGCTTGTTGGTCCATTTTTTGTTTCTTTGGCGCATTGGTCCGGTCCTTGCCTGGGTCGTTTTTGGCTGCGGCTTTTCTGGCCCTGGGTGCTCGTGTTCTCATCGCCTCTCCTCCGGTGGTTTGTGGGTCGGGCCTCTCTTTGTGCCTGGTTCGGGAGTCTCCTGGGTCCGTCTGGCCCTGTCTGCTTCATTTGGGTCTCCGATATTTTGGGCTCTTCGGCCTTCTCGTTTGGGCTCCCGGCTTTGCGTTTCCTGGGGTCCCTTTGCTTTTGCTGGCTGTTTTTGTTTCCAGCGGTGCTATGGGATTCCCTCGCGGGGCCCTGCGCTTCCGGTGTGGGTGTGTCCTCGTTTCTTTTCCCTGGTTTTGGGGTCCCGGGTCCTGTTGGCTCTGGTGGCTCCCTGGGTATTTTGTCGTGGCTCGGGCTCGTCTTCGCCCTGCCCTTCTGTCCTTCTCGCCTTTGGTGTGTTGCTGCCGCACTCCTGTGCCTGTCGGTTCTTCTTTGTCTCGCTGGGCTGGGCTTGGTTGTGGGCTGGCTGTCTGTTTGCCCGCCTGGGTGCTCTCTTGGGCGGCTCGCTCCCTTCTTGTGTTTCCTCCTGGGCCGGTTGCTTGATCCCTGTGCGGGGTGTTCCCGTGCCTGGCTGATTGGCTTCTTTCTGCCTCTTCTTCTCCCTTCTGGACGTAGGCGGGCCTGTGGGTTTTCGGTTTTTTTTGCCTTTACCTGGTTGGTTCTCCTCCGGGTCCCCTCGGTGTCGTTTCCGGCTCCTTCCTGGGTTCGTTTTAGCTGGTGCCTGCCTGGGTTCTCTCCTTGGAGTCCCGATCCCTTCCGGGGGTCCTTTGTGTGGCGGGGGTTGTTCCCCTTCTGTTTCTTCTCGGCTCCCTTTTTCCATTCTTCCGGCTCTTGCCTGTCTGTTGGATGGCTCTGGTGCCGCTTCCCGTTTTTTTCTGATTCGGCTCTCTCGCGGGTTGTGGTCGCCCTTGCGGTATTGCTGTGTTGGGCGGTCTGCTTGTCTCTTTCCACTGTTGCCTTTTTGTTTGGTCACTGTGGTGGGGTTGTGCTCTGTTCGTTCGGTTCCTCTCTTGGGCTTTTGCTCCCCTCTTGCTTTGTGCTGCCTGTTGGGCGGCCCTGGTGTGTTGTTCGGGCCTGCTCGTTCTGTTCTGGCCCTGGTTGCTGTTGCCTTTTTTTGGCTCAGTGCGGTTCAGTCCCGTGCCTTTTTCTCTGCCTTCCTTCGGTTAGGGTGGTTTTCCTGGCGACTCTTGGTGTCTCTGGGGTCCAGTTTGTTTTTCGGCCTTCCCGGTGTCTTCGGACTCGGGTTGGTTCTCCTACTCGTGGTTGCCTCTCTCCGGGGTGGTCCTTCCGCTCGTACTGTTCTGTTGGGTTTGGTCTCTTTGGTGGTCATCCCCTTCTGAAGGACTGGGTTATTTAGAACCCAGCGGTGCCAGGGCACAACACCTTAAACCTTCGTGGGTAACCTGCTCCGGCGTACCAATCACAGAGACACGGGACACTTCCTTCGGCGTCAAAGATTCAAGGCTTATTTACTGCAGGGAACACAGAAGTCACAACAAGCAACACACGTGCAACTTGGGGAGACTGCTTCAAATTGGTTCTGTGGATCGCTCCTTTTATACATGGTTTTCCCATAGGTTTGCATAGCAGACAAAAGTTTACAACCCGGTTCCCACAATTATCCCCCAGAGGGGTCGCTTTGGTCACTTTGATACACATAAGGCCCGGAACATAAGTGCGGAAACATTTGGCGGTTCCCAACTGTAAAAACCCATCTTCCCAACATTAGTGCATTCCAATCGGCAATAAAACAGATCAAAATAGGAACAAGAACAGGTGTAGAGGAAGACGGAGACAGTGGGGAAATCGGAAAGGGTGAAAAAGGGGAGGTATCGAGAGACACGAGATACAGGCATCAAAGGGACGTGCCTAATGAGATGCACGGCTAAGACAATAAACCGGCACGGCGAGATGAGCCTCGAGCGGGGCCATCTGCCTTACAGTATCATCCCCCTCATCATAAAGACACTTACAAAGGACATGTGTCTTCCGCAAATATCTTGGGAGTCCCAGGGTCGTGAAGCGGACATCGTCCGCTCGCTGGCTACTTGAGGGCAAGAGACAAAATGGATGCCGTATCTAAGATGGAACCCGTGGGTACAGATGAAAAACCCACATAGCAAACGAACGGTTTAAGTTAACACAGCGAAACTGCGCACACTTACTAAACTCGTCATTTGCGGTTCATAGATACCAGACTCGACCATATTCGTGCGAGTCGAAAACACCACTTACAATTGTCACGGAACCTCAGACGCTCCTTTTGCCCTCATGTAGGCAAGCACTAGTCGGAATCATACTCAATATTCATCAGACCATCTAGATGTTGCTGTAGCATAGCTCTGTCCAACCGAGTTCCATTGGTAACAGGCGGCTGTCTCATACACGTTGTAGCACAGAGGCCACATAAGGCAGGACCGCACTGCACACAAAGGCAACACGTGAACAGGAACGCCACGACAACTCCGACGATCATCAGAATCTTCCAACCCCAAGTCGACATCAGGCCCCAAAACCACCCAAGTAGCGTCCAATCCCCTACATCCACGTGTATGGATTCGGAGATCTTATGCAACTTCGAGATGGCTTGATAAACGGTCGGAGCGTTATCAGGAATGAAAATACAGCAGCTCGAATGGATCACCTTACATACCCCACCGCGATCTGCTAAGATCACGTCTAAAACCATACGGTTTTGTAACGTCATAAGTCTATCCGCCTGAAGTTCTGTGGTGATATTACCAAGGGCACTGGCAGTAATATTAGCTGTCGATTCTACCACTCGAGTCAACTGTCTCAGGTTCCTACTATTAACCATAGGTCCCCAAAACGGGAGGAAACCCTTGAAAAAGTCTCCTGCCTCTTGACCGGCAGTATCCTCTTCGCTAATTACGCCTCGCACAACTCTAGTCTTATGATAATCGGCATCTACAGTGAACGTCGGAGGCAACAAATTTGCAATGAAGCATGAGCCCATGAAGTCAGCGGGCAACCATGCATATGCACGATCATGGCAGATAAAGTATGTACCCTTGGCCGCCAGGAACACAGGAGACGAGACCATCGGCAGAATGTAATTTTCAGTGCAAGCACTCTCTCCAAGTCGGGCTTTCGATCTTCGGCCACGACCCATTAGACAAAAATTACCAATGTGGGGTACGACCCATATCGGAGGTGAGCTTTTAAGCTGCTTTTCACTAGTGAACACACTATACTCGCCTCTACTCAGGACCCTGTATGCTTGTACCTCTTCTTCGGGAATAAGCGAGGGATCATAGATATCACTATCTAAATCCTCTATTGCTATAGACAAAGGTTTTTGATACGAAGTAGGACCAGAGTAGGGAGAGCGTGGTTCTCGAATGGGGTGGAAACCTAGTGCGCTTCGAAACATTGTTTGAAATGCTCGAGCAGACCCTTGGGAACTGTACGGTAACACCAGATATGGAATTCCCTTATCCGTAGTATGTGGCATCAACCCACACACCCAACAATTAGTAGTGTTAACCACTAACTGATGCTGGTGAAGGAGCTGAATAAAGGAATTATTGCGGAATTCTGCACGTCTAGCCTGCTCGTGTTCGGGTAAGACATGAAAAGAATGAGGAGAAGCAGTGGAGGTGAGTTTAGGGTCAGGGGTAGGAGTAGGTACGACAGGAGGTAAGAAGTAAGATATCATGTAATACACCCCACCCGTCAATAATGCAGATACTTGGAATATAAAACATTTCGTACGGCTAAGTTGCTGCAGCTTGAATCTTCGAGCTTGAGCTTCTTCCAAGTCCATCAGCTTCAAAAATGCCATTCCCTACGACCGTCCACAACGTTTCTTGACGCACTTCGTTCTGTGTAGCAATAGTCAATCCCTAGGAGTTCCCAGGAACCGACGGTCTTTAACCTAGCGTCAAGACCTACTAACCAGAAGGAAGTACGCGCGCGGCCCTACGGCCTTTATTGCACGAATATGTATGTATGCAAAAACAATGTCTCTCGGCTGTGGAAGCAAAAAGGTGTAAGGAACGAAGCTCAATGAATATATACAAAAATAATCACAATAATACAAACTGATCACAGAGAACGGGATTAGAGCAGTTGTCAATAAAGCAAAGCAGGATCTTTTATTAGTCTTTAGTGCTAGATCGCAAAAAGTATCGGGTTTTCCCAGGACGTGTCTGCTCGTCAAACAAAGGATCCTTTGAAGAGACAACGTCCTGCTGATCAGTTGAGTGTTCTGGTCTTGAGTCTTTTGATGACAAATGTTCAACAGTGTCTTTCTGCTGCACTGAGGATTCTCCGACAGGCTGTGCATCGCTAAAAGGTACAAACGCCGGCAATCCTTCGGTTTCCGTTGATGCAATGCCTCTCCTCACCCACGGGTCTGCCGGCAAAGGGATAGGGACCTTTTTGGTGTGGGTGGCGTGCACCCAGTTTTTCCGTCCCTCAAGACGAACAGCAGTCCTCGTGGCAAGGAGAACCTGGTAAGGTCCAGTAAACCTCGGGTCCAAGTTGTTCTTGCGCGAAAAGTTCCGCGTCACCACCCACTCTCCGGGCTGGAGCTGGTGGCCTGGACCCTCCGTCTGCATCGGCAGTGCGTCGTAAACCTGTTGGTGAATTAACCTCAGTTTAGCAGTCAAGTCATGAAGATAATCGATCAGCATTGGATACTCAAGATCACAGAAAATACCTGGCCTAGGAACCCCCCAGACATTCGCAGGACGACCGAACACTATTTCATAGGGACTAAGCCCTACTCGGGAGTGTACCGTCGCCCTAGTTGACAGTAATGCTAAGGGTAAAGCGTCAGGCCACGAAAGACCAGTCGTAGCCTGAATCTTTGCTAGTTTCAGTTTAAGGGTGCCGTTATACCCTTCAACCAAACCAGCTGACTGGGGATGATTGGCACTATGGAATTTCTGATTAATTCCAAGGCCCTTACACACACTCTTCATCACACTTCCCACAAACTCACTTCCGTTATCCGACCACACGACTCTAGGCATTCCATACCGAGGAAAATACTCCTTCAGTAGGATTTTCGCAGTAGACAAAGCAGTATTGTCTTTGAGAGGATAGGCCTCGATCCATCGGGAGAATGCGCAAACCACTACTAAAACGTATTTCAGGTTATTGCATCGCTCCATATGGATGAAGTCCAATTGGATCACCTCAAAGGGACATGAAGGGGGAGCAAAACTGCCAGGAGGAGTTGGGGTTCCTTTGCCAGGATTGTACATCATACACACCATACAATTTTTGACCAGACGTTCAGCACATTTCGTGATACCGTCATTCTTCCACACAGGGGACAGCAGTTTACAAATAACTTTCGCGCTAATATGTGCTAACCCATGCGCCATTGTCACAACGGCCAGCACATATGCATCAGGCAACAACCATCTTTTCTGATCCGACAAATCAATCCAACAACCATTCACATCCAACTTTCCCGTGCTTTCTTTCCACTTCGTCTTTTCAGTCTCGGTGGCCTCATTCTGAATTTCTTTCACACTTTCAATAGTGTCTTCACACATGCTCGACTCTGTAGGCCACCTAACCGAACTCATCACATACATTCGAGTGCTAAGGTTCCGGGCAGTCTCCTTAGCAATCTCATCCGCAAACGCATTACCACGACCAACATCATCCGTCACCTTACGATGCGCACTACATTTAACAATCGCTACCTGCTTAGGCAACGTCAATGCATCCAAAAGATCATTCACAAGCTGGCCATGCTGAATCTTTGTACCATGCGATGTCAGAAAACCTCTCTCTCTCCACAATCGTCCAAAACTATGTGCAACACCAAACGCGTATTGGCTATCGGTAAACACATTCACACGTTTCCCTTTTGCTAGCTCACACGCTCTAGTGAGAGCGATCAGCTCTGCAGCTTGGGCAGAATTCTGATTCAATCTTGCAGTCTCAACAACAGTATTCAACGTTACAACAGCATAGGCAGTAGTCACATCGCCATTCGGCAACTTAAAACATGACCCATCCACATACAGTGTTCCATCTGGGTCTTCCAATGGGGTGTTTTTAAGGTCCACTCGACCTTTTGTTTCCTCTTCTGTCCTCAAATAACAATCATGTTCTGTTATTTCATCTGACTCTGAGCTAATTGGTAATAAAGTTGCCAGGTTCAGGACATTACAACGTTTTATTTGAATGTGGCTTGCCAACAACGTCAACTCGTACCCAGACAACCTCGCACTCATCAAGTGCTGTTTTTGTACGATTCAAAAGAGTGTCGACTGCATGCGGAACCTTTACCGTAAGCGTATTATCCATGACCAATCCTGCTGATTGTCGGATGGAGACCGCAGCTGCCGCTGTTGCTCTCAAGCAACTCGGCAATGCTCTAGCTACTGGGTCCAAGGTCGAGGAAAAATATGCACATGGACGTTGCTTACCACCAAAAGGTTGCGTTAAGACACTCAACGCACAACCTTCTCTCTCGTGAACATATAATGTGAACGGCTTGCTATAGTCAGGAGTACCTAACACAGGAGCCGAACACAATGAATCACGCAATTCAGAAAAACTTTTCTGACATTCTTCCGTCCATGGTAAAGGAGTTGAAACATCCTTGCACGTAAGAGCCACTAATGGTTTCGCTAGCAATGAAAAGTTAGGAATCCATTGCCTGCAGTACGACGTGATACCTAGAAAGGCACGCACATCTCTTTGGGTTTTTGGCACAGCCACTCGGGCAATCGCTGCAATTCTCTCTGGGGTCAACCGCCTTCCCTCCTTTGACAATAAGTGACCTAGATAGGTTACTTCTTGACAACAATATTGGAGTTTAGAAGGTGACACCTTGTGATTTAACACGCAGAGATGTTGCAGCAGCGACACCGTAGCAATTTTGCAAATGTCCTGAGTATCCGCAGCTACCAATAAGTCATCGACGTATTGGATTAAGGCCGCACCAACCGGCAACGTAAACGCATCCAGTTGACCCTTCAAGGCTTGACTGTAAATCGATGGACTTTCACAGTAGCCCTGAGGAGCGCGTTTAAACCGGAAGCTGCGTCCACCGAGAGAGAAACCGAAAAGGTCCCTGCTCTCCTCGGCAATCGGGATGCTGAAGAACGCATTCTTCAAGTCAATCACCGAAAACCACGATGCAGAAGCTGGAATCAGAGTCAGTAGCGCCGTGATGTCAGGCACAACGGGGAACTGAGGAACCACAATTTTATTCACCTCCCGTAAATCGATGACAAAACGATAAACGGGTGGTTTCGAAGGATCAGTACGTTTTAGAATGGGCAGTACAGGGCTGTTGCACACGTTTCCCCGAGTCTCTTCAATAACGTCTTTCTCGATCAGATCATAAATGATCGCTAACAATGCTCGTTCACCATCAAGAGAGATACGATACTGGGGAATACGTGGCAATCGCACATTAGATTTTAACTGAACAACATACGGAGAGATGTCAAGCAGGCCCACATCATTGGGACCTGTCGCCCACAAAGACGCAGGAAGAGAACTCAATTCCGGTGGAAGCTTATCGAGGGACAAATACATAGGTGAGACAACTCTCTCTCCCAACGTAAGCTTTACACCCGCAGGAGAACAATACAAAGTTGCATACAAACGTTTAAGCAAATCCAGGCCCAAAAGATTTTCACCACAGCCAGTAGTCAAAATCAACGGAGCTTGAAGCTCACAATGCCCAATTGTAAGGGGCAAAGGGCACGAAACTGGATTGCTAATGGGGGCGCCAGAGAATCCAACGGAAACATTTGTTAAGCCAGACAAAGGTGCGCCAGGGAGTTTCGAATGCATAATAGAACTTTTCGCTGCACCAGTGTCCAACAGAAAAGGCTCAACGACGCCCGATGTAGCAACTGCGACGTAAGGCCCTCTCTGATCAACCGGAACTGATACCACTCCCTCTCCTTGTCTATGGCTGTCCTAGTAATTACTGTCGTCAGTTCCCTGATCGACGTAATAATCATCTACATTGTACTGCGCAGATCGTCCTTGCGATGATCCACGTTGATCGAAACAATTATTAGAATTAGAGGAGTTATCAGAACGATCATTCTGAGCACCACGACCCCTACCACGTGATACCTGATGTGAACCACCACGACCTCCTTTGGACGAATTACCACTATTGCGATCATTCAGAACAGGGCAATTGAATTTAATGTGTCCCTCCTGTCTACAATAAGCACATTGATTGTACCCTAACGATGATCTTTGGGAGGAGGAATCATTACGCGGCTGCGATCGATTCGATTGCGACTGCGATCTATTCTGTTGGAATGCATTCTGATTTGAACGCGGAGGATACGCTTGTTGAAGCAACACTTTAGTCTTAAGCTCTTTCGTCTTTTTATCAGCGCGGTCGTTCTCTTCTTTCTCTCTGTTCTCATAATATTGTGCTGTGGCCAATATCTGAGCTGAGGTAGAAACGGCCCACGCACTCTCTGAATTCTTTAATTTATTGCTCAACTCGGGCAATAAGTTGGAAACAAATTTATCCACGAACAACCTTTGACCACCCTCGGTGCTCATATCCTGACCACTATGGTCAATGAATGCCTCCTCAAACCTCGTAAAGAAGTCGGAGACACTCTCGTCCGTCTTCTGTTTACAAGCTGATAATTTGTCCCAATTTACCCTCATAGCTGGCATAAGAGTTTTCATTAACGTTATTATTCTTTGAGGAAGATCAGCGATCAGCTGCTCGGGTTTAGCACCACCAGTTTGTCGGGCATCCGCCGCTACTATGGCAGCCCAAGCACCACCTAATTCATTCGGATGGTTTACCTGACGAATCTTAGCCCATACCGGTTGCGGTACGACATTGCCGAACAACATATCAATATCGGCAAGATTCATTACCGTAGCATCTACGAGCTGCGATAATTCTTTATAATACCCTGCAGGATTTTTACGAGGGTCAGGCAGAGATTGCTTCACCTGTAACACTTCTGAGCGTTTCCATGGGAGATGTATCCACACTCTCTGGAAATGCGCCAATGTCGGAGGTTGAGCATTAGGATCAGCTGGCATCCATACCGGTGGAACTTCGCGCATAGGAAATTGACCAGACTCATCTGGCAGTCTTTCAACATCCTCAACAAACAAGGCTTGAGGTATGGGAGTGGGACGGAAAGATAGCAACCGCTCAACAGCACGTCGAACATTGGTATCCACTATCAGTCCAGTTGAGAACTGAAGCTGTAGATCAGACAAAGCGGTCAGCACCTCGTCAGGTGCGTCGGCCGATATCTGATCACGTAGGACCTTACACATTTCCTCGAACACAAATCTTTGAGTTGGTATATTGAATTGACAAAATGTGTCGAGTACAACACGTGGTGGATTTCGAAGAGGATGCATCATCCAACCCATCGCCATATTATATAGCGAAACGCGTTCTCTGTTACCAGGAAGCTGACTACGTCTCTGAGGACCATCGGAACCAGCGGACCCAAGAACAGGTCCAAGCGAATGAAAGAAACTAGCCGCAAGAGGAGAATTACGAGAACGAGTAGAGGGAGAAGTATAGGACACAGGACTAACGAGCGAAGGAGTAGAAACAGTAGAAACAGCAGGAGTTAACAAAACAGGAGCAGTAGCGGGAGCAGGAGTATGTGGAAGCGGAGGAGCAGTAGGGATAGTAGTAGGCAAAGGAGCAGGAACAGTCGGAAGAGCGGGTGCAGGTTGAGGAACAGGCACAGGAAGAATAGGCGGAGGAATAGGTACAGCAGGAACCACGGGAGCTGCGGTACCCTGTACATACGGAGGTGGCGACTTCATAAGATAAGACATTAAAGGATCCTCAACTGACTCTTCCTTCTTTTCCGACTCCGTAGGCAAAGCGGGATAACATTTATCTACGGTCATATGCTGTAGTCTATCAAACACTTCCTTATCCTTAACCTCCTTGTCGCGCTGAAATTGCTCTGCTTTCTTCACTATAGTAGCAACATTATCTCGCTGATTTCGTTTAGTCTGTCTGATTTCTTTCTGTTTGGCTTCTTTACGCCACAACCGAAAGGCATCAAACATGGCCGGCCTTGACTTTCTTTCAAACAATTTAGCCTCTAGATTATCTAAAATCGGGGCCTCGAAGCTACCATGAGGTGGCCAACGAAGGTCACCGTCCTTCTTCGTGTATTTGATCCAGTATTCATTAAAAGTAATCGGGCCTAGCCCATGTTTACTGTAGAGCTCATAAGTGGGAGTTCCAACCGGAGGTATCGGACACGAGTCCTCCAGTCGGGAATCCATACCACAAGGTCTGAAACAACTAAACAAAGTACTGCGACCAGGCATCTTGCACACTAGCCGAGTTTCACAAACTTCAAGGGTTACGGGATTTACCAAGTCCCAGCAAAAGCAAAACCCTCGGTTTTTGGCGGCTGCAGTCGTCAAACAACACAACAAAATACGCTAGCAAAGTGTCATCGACAAAAACACTCTCATAGCGTCAACAACAAAAACACTTGCTAAAGTGTCAACAACCAAGGACTCTGGGAGCGACCCACAAATACTTAACTCAAAGATCGATGGCGTCACCAGGAAGGCCCGTCAATCGTCTCGTTCTACCAAGGTCTACGCCAGGCGCCAAAACAGGTCTACAGTCAGGGCAGCAGTCCGTCGCAGCCGTCAGGAGGCGGGAATCTTCGCGGGAAAAGTCTTCGGGCCACTTATTTCGACAACAGGATCGATGAAGCGGGGTGCACCTTCCCTCGGAGATTTCACACGAAGTTCCTCACGATCGTCGGGCTTGGACCGGTACCACTGATGCAGCCCCACGTTGGGCGCCAACTGAAGGACTGGGTTATTTAGAACCCAGCGGTGCCAGGGCACAACACCTGAAACCTTCGTGGGTAACCTGCTCCGGCGTACCAATCACAGAGACACGGGACACTTCCTTCGGCGTCAAAGATTCAAGGCTTATTTACTGCAGGGAACACAGAAGTCACAACAAGCAACACACGTGCAACTTGGGGAGACTGCTTCAAATTGGTTCTGTGGATCGCTCCTTTTATACATGGTTTTCCCATAGGTTTGCATAGCAGACAAAAGTTTACAACCCGGTTCCCACAATTATCCCCCAGAGGGGTCGCTTTGGTCACTTTGATACACATAAGGCCCGGAACATAAGTGCGGAAACATTTGGCGGTTCCCAACTGTAAAAACCCATCTTCCCAACATTAGTGCATTCCAATCGGCAATAAAACAGATCAAAATAGGAACAAGAACAGGTGTAGAGGAAGACGGAGACAGTGGGGAAATCGGAAAGGGTGAAAAAGGGGAGGTATCGAGAGACACGAGATAAAGGCATCAAAGGGACGTGCCTAATGAGATGCACGGCTAAGACAATAAACCGGCACGGCGAGATGAGCCTCGAGCGGGGCCATCTGCCTTACAGTATCATCCCCCTCATCATAAAGACACTTACAAAGGACATGTGTCTTCCGCAAATATCTTGGGAGTCCCAGGGTCGTGAAGCGGACATCGTCCGCTCGCTGGCTACTTGAGGGCAAGAGACAAAATGGATGCCGTATCTAAGATGGAACCCGTGGGTACAGATGAAAAACCCACATAGCAAACGAACGGTTTAAGTTAACACAGCGAAACTGCGCACACTTACTAAACTCGTCATTTGCGGTTCATAGATACCAGACTCGACCATATTCGTGCGAGTCGAAAACACCACTTACAATTGTCACGGAACCTCAGTTCTGGTCTGTTGTTTTCTTGTGTGTTTCCATAAAGCCGCTTGGCTTTGGTATGTGCTCACTGTTAGAAACGGGACCCTGGCTGGCCAAGACTCGCGTCAAGGTCAGTCAGGGATCACCATTCCTAAGGTCAGGGCAAGGGAGTCACACACCAAGGTAACCCCCGCTCACCCTCTAGGTAACGTGGCGCGAGCAGTCAAGGCTAAACTTGGAGGCGGTATGAGTTAAGTATTTGCGCACGCACCCCAGCAACAACACCCAAGGCCCACCACAAAGGAAACTCCACACAAGGTTATATAAAAAATAGCCTTTGTATTATAGTAAAAAAACACATTAGATAACACACGCAAACTTTACAATGTGCCAGAGGCACGGGCAGAATTTACAAGGGGAATTATGTACAGGACAGGGCCACATGGACCACTGTCAGGGGTAGGCACTTGTTAAAAATAATACTTGTAGGTATACACTTAGCACATAAACATATAATGATTAGCACCAAAATAGTACATGTAGCACACAACCAGTAATCACTGGTAAAGAGTAAATACCTCCTACGCCACCCTAAACACTGTAGGGAAATCACGCAGGGAACTAGGACCTTATCATCAGGACCTAAGGAAGGAATACCAACACCTAAGCAGTTCACTCTTAGCAAAGGGAAGGAAACCTAAACATAAAATGGGACATCAACAATCCTCTATGCAGGTCACACCTAACAAAGGGGATAAACATAAAATACCTAATCAGGTCACTTTTAGAAAAGGTAAGCAGACATCAACAATCTTCTAAGCAGGGCACACCTAGCAAAAGGGGATAAACATAAAGTGGGACATCAACAATCCTCTATGCAGGGCACACCTAGCAAAAGGGGATAAACATCAAATGGGACATCAACAATTGCACATGAGGTATTAAACACAGAGGTGCAGATTAGAACATTTTGCGCAAGAATCACATATCAAGAAATTACAATGCGCGGGGTGCACGTAGCACAACACTCACAATGTCCCTCAGGCCAACTGGCCTCGAAAGGGGCGGAATGCCCTGAGTCTCAGTGTCAGGGGGTCTGCGCAGGCAGCACAGAACACAAACCTAAACGTGACAACTGTCCACTAAGTGCTGAACAGTTGTAAATATGAACTGGGCAAACGTTGGAGCCAGGAGGGCTCAAGAACAAAGTGGGGAGACACAGTGTGGGAGCCTCGGGGCTACAACCAACTAGCTGCCTGTGTCCCCCTAGAGCCTCTCCGGGCTCGCTGAACAAATGTGCAATTAGAGCTTCAGCGCTCTCGAAATAACAAAAATGCCTCTCTCAGGGCTCTAAATACGATGTGGGCGTGTGGAGCCTCTCGGGCTCAAAGAACAGAATGGCCCCTCAGAGCCTCGTTGCTCTCAAAATAAAGAAATGCTGCCCACGTTGGAGCGGCCCTCTGCCAACCGGGGCCGCTCAGGAAACAAAGGTATGCCGCTTTGAAGCCCTCGTGGCTTCACTCTATCAGGGGGCGCGAGATCGCGCTACTCGGGGGAGAGGGGGCGGACACCGACAATGTGTCCCGGTGCCCCTCCCTTCTGCCTCACTCACCGGCTGTCTCGTGGCGGGCGGGGCTCCTCTCTCCTCACGGGGAGCCTCCCAGCAGCAGCGCGGGGCTCCTCTCTCCTCACGGGGAGCCTTGTCGAGAAGCTGCAAGCTGCTTCCTGGTTCCGCTCTCCTCCCCTGATGACGCGGCGGGAGGCTCGACCGCCTGGGCCAATCCCAGCACGGCCGGGCGATGACGTCGGCGGCTGCTTCCTCTCGTCCCCAGGCTGCAGCGGTGAACACGGGGCAATGCCGGGTGGGCACCGGCTTGAAATAAAATAAGCACATCGGGGCAATGCCGGGTGGGCACCGACCTCAAAAATAAAGACAAAGCGAGGTGGCACTCGCTACGCCGAAAATCGGCGAAATCGGCTCCAATGCCGGGTGGGCACCGGCAATGTAAATAAAGCGCTCCCCAGCGCTCTGGGAGCAAGGCACAGCGCTCTCAAGCGCCAAGGGAAGCGCGCTCGGCGCTTCAAGGAAAATAAAGCGCGCCTAGCGCTATAAATCAAAGTCAGGGCGCCTCCAGGCACAGCAAAGCTCCAGCAGGGTCTGGAGGCAGGCAGATGGGCAAGGCAGGGCCAGAGCCAGCACACTGGGTCTCCAGGCAGTGAGACAGCCAAGTGGCGGTCCTCTTGGCCCCAGCAGCAGCAGCAGCCCCCTCTGGCAAGATCCTGGAAGAAAACCAAAGACAGGACCAATTGTATGGGGACACAGCCCCTTCTTATACAGCAAAATCCCTTTGTCTCAGGGTGCAGGGTGGGGGAAAACCAGTTGCAGCTGGTTTGGGAGTACCCTTGATGGCCCAACCACCCCTTTCTTTCACTGGGGAGGCTAGGGTCGTTAGACACACCACGGAGGGCGGAGCCAGCATTGTGTGGGGAAAACCCAGCCAATCCAGGACACAGGTACACTCCTCCCACACATCACTCATGCTAATCTCACACTCACCACCGGGCAGACCCATCCAGCCTTCCTGGAGCCAGGCTCACCAGCCAGCTCCAGCCAATCACACGGCAGGCATATTTTCCATTAATATGCCAAGTCCTAGAAATGACATTTCTACACATGCCACACTCATGCAACATACACCATTGCGAAGCATTCATTCCCACAAACTCGCACATACCAAATTCGGCCATGCACTCCCCACGCATCAGGAACTACTAGGGACACAGACATTCCCCATGCATTCCTATGGGAGAGCAGGCCAGCCTAACTACATGCACGCACTTTACTCTGGGACACAGAGAAAAAGTGTGCACAGACCAGAAAATCATCCATACAGATCACAGATCTAAAGCAAAAAAGATTAGGGGTGAACCTGCCTTAAGGGCCAAGTCCAACACTCACTATGTAAGTCATGTGGCGAGGAAGACTAACGAGGAGGTAATGCCCCGGTTACTTACCGGTAATCTTCATTACTCCGAGTATAGTCTTCCTCGCCACATGAGTTCCCATCCCTCCCTCCCTGTCTGGCTATCGGCTTCATGTTTGTGCTTGGTGGTTTCAGGCTGATGGGTTGGGCCGGCCCGCCTCTTAAAGAGGTCAGGTGGTAATGGGTCGGCCATCTTGGGAAGGGATGGGAGGTATGGGAGGCTAACTTTTTGCTTTGGAGGGTTCTGGTGTGGAGCTGAAGCTCACTATGTAAGTCATGTGGCGAGGAAGACTATACTCGGAGTAATGAAGATTACCAGTAAGTAACCGGGGCATTACTATTGCCACTTTTATAGCTAACATACCCTGATGACTCCATGTCACTAAGGATGCTGGGCTCCCGTCCTAAGGTTTCGTTGAACAATCTAATGGATTCTGAGACTTGTATCTCTATTTCTCTCCAGTCGATCCAATTGAACTGATATATATGAAAATAATGGTTTGTTATTGAACAACGCAGGACTCGAGCCTTGGATTCTATGTGACATGAAGTCACCCTGTAACCTTATATATAGCACATTACCATCCCATGGAAGGTCTTATTATATCGCTCTCTCAGGCATACAGCTGCATGCACATATGGATGGAAAAGGCGGTGAATCAGATTGATGAAACTCAACATGGAGCTGAAGCTACAGGCTAACCCAACATTGAAAGTCAAAGGATGTTTGATGCTACTTCCTGTGTCATAATTGAGGTCAACAGACAACTCCAGATTCAAAGGAAAGCTAGAGGTAGCAGAACAAGACTTGCCAAAAAGCATACCACAACCCAATTTACGTTCAAACTATTATCATGCTCTCAAAGGAAGACGGACCATGACTAATTGCACCACCAGTACCATCCCTGCCATTACCCTTGGGAAGCATTGTGACTTCTGTTACTCTTCTAATTTTTAGGATGCCACAGTGACTACCACAAATGCAGGTACAGAAAGGGAATGTCTAAAATAAAGTTCTTAAGCACATAAATGTACAGACAGATCGTGGGCACAAGACACAACAATGACAACTTCATAAAATGATCAAACAATAACATGTACAGTACAAAACATATCAGATGCTATGTTGTTTTTATATCTAAAGTAGAAAATGTTTATTAAATGCAAATTGCTTAGTGGTATCAAAATGTCATCTAAAACGATCTTCCGCAGACATACTCGGATTCAGACTTTGTGACATCATGATGTGATTCTGTTTGATGTCCTTAAATTCTGTGTCCAAAGGATACAATAAATATTCATATCTCTAATAGTGAACAATTCAACATGTTATTCCTAATGTTTAATATTGCTAATATTTCAAAATAATATTCCCACAATACATCGTTGCTAGCTCATAGGTAAGTGGTAACCATAAGACATGGTACTGGAGGGCTTAGATGTTACTTCTTGCATTTCGGCAGAGTGCCTTTCATCAGGAAGCCCTCAGGAGAATGACTGTAAATAAACAGCACAATACAGAGAATTCTTTTTGATACAATAAGCCCACAAAAAATGATGATTGATATGCACAGAAAAATACTAAAATATTTTAAATACTGTTTTTGTACCGACTACTGGATTAACTACTTGCTTTACATTTTCTTTATTATAGTTACTGTATTTAAATTTGAAATATTTGTACCCAAGAATTTCCAGACAAGCAAAAAATGCAGGTAAAGAAAGGGAATACATGACCTCCTAGGTAATACCTGTTGAGAAGTCCCCAGTCGCACCAGCTTTGAAATATTTTTATGGACAATGCATACTGGTGCCATTGTTCACATTGTTGTCTATAAATGGACTTTACTTTGCTCTACAGAACTGCGTTGCTGAGATTTATTGAATTTACTAGAGAGCAGAATCAGGGCATTACCTGAATAATAATTTCCTAGATAAACTCACATTTTATCAAGTAGTTGTCAGCCAGCTGTCTTTATATGTATGGCACGCTGTGCTTCTGCAATCATATTCGGCTTCTTCATACAGCTGTACAGACTCTTTCGCGTTATGAAAGTGAAGGCCTTCTAGGATTTGAACAGAAACGAATACATTACTGCGCGCTCTCTCTCTCTCTCTCGCTTTTCATGATGGCGAAATATTCCATTGTCTTTACTGTCATTATTTACAGTACTCGTGTAATGTGAATTTTCTCGAAATGCAGCATTACGCAATTTGTACTTTTCACCCAGAAGAGACTGTTTCTGGTAGAAAACGTCCTATACAGAGACAATTTCTGATTTAACTAATCTCCCCGTTTCCTACTTGACATTTCTTTTACGGGAGTTATGCCCCGAGGGAAACAGTCACACCGAGACCTCAGACACGCGCCTTTTGATCCAAACCGCCTAATTTTGGAATTGTGTTTAATTTAATAATTTACCCTGAAATTTAAGTGGGCAAAACAAAAAAAAATGCAATTTCGCAAACCGCAATTTCTACATGAATGTTTTAATCCATAGTTTGTAATGTATATACACTTTAGACGTAAATGGATTTCGAATATACCGCCTGATTCATGAAAAACGGCATTTGCGATTCTGTAATAGCGAAAAAAAGCGAATCGCTATTCAGAAATCGCAAATCCGAATTCATGAAGATTTGCGAGTAAAAAAAGCGATTCGCACGCGATCGCAAATTCCGTTAGCGATTACCGATAATCGCAGAAAAATCACTATTTTCGGCTACCTGCGCCGGGATTGCAAACTCGCAAATAGCGATATCGCTATTTGCGATATCGCTATTTGCGAGATCACAAACTCGCGAGATCGGGAAAACGGGAAGTCGCATTTCGAGCCCAGTGATGAGATCACAACCAGGAAGCAGCCAGTTCCCACCCCCATTCACCACAGTGAGGCTGACTTTGAGGGAGCAAGTGGGAGAGCTGCTGCACTACAGGAGATTACTACACATCTACTACTTTGCTACAATGTCAGAGGAACCTGTTCCTGGCACCAGCAACTCCTCTGGGCGCAAAAGGAAGCTCAAATTTTCTGAGCAGGAGCTCGAACACTTGATTGAGGGGGTGGTGGCCAACCACGCTAAACTCTTCGGAAAAGATTCCAGGAGGGTCCCTGAGCAAGAGAAACGGAGGATATGGCAGTGGATTGCCTCCACTGTTAACTCCTTGGGAGTGGCCGACAGGTCCCTAGAGGAGCTGAAGAAACGGTGGTATGACCTCCGAGGCCGTGCCAAGGAGAAGGTGACGGAGCGCCTTGGAGAGTCGTCGGGCACCGGAGGTGGCGGACCTACAGTCCCTCCCAACACAGCCATGGAGGACCAGGTGGAGGACACCCTAGAGAGGGGGGCCTGTATAGGCTTCACACGTCTCGACTCATCCCACACCACCCAAGACACCCAAGGTAAGTGGCATGCGACTGCGACCCTGCCCCCTATGAATGTCCATGACCAAATAGGCTCCCCTAATGTCCCATAGGCATGCCATAGTTGCACATCAAGGAATGTCCTGATGCATTGTGGGAGATGTAGTGTGGCCACAATGTAGTAGTACCACAATGCAGCCAGACAGGTCTCAAAGCACACAAAGCCACAGCCATTCAGGGAATGTCACCCAGCATGCATGTAGCAACTGCACGTCTGCCAGATACATGCAACTAATGATCCTCCACTTACCCCCACAGGTGGCGGCGAAAGCAGCGATAGTGAAAGGCTGCAAATTGATGAGGAGGTCTAGGAGGAGGAGGTGCCACCTCCAACCCAGGCACCAGCCCCTGCCGCTGCTACAACACCAGCAGCCAGATCCACCTGCAGTGTTCCCCCTGCGACTGGTGCAGCACCTACAGCCGCTGCCAGGCCAGCTACTATTGTGCCCTCTGCTACTGCTGCACCACCTAGCGCCGCAGACAGACCAGCTACCATTGTGCCCCCTGCTACTGCTGCACCACCTAGAGCCGCCGCCAGGCCAGCTACCATTGTGCCCCCTGCATCTGGCGCACCAGCAACGCCAGCTGTCACACCCCCAGCAGCTGTCGCTACAACATCTGGGCCTGCGCCAGTTGCGACACAGCGGCCAGCCACAGACTCAGGCCAGCAGGGCAGGCGTGGCAGGTCTCACCAGCACACCACTCCAGCAAGCAGGAGGGGCAATAAACAGGGACTGGCGCGTTTGAGCGTTGAAAGACGCATGTTGAGGATACACCAGCGCCAGGCACGACAGCAAGGAGCCACTCAGCTGCAGCTCCATAAGATAGGGCGCAATGTGGCCACAGTCGCAGACCACATGGACCGCATGACGGCGGCCATGGCAGGTGTGGGGGAGCGCATAGACAACATGACTGCAGCCATGGCAGGTGTGGGTGAGGGGATGGCCCGCATGGCTGCAGCCATGGAGGCCAACACCGCTGCGATGTCCACACAGCGCAGTGCAGCACGCCGCCGCCACCGTCAACTCATGAGCCGGCTGGCCACCTACAGCAGGTCGAATTATGTTGCTGCCAATGCAACTTCTCTGTTGGCGCGGCGGTCCCTAACACAGCAGCACCAACTTGTCCAGTGCAGTGAGGACATGACCAGGCTCCTGGAGCACCTCACCACGGCCGTTACCGCACTACACCCTCCAGCAATACCATCCACTGTGGGGGGTGATGATGCTAGTGAGGGGGCATCCAGCGTCAGCAGCCACTCAGCCTCACAAATCCCACCACACAGCCGCAGCACCAGGCCCACGCCTGGTCCAGAAGCCCCGGAGGAGGATGCCCCTCAGAGGCGCTTGGGCGCAACGCGCAGTAGGCGCACTTGAGAACATTTTACTTTCATTGGCACAGGCTGACTTTAAGCCTGCCATGTCCTATGACACAGCAGTATGCTGTAATACTGTTTGTGGGAGATAGTTGTACTGAAACCTTTTTTTTTGTGAATTGAACAAATACATTTATTTTGCTACACACATTAGCGTTGTGTCATCATTACATTTTGCATGCATTGTTGATTTGTGGGGTGATGGAAGAGGGTGTACTAGAAACTGTTCACTGTGATGTGGTTGCGACGTCTGTGGCCTTCAGCTGGGTTCTCCCCATGTTCATGGCGCACATGTGCAGGTGGCCGGTTGTCCCCTTCAGATTCACTGCCAGAGATGTCGACAGGTATCCGGCGCTTGGTTGCAATGTTATGTAGTATTGCGCAGACAGCCACATTGCGGCAGTACACTGCAGGACTGTAATACTTGGCCCCACCAGTCTTGTGCAGTATGCGGAACCTGCTCTTGAGCAGGCCAAATGTCCTTTCTACGCAATTCCTTGTCCGTATGTGTGCAATATTGTAGTGCCGTTGCTGGGGTGTAGCAGGTATGGGGTCAGGAGGTATTCACGGAGGGCGTAGCCACTGTCACCTGAATGAGAGGAGCAGATGGTGATTGCCTGTGCTGCGCTGTTACATCTTAGCAATGTGACATTTTCGACAAAGTGTACTTACCAAGTAGGTGTCCTTCCCCAAACTCTCCCCTGACCAGTCGTGTGTGGAGGCAGCTGTGCCGGAATATGAAGGAGTCATGGGTACTCCCTGGGTACTGTGCGACAATGTCAGTGATGTGTGTCTTAGCATTGCAGACCATCTGGATGTTGAGGGAGTGGTAGGACTTTCTATTGCGGAACATACACTCCATGGCAGCTGGTGGGCAGATGGCGACGTGGGTACAGTCTATGCATCCGAGCACATGTGGAAAATGGGCTACATTGTAGAATTGTAGCTTGGTCATGTCCAATTCCTGTTGGCTGGCGGGGAATTTGATGTGACGGTGTAGCTGGGTGAGCATGGCGTCAACAAAAGTGTGGAGGCAGCGTGACATGGTGGGCTGGGATATCCCCCCAGCAGCCGCTACTATCCCCTGGAAACTCCCGGAGGCCAGGAGGTGCAGGCTACACAATACCTGCACATGTGTAGGCACCGCATTGGTACGGTTTGTTGGGTGCTGCATCAGGGGGTCAAGGTCCTGTATTAGCTGCATTATCATTTCCCCATTCAGCCTGTATTTAGCATATATCTGCTCTCTGGTTTGGCCCAGCAAGGTGACCCGCTGGCGGAATATCCTGTCCTAGATCCTGCGTCTCCTCCGTGCTAATCGCTGTAGCCTTCGACGCCTCACCACCATGTACATTCCAGGCATTGTGGGACTCCTAATGCTGCTGCTGATGATTGTCCTTATGTGTGATTGGTCAGGACAAACCTGTTGGTGATTGGACAACGGTTTTTTAAAAGTAATTTTTGCATGGCTTTTATGGTTACCACCTGCTTTGAGTTGTCCTTATTTTGCGCGGCGCAAAATGCGATTTTTGGGTTTTTCGCTATTAGGGATTTTTCTTGAATACCGATTGCGAATCTATAGCGAATTCGCTATTTATTTCGCAGAATCCGTGGTTTCTCGCATTTTCGGATTCGCTAATGCTCACCTGCCGGGATTCTGCGAATATAATAGCGAATTCGCTATTCTGTGTTTGCGAATTCGCTATTTTGATGATGAATGCCGATTACGGAAATTGCTCCCGCAATTGCATTTTCCCAGCGATTGCGGGCGCAATTTTACTTCATGAATCAGGCTGATTGCTCCTCTGTAATATTTCCCTTGGACCCCCTTGGAATGTATTTTAATTATATGATGTTTGCTGCTATATTGTTACCGATTAACTTCTGTGTTTTAAGGTGTTTTCACACATTTTGAGCCTTGTACGCAACACGCAAGACTACAAGAATGAATTAATACATAGATGCAGCATCAGTGACAGTAGAATGCAATTTCAAAAGCAGATAAATGCAGGATGGTCTGTAGGAAACTACTGTAGTTTCTCGATCAAACCCATCTGCTATCGCAAAACCCTTGGACCATTCACACAAACGTTGGGGCATATTATCGAGGAAGAGCGATAAACATCGCTAAGCGCACTTAGCGCATTTCTGGTTATCGCCGTCTATCGCTGAATTACATCGCTGTGTTAGCGGCGTATTATCAACTCTTTGCGAACAGGCGATGTAATTCCAGGGATAGACGGCGAGAAACAGAAATATCGCCTGAAATACAGAGATGAATATGGAGATGCTTGCTGATAGGGGAGTGTTGTCGTAACATGACGATCCACCTCCCATTATCAGCATAGCTAAGTAAAAGAAAAAGCAGATGTTAAATTCATGCGATAACCGCGGTTTGCGTGGTTTTTTACACCGCTGGGGTCGCTTTCTTAATAGTGCGAAGGTTTGTCTGCCATGTAAATCATGCAGACATTGTGAGGAACGTCCATTTTGCATGTCATTAGCGATAATATTAGCTGACATGCAAAATGGAAAGGAAACGGTTACTGGATCAAGGAAATACGCGTTAGCGTGTCCTTGAAAATAGTGAGATATTTATTTTGCCGCTTTTCTGCCAAAATCGTCCGCTAAAGCGGCGAAAATGGGCTTGATAATATGCCCCTTTATTATTTACTTGTGGCTAATTCGTAAATTCACTGAGAAAGCCAAGACTACTCCTGGCTGACTCCTGAAATTCAAGAGCAAGACAGGTGTACTGCAATAGCAAGTCACACTGTTAGAAAGGGGCTTCATGGTTTGCGAAGGTATGAACCAAGGCTAGGCAGGAACCACCACTTTTAGTCAGGGAGATTAAAATACACACTGCAAGTTTGCCTGATCACCCTCTGGTAGCTTGGCACAGAGCAGTCAGGCTAAATTAAAGAGGCAATTTGTAAAGTATTTGTGCAACACACATCACACACACACACGCACAGTAACACAATTAGTACACCACAAAAAGACTTTGCACAAGTTTATAAAAATGTGTTATTGTATTGTCAACAAAATAGGACCAAAACAATAAAAATGCAAGTAATACTTTTCAAGTTATGAATGTTAAGTGCTTGCATGTAAAACAGTGCTCAACACGTTATTCGTGCTTCAATGGATATAGACGTTCATGCTGGACCTCTGAGAAGTGACCCTATCCAATCTGGGGACCTCCACAGAGGTTGCCTCTCAGAGTCTCGATCAAATAATAACCCCAAGTTACTAGGGAGTTGGCAGGTTGGTCTGGGGAGAGCATTCGGCCCAAAACAGCTGAAATGGCTAGAACTCTCCGTAAGAGATTGCCTGCCGGCTGCATTATTCCCACAGGCCTCACTAATTCAGAGTACCTTGCGGGAAGAGATTGCAAAAGTTGTCAAGCCGTGGACGGTGCCAATGCTTGGGCAGGGCTGCAGGGAGGTCATTTAGGACACGCTGCTTTGATCCTGAGGGTGGAGACAAGCTGATGAGCCTGATGGGCCTGTGGGCCTGTGTCTCGGGCACACCCTTGGCCTCCTATGCAATGCAGCGCTGGAGAGCTGCAAAAAAGGCAGTGATCGGCCAACACAGCCTCAGAAGGTTGCAGCACGAAATTAAGGTGAGGTGCTGATTCTGAACCAAGCAAAAGCACTCCATCTGTAACCAGACAAGGTCTTGTCATTTCACAACACAAGAGTGGAGATCAGGCCTGCTCTGCTCTTTGACACAGTTCAGCTGCCGAACTCATGGGTTGCAGAGTCCCATAGCAGTAGTATGACGTTTTTGATGGACCTAAGACTTTGGGAACGGGGGGCTTGCCAGCAATCCCTTGAAGATCACTTGGGCTTCAAGAAGAAAAGCAGTCCTTACAGAAAAGCAATCCAGTTGAGTTCTTTATGCAGAACAGCAGTTCCTCTGACAGACCTTAGTTAAAAGTTGTTGGAACTGGCACCTTCTGGTTGGCTAAGGCAAGGCCCTAGCTTGGCAGAAACTACCAACGCCATCAGGGGCGAGTGATAACACGCATGGTATAACCTGTGCCCACCGTTGGGTAGCTTAGCACTGATCTATCAAGCTCATCACAGAGGTAATGTGTAAAGCATTGACACAACACTCCCACACAATAAATACACTGAACATCACAAAAGAGACATCACACTTGATGTATGTAAATAAAGTGTATATTCAACACACACATTACTTAATACAACATGAACATCATGTATTTCTGGGCATAAATCACACTTGCAGTTCTAGGCCCAAACATGTTAAAATTACATCAGTAGTATGCACACTTGGGAAAGATCCTACTTTACTCCCAGCACCCTTATGCAGTGCAAAACATTGTCAGACCTAGGCTTACCCTGGCAATGATTGAAATTCAATACCACACAGTTATATGGTGCACCCCAGATAACAACAATATCAAAAATATGTGCATACAAAGAATTACAACATTTTCAATCTGTTACGTGGGCTGAGGCTGCACATGCAAAACCAATGTCAAACATAGTACTCTGTTGGCCAGGAATCAAGGTGTAAAGCACCACCACTAGGAGATGTAATGAATTCCCGACAGTCTGCAGGCTGTCACTCACAAACACACTCACTCATCACCGATACGCTTTGCAACAGATATCAGCCAGGTTTGTATGGAACGCACTCGCACACAGACTCACACAACACCGTAATGCGTTGCAAACAATATCCGGCAGGTCAATGGACAGCGCACTACAGACCCTGTGTCCCAAGCCTCCCCCCACCCTCCAACTCACCCTGACCACCCTATGTCCATGGGTTGGAGAAAACCAGCCCTCACCCGCCAGATACTAAGCCGATTGCAGCCAAACTCACACTTAGAGTCCCCTGGTCGGCGAGGTAGTAGGACTAATTAGGAGGCATTCGTCAAATAGGGGTGTGGCCAGTACTTGGGAAATGTATCCACAGGATGCGGAGCAGAAGTGGTCTGACGATGATAATGGGTCACTCAAAAGGGGTCCACAATGTGCCTTCCTGCACCAGTCCTATTCGGTGTAGCACAACGGAGTTCATGCAGTCTCTTGACCTGCTACCGATGCTCTGTGAAGTATTCCTTCAGCCCAGTCAGTCAATCACTCTCACTACCCAGGCCCGATCCGGGCAATACTACCTGGCAACACAATGTCGTTGGGAGCCGGATGAGGAGAGGGTAGTTGGTCCATCGCACAAAAGGGAACAATTGCTGAATGGGGAATAAAGAAGGGAAACCTCTCTGAAGAAAGAGGCTCCCTGCCAGATACATATTGATCAGAGTCACACCTAGGCAATCCAGGCTTAATGTCTGGTGCAGGGTGATCTGAGTCGCAACAAACAATTTGGGTCACACACAATGAAGAGTTGCAAATTCCATACCTCCCTGGAAAGGAGTCATAACACCTGGCGCACATTGATACAGGTCGCATCAGACAGTTCCTGTCACTCTCAATGAAGACTTGCAAATTCATACCCCCAGGAAATGAAGCACAACACCTGGTGTGCGTTGATATACTTCTTATCAACAAGAGAGGGAGGGAGGAATACACTCTCAGTCCCCCAGGTAGGTAAACTTCAAACAATGGAAGAGTGTAAATCAATGATGTATAAAAGCACAAAAGGAGAGAAGATGAATATGCAAATCTTCGGTTCGGTTAGAGGCTACACGCAGGTATCGAGCGGCTGCCAGCCGTTGCGGGCGGTGTGCCGTTTTCGCCCCCACCCCCCTCCCGAGACCTATGGGGCGTGAATCTTTTACTTTGCAAACTATACAGGTTCCTCTGATTTTGAGGTAATTTCCCCACAACTTGTTGGTTTGTTCTTTTTGCACTTTTTTCTACACCGATTTTTAACTTTCACGTCCTCTGGTCAGGGTGGGCCTTAGCGTGCCCATACCGCCGAGGTACACTCCCCATGGTCCTGACGAATGCCCAGTAAATCACACATTAAGGGCAGAAACATGTTGACCCCACTTTAAGTGGAAATAGCCAAACAATTAACTTGGTAGTTTCCTAACACATCGCTTTTAACATGTCAGATTGGCCACAGAATAAAGTTTTTATGTGAGAAACAATCTTGACATTTTTAACCTTTTCAAATTTACATAATCTTCACAGATAACCAGCTCTGCAGTAACCTGGCGTTGTAGCACACCGGGGAGGCATTCGGCTTCTCCTGTTGGGCCCGATGATGAAGCATGTCACCAACCAGGGTGGTGAGTGAGGGCTTCCAATACAAATCTAATAAGATTTGCATATTCATCTTCTCTCCTTTTGTGCTTTTATACATCATTGATTTACACTCTTCCGTTGTTTGAAGTGTGCGTTGATATACGTCACACAAGACAGATATTGTCATACACATGTACACAAGTTTAGCAATGTCGAGTGGTAGAATGAGGCACTACTATGGATATGCCCTAACCTTCGAATGTCGCAACCTGTGAATCAAACACAACGCACAACAAACATGCAGTCAGCGTGTCGCACAAGAGAGATGTGGCACAATAGTCGAAACGGGCAACACAGGGTCCCTCAACCAATGAATCCACTCACCACCAACAAGATGCTTATGCCTGTTGAGGCCCTACAAAGCTGTAATCACACTTCTTAGATGCGGGCAGTACTTTGGGGCTCCACACCAGGCAATCCGGTCTCCAGGCACAATTTTCACTTTAATGCTCACACCGCAACACCAGTTGGGATCAAACAGATGAAGTTGGCACTGAAGAGTGCACCGCTCTCTAGATGTCACAGGTAGAGGGTGGGGGTCCCTCTCAGTAGGTCTTTGATGTCCCTGAGACCTCCAAAAGAGAACAGGGCGCAAGCCAACTAGCCCTTGCAGAGCACACTTCAGGGTGCCACAATGCAGCAGGTAGGCAGCCCAGGCCAGCCACTATTTAGGAAAGGGACATTATCCCTCCA
Source organism: Lissotriton vulgaris (assembly GCF_964263255.1). Lineage (NCBI taxonomy): Eukaryota > Metazoa > Chordata > Amphibia > Caudata > Salamandridae > Lissotriton > Lissotriton vulgaris. Next base: position 1,523,985,521 of record NC_141687.1, on the reverse strand, counting down.
AATGGCAGTATTCCTCCTTATGCACAACAGATTCCTCCGGTGGTTTGCACCACACATTTCCAGGTTCTCGATCCCACATCCACACAAGTGTATCTTTCCCCTTCTGAAGTATGGCACAAGCAGTTATACTCTAGTGTGCCTTTGAAGCGGGGTGGTTCAGAGGGTTTTCCCTGTGAACCACAGATGTCGTCTTAAATTTCAGTCTGTCTGCCATGGGGCCTTTGAAAGCATATCTAAATCTTTGCTATGGCTCCCCGAGGCCAAGTGTAAAAACTTCCAATCTATCCAGCCACGTCCTCACAGGGCAGAGGTCTGTTGTTCCAATTGCATGCCCAATGTTTATAGCGATCTCTGGGGAATGTACAGATGTCCAGCCCCATCCTCCAGTGTGGACTAGAGTCAAACTAAAATGCTCACAAAGAGTTTTAGAGCAGAGAAATATCCACTTTCTAGAAATGGCATTTCTAAGCTAGTAAAGACAAAACCACCTTTACCACAGGAAAGGGTTTGTCGTGAATCCAATGATAGGAAAAAGTATAAGGCTGCTCCACTGCAATCCGCTATTGCAGCCTGAAGTAATTCCAACCATTTCCCCATGTTAGCCTATGGGAAGAGCAAACCTCATAGGTAGTGAAAACACACATGGGTATTCCTCACTACCTGGTCAGAGAAAATACATGTGTACCAGCCCAGCTTTTTACCTACCACTCATTTCACCCATCAGGACTTACCCTAAGGGTGCTCAAGTGGTAGTGAATGGTTCCCTCAGGATGGCTAGTGATTTAGAGAAGCCAGCCTGAGCATAAGCGCTATTGTGAACACACAGACCTGTAATGGTAGGCTTGTGACATGTTTTAAAAACATCAGGTAAACACATCTTTCTCACCATGTGTAGTAAGGGCGCATACACTTTCACAATGAATCAGCAAAATCCAGGAGGTGTCCTATGAGAAGAGCATCCCCCCAGGTAGAGAAAATCCACAAGGGGGTTCTTCGCTACCCAGGAAGAGAACACACATACATACCTACCCGACTGCTCACCTACCACATGCTGCACCCCTCAGGACTTAACTTAGAGTTGCTCTGACGATACAGTGAAAGGCACACTCAGGATTGACTACTGTGTGAGAAAGGCCAATCTTAGCATGGTACATGCTTGATAGGCTATTCTGGTGGGTGACACAATCAGTGCAGTGTTCCACTACAAAGCCAGTGCAGTACCCACCATAGGTATGTAGTTTACCTTTTTACAGGGCACTCACAGATACAACACCTAAAGCAATGAATTAAGCACCCCTTCTTGACATGCGCAGGAAGGGCGGATATTCTTTACCGCTGCAGTACACTGGGAAAGTGCCCAACATCCTAAGGCCACAAAGTAAGAGTCTGCAAAAACCAGGAGGACAACAAGCAAAATGTTTTAGACAAATCCCCTAAGAAGGACCATTTCCAATACAAGCCCAGTAGTGGCCGATTTAAGGGGCCAGAGGCCCAGTACTTTTACTCAAAAGTACCTTTGAAATGGGGGTGACTTCAGAGCAAAGCCTTTGAAGTGCACAGGTCCCTTTTCAGCCTAGTCCTGTCTGTCAGCCTACCTTTGGAGAGTTGATCAGTGCTTTGTGTGAGGACAGGAAACTACCTATTGTAGTGTAGGTGTCAGCTCCTTCCTTCCCTCCCTCTTGCTCAGGAAAAGCCATCTGAATGCAGATGAATGCAGATGCCCTAAAGTATCCTGTGTTGTGGCTGCCTAGAGGGAATGCACAAAGTGTAGCTATCACCCTACCACAGATGTGTATTGGATACAGGATAAAAGGCACATAGGACAGTAAGTGCAGAGAAATGTCCACTTTCTAAAATAGGCACTCCTAAACTAGTAATGTAAAATCCAACTTTACCACTAACAAGGATGTGTCATTACCAATCCAAAAATATGTTTAAAAAGCAGCTACTCCTCTGCAATAAGGAATTACAGCTTAAAAGTATTTTGAGGAATCCCCAATGTTACTTATGAGAGGAGCAGTCCTCACAGTACTGAAAAACAATTGTGAGTGCTTGTCACCCCTAGGACATATAGAACAAGCAGGTACATGCCGTAGTACCCTGCTCTTAAGGGGTGAAAAATATAACAAAAAGCTAATTTAAGGTTTGGCAAGGAGGTTTAAATGGCAAGTTGAAGGAGCAGTGAAACTGCACAATGGGCACTGCAGTGGCAGGCCTGAGACAGGTTTCAAAGGCTACTTCTGTGAGTTGTGCAATCAGTGCTGCAGCCCACTAGCAGCAGATATATAGAAAACGTAGCGCGTACTGAGCACAATATGTGAGACCGAGCCCACTTCGTGGGTCTAAATAAATTAACCAAGTGCTCAGAGTTCTGAGGCCAACAAAAATATACAGCAAAACGTGGAGGTAAAAAAAAAATTGGGGGAAGACCACTCTAAGGATGCCAGGTCTAACACACACCTATCCATTCACCAGCCTTTGTGAATCAGGCCCTTAGGGTCTAATAGAGGTTTACTTGTGCAGAAGACATGCACGATTTTCTGGAATACTGCTCACTGCTAACCCCTTCCAGGAGTAAGCCAGAAGTAGCTTATTCCTTAAATTCAAAAGTATGTCTAGAGTAGTGCTAGAGTAAGTCATCTCCGATACACTTTGCAACTGATATCAGGCAGGTTTTTATGTACTCACACAGCACTGTAAAGCGGTGCAAACAATATCCGGCAGGTCAATGGACAGAGCACTGCAGACCCTGTGTCCCAAGCTTCCTTCCTCCCTCCAACTCACCCTGGTTCCCCTACGCCCATGCGTTGGAGATAACCAGCCCTCACCCACCAGATACTAAGCCGATCACTGCCAAAGTCACACTTAGAGTCCCCGGGAAGAAGGTCTGGGTAGGTAGTAGGACTAATAAGGAGGCAGTTGTGTAATGGAGGTTTTGACACCACTTGGGAAGTTTACCACAGGAGGCAGAGCAGAAGTGGTCTGAGGGCGACAGTGGGTCACTCAAAAGTGGTCCATAATTTGCCTTCCTGCACCAGCCCAGTTCTGTGAAGCACAAGGGGGGGGGGGGGGGGGGGGTTGGGTCACGCAGTCTCTTGCCCCGCTTCCGATGCTTTCTGAAGTGTTCCTTCAGGCCAGTCAAACACTCTCACTACCCAAGCCCAATCCAGGCAATACTACTTGGCAACACAATATCCTCGGGGGCCGGGTGAGGAGAGGGTAGTTGGTCCATCGCACTGAGGACCCAAAAGGGAACAATCGATGAAAGGGGAATGAAGCATGGGGACCTCTCCAAAGAAAGTGGCTCCCTGTCAGGTACACATTGATCAGAGTCACACCTAGGCAATCCGGGCATAATGTCTGGTCTGGTGCAGGGTGGTACAAGTCGCATCAAACAATTCCGGCTTTCCACAATGAAGAGTCGCACTCTCAGTACCTCCCTGGAAAGGAGGCACAGCGTCTACTGCGCATTGATCTGAGTCGCACCAGACAATTCCAATCACACAGAATGAAGAGTTGCAAATTTGTACCTCCCTGAAAATGAAGCACAACACCTGGTGCGTGTTGATATACGTTGCACCAGGCAGGTCTGGTCACACACACACACACAAGATTAGCCATGTCACACGTGGTAGAATGAGGCACTACTATGGATATGTCCTCACCTTCGAAGGTCGCAACCTGTGAATCTAACACAACACACAACAAGCATGCAGTCAGCGTGTCGCATGAGAGAGATGTGGCACAATCATCGAAGCGGACCACACAGGGTGCCTGAACCGGTGAATCGGCTCACCACCAACAAGATGCTTATGCCTGTTGAGGCCATACAAAGTTGTGGTCACACTTCTTAGATGTGGCAGTACTTTTGGGACGCCACACCAGGCAATCAGGTCTCCAGGCACACTTTTTAGTTGAACGCTCAAACCGCTCTACCAGTTTGGATCAAACAAAGGACGTGGACACTGGAGAGTGCACCCTCTCTAGATGTCACAGGTAGATGGTGGGGCTCCCTCGCAGGAGGTCTTTGATGTCCCTGAGACCTCCACAAGAGAACAGGGCACAAGCCAACAAGTCCTCGCAGAGCACACTACAAGGGTAACAAATCAATTGAGGGGAATGGATCACTTGGAACTGCGTTGCCAGGATTTTTTTAGTGCTCAATGACTCTGATAAAAAAACACTCATACACGCACATAGATGGTCGGGCGGTATATCTTGGTTCTCCGCCTATATATGTTGCGTTCATGCATCATCATAGGGTCTTTTTTTTGTCATATGCTATCCTCCACCCGGAGGTAACCGTGGTTACGTAGTAGTGACCAGATAAAGGAGGAGTGCTCAAAAATTAGAAAATTTAAATTCTTTCAATCCTCTCACAAGAAACTTTATTAGAAAAAGAAGATTCACGAAAATTTTAAAAGAATAGCTGTGTAGATTGGGACCTAGTTACTTGATCCTATCTACAAATCGGTCGACATGTTTTAGTCCCACTGTGTCCAGCCGGTCTATGGGGTTTTCCTCAGGACCAAGACAGAACGATAAAACTGTACTCACACAATTTGTGCAGCACCTGCAGGTGGTATTGTACTCCACTCTCTTACCTCTAAGGCCAATAGTACCTGTAGATCAAGAAATTTGAAGTATACAACAAAAATAGTTATGTTGATATAATGACCCTTCTAAAGTTACAAAATGCAAAACAACAGTTGATGGACAGAATGCAGAACAATGTCATACATTCACCCCAGTACAGAGATCTGGGCCTAAATCCATTGTTTTTTTGCACTCCACACCACCCCAGTTCAGACATGACCATATGCAAATCAGCCTTGACCCTGGGCCTCATGGGAACAGTCCAGCCCGAACTGCCAAGCCATGTCTTTCCTGGACCGGAATCAAGCATCCTAGGACCGGTTTCTGGCTATCAGCCGTCTTCAGCCAGGATAGCTTGACTCCAGTGGTGTAGAGAGCATGGGACTCACATCTGAGCATACCCATCCCACTCGAGGTGACAAAATGCAAAACAACAGTTGATGGACAAAATGCAGAACAATGCCATACATTCACCCCAGTACAGAGATCTGGGCCTAAATCCATTGTTTTTTTGCACTCCACACCACCCCAGTTCAGACATGACCATATGCAAATCAGCCTTGACCCTGGGCCTCATGGGAACAGTCCAGCCCGAACTGCCAAGCCATGTCTTTCCTGGACCGGAATCAAGCATCCTAGGACCGGTTTCTGGCTATCAGCCGTCTTCAGCCAGGATAGCTTGACTCCAGTGGTGTAGAGAGCATGGGACTCACATCTGAGCATACCCATCCCACTCGAGGTGACAAAATGCAAAACAACAGTTGATGGACAAAATGCAGAACAATGCCATACATTCACCCCAGTACAGAGATCTGAGACTAAGTCCATCGTTTTTTTGCACTCCACACCACCCCAGTTCAGACATGGCCATATGCAAATCAGCCTTGACCCTGTGCCTCATGGGAACAGTCCAGCCCGAACTGCCAAGCCATAACTTTGCTGGACCGGAATCAAGCATCCTGGGACCGGTTTCTGGCAATCAGCCGTCTTCAGCCAGGATAGCTTGACTCCAGTGGTGTGGAGAGCATGGGACTCACGTCTGAGCATACCCATCCCACTCGGGGTGACAAAATGCAAAACAACAGTTGATGGACAGAATGCAGAACAATGTCATACATTCACCCCAGTACAGAGATCTGGGCCTAAATCCATTGTTTTTTTGCCCTCCACACCACCCCAGTTCAGACATGGCCATATGCAAATCAGCTTTGACCCTGTGCCTCATGGGAACAGTCCAGCCTGAACTGCCAAGCGATGTCTTTCCTGGACCGGAATCAAGCATCCTAGGACCGGTTTCTGGTTATCAGCCGTTTTCAGCCAGGATAGCTTGACTCCAGTGGTGTGGAGAGCATGGGACTCACGTCTGAGCATACCCATCCCACTCGGGGTGACAAAATGCAAAACAACAGTTGATGGACAGAATGCAGAACAATGTCATACATTCACCCCAGTACAGAGATCTGGGCCTAAATCCATCCTTTTTTTGCACTCCACACCACCCCAGTTCAGACATGGCCATATGCAAATCAGCCTTGACCCTGTGCCTCATGGGAACAGTCCAGCCCGAACTGCCAAGCCATGTCTTTCCTGGACCGGAATCAAGCATCCTAGGACCGGTTTCTGGCTATCAGCCGTCTTCAGCCAGGATAGCTTGACTCCAGTGGTGTTGAGAGCATGGGACTCACATCTGAGCATATCCATCCCACCCGGGGTGACTAATGCAAAAACAACAATTGATGGACAGAATGCAGAACAATGTCATACATTCACCCCAGTGCAGAGATCTGGGCCTAAATCCATTGTTTTTTTGCACTTCACACCACCCCAGTTCAGAAATGGCCATATGCAAATCAGCCTTGACCCTGTGCTTCATGGAAACAGTCTAGCACGTCTGAGCATACCCATCCCACTCGGGGTGACAAAATGCAAAACAACAATTGATGGACAGAATGCAGAACAATGTCATACATTCACCCCAGTACAGAGATCTGGGCCTAAATCCATCCTTTTTTGTACTCCACACCACCCCAGTTCAGACATGGCCATATGCAAATCAGCCTTGACCCTGTGCCTCAGGGGAACAGTCCAGCCCGAACTGCCAAGCCATGTCTTTGCTGGACCGGAATCGAGCATCCTAGGACCGGTTTCTGGCTATCAGCCGTCTTCAGCCAGGATAGCTTGACTCCAGTGGTGTGGAGAGCATGGGACTCAAGTCTGAGCATACCCATCCCACTTGGGGTGACAACAAAACAACAGTTGATGGACAGAATGCAGAACAATGTCATACATTCACCCCAGTACAGAGATCTGGGCCTAAATCCATTGTTTTTGTGCACTCCACACCACCCCAGTTCAGACATGACCATATGCAAATGAGCTTTGACCCTGTTCCTCATGGGAACAGTCCAGCCCGAACTGCCAAGCCATGTCTTTCCTGGACGGGAATCAAGCATCCTAGGACCGGTTTCTGGCTATCAGCCGTCTTCAGCCAGTAGAGCTTGACTCCAGTGGTGTGGAGAGCATGGGACTCACGTCTGAGCATACCCATCCCACTCGGGGTGACAAAATGCAAAACAACAGTTGATGGACAGAATACAGAACAATGTCATACATTCACACCAGGACAGAGATCTGGGCCTAAATCCATTGTTTTTTTGCACTCCACACCACCCCAGTTCAGACATGACCATATGCAAATCAGCCTTGACCCTGTACCTCATGGGAACAGTCCAGCCCGAACTACCAAGCCATATCTTTCTTGGACCGGAATCAAGAATCCTAGGACCGGTTTCTGGCTATCAGCCGTCTTCAGCCAGGATAGCTTGACTCCAGTGGTGTGGAGAGCATGGGACTCACGTCTGAGCATACCCATCCCACTCGGGGTGACAAAATGCAAAACAACAGTTGATGGACAGAATGCAGAACAATGTCATACATTCACCCCAGTACAGAGATCTGGGCCTAAATCCATCGTTTTTTTGCACTCCACACCACCCCAGTTCAGACATGGCCATATGCAATTCAGCCTTGACCCTGTGCCTCATGGGAACAGTCCAGCCCGAACTGCCAAGCCATATCTTTGCTAGACCGGAATCAAGCATCCTAGGACCGGTTTCTGGTTATCAGCCGTCTTCAGCCAGGATAGCTTGACTCCAGTGGTGGGGAGAGCATGGGACTCACGTCTGAGCATACCCATCCTACTCGGGGTGACAAAATGCAAAACAACAGTTGATGGACAGAATGCAGAACAATGTCATACATTCACCCCAGTACAGAGAACTGGGCCTAAATCCATCGTTTTTTTGCACTCCACACCACGCCAGTTCAGACATGGCCATATGCAAATCAGCCTTGACCCTGTGCCTCATGGAACAGTCCAGCACGAACTGCCAAGCCATGTCTTTCCTGGACTGGAATCCAGCATCCTAGGACGGGTTTCTGGCTATCAGCCGTCTTTAGCCAGGATAGCTTGACTCCAGTGGTGTGGAGAGCATGGGACTCACGTCTGAGCATACCCATACCACTCGGGGTGACAACATGCAAAACAACAGTTGATGGACAGAATGCAGAACAATGTCATACATTCACCCCAGTACAGAGATTTGGGCTTAAATCCATCGTTGTTTTGCACTTCACACCACCCCAGTTCAGACATGGCCATATGCAAATCAGCCTTGACCCTGTGCCTCATGGGAACAGTCCAGCCCGAACAGCCAAGCCATGTCTTTGCTGGACCGGAATCAAGCATCCTAGGACCGGTTTCTGGCTATCAGCCGTCTTCAGGAAGGATAGCTTGACTCCAGTGGTGGGGAGAGCATGGGACTCACGTCTGAGCATACCCATCCTACTCGGGGTGACAAAATGCAAAACAACAGTTGATGGACAGAATGCAGAACAATGTCATACATTCACCCCAGTACAGAGATCTGGGCCTAAAAACATCCTTTTTTTGCACTCCAGACCACCCCAGTTCAGACATGGCCATATGCAAATCAGCCTTGACCCTGTGCCTCATGGGAACAGTCCATCCCGAACTGCCAAGCCATGTCTTTCCTGGACCGGAATCAAGCATCCTAGGACCGGTTTCTGGCTATCAGCCGTCTTCAGCCAGGATAGCTTGACTCCAGTGGTGTGGAGAGCATGGGACTCACGTCTGAGCATACCCATCTCACTCGGGGTGACAAAATGCAAAACAACAGTTGATGGACAGAATGCAGAACAATGTCATACATTCACCCCAGTACAGAGATCTGGGCCTAAAAACATCCTTTTTTTGCACTCCACACCACCCCAGTTCAGACATGGCCATATGCAAATCAGCCTTGACCCTGTGCCTCATGGGAACAGTCCATCCCGAACTGCCAAGCCATGTCTTTCCTGGACCGGAATCAAGCATCCTAGGACCGGTTTCTGGCTATCATCCGTCTTCAGTAAGCATGGGCAAATTTTGCGAATTCGCGATCCGCGAATTTGCGGATTTGCTTATTCGCAATCCGCAAAATTCGTGAATTTGTGTGGATTTGCGGATTTGTTTATTTTTGCGTGTTCGCGGGGCGCTTGGCGTGTTCGCAGGGCGCTTTGCTTGTTCGCGGGTTTTTTTTGTGCGAGGACGCGATTCGCCCTCTGGTTCATCACTGCCACCCTCTCGTTTTTTGTGCCCTTCTGCCCTCGGCCCCACTCATTTTTGTGCCATTCTGCCCCTTGCCCCACTCGTTGTTGTGCCCTTCTGCCCTCTGCCCCACTCGTTGTTGTGTCTTTCTGCCCTCTGCCCCACTCGTTGCTGTGCCCTTCTGCCCTCTGCCCCACTCTGTGACCTTCTGCCCTCTGCCCCACTCCTGTTTTATTTTAGAATGGCGCCAGCAAGCTGCCAGCGCCATTCTAAAATAGTTAATAAGTTAGATTCATCAGGAAGCACTAATAGATAAAATAAAGCAGGTGCTCGAGCACCTGCAATTTATCTATTAGTGCTTCCTGTTGAAGCTAGCTTAGTAACTATTTTAGAATGGTGCTGGCAGCTTGCCAGCGCCGTTCTAAAATAGTTACAAGCTTGAACTTTTGCCCCCCGGATCCGTTCCGCTCGCGGATTTTTGGCAAATTCGCGGGAATTCGCGGATCGCGAATTTGCTGAAAATCCACAAAATCCGCGAGTGGAACAGATTTTGCGCCCATTCTTAGTCTTCAGCCAGAATAGCTTGACTCCAGTTGTGTGGAGAGCATGGGACTCACGTCTGAGCATACCCATCCTACTCGGGGTGACAAAATGCAAAACAACAGTTGATGGACAGAATGCAGAACAATGTCATACATTCACCCCAGTACAGAGATCTGGGCCTAAATCCATCCTTTTTTGTACTCCACACCACCCCAGTTCAGACATGGCCATATGCAAATCAGCCTTGACCCTGTGCCTCAGGGGAACAGTCCAGCCCGAACTGCCAAGCCATGTCTTTGCTGGACCGGAATCGAGCATCCTAGGACCGGTTTCTGGCTATCAGCCGTCTTCAGCCAGGATAGCTTGACTCCAGTGGTGTGGAGAGCATGGGACTCAAGTCTGAGCATACCCATCCCACTTGGGGTGACAACAAAACAACAGTTGATGGACAGAATGCAGAACAATGTCATACATTCACCCCAGTACAGAGATCTGGGCCTAAATCCATTGTTTTTGTGCACTCCACACCACCCCAGTTCAGACATGAGCATATGCAAATCAGCTTTGACCCTGTTCCTCATGGGAACAGTCCAGCCCGAACTGCCAAGCCATGTCTTTCCTGGACGGGAATCAAGCATCCTAGGACCGGTTTCTGGCTATCAGCCGTCTTCAGCCAGTAGAGCTTGACTCCAGTGGTGTGGAGAGCATGGGACTCACGTCTGAGCATACCCATCCCACTCGGGTGACAAAATGCAAAACAACAGTTGATGGACAGAATACAGAACAATGTCATACATTCACCCCAGTACAGAGATCTGGGCCTAAATCCATTGTTTTTTTGCACTCCACACCACCCCAGTTCAGACATGACCATATGCAAATCAGCCTTGACCCTGTGCCTCATGGGAACAGTCCAGCCCGAACTACCAAGCCATATCTTTCTTGGACCGGAATCAAGAATCCTAGGACCGGTTTCTGGCTATCAGCCGTCTTCAGCCAGGATAGCTTGACTCCAGTGGTGTGGAGAGCATGGGACTCACGTCTGAGCATACCCATCCCACTCGGGGTGACAAAATGCAAAACAACAGTTGATGGACAGAATGCAGAACAATGTCATACATTCACCCCAGTACAGAGATCTGGGCCTAAATCCATCGTTTTTTTGCACTCCACACCACCCCAGTTCAGACATGGCCATATGCAATTCAGCCTTGACCCTGTGCCTCATGGGAACAGTCCAGCCCGAACTGCCAAGCCATATCTTTGCTAGACCGGAATCAAGCATCCTAGGACCGGTTTCTGGTTATCAGCCGTCTTCAGCCAGGATAGCTTGACTCCAGTGGTCTGGAGAGCATGGGACTCACGTCTGAGCATACCCATCCCACTCGGGGTGACAAAATACAAAACAACAGTTGATGGACAGAATGCAGAACGATGTCATACATTCACCCCAGTACAGAGATCTGGGCCTAAATCCATCGTTTGTTTGCACTCCACACCACCCCAGTTCAGACATGGCCATATGCAAATCAGCCTTGACCCTGTGCCTCATAGGAACAGTCCAGCCCGAACTGCCAAGCCATGTCTTTACTGGACCGGAATCAAGCATCCTAGGACCGGTTTCTGGCTATCAGCCGTCTTCAGCCAGGATAGCTTGACTCCAGTGGTGGGGAGAGCATGGGACTCACGTCTGAGCATACCCATCCTACTCGGGGTGACAAAATGCAAAACAACAGTTGATGGACAGAATGCAGGACAATGTCATACATTCACCCCAGTACAGAGAACTGGGCCTAAATCCATCGTTTTTTTGCACTCCACACCACGCCAGTTCAGACATGGCCATATGCAAATCAGCCTTGACCCTGTGCCTCATGGGAACAGTCCAGCACGAACTGCCAAGCCATGTCTTTCCTGGACTGGAATCCAGCATCCTAGGACGGGTTTCTGGCTATCAGCCGTCTTTAGCCAGGATAGCTTGACTCCAGTGGTGTGGAGAGCATGGGACTCACGTCTGAGCATACCCATACCACTCGGGGTGACAAAATGCAAAGCCAACAGTTGATGGACAGAATGCAGAACAATGTCATACATTCACCCCAGTACAGAGATTTGGGCTTAAATCCATCGTTGTTTTGCACTTCACACCACCCCAGTTCAGACATGGCCATATGCAAATCAGCCTTGACCCTGTGCCTCATGGGAACAGTCCAGCCCGAACAGCCAAGCCATGTCTTTGCTGGACCGGAATCAAGCATCCTAGGACCGGTTTCTGGCTATCAGCCATCTTCAGGAAGGATAGCTTGACTCCAGTGGTGGGGAGAGCATGGGACTCACGTCTGAGCATACCCATCCTACTCGGGGTGACAAAATGCAAAACAACAGTTGATGGACAGAATGCAGAACAATGTCATACATTCACCCCAGTACAGAGATCTGGGCCTAAAAACATCCTTTTTTTGCACTCCAGACCACCCCAGTTCAGACATGGCCATATGCAAATCAGCCTTGACCCTGTGCCTCATGGGAACAGTCCATCCCGAACTGCCAAGCCATGTCTTTCCTGGACCGGAATCAAGCATCCTAGGACCGGTTTCTGGCTATCAGCCGTCTTCAGCCAGGATAGCTTGACTCCAGTGGTGTGGAGAGCATGGGACTCACGTCTGAGCATACCCATCTCACTCGGGGTGACAAAATGCAAAACAACAGTTGATGGACAGAATGCAGAACAATGTCATACATTCACCCCAGTACAGAGATCTGGGCCTAAAAACATCCTTTTTTTGCACTCCACACCACCCCAGTTCAGACATGGCCATATGCAAATCAGCCTTGACCCTGTGCCTCATGGGAACAGTCCATCCCGAACTGCCAAGCCATGTCTTTCCTGGACCGGAATCAAGCATCCTAGGACCGGTTTCTGGCTATCATCCGTCTTCAGTAAGCATGGGCAAATTTTGCGAATTCGCGATCCGCGAATTTGCGGATTTGCTTATTCGCAATCCGCAAAATTCGTGAATTTGTGTGGATTTGCGGATTTGTTTATTTTTGCGTGTTCGCGGGGCGCTTGGCGTGTTCGCAGGGCGCTTTGCTTGTTCGCGGGTTTTTTTTGTGCGAGGACGCGATTCGCCCTCTGGTTCATCACTGCCACCCTCTCGTTTTTTGTGCCCTTCTGCCCTCGGCCCCACTCATTTTTGTGCCATTCTGCCCCTTGCCCCACTCGTTGTTGTGCCCTTCTGCCCTCTGCCCCACTCGTTGTTGTGTCTTTCTGCCCTCTGCCCCACTCGTTGCTGTGCCCTTCTGCCCTCTGCCCCACTCTGTGACCTTCTGCCCTCTGCCCCACTCCTGTTTTATTTTAGAATGGCGCCAGCAAGCTGCCAGCGCCATTCTAAAATAGTTAATAAGTTAGATTCATCAGGAAGCACTAATAGATAAAATAAAGCAGGTGCTCGAGCACCTGCAATTTATCTATTAGTGCTTCCTGTTGAAGCTAGCTTAGTAACTATTTTAGAATGGTGCTGGCAGCTTGCCAGCGCCGTTCTAAAATAGTTACAAGCTTGAACTTTTGCCCCCCGGATCCGTTCCGCTCGCGGATTTTTGGCAAATTCGCGGGAATTCGCGGATCGCGAATTTGCTGAAAATCCACAAAATCCGCGAGTGGAACAGATTTTGCGCCCATTCTTAGTCTTCAGCCAGAATAGCTTGACTCCAGTTGTGTGGAGAGCATGGGACTCACGTCTGAGCATACCATCCTACTCGGGGTGACAAAATGCAAAACAACAGTTGATGGACAGAATGCAGAACAATGTCATACATTCACCCCAGTACAGAGATCTGGGCCTAAATCCATCCTTTTTTGTACTCCACACCACCCCAGTTCAGACATGGCCATATGCAAATCAGCCTTGACCCTGTGCCTCAGGGGAACAGTCCAGCCCGAACTGCCAAGCCATGTCTTTGCTGGACCGGAATCGAGCATCCTAGGACCGGTTTCTGGCTATCAGCCGTCTTCAGCCAGGATAGCTTGACTCCAGTGGTGTGGAGAGCATGGGACTCAAGTCTGAGCATACCCATCCCACTTGGGGTGACAACAAAACAACAGTTGATGGACAGAATGCAGAACAATGTCATACATTCACCCCAGTACAGAGATCTGGGCCTAAATCCATTGTTTTTGTGCACTCCACACCACCCCAGTTCAGACATGACCATATGCAAATCAGCTTTGACCCTGTTCCTCATGGGAACAGTCCAGCCCGAACTGCCAAGCCATGTCTTTCCTGGACGGGAATCAAGCATCCTAGGACCGGTTTCTGGCTATCAGCCGTCTTCAGCCAGTAGAGCTTGACTCCAGTGGTGTGGAGAGCATGGGACTCACGTCTGAGCATACCCATCCCACTCGGGGTGACAAAATGCAAAACAACAGTTGATGGACAGAATACAGAACAATGTCATACATTCACCCCAGTACAGAGATCTGGGCCTAAATCCATTGTTTTTTTGCACTCCACACCACCCCAGTTCAGACATGACCATATGCAAATCAGCCTTGACCCTGTGCCTCATGGGAACAGTCCAGCCCGAACTACCAAGCCATATCTTTCTTGGACCGGAATCAAGAATCCTAGGACCGGTTTCTGGCTATCAGCCGTCTTCAGCCAGGATAGCTTGACTCCAGTGGTGTGGAGAGCATGGGACTCACGTCTGAGCATACCCATCCCACTCGGGGTGACAAAATGCAAAACAACAGTTGATGGACAGAATGCAGAACAATGTCATACATTCACCCCAGTACAGAGATCTGGGCCTAAATCCATCGTTTTTTTGCACTCCACACCACCCCAGTTCAGACATGGCCATATGCAATTCAGCCTTGACCCTGTGCCTCATGGGAACAGTCCAGCCCGAACTGCCAAGCCATATCTTTGCTAGACCGGAATCAAGCATCCTAGGACCGGTTTCTGGTTATCAGCCGTCTTCAGCCAGGATAGCTTGACTCCAGTGGTCTGGAGAGCATGGGACTCACGTCTGAGCATACCCATCCCACTCGGGGTGACAAAATACAAAACAACAGTTGATGGACAGAATGCAGAACGATGTCATACATTCACCCCAGTACAGAGATCTGGGCCTAAATCCATCGTTTGTTTGCACTCCACACCACCCCAGTTCAGACATGGCCATATGCAAATCAGCCTTGACCCTGTGCCTCATAGGAACAGTCCAGCCCGAACTGCCAAGCCATGTCTTTACTGGACCGGAATCAAGCATCCTAGGACCGGTTTCTGGCTATCAGCCGTCTTCAGCCAGGATAGCTTGACTCCAGTGGTGGGGAGAGCATGGGACTCACGTCTGAGAATACCCATCCTACTCGGGGTGACAAAATGCAAAACAACAGTTGATGGACAGAATGCAGGACAATGTCATACATTCACCCCAGTACAGAGAACTGGGCCTAAATCCATCGTTTTTTTGCACTCCATACCACGCCAGTTCAGACATGGCCATATGCAAATCAGCCTTGACCCTGTGCCTCATGGGAACAGTCCAGCACGAACTGCCAAGCCATGTCTTTCCTGGACTGGAATCCAGCATCCTAGGACGGGTTTCTGGCTATCAGCCGTCTTTAGCCAGGATAGCTTGACTCCAGTGGTGTGGAGAGCATGGGACTCACGTCTGAGCATACCCATACCACTCGGGGTGACAAAATGCAAAACAACAGTTGATGGACAGAATGCAGAACAATGTCATACATTCACCCCAGTACAGAGATTTGGGCTTAAATCCATCGTTGTTTTGCACTTCACACCACCCCAGTTCAGACATGGCCATATGCAAATCAGCCTTGACCCTGTGCCTCATGGGAACAGTCCAGCCCGAACAGCCAAGCCATGTCTTTGCTGGACCGGAATCAAGCATCCTAGGACCGGTTTCTGGCTATCAGCCATCTTCAGGAAGGATAGCTTGACTCCAGTGGTGGGGAGAGCATGGGACTCACGTCTGAGCATACCCATCCTACTCGGGGTGACAAAATGCAAAACAACAGTTGATTGACAGAATGCAGAACAATGTCATACATTCACCCCAGTACAGAGATCTGGGCCTAAAAACATCCTTTTTTTGCACTCCAGACCACCCCAGTTCAGACATGGCCATATGCAAATCAGCCTTGACCCTGTGCCTCATGGGAACAGTCCATCCCGAACTGCCAAGCCATGTCTTTCCTGGACCGGAATCAAGCATCCTAGGACCGGTTTCTGGCTATCAGCCGTCTTCAGCCAGGATAGCTTGACTCCAGTGGTGTGGAGAGCATGGGACTCACGTCTGAGCATACCCATCTCACTCGGGGTGACAAAATGCAAAACAACAGTTGATGGACAGAATGCAGAACAATGTCATACATTCACCCCAGTACAGAGATCTGGGCCTAAAAACATCCTTTTTTTGCACTCCACACCACCCCAGTTCAGACATGGCCATATGCAAATCAGCCTTGACCCTGTGCCTCATGGGAACAGTCCATCCCGAACTGCCAAGCCATGTCTTTCCTGGACCGGAATCAAGCATCCTAGGACCGGTTTCTGGCTATCATCCGTCTTCAGTAAGCACGGGCAAATTTTGCGAATTCGCGATCCGCGAATTTGCGGATTTGCTTATTCGCAATCCGCAAAATTCGTGAATTTGTGTGGATTTGCGGATTTGTTTATTTTTGCGTGTTCGCGGGGCGCTTGGCGTGTTCGCAGGGCGCTTTGCTTGTTCGCGGGTTTTTTTTGTGCGTGGACGCGATTCGCCCTCTGGTTCATCACTGCCACCCTCTCGTTTTTTGTGCCCTTCTGCCCTCGGCCCCACTCATTTTTGTGCCATTCTGCCCCTTGCCCCACTCGTTGTTGTGCCCTTCTGCCCTCTGCCCCACTCGTTGTTGTGTCTTTCTGCCCTCTGCCCCACTCGTTGCTGTGCCCTTCTGCCCTCTGCCCCACTCTGTGACCTTCTGCCCTCTGCCCCACTCCTGTTTTATTTTAGAATGGCGCCAGCAAGCTGCCAGCGCCATTCTAAAATAGTTAATAAGTTAGCTTCATCAGGAAGCACTAATAGATAAAATAAAGCAGGTGCTCGAGCACCTGCAATTTATCTATTAGTGCTTCCTGTTGAAGCTAGCTTAGTAACTATTTTAGAATGGTGCTGGCAGCTTGCCAGCGCCGTTCTAAAATAGTTACAAGCTTGAACTTTTGCCCCCCGGATCCGTTCCGCTCGCGGATTCGCGGATTTTTGGCAAATTCGCGGGAATTCGCGGATCGCGAATTTGCTGAAAATCCACAAAATTCGCGAGTGGAACAGATTTTGCGCCCATGCTTAGTCTTCAGCCAGAATAGCTTGACTCCAGTGGTGTGGAGAGCATGGGACTCACGTCTGAGCATACCCATCCTACTCGGGGTGACAAAATGCAAAACAACAGTTGATGGACAGAATGCAGAACATTGTAATACATTCACCCCAGTACAGAGATCTGGCCCTAAATCCATCGTTTTTTTGCACTCCACACCACCCCAGTTCAGACATGGCAATATGCAAATCTGCCTTGACCCTGTGCCTCATGGGAACAGTCCAGCCCGAACTGCCAAGCCATATCTTTGCTGGACCGGAATCAAGCATCCTAGGACCGGTTTCTGGCTATCAGCCGTCTTCAGCCAGGATAGCTTGACTCCAGGGGTGTGGAGAGCATGGGACTCAAGTCTGAGCATACCCATCCTACTCGGGGTGACAAAATGCAAAACAACAGTTGATGGACAGAATGCAGAACAATGTCATACATTCACCCCAGTACAGAGATCTGGCCCTAAATCCATCGTTTTTTTGCACTCCACACCACCCCAGTTCAGACATGGCCATATGCAAATCAGCCTTGACCCTGTGCCTCATGGGAACAGTCCAGCCTGAACTGCCAAGCCATGTCTTTGCTGGACCGGAATAAAGCATCCTGGGACTGGTTTCTGGCTATCAGCCGTCTTCAGCCAGGATAACTTGACTCCAGTGGTGTGGAGAGCATGGGACACACGTCTGAGCATACCCATCCCACTCGGGGTGACAAATGCATACATTCACCCCAGTAAAGGGATCTGGGCCTAAATGTCTGAACTGGGGTGGTGTAGAGTGAAAAAAACGATGGATTTAGGCCCAGATCTCTGTACTGGGGTGAATGTATGACATTGTTCTGCATTCTGTCCATCAATTGCTGTTTTTGCATTTGTCACCCAGAGTGGGATGGGTATGCTCAAACGTGAGTCCCATGCTCTCTACACCACTGGAGTCAAGCTATCTTGGCTGAAGACGGCTGATAGCCAGAAACCAGTCCAAGGATGCTTGATTCCTGTCCAGGAAAGACATGGCTTGGCAGTTCGGGCTGGACTGTTCCCATGAGGCACAGGGTCAAGGCTGATTTGCATATGGCCATGTCTGAACTGGGGTGGTGTGGAGTGCAAAAAAACGATGGATTTAGGCCCAGATCTCAATACTGGGGTGAATGTATGACATTGTTCTGAAATCTGTCCATCAATTGTTTTTGCATTTGTCACCTCGAGTGGGATGGGTATGCTCAGACGTGAGTCCCATGCTCTCCATACCACTGGAGTCAAGGTATCCTGACTGAAGACGGCTGATAGCCAGGAACCGGTCCTAGGATGCTGGAGCCCGGTCCAGGAAAGACATGGCTTGGCAGTTCGGGCTGGACTGTTCCCATGAGGCACAGGGTCAAGGCTGATTTGCATATGGCCATGTCTGAACTGGGGTGGTGTGGAGTGTAAAAAAACGATGGATTTAGGCCCAGATCTCTGTACTGGGGTGAATGTACGACATTGTTCTGCATTCTGTTCCTCAATTGTTGTTTTTGCATTTGTCACCCCGAGTGGGATGGGTATGCTCAGAGGTGAGTCCCAGGCTCTCCACACCACTGAAGTCAAGCTATCCTGGCTGAAGACGGCTGATAGCCAGAAACCGGTCCTAGGATGCTTGATTCCGGTCCAGGAAAGACATGGCTTGGCAGTTCGGGCTGGACTGTTCCCATGAGGCACAGGGTCAAGGCTGATTTGCATATGGACATGTCTGAACTGGGGTGGTGTGGAGTGCAAAAAAACAATGGATTTAGGCCCAGATCTCTGTACTGAATGTATGACATTGTTCTGCATTCTGTCCACCAATTGTTGTTTTTGCACCTTCTAAAGTTACAACATAATTCATGTTTCACTTAGTGTGGAGTCTGCTTTTTGCACTCATAAGAATGTACATCCTAATATAGTGGAGATCTCTGGAATGATAACACTGGAGGTTTGTGAATTAATGTCCTGATTTGTATCCTATTTTCTGCCGATGTTATATGCATATCACATTCAAAAGTAAAAAGTGTATTCTGCTCTTACAAGTTACCGCACATCGGCATCGGCATTTATAACCATGTGTAACACATGATTATAACTCTCAAGTTAAGTTACTGTTAAGTAGATAGCGTTCTTTACTGTGTATCTTTCTTTAAGCTCTGTACGCGTTCTATATTGTTTGCTATATTTCAAAATGCCGTCATGTTTACGACTTATGTCAACCACACGTTCACCTAACAAAAAATTGGATTTCCTAGACATCATCCTATATGTAGAGAATGACAAGATCCATACAAAAACCTACTACATGCTGACGGCAATGAATAGCCTGCTATCATATAAAAAATTTCATCTGAGACCCTTGAGAGATAATTTACCGTATAGTCAATTTCTTAGGCTTAAACGAAACTGCAGTAAACTGGAAGATTACAAGACTAAAGCAAGGAATCTCACTGAGAAATTAAAAAAAGAGAGATTACCCTATGAAAACTATACGCAGATGTCAAAAAAGAGCGAGACATCAGCCACGTGAGAGTCTTTTGGAAACCACCCTGAAAGATCCCGCAGAAAATCTAACTACATGTGTCATGACTTACAATGGGGCCCGGAATACAGTAAAAAAGATGATCAACAAAAATTGGAAAATTATTACATCAGAAAAATTAAATTGGCCCAGACCGAGGTTCGCGAACCGCAGGACAAAGAACCTGAAAGACCTATTAGTCCATACACGACCACGGATTAGGATGGAGTCAGAAGGTATTAGGAGAGTCTGGAATATGAACCCAGTAATGGGACACTATCCATGTGGATCATGCACAATATGTCCTTTAACAACAGCTACAAAAACTATCTCACTATCCGAAAACGTGATCTGGACACAACGCCAACATACGAATTGTAATTCTACCCACGTAATTTAAATGATTACGTGCCCATTTAGTCTCAGATATATTGGGATGACTTGCCGCAAGGCAAAAGAGAGAATAGGAGAACCTAGGACTAATATCAGAACAAAGAAGTTGACTACATAGATGAGTAAACACTATTTGGATTTGAATCACAAAGTCGATGACATGAAGTGGACAATCATTGAAATGCTAACTCTAAAAAACCACACAGCTGAACAAATCCTATTTGAAAGAGAACAGAGATGGGTGGACTGTCTAAAAACCAGTAGTGAAGGATTAAATGACGACGTACCCTGGCAGCAACTTTATTGATATATATAGCATACCCAAAAAATTGTTCCCCGAAAAATATGAAATACAGACATGAATTGTTAAAGGGTCCACACAATATTCAAAAAGAAAGCCAATCAGAGAATACCTGGTCCAAATAGCATTAGTAAAAATTAGTAATGAAGAAAAATCAGAATTTGGTAAAATATCACCTTCACACTTACCTAGTTTAACCTTTTTCACAAAAATCACATTATTAATAAGTAGCCACATCTCATTTTTCTAAACAAAAATGATTGTATGTATTTTAGTATTAATCACTGTCTCAAGAGGAATATTTACGTTTTCATTAACATTCAACCAGAACACATAGCATAGTGCCCACACCACCATCTGCTCCCACCCGCTTGTATAATGCACAATTACAATTCCCACCAAAGGAAACTCTGGAGACATATTTATGGGAAAGAACTGCTGCAGGTTTATTTCATACAACACACGTATGACGTTTTATGGTGGGTCATCTTACGGGCGATCCAAAGCAGGCAGCCCCTCGCTGTCCCGCATGCCTACGGAGCCATCTTGCACGGCGAGTCGATGCTCTGACGGTGCAGCACATTACCAACTTCGTTATACTCCCGCCCCCCCTGTCAGGGCGGAGCGGTGTGGCACACCCCCGTCGGTTCAGCCCCCCCGACCGCCGGAAGGACTAACGGTGTGCAGTCGCGGTTTCCCGGAACCTCCTTCAGCTCCTGGTCCTTGGCTCAGGCACCCTTACTGTGCCAGGCAGAGGTACCCTTACTGTACCCGTCTGCTTCCAGATCGCCCTGTAACTCCGCCTGCAACACAAAGAAAACCATTACAACATTCTAAAACTTGGCTCCGCTGCTCTAGCCGCTGGGTCAGGGTTCAGGGTGGGAACAGCGCAGAGCCGCGGGTGAAACAGGAAGGTGAAGAGGCCGAGCTACGGCCGCCGAGGAATAAGTAGCGTGGTCACCCCTCCCCCCCAGGTAAGCCCTCCCACTGGCCGGTGAGAGGTGGATGCGGGGAGGGGCTCCCCATAGGTTGGCTTGAGCTAGCCGGGTGGGACTAAGGCGCTGCCCCGCCCATGTTCCCCTGCGGGTCACGCAGTCAGCGGCATAGTGCCCACACCGCCATCCGCTCCCGCCCGCTTGTATTCTGCACAATTACAATTCCCACCCAAAGGAAACTCTGGAGACATATTTATGGGAAAGAACTGCTGCAGGTTTATTTCATACAACACACGTATGAAGTTTTATGGTGGGTCATCTTACGGGCGATCCAAAGCAGGAAGCCCCTCGCTGTCCCGCATGCCTACGGAGCCATCTTGCACGGCGAGTCGATGCTCTGACAGTGCAGCACATTACCAACTTCATTATACTCCCGCCCCCCCTGTCAGGGCAGAGCGGTGTGGCACACCCCCGGTCGGTTCAGGCCCCCCGACCGCCCGAAGGACTAACGGGGCGCCGTCTCGGTTTCCCGGAACCTCCTTCTGCTCCTGGTCCTTGGCTCAGGCACCCTTACTGTGCCAGGCAGAGGTACCCTTACTGTACCCTTCTGCCGCAGAGGTACCCTTACTGTACCCGTCTGCTTCCAGATCGCCCTGTACTCCACCACAGCTCTGGAGGAGGCCCCTGTCGATGACAGAGCCCCCCCACCTACTTAGCTACTTACATCCTGTCGCTGTTTCCTGCCTCTTGGCGCCCAGGAGGAATATATCCACTTCCAATCTAGACAAGTGTACCCTGTCTTTGTCGTAGTACCCTTCAGCTTTCACTTGTATTGTTACTTGCCTAATGAAACCCAGGCCTCTCTTCCCATGAACCTCTGCATGGATCTGTGGACCATCCTGCGGGAATGTTCTACTGCTACCGGTGATCTAGCCCTGCGAGGGACAACCTCAGACCACAGGAGCGCGCCTGCTCCTAACCTGTTGCCCATTACTACCAAGGCCTTCTGCATGCCCTGAATCAGTGCCCTCCTTCCATTGCATCTACCAATTCATCCGTACAACGCTGTTGCGATGGAAATTCTATGCCCCCACCTTAGGAGGTGTCTTACCCGGTAATCAGTCGTTCGCCAGTCAGCCCCTCGCTGCCGTGATATCCCTCACTCTGAGGTTGGTCCCTACGGCGACATGCCCGTCACTTCCCTCCGGTAATACACTGTTTGCTACTTCTACATTGTGTTTGCTTCGATATTTGCCCAAGTGGCACTATAGCGTACGTAATGTTTGTTCTTATGTTTGGCGTCTGGTATGTATCGCATTACTACTCACCACTAGTACCTCTCGTGGTTGCCGTTCACCATCTGTACTAGCAGCCACCTTTGCTTACGTAGCGTATGTCCGTGTATTTCGACTGCCTGTCATGTATCGCAGTGTTGTACCTCTACTTGTACTCTGTACTTCAGCGCTTGCCCATCTGAGTTACAAGAACTATTTCGCCCACCATATCCTCTCCCAGGGGTCTGGTGAAGGGTCGCTTGCGTACCACCAGCGCTTGTTGCAGAAGTGGTGTCTCCACCTATGGTACTTTATCGTATTTATCTCTAGTTAGCGTCCTAACTGTGTTCTGGCACCACTGGCTATCTGTTCTACAGCTCTCTACTAAATGGTCTCCTCAGTGTGGCCCAATATTCTAATCCCATGCTCTCAGCCTTTTTTGTCCCACACAAGTTGGGTTGAATTAGCATCCCATGGGAATCACTATCTAAAACCTCTATATTATGGTGATCGGAGTGAAACCCGCATTCCTCCTTGACAGCATGGCGTTTTAAGTTGGTTATAGGGTCTGTTGCAGCTTAATCTTCACAAGTCATATAGGGTCTGTCTGCAGCTTAATCTTACACAAGTCTCACGTTGTTACTCTCCTCACTTTATTATCCTTCTACCTGTGTATGGTCCTTTATTGTAACGAGCACCCGTCCCTTTCCACTTGCAACACACTTTATGCTACCCCTTACCATGTCTGTGCTTCCGATACATGCACCAGTTCCACCAATACCTGCCTTACATTTGTTCGTAAGAGGAAGGGAGTTCATCCCGGCAATCTGATCTAGGCCAGCTCCCAAACTTGTCTGTGATAACGGTACGCACCGAACTCGGACATCGGACCCGCAGGCATTTTCTGGCCTGAGACATGCCTCCTGTCTATCTCGTTCCTTTTCACATGGTTTTTCCATTACAATTTCTGTAACCTCTGATGGTGACACTTTTACATTAGTCCCATCTAAATTCTTGTCTAGTTGCTAAAG
This sequence comes from Lissotriton vulgaris, assembly GCF_964263255.1. Lineage (NCBI taxonomy): Eukaryota > Metazoa > Chordata > Amphibia > Caudata > Salamandridae > Lissotriton > Lissotriton vulgaris. The sequence goes on along the minus strand of NC_141687.1, from coordinate 1,523,961,948 downwards.
AATGTAAACCCAAGTTCTAAATTGTTGCTTCATCAGCTGACTCGTATTTCTGTCTAGTGTACTGCCGATCGCACCCCATCTTAAAAGGCTGAATGCTGTATAAAGGTTGTTCATTTTCTTTCTCGTAATAACTACACCCATGACAGTCTAACACTCGCTGGAGCTGTTTGTATATTTTTGGGGTGAATCGATTCACAATATATTTAATCATCAGAAAAAACGCTCAAAAGTAATGTTACCAGCCGTCTAAGCAGTTCTTATGGCTTTGGAGCATTCTGCCACTGATATGGTTTTGCAGAACCTTTCAGTTCTGAACTTTCTTGTCCAAATTTCCTGTATTCCTTTGGAGACTAGAATCTGTTAGCGAGTCGGAGGAGTTAGCAGGTATTGTGAGTATATTTGCTGTTTGCAGAGTAGGCCAGTTATCTGTCTTGCACACTGCCTGGAGACTTTATAGGTCTGTGAAATAATTACAGATATTCTGTGCTGCGGCAGAGCCCTGAAATCTTTCTGCTGGCTTACCTAGATTGTGCTGGATGGGTATTTTTTTTTATAATCATACATTGTTGTTTAATGTTAAGTGGTGATGGTATGGGTGAAACCCTTCTAGCTATACAGATGCCCTCCTAAGTAGCAGCACAGTGATGTGTGCAGTGTGGTGGACTGGGTTGTGTGGTAGCGTGTTGGTACGTACTGTTAAATGCTGTTGCGAGCACATTTATACAATTACATGGTATCGCTGCCCTGTGTTTCTTTGTGTGCACAGAGTTATGTCTAATGTGTTCTGCGTACCGTCGTAACCTCATGACCACATTTCCAGACATAGCTGATCTCGGCTGCGTGATTGTGCAATGTTCTGCTCAATGTGCCGATCATAAAAAGAGATAGCTGATAGTCTTAAAATTGAACTGCTGTTGCCAGCACTGAGCCATAAAATACGTCTCAACTCCTAGACGATCAGAATAATTGGATAAAGAGATTGTTGACAGGGACACAAGGGGGAAATTCTTTACCGGAATTACTGATGTGGTGAACAGGTGTCCCTAGAGAATGTCCTTACATTCCTGGCATGTAGCCGGGGTATGGGAGTCCACAGCAAGGAAAGTGGTACGACATGCACCATCCGCACCAGATCAGCCTCTGTTGGTGATACCTCAGTTTGCCAAGATTGCTGGCTAAATGTCCATACGGAAGTGGAAGGAAGGGAGATGTCGGACGTTGGGGAATTTATACGATAATGACCAATTTGTGCCGAGGGAGTGTGCAGAGGCTTCCTTAAATCTGGGCAGAGGGCAATCTTTGTACTACGCAAAATTCTCTCGAGTGGCAGGGGAACTTTGACCGTCCTTTGCAAGTAATGCTGTATATTACTCAGGATCGACATCTGATTACTCAGGCTTACCTTACCACCAAAGTGCTGTGCAAAATATACCCAGACCAGTCCAGTAACTGCCCCAGTTGTGTGGAAGCAGAGGCTGATTTTATGCACATGGTATGGACGTGCTACCTTGTAGTCCCATTCTAGTCGGAAGTTCTACAGAAACTACGAGCAGCCACGGGGTGGGAGATCCCTGGTGAGATGCGTACAGCATTATTAGGACTACTGCCCAAGCCCAAGAACAGGAAACGGAGCGGGACATTTTTGCTATTAGCTTTAATATTAGCAAAACGAAGCATTGCGATTGCATGGTTGAATCAAAACACCCCCGATGTGTGAAATGTGGATAACGAAAATATGCGAATGGGCAACGGCAGATAAAGTAAAGATGAAGCAGGTCCGCAAAGACGATAAGGTAAAATATGACATCACGGCCTGGATGGCAATGATGACGGACTTAAGCACCCCTCCTGGTTAAATACACGGATACAAGGCTGCGTTTAAACATTGTCAAGCACAAGACCACTGATTACACCCTGTGTGAGCATTTCATACATAACAGACATGAAGACGTGGAGTAGACATCCATTAAGTGAGGGGTTTGGGGTTAATATTGCCTTGAGTTAGATCCCAAGATGATCTGTGAACATGCCAGGGTCGCTTACTGAAATTTGACCACACATACTCAAATGTTACCATCACGTAGCGGGATTTGACATAGAAAGACTATTGGATTCATGTGCCATTGCATGGCACAAGTTCCTACTATACGTAGCGGAGCCCTGAAGAAGTCCGGGCTTGAAGAAAAGCTTTGGCTATTTTGAATGGCAACTATAAATCACTATTCTAATGAATCATTTTAAAAGAAAAAATTAATAAAGGATACTTTTTCCACTGAGATACTGTTGTCAGATACTGTGATTTACGCTGTGTGTCACATGTTTGGATATATCATCATTATTAAAGTTTGATGAATATATGTCGGATTCCTAATAATTTGTCATATGTCCTAGGCATGCACTGCATTGCCCATGAATTCAGACCACTCGCTTTGTTATAGCAGAAAAGGCCACTTTATTCAGGATATAAATAATTATAAAATTTCCCAACAGATCATCAATCATGTAACTTTGGCATTTGAAAGCAAACCATTTATTTATTTATTTATTTATCTCATTTCATTCAAAATTTGGACTTTATACCGAAACCATCAACTAATCATCAATAACTTCCCCAACATTTTCCTTCCATTTTTCCCCTCCATTGTTGTGTCTAATTCCCCCTATCTAACTAATAACTAGAGGAGCCCGCTCTAGGCTTCTCTTCCCTGGGGATTTTATGCCGCAGCCATCTGTTTGGGAAACGCATCCTGAAGTGGCAACTAAGATTAGAAATCTTAACTCATGAATGTACCAGCCTTCCAACAAGTACATCATGCGTTTATTTATTTATTTTTTTTTAAAAAGGGGGTGGGTGGGTGGGATTCTGATTTTACTGACAAACGCCCTCTCTATATACCTACGCCTGCTCTCCTCACTAAAAAACGCCGTCTAATCTGCCCTAAACGCTCTCCCTGCCTCGCGCTCCTGGACCCTACCATCTGTGCAAAAATCCGCAGGGGGAGACGCCTCGCGCCGCTCCCCCTGCGGAGCCATTGCCCATGAATTCAGACCACTCGCTTTGTTATAGCAGAAAAGGCCACTTTATTCAGGATATAAATAATTATAAAATTTCCCAACAGATCATCAATCATGTAACTTTGGCATTTGAAAGCAAACCATTTATTTATTTATTTATTTATCTCATTTCATTCAAAATTTGGACTTTATACCGAAACCATCAACTAATCATCCATAACTTCCCCAACATTTTCCTTCCATTTTTCCCCTCCATTGTTGTGTCTAATTCCCCCTATCTAACTAATAACTAGAGGAGCCCGCTCTAGGCTTCTCTTCCCTGGGGATTTTATCCCACCCAGGAAAACCAACGAGATTTCCTGTCCCCACCTAAAATAGCACAAACATCTTGTTCATAACTTGGAATTGCACCAAACGTTGACCTGTAGTTCTTGTGCAAGCATGTCTCTTATTTCCACTAAATAGTAGGCCATGCCTATCTGGGACAGATGGACCCCGTCATCCCGGAAAAGGTGGCTCTCGCTACCCGAGATGCTCTCATGTCGCAAAACCCCAATCTTCATAACCTTACAAAAACTTTCATGGCTTTATTTAGTTTTCTCCTGGCCTTTTCGACTGCTCCATGGGACCTGGCCTGCCGCCACGATTGTCTGTAAACGAACTCAGTCCAAAACACACGAGTGGTCGGCCAATTTATCCTTAAAACTGTCAAGTCAAGTTGCATTTGCTTGATGAGCGTGAGTCCTGACATTTTAACCAAGTCATTCTCACCCAGATGTATTACCAGTTGATCCGGGCATCCGCGTACGTGGAACATTTGCGATAGAGTAGGAAACAAATCAACCCACTTCATTCCTCCTTTACCCTTCCATACTACCTCGTGCGTTGCGCTAGGGATACCCAATGACCTTCCGTAAATCTGCTTCTCCGCAAACAGGGCTGCCCACTTTATAAACAAATGTCCCACCATCCAGGTCTGTTTCTTAAACTTCGAATTTGCCCCCCGCACTGTACCTGGAATGAAATGAAAATTAGACCCACACAACCTATCAGTTTTATAAAACAACAGCAAAATAATTTTCTAACATAACGTTTGTAGCTGCTAGATTTCCATCTGCCTATGCGTTTTAGCACATCCACACCTAAACCCAACCTGCCAGCCTCTGTAGCCGCCCCTATCCGAAAAGAGTGTGTGGCAAAAAACTGCGGGTTTTCCCCCATAAAGGTCAGCGCTTTTCTTAACACTGCTAAGAATTGAGAACTTGTAATCTTCCTCCCAGATTCATGTATGAAAATCGGTCCCTTCCAGAAGCAAAATGAACCCACTCTTGCACCGGGCAACAATCTGCTACCCCACTCTTGTTCAGAAAGACCCATGTCCCTCGGCCTAGCTGATCTGTTTTCGACCTCCTCACCCAAATTCCTAATCTGTGTTCTCTTACCGAAATCTCAGCACTGGATAAACCTGTGTCCTCTCCCACCCCCAAAACTTCCGACACCCTGAAAGCCCCAAAAAACATCCAAATCATAGCTAACCTAAAACGCCCCACCTCCCAAAGATCATAACAAATTAAACCCAACTGATCTAACAACTTCTGCAATAAGTCAAAAGTGATGGGAGCTCGCGGCTGCTGAACAACACTTGACCCCCTCTGTACACCTTTCAACATTCTTCTAACTAATTGATCCTCAACCAGGTCAAAACCCCAGAACAACTGACCGTAAAATGATAAACCTGACAGTTTTCCTGCTATGGTTGTATGTGACAAACCTTTATCTATGAGAGTCAAAACAAAATCACAGATACTACCTTTGACCTTCCCCACTGACTCAGATCTGCCCAAACTCTGTGAGTACTGTACAAACTCTTGCCACGCCTGCACATAGCTTCTTCTAGTCGAAGGGGCAATGGACTGTTCGACTATCTGACGTATCCTCACTCCCCTAGGGCCCATATGTTGTGCGGCACTGTCGTTTTGTGTAAATCTGCCCCAGGCGCCAGCTCGCGGAACTTCTGCCACTGAAATTGGGAAAGAGCATCAGCGATGGAGTTATTAACCCCTGGGACGTGTTTAGCCTTAAACATCATGTTGAAACTCTGACTTAAAAGCATAAACATCCTCAGTAGTTGCAACACTCTAACATCCTTAGCCTTTTGGTTATTTATCAAGTTCACCACTGCCATGTTGTCAACATGAAATAACACTGACCTGTTCTGAAATTCTTTGCCCCACACTAGCAATGCTACAATCAGTGGAAAAAGCTCCAAAAAGGCTGTGCTCCTGCCTTGACTCTTCCAATGTACTGGCCAACCCTCTGCACACCACCTGCCTTCCCAGAAGATACCGAAACCAATGGATCCCGCTGCATCTGAGTATATTTGAACTTGCCAAATGAAGTTGTCATCCACAAACTGTAAAGGTACACCATTAAAATTGTCCAGGAAGCACAGCCACACTCGCAAATCTTCCTTGATGTGTTTCGTCACTCGCACTCTGTGGTGTGGGAGATACGCTCCTGATAAAGCCATGCCTAGACGTCGACAAAACGTCCTCCCTGCCCTCACCACCCGGCAAGCAAAGTTCAGATAACCCAACAAACGCTGCACCTGCCTCACTTCAATCTTAGTGGTATCCATAATCGTGAGAAGAAAAGCCTTAATTTCACAGATTTTACTCCGTGGGAGGCGCGCATACATCTGTTTGGTATCCAACTCTATGCCCAAAAAGGTTATGACTGTATCCGGTCCCTCGGTCTTGTCTGGTGCTAACGGGACCCCCAAAACTTCAGCCCATCTCTGAAAATGCATCAATGCCTGTTTACATTGCCCAGTGTTTGCTTTTCCTATGAACAGAAAGTCATCAAAGTAGTGACAACTGATACTTTCAGGACACGTCTGGGAAAAAATCCATTGTATGAATGTGCTGAACATTTCAAAAATCGCACAAGAGGCCGCACAGCCCATTGGCATACCTTGTCGACAAAATAATGTCCTTCAAAGAACATTCCTAATAATTCAAAGTCAGTAGGGTGAATTGGCATTAAACGAAAAGCAGATTGAACATCACATTTGGCCATTTCAGCTCCCTTGCCCATTTTCGTCACAAGCTCCATTGCCTGATCGACTGTTGTGTAGGATACTGATGTGTCGACTTCTGATATAAAATCATTGACAGATCCCCCCTCTGGCCAGGATAAATGCTGTATCATCCTATATTCTCCAGCAGCTTTCTTGGGAATAACTCCAAGAGGGGAGACCATCAGATTCGGCAAAGGGCAATGCCGGAAAGGGCCCGCTATTCTACCAACTTCGATTTCAGTTGCAAGCGTCTTACGGACCACCTCCGGCAGTTCCTTCGCCAAACGTAAATTGTCCGCCCACCTCTGGTGCCTGGGTCCCTGGTAACCCAGTTTAAAACCTTCTTGAAACCCCCAGAACAATCGAGCTGCTGAATCAGTATCAGGATATCTATTCAACCAGGGCACTAAGTTGTTCAATTTAATTGGAGTAGGCGCCTTTCGGGAAAGTATGGAAAGGGGCACCTCTGCCTCTTGTTGCCCAGCCCCCCTGCTCTGGGAACCGCTGCTGGTCACCGCCTCTGTACCCACCGAAATGCCCTGCCGGTGCATTACATTGCGTAAGCGGATGCCGCCCCCCACAATGGGAACAGTTGTGTTTGAAACGGCATAATGGCCTGTTGCACATGCCCCTGTTGTAATTCCAGCAGGCTCCTGTACCTGAAGAGAAACCTCTTCCCCCTGTACCCGCTCCAAATTGAGCGGGACGCCATAGAAAGGGCCGGTATGGGACTGGCAAGCCACTCGCTGTATGCGTTGTAGCTGACGGATGAGACGTGGACATCCATTGAAGCCACAACTCTGAATCCACATCACCCCAAGGCTTTTCTACACAGATGCTAATACGAGCTCTAAATTCCTCGTCATAATTCAGCCAAGAGTATCCACCAAAATGTGAATGTGCCTTCCTGACTATGTCCATATATTTGTACAAGGCCACAGATCTTTCAGGATACCTTTCACAGTAGATGCTCGCATAAATCAAGAAAGCTGAGGTCCAGTTCTCAATCGTGCGAGGCACCCTGGGACGTCGCGCCAACTCCCATTCTTCCTCTTTTGACCCCTCTTTGGCCTGTAGATCTCGGTGAAGCAACTTGAATATATCTACAAACTCGTGATTCCAAATTCGCGGTTTAGTTTTTTCTGATAAGTGGGAACCCAAAGGCATCGCCAGACCCATATAGGGAAGCTTCTGCCTAACATTAACAATTACTCTTTGATCGGCCGCCGCCTCCTTTGTATTCCCTCCCACCACGACCGGTAACTCCTGGGGTAAATCTAACGTGCCTGTTGCTGTACTGGACGGCAGCTTACCTGGAACTGCCACGGCACGTGGTACCACAATCTTTCTGCCCTCTCCTCCCCCCACAAACTCCACCACAGGTAGTTCCCTGACATTCACTCTGTCGCTCCTTCCCTCATCCCACACTGCCCACCATTGATGCTTACCGCATGGTAGCTGTCCTGCCCGCCGCTGTAATTCAGTCGGAGCCATCCGCTCTTGATAGTCCCGTGGTGTCACATTTTGAACCGAAGAGTCCGCACTTGACCTCTGGAACAACAAAGAAGAATTTGTTGCCCCCCCCAATCCTGACCTCTTTTCCCACATTGCCCCCAACACTTTGGGCAAGCCCCGTCTCCCACCCCCCCATCAAACTGTGACCAAATCAGACTTGAACTCCGCTCTTGAGGCCTATCTGATCGCACAAAATCCGCTCTGGATTCGCTAGAGTAGACTTGATCAAGCTCCCCAGTATACCTTGACACTATAGGGGCAGCCGCATTAACAAATGGCCCATTCAAAGAATTCACCATTTGCGCTTCAACCATGTCGCGCTGTGCTCTCGAGTTAGCCACCTCTCTGGAAACATGGCGCACATTTTGTTTGTCAGTGAACATTGGGCGCTCCACCCAAAGCAACTGACCGTCTCCGCTCTCGCCCTGCGCGCTCTTCCTGTGTGGAATATCATATGGTGAAGGGCGTGCACATGGAAAAACATATTGAGTGTCCCATTGCCCGGCGTCTTGATCCCTAGACAAAAGTCCATGACCTTGGTCCTGCTCGCACTCTACTTCTGAGTCAGTCTCTTCATAATATTCTTCTTCTACCTCAGAATCACTCACATCCTGAGTCCCCTGACCTGAGCTCTCTCGCTGACCTGTCTTATGCCCCACCGCTGAAACCAATGGGGGCTTCCTCGCTCCAGTCTCCACCACTCTCGTCAGCCTGGCACTATTCTGAGGTATAGGGATAGGAATCAGCTGAATGAGGGGGCACTGGTGGGTTGCGTGTCATAAACTATTTCTTCTTCGCTGTCGCTTGAATATGCCACTAAAGAACCCGACCCCCCGCTTGAATATGCCACTAAAGAACCCGACCCCCCTCTCATGATGAAGTTCTGACTGGCAGAACTCTGCATATAGTCCTTGCCCGTCGCATCCCGCACGGGAAGACAGCTAAAGGTGTGGGAAGGTAATGCCAACCCCTGTTCACCTATTCTGTCTTGCGTAAGGGCCACCTTCTTAATCGCTTTTTCTTTCCCTTTTCTCTTCAGGGCTACCTGTGTACCCTTCTTAGCCGCTCCTGAAGGTACCCCCGCCACCTGCACATTTACCTCAGCTCCAAAGTCACTTGCTGCCTTCTGCCGTGTGAGGGAAGACGCTCTACGCTCCTCTGTACCCCTTTCTATCTCCACAGGTCTTAAGGCTGCTTCCGCACCTGCGCTCAAGGAACGAGCTCTCACCTTCTTCTTCTTGACAGAAGCCGGTTGACAGGCTTCAATGGCAATTTGAACCCCTTTTGCCGCTTGTCTCCGTGGTGGGCGCTTCGGGGGGAGCATTTCCTCAAGTGCTGCTTGTGTCAGCATGTCCTCCCTACCTTCCTGCTGTATTACCCTTAAGGCAGCTATTAAATTTTCACTCATATCCATTTCTCCCCTTCAACAAAACCCTCCTTTTCTCTCACTAAATACACTATTTTCTACAGTAATATCAATATAAACACTATCTACGCTCACTATTCTGATTTTACTGACAAACGCCCTCTCTATCTACCTACGCCTGCTCTCCTCACTAAAAAACGCCGTCTAATCTGCCCTAAACGCTCTCCCTGCCTCGCGCTCCTGGACCCTACCATCTGTGCAAAAATCCGCAGGGGGAGACGCCTCGCGCCGCTCCCCCTGCGGAGCCAGCCTGGGCGTGGCTAGTTTGTACCTGCCCCTCAGAGGCAGCCGGGCGGGTTCAAACACTGCCTGCGCCTGACCTTCACCGGAGCGAGCTGCCGACGGGTTCTGCTATTAACCACACCCACGAGGCCGGAGGTATACTCTCAGCTTCCCGCTGACCCAACTGTGTAACCCTGAGCACATCACCAGCTCCACCTCCCCCAGAGTCCGAGTTACATTAACGAATTGCACAAAATGGGGAGAAAACAAAGCATATATAACACACATTAAGAATAGCACAGTCTTTCTTCAATGTCTATTGAAACTCAAAATAGAAAGGGACCTGAAACCACTCTCCCCTGACTTCCGGGGGCAGAGCAAGCACAAGCAAGGAAATCCCTAACTGCCGGTGAGAAGAGCAACACGAGGACGCCATGCAAGCCGGTCGAATAGAGTTAAGTAATTATCCGGTTCCCACTTTGCTTATTGCAGGACACTGAGAAACTTTCTCTGATCCCCTGAGGAATAGCGTAACTAAAGACCTCGAGGTAACTTTGTAGAAATATGTGTGATTGGGACACACAGTATAACATCTAAGTATGAGTAATCCATGTAACTTATACTAAAAAAGTAAAAAATAAGGTAGCACATTGAGATATATAAAAAAAGTAGCGCCTACTGAGCACAATATGCGAGATCCGACCCCACTTCTTGGATCTAAATAAATTAGCATGTATCCATGACAAACTTCAAGCGCGCGTAGAGTGATGAATGATTACACTCCACATGTTTTTGAATAGTTAAACGTGAAAGTATCCAATTCATGTTAAAGAATGCTGTTCAAGTATAAAATAACCAAGCGTTAGAGCTAGACCATACCATAAGCTGAACGAGTGGTTGACATAAGTCATAAACATGACGGCATTTTGAAAGATAGCAAACAATACAGAGCACGTAAAGAGCTTAAAGAAAGACACACGTTTTATTAAAGTAACTTCATAACTCCCCACTAATGAACATGTATTTGAGAAAGACAATGTATGTGCACAAAACATGGACCGATAAGCGTGAAATCTTTCTAGTCACGCTAAAGAACGCTATCTACTTAACAATATATTAACGTGAGAGTAATAATCTTTTGTTACACATGGTTATAAATGCCGATGTACGGTAACTTGTAAGAGCAGAATGCACTTTTTACTTTTGAATGTGATATGCATATAACATCAGCAGAAAATAGGATACAAATCAGGACATTAATTCAAAAACCTCCAGTGTTATCATTCCAGAGATCTCCACTATATTAGGATGTGCATTCTTACGAGTGCAAAAAGCAGACTCCACACTAAGTGAAACAAGAATTATGTTGTAACTTTAGAAGGGTCACTATATCAACATAACTTTTTTTGTTGTATACTTCAACTTTCTTTATCTACAGGTACTATTGGCCTTAGAGGTAAGAGAGTAGAGTACAATACCACCTCCAGGTGATGCACAAATTGTGTGAGTACAGTTTTATCTTTCTATCTTGGTCCTGAGGAAAGCCCCATAGACCCGGCTGGGCACAGTGGGGCTGAAACATGTCGACCAATTTGTAGATAGGATCCAGTAACTAGGTCCCAATCTACACAGCAATTTTTTTTAATTTTCTTGAATCTTCTTTTTCTAATAAAGTTTCTTGTGAGAGGATTCAAAGAATTTTAATTTCCTAATTTTTGAGCACTCCTCTTTTATCTGGTCACTACTACGTAACCATGGTTACCTCCGGTTGGAGGATAGCATACGATAAAAAAGACCCTATGATGACGCATGAACGCAACGTATATAGTCGGTGAACCAAGATATACAACCCAACCATCTACGTACATGTATGAGGGTTTTTTATCTGAGTCATTGAGCACTAGAAAAACCATGGCAACGTAGTTCCAAGTGATCCATTCCCCTCAATTGATTTGTTGTACTTAAGCCTGGAAGCTGAATGGATCTCAACTTCTACCTCCCTCCACTTTGATACATAAAACACACTTCAAGGGTGCCATACAGCAGCAGGTAGTCAGGCCGGACCAGCCACAATTTAGGAAGGGCATACTATTCCCCTAAATGGCAGTAATCCTCCTTGTGAACAACAGATTGCTCTTGGACGTGTGCACAATGCATTTCCAGGGTCTCGATCCCACATCCACACAAGTGTATCTTTGCCATGCTGAAGTATGCCACCAGCAGTTATACTGTGTTGTGCCTTTGAAGCTTGGTGGTTCCGAGGGTTTTCCCTGTGAACCACAGATGACTCCTCAAATTTTAGTCCTGTCTGCCAGGGGGCCTTTGAAATGCATATCTAAATCTTTACTCTGGCTCCCAGAGGCCAAATGTCAAAACCTCCAATCTATCCAGCCACGCCCTCACAAGGCAGAGGTCTGTAGTTCCAATTGCATGCCCAATGTTTATAGCTCTCTCTGGGGAATGCACAGTCTTTGTTTATCTTTATATGTCCATTCAGATTAATTGAATGCAAATGTATCAGATTAAATATTTTGAACATGTAGGAAAGGTTGGTCTCTCTGGGACAATACTTACAATGATGCTTTATTTCTACGAATCCTTAAAACTGCATTTTGATTAACTAGAATAACTTTACAGACACGTTCAGATATTAAGGTAAGCTAGAGGTAGCTGAAAAACACTCACTAAATGGGATGTAATCTATCCACATTTAAATTATTGTCACACATTTGACAGAAGGTCCCTGACTAACTGCACAACGGTACCATCCTTGTAATTTTCCTTTCTGCGTAAATTCCCTAGATGGTTCCCTTTTTGGCTCAATATAAAGGGCCCCTAATCACAAATGACTTTCTACATGCATATACAGTATAAAGGGCTAAATAAAAGCAAATCTATCTTATTGTTATTGTTGTTACTGATATTATTCGCAATTTCCTCACACACCCACTGATAAAGCTCAGCTAAGCACACATCCTAATATTGTAAAGTAACGTTTTTTTTTATGCAAGGAACAAATATTAGTTTTTGTTACAACTACTTATGATGGTAGGAGAATTTGCCTTTGACTGCACATGCTGTGTCCCTGAATCCTGCCTCTAGTACACAACTGTTTGCAGAAACTACAATTACAATAAAATCCAATTTAATTTTCATTATGACGTATACATGTATTCCAATCTGTCAGGCTTTGAAGTACATCTCTGTAAAACATGCCGGAAGCTCTGGCATGATCTTGAAGAAAAAAAAAGTGCTTTAGAAAAAAAGAGACTGCTGCCCTTCAAGGAGTCTTAAACCAAGGCCTCACTAATGACACATATGACTGATGCAGTTGGAAAGCTCTCTAAACCTTTACTTGACACATAAACCAATTATGAGACATTTTGAACAATGTGCACCAATTACATGTTAAAGAAGCATGAGGAATAAATGTTAGAGAACTAAGGGGCCTATTAGGATGCTGGGCGGACCTGAGTCCACTCGCCATCCTCAAGGTCTTAAAACCAGCAGCCAGACATTCGGTGGTCCTGCACCGCAAATTAGGATGAAACTGCCACACTGGCGGTGGCATTCCGCATTTTAACATTGCGGTGGGTGCTGCTTACAGCAGCACCTGCTGTGATATAAAAATTGCATGCCTGGCATTTCCCTGCACCATGTGGCAGGCACCACATAGTGCCTGCCACTTGGTGGAGGGAACTGCAGGGGGGTACCATGGGTACCCCCCAAGTGCACCGAAGGTGGACAGACCGCCGCAATACCCCCGCCACCATAATATGGCGGGGGTATTTCTCGTTACGCCATCGTAATGAGCCCCTCATTTACTGCATTGTAAAATCATGCATAGAATGGTAGAATACATTAAATCTTCTTACTTTGAAAATTATAGTTTAATATTTTATTAGCCAGGTCTAGGATATTATTACAACGTGTATTAGAATGTAAAGTGATGCCCTCATGTGTTATGAAATTCCTACTTATCCACAATAAAATAGCTATGCATGTGAATAATTGTTTACATCTAATGTAATCTAGTTATTTTCACGTCGGATATTGAAGGGTTTCAATCTGAAATTCATCATTTGCATATGTGAAATTGTGCACCGAAAGTGAAAAGCAAAAATAGTGCTGAAAAACAATATTGAGTGTAAACAACGCAAAACCTTCAAATCAGGATTTTCATATATGTTCTAATGTCAAACATTTGAAACAATATTAATATTTCATGATTAGAACATATTTTACATGTTGGTGCTTTGAAAATGTAGTAACGTGTCATTGTTACGACGTTACTAAATTACTGAGTTTTATAACCCAACTAATAATAGGTACTGAGACGTTATAATTAGAGAGAATTATTTGAACATTGATGTTCCCTATAAAAAGCACATTTCTATTACTTTATATTCTGCATTGATCTTGACTTGACTTTAAAATAGGCCTATGTTTTCTCATTGTGCCTTGTCTTACACTTGTGAGACGTTTTTTCAAACTTACAATGTGAAGCAAAACTGTGTCTTACTAGAAGAGTACTCAATCGCTTACAAGGACTGATTGCAGCAAAGTTGATACTTTGGGACCATTTGCGATGCGAAATTGATTTCTTGAACTACCTCATGTGCCTGTTACTAAAGGATCACTGTTTGAAAGTTTAGGCATACTTGTTGGAATGAAAAGGTTTTCGTTATTTTGCCAGTGCATTGTCCTATGTAAGTTAGCATTCGCAGCACCATTTTATGTTTGCCCGCCATTTTGAACCATGCTCGAAACTGCTCCTTGCCTCTTTGAGAAACGGGTTGTGGTAAGTTTAGTTTCTCCAAAGTTGGGCCTTGATTTGCTAATGACTACACTGTTCTTATTAGCCATACCTGTCCCACTAGATAGAGGCCTTCTCCCACTAGTCTTGTGGCAGGCACGGACAGAGTGGCCTTGAGTAGGATATAGTGTGTGCCCGGCCTCAGAATCAAAAACCTATCCTTCTGTACTTCTCTGTTTAGCTGCATCTGCCTGGAAAATTCCATTATGGGAGTGCCGTAATTGGTTCTGAATTGTACATAATGTATCTCCATGTTTGCTGATGCCAGTCCACTCTGCAGCACTCCTAAAATACTGGGCAGGCAGGGCTCCGCTCGAGTGTATCTGAATAAACATATACTGGTTTGTATTCTCTACTGTCTGACCGACTCTGCATTTGCTATTGAAGGCTGAGAGGTGGTCGTGAGTGACCCGGGTGACCCTAAGCGGGGCACTTCCTTCATACTGGATGATCTGACTACTTACGTGATCTGTACAACCTCTTTTTATAATATGTGTCTTTCTTTATGCAGCATGACAATTATCTTATTTGAAATGACCAATGGACTGAGTGGTCTGACATGAGGAGGTGGCCAAGGAGGTATTACCCCAGAACTAGAGGATTATATCATACATTGATTTGATGGAATCAGGGAGACTGTCTTTGATTTATTTTTCCTTCACCTGTCCATTAAGAGCCTTGTTGCAGACTCTGTTTGCTATCTTATCAGACTGACACACGCTATGTGTGCCAATCTTGGACTCTCTGTCGATGGGACACTGCTCATGAGCTGTTGTGGGCAGCCATTGGTGAACTTTAAGAAGCACTTTATCACTTTATGACAAGCCTAAACTAATTAGATTGTCCTGGACTCTTTAGCTCCTAAATGTCTATTAATGATGTATTTGCCTTTAAAATGCCTTTGATAACATTTTCCTTATCTAAACCATTGACTCTGTTTCATTATGACTTGTCTCCTTAAGTTGATTGTGCATTCCAATTGATTCACTAATGACAAGGAGATTCGAACTGGCAGTTATTATTCTTTATTTGTGTAGTCTGGTTTTAAGACAGAGATATTCTATCTGTGGGACGCGACCCCCATGGGGACTTTGGAGTCATGGGAAGAGGGTCGGGCATTCCCAGGCCTCACTTCTGCCTGGACTCTTCAAAAAGAAAACTGTCCCCAGTTTGTTTTTCGTTACCGTCATTCTTGTTGCCATGTAGGAAAAAAGGAAACAACTAGATTTGTAATTAGGATATGGATCATTTTATTTCTTTTTAACCAAGAGATATGGATCATTTTATTTCTTTTTAACCAACAGCACTTGTTAAGTATAATTTTAATCGAGTATAGACATGAGTGTAACTGTATATATATTTAATACCTAAAAATAATTTTAGTGAGGTATTCTACTATAAAAATGAACTGGGAATGTCTATACAATGTAACATGCATTTTTATGTATTTCGCTATGTACGTTTATGATCTTAAATGAAAGATCAAATTAAGTTTTAGAATTGAATTGGTATGTTTTAAATATGAAGAATGATGTTAAGCACCCTCCAGTTCCAAGCAGCTGTAAAAACCAAGCCATTAGCACCCTATGAAATTCAGTATGTTTCTCCTCGGATGCCGTGCACTCAAGTTGCAGCCCATGCATTACAGCCATAATACCCAGTAACACTGGGATTATGCAATTTAGCAACCACAGGGATTTTCACATAACTATAGATTTGCCACATAGTCAATGATCTGCCACATAAGCTGCTGATTTTAACAAAAACAATTGTTTATTGCTCAATAGGTTCACTAGTTACTAAAAAGCAGTGACACATGCTGCTGCCCAGTAGACGGCCTTTGCAAAGCTGGACTGGTCACAGTTTTGTTGCTTTTTGCTATATTTGGGTGTTAAACTTGTATTTATGAGGAGCAACTGCAGATTGACCGTCTCTCTGGAGAAAAACAAGCACACTGTAAAGATCCAGGAACAGCATATACTTCTTAAAAAGCTTTATTTTCAATACAACATCTCCAGCTGACCTCAACGCTCACCAGTTTCTTCAGTTACAATGCCTTAACATTGCCTTCTCATATCTGACCTCATAACATTCCATGCTGCCAGCTCTGCATGTCTCCACACAACTCCACCCTTACAATATCTTGAACAGAAAAATCTGCATATGTAGATCAAAATTCTTAGAACTACATAGCAACAAAATCAGAAATCCAGAAATAGATGCACACACTAATGTCATAACAGAGTGATTGTAGAGAACAAATCACAACTGTAACGCAATGCACACATAATGGTGCACATTTTGCAGAGGATTATCCCATGACTACACACATCACCTATACTTCTCGTAGTGCCATTCTCCAAGACCACCACACTACGCTGACCTTCCTTTACTCTGCATAGAGTAGAGTGCTTGCTTTCTCCCTTGGAAATAATCTCTTCTCTTCACAACCACCCAATCACCAGGTCCAACACTACACCTTCTCAAACCCTTCCTTCTGTTGTAGTATACCACATTCTTCCCTTGCAACTTTAAAACACTTTATTTTACTTCCTCTTGATCCACTACAACCTTCACTACACTTCTCAACCATATAGGACATTCTTTCATACCCGGCAGCCTTCCCTTTAAGGAAACAAACGGCAAAACTCCTGTCACGGAATGAGGAGTTGTCCTATGTGACCACATCAGTCTCCTCAATTTCTTCTTACACGATAAGTGGTTAGCCAATGACAGCTGTACATTCTCCATCACCATCCGGTTTACTCTCTCCACCAATCCATTAGCTTGGGGACGGAAGAGAGCTACCCTCTCATGCACAATCCCTATACCAGAAAGATAAGCAGCCATTTCCCAAGACACAAATTGCACCCCATTATCTGACACAATGGTCTTTGGTATTCCCTCATACTTGAAGGTTTCCTCCATGAACTTGATAACAGTTGATGTATTCACTTCTGGCACCACCTTGATCACATTAGTTCAGAAAGGTGATATCATCCAAATAGGTTTTACCAAAATATATTTTATTTGTGAAAAAGTACCATTGTGAATTTTTGGGTAATTCTTTTTGGAGACTTTTTTGTTTGAACTGTTTAGTAAGGCTCTGATCCCAAACCACAGTCACCCACAATTTTTTGGTTTGCTAAACACTGTTTAATATTGTTTCCCCACCATATAAATTATTTGCCCTGGGAATAGGGAATGTTTATGGTTGTCGAGGATAAGGAGTACCTGGTTCTAGAAGTTTTTGTCAGGAGGGGGTCCTTACTCCTAAAACATTTTGACTGGGGGGTCTCTGCATCAAGAAGTTTGAAGACCTCTGTTTTAACAGTTATATTCATGAATTTAATTACTGGTTTGTAAGTCCACTGTGCAATTCCTTGTCCTCATTGGATAGGCGGATATTAGATTCCCTGTGTACAACCCCTCTTCGGCACAAAGCAAGGTCTATCAGAAGATCAAATGAGTGATGTAGAGACTATGGGCCACAAGTTTAAATCTTTTGTAATGGTTGCAAAACACTGAATCAGAGTTTTCAACCACAAAAACTGTTTTTATATATGTACCAATCCCATTTTAGGATTCATTAATGTTTACCTATCTTCTAAAACGGTGTGGCAACTGGATACCAATTCAATATTTGGGAATGGTCTGCTGTGTTTGTTCCTTTCCAGTCCAAATATCACATCTACATCTAATATATCCATGATTTGCAACTGTAAATCAGGTTGCAATTCACTTAAAAGTCACTGAGTTGGAGTGGTAATGTATTCTCAAAGGGGACCAAAAGCACCTGTCCGTGGAAATTCTAAAGTTTGTTATTTGTAAAGCACTGATTACGGAAGAGGGTCTGTTTAAAAACAAAAGAAACTTTATTTAAAATCAGCTGCAGACATGATGCCCTGCTTGAAGGTCACAGTCCCTGTGATTTTGTCAAATTGGAGTAACTCGCAATTTGTGACCTTTTTTCATGAATGTTAATGTCAATTTGTTTTTGTACTTTAAGTTTAAGACATACAGGGCCAGATGTACGACCATATGCTTTTGTGACTTGCAAATTGTGAAAAAATGCGAGTCGCAAAAGAAAATGTACAATAGTGTCAGAGACATTGTTAGTGATTCCAACGGGGTTTCAAAATGCGAGGCTCATGCATTTTAATGACCCACATGCAATTTGCGACCCCATTGGAAATGGTTGGCCCTCCCAGGGATGGTGGCCTGCTGGGCTCAGCAGACCTCCATGTCTGGGACTGTTTTTCAATAAAGCAGTTGTCTTTTTTTAAACACAGCTCATATTCCTTAAAGGAAAATGGGAGGCTTTTTTTTTTTAAATGAAACGTTTTTTTCATTTTTTAAGGGCAGGTAGTGGTCCCAGGGACCACTGCCTGTGCTTGAAAAATACTTTTGGAGCCAGTCACAAAGGAGAAGGGGTCATCTTGTGACCCCCTTCCCATTTGCGACTCCATTAAAACCCTCTTGAAGAGGGCGGTAATATGCGAGTGTTTTGCTATAGCAATGCAGTCGCAAAACATTCTTACATAGGGTAGAGACTCGGTATTAGGAAGGGACGTCCTTGGCACAGCCCTTCCTAATAGCGACTCGCAATTCCTAATTACTGAGTAGCAAATAAAGTATGACTTGTTCATTAGGAATTGTACATGGCCCTGTAACATTTTGTATGTGGAAACGGGTCGCAAACCCATTTGCTCATGCAATTTAGGGTCATACATCTGGCCCATAGAGACCAATTGCCAAAATATTTTGTACAGGTAATTATTGCATAGGAGTTTTTGAGTATACAAGTAATTGAGCAGCACTCATAGAAAGACGAGAATGCATCTAAGGATTGGTTATCCCTTCCCGCACAAAAACAATCCTGTTTGTAATTCAGGCAGCCTGCCGCTATGGTGCAAGAATGCCTTTGTTTGACACTAGGCTCCACACAGTGCACCAACACAAGGAGAGAACAGAAATGCTCCACATCTTTGTATGTATGGAACATTTCTGCTCGCTTCGTTTCACACAAAATAGCACAGCACAGTAACTTTGCTTGCTGCCCTGTGTTGTGTGATAATTTAGTAAATGTGCCCCCTAAAAACTACACAAATCTGAGAAGGAAAGTTCTGAGGCTTAACTTTCTATACCACACCACAACTTCTACTGATCTTACTTTTTTATCCAAATGGTCACCTAAAAAAAGTTTTTAAAAACGTGTGAGATTCTGGCAGTACACTTGTGTGAGCATAAAGTGGCTCTTTGAAAGACATTTTATGTGCAACCCAATCTCCCACTGATATCTTGCAAGACTTTTTTCTCAGTGGCGCATGCTTTGGTAATAACGTTTTGTGAAATCACGTGATGCAACATCGTGAGAAATCGCTTTGAATTTTGCTTAATGGAATATTACGGAACTTAGCTCAGGTATCTAATTCTAGCAAATCTAATGAAATGTTATTGAAAAGAGTTCCTATTTGATGTACATCTATGACTTTTATAGCACTAACACAAGTTTCGTAGCAGAAGCACAATGTAAATGATTAAATAAATGACTAGCTTGTATAAGAAAGTCAATAGAGGGGCACAGAGACATCAGGAAAATTTGGTAAACTTTGCTTTCGTGAAACTTGGAGAAAATGTCCATCCAAACCAAAGTGAAGATTTTCCATTAACAATCTTCACAACTGGGTGGCTGTTCTCCAGTCCTATAATGCACCAACTATGGAGGACAGACATCTTGTAACTTGAATGCAGCTTATAGATAAAGGAGTGCCAGTTGCATTGCTTAATTTGAGCCTGTGGTTTCTGGTGCTCGGCACTGGCACTTAATTGTCAATAGCAGCACTTATGGTATGCTGCCACATGGTGGCACTGCTTGCCTAATTTAGAGATGAGCACAACAACAGTTCTTTATTATTTCAACATCCATAAAAAATTACAAATACCTGCCACCTAAGCCATTCTTATAGTTTTGGGGTCCTGGGATAGTTCGAAAATGTCACACTTGTAGCAGTGTGAATGTAATTTTTTTGTGTTAGTACTGTCATTGGCTGTGTTAGCAGGAGTAATAGGTGGTGCAAGCTATGGTGATCCATTGATGAGGGCCCTGACACTTATTATTTTACAAATTAAGCACTGCCTACAGATGACCAGGCATTATAAGTGACTGGCCAGTGGTTGGAGCTTGAGCTGGAGCTCCATTGTGATGCAAAGACAAAGGAAGTGATTTGTTGCCCTCATGGACAATGTAAGGGTATCTTGGCAGGACTACGCTACGCAAGGCTGAAGCATGGTCATTTCTGGATCATGAAATGTGATGGAGGAAGGGCTGTAGTCCAACTGCAGCCTGTCTTTTTATCTTAAATATTTGCAACATTGTCACACTGTAAGTTTCTCAACATCTGTAGGAATTAGGACTCATGGTGAACGCCCTAAGGAATCAGGAGGCATCAGGTGGTATCTCTCTATTGAAGAAGGCACTTCTGAAAATGTACATACCAAATCAGAAGCATTAAGAATTTGCTGTGGCCACAAGCAAGAAGGGGTATAGTGGTCAACCTCCTAATTAGATCTGTCGGGAAGAGGGCCAGGAAGACTAGAGGTACTTGACTATACCAGCCTGCAAGACAACTGCGTTTTCCTAAAAACTCTGTTTGGGGTGGAGCAGAGTGCTTTTAACTAGCTTTCATTCTTGGTGCAAGTATGGCCCCTTGGTTACTGCTTTTGGGAATGAAAGTAGTTTAATATTGCTTTGACAACTCTATTTTCCTCAAGGTTGTTTTTAGAGATTATGTTTAAAACATATTTCCTATGCTACCGTTAAACCTTTTGTCATTTTGAGTTTATTTTGCTTATCATGTCTCCATCTTTTACCTAGAATGGTTTGGTAACTTTATTAATTCAGTTCTTGACTTTGATGTTAGTTTTGTGCTGCTTTGATGCTTGTATTTCTTTTGACCAGTGACAAATCCAGGTTTTCTCATTGAGACTGTATTTTTCTAAGAAGGTGCTTGATTAATAACTTTTTGGGAGTGCTTTCATTGCTTTCCCCTTTAATGACTCTATGGTCTTACTTTAAGCGTTCCTCAGTATTTCAATATTTTCAGTAGTCCTCATTGATAAACACTTGCAAATTTTCTTTCTAGTTCAGCCCATGTCCTATTGAGCCCGCAAATGTCTCAAATGTCTTTGGTTGGAGCCCTCTCTATCCTCAGCACTCTTGTATCATAGACTCATCAGTTAATATCAAAGTTCATACATGCACAGCATTCAGAGCACAATCCCACACCAAAAACCTTAATTTACAGAAAAAACACACATATGCAACACAACAAGATGCAGCACTGATTCACTTTCTCTGCTCTTACATAGGACATTGAATTGTTAGTTGGGGAGGATGGTAGCGTGCCAGAAGTAATATGGTCACTATTTTGTAAAGTCTAGCTAAAGGCTTCAGTAAATTAAACCTGTGCACAACCCCTTGTATCAATGGAACAGAGCTGACATACTTAACTTAAGCAAATGCATAAAGCATTTAGAAGTACCAACATAATTCAAAAGGTCAAAAACACAACACAATAAAAATCCCACTCCAATTTATAAACATAGGGAATAATTTAATGAACAAAATCATTCTAAAATCACTAATATCTAATAAGAGGATCCAAAGATATATATTTATAACATTTGTAATTAAAATAGTACCAAAAAGTACTAAATGCTGAGGTGGGTCAGCTGGTCACGATGGACCTGGGCCTAGTTGCAGTTTCAAGCAGGCCGTGGTGGAGCACATGTCAGATACATCAACCAGGTTTGATCCAATCAGAGGTTTTTCCTTTGGACTTAGATTCACAAATGTAAGCCAAAATCCTTCAGTTGAGTCAAGGCAGCAGGCTGTATCCAAGGAGGGCTCCACAGCGTTGGATATGTATTGGATAAGGTCCCGATGAAGCTGTATTATTTGCAAGGAAAAGCTCTGATTGGTGAAATTGGAATTTCACACCCAGGAAAATCCTCTTACCTGCTGGATACTTTTGATGCCTTCTCCTCCTCAATATTTCTAAGTTTGGACTTAATCTCTTTTTCAGAGCTCAGAGTACTCCAGCGGGGCAAGGCTGTGGACTGTATCTGAAGAGAGTCTTGCCAAGCTGCTGCTGAATTGGATTTGCATCTGCTGAGAAGCTCCAAGTGGAAGAAATATGCTCCTTCAGCTCATCTGCAACATGTTTTGGGATCAGCTTGACAGGTTTTTTCTGGTCTCAATGTGCAAAATGTTTCTACGTTTGAGGTTTTCAGGGATATTAGGAGAAGTCCAGTGAAACAAAGCTAAGGATCCCAGGACATTAGTAACAGTACTTGGGGGTCAAGACACACTCCAGCAGAGACCATCAGCAAGGTCAAAGGCAGGTCCAGTTAGAACTTGTCACCTGGGCTTTTCAAGATAACGGAGCCCTGCAGCTTATTGAGGCCCTGCAGCTTACACAGGAGGTCAGCCAGCTGACCTTTGGATGCCAATTTTTTCTTTGTACTGGGTACAAGTGCGAGCAGGTCTGGCAATTCAGGTCTCCTCACAGGTCTCAAACAGTTCCATAAGTCCAGTACTGTTTTGCCACAATAATGCCATTCTGTGGTTTATAAATCATTTGTTGATGGCACCATACCCATTTTAGGAATTGTGGTGTGTTCTAAGGGGATTTTACCTAGTGAAAAAGCCTTCTGCTGGGATATCATGAATCATGTTTGAGAGAAAACTATTTTCTCATGCTTTTCCCACAGAGGTTTGGAAGGTGACCTATAAGCTAAACTGAGAGCATATTTTGTATAAATTCACATTATCCTTCTCAGGCATATGAGAATGTAGTCTGACATTCTCAGTAAAACATGTACATCCAACAAGGGCAGAGACTGTCAGTTGATTCCTTTGTGTTCTACTGCAGCTTCCCAGAGTGTTCTAAAGAACAACTAGACCGCAACAGTCCTACTTATGACAATTGTATTTCACACCTGAAGGCAGCTTGATTGGAATAAAGTGGTAACTCTTAAAACATTTAATTTGCAAAGGAACAAAATGAGGTGGTTCATTTTGCCATGGAAAATACGATTAGTGCTGAAGAAAGAGAAATTAGGGCAAATTTTGAGAGACTTCTCAAATCCTCTTCTATTTCATTAAGAAATTCTGACATGCAGACTGAAACATGCACTTTTAATACCAGCAGCAGACTACCTTGGTGAGCGGTAGCTTTACTACAGTGATCTAATGAGCAACTAGAGTGCTAACATTCAGAATTAATGACACATGTGTGACATATCTGAATACGTGTGACATATCTGAATACCTTCTTGATGGAATCAAAGTAAAAAACTGAAAGCATTTCCTACTGAGGAGACTGCAGTAAATGAGGAAATCAGGAAACTTCATAACAAATAAATCTCCCAAGATGGCCACCAGAGACAAAAGAGCCAAAATGTAGCACAAATATCACCCACATGTAGCCCACATGTAGCCCAATGACACAAGTGTGCAAAACACTTTTTATTTTTTGTGTTTTTGCTGTTTTCTATAGTACAGACTTGCCAGGTATTGGAGTGCTTTACATGAGCATTGGTTACATCACACAAGAGCAAATTCATTTCGGTTTTAGACATGGGGAGATTAAGTGATTTGACCAGAATCACAGAATGTCGACCTGAAGCACAAACTCCAACCTGGTTCCCCAGTTCCAAAGTCTGCAGTTCTGGAAGTAACACCACATCCTCTCCCCTAAGTGCAACATTTAATCAAGTGGTCAACTGGATAAAAAAAATAAAGATAACAAATAATGTAAAAGTGCTTTGTCGCTATTTGAAAACTCAGAAAATATGTCCTCATTTTAGTTTTTTAAAGCACTAACCATAATTTTGATGCAAATAAGACCCTCTCAGATATGTAATTTCTAAAGGAACTGCTCTAGGTATTACAGTTTTGATTACATCAAGATGACGTCAGGCGTTCCACACTTTTGTAATAAATATAGAATGTTAGCAATCTAGTTGTTCATTAGGATACTGTTGAGAGGCAGAGGCCAGGGGCAGGGACTCTGAAAATTAAAGGCAGGTAGGAGGGTACAGAGGCAACAATTTGACCACACTGGGCAGGCAGGAAGGGCAGTGGCAGCACAACAGACTATGGAAGGCAGTGGAAAGGGGGGCAGGGGCAACAAATCAACAATACAGGCCTGGCAAGAGAGGCTGTGTCAATATATTAGACCATTGTGGGCAGAAGGAAGAGTCAGTGGTAGTACAACCATACATGCCAACAGACCCGATTCAGCCAGGGAACGTCCAATGTTTTTAAGCCCAAATGGGCTTTACTTGATTTGTCTCCTGTGTACAATCTCCTCTTTTTCAATGTAAGTCAAAGGGGAAAATCAATACCCCAGTTTTTTTTCAAAATCTCCCTCTTACCAAGTTCAAAATGTTAGCAAGTATGGTACATTGGATCATGGAAGGCAGGAGGAATTGGGGTAGGGACATGGACTTGGATAGCAGAGGACAGGAGGGACATGGAGAGGTGCCCCAAACTGACCCTACAGGGCAGGCATCAGGGTTTGCAGCAGCACAATACACCACATGCATGCAGGACAGGAGTGCAGCACAAAAATCCATAGAAAGCAATAGGGAGTGGACAAGAACATGCACATGGACAAGAGAGAACGGAGGGGAGAGAGGCTATGGTAGCTAGTTGACCATAATGGACATACAGGAGTGAAAGCTGCAGCATAACCGACCATAAAGGGCAGAAGGGACGGATCAGGGGCATTACAATGGAACAGACAAGCCAGGAGGGAGGGAATAGGGGTCTGCACATGGAAACAGAGGTCTGGGGGCAAGGGGGCAGGGCAGAAGCAGCAAGATAACCATGGAGGTCAGGCAGGATGGGCACTAGAAGCAAGACACACCATAGTGAGCAACAGTGAGACTATAATGGCATACACACAGACCATGGAGGGAAGGTGGGAGGGGGTCAGGGGCAGCTAGCTGACTACACAGGGAAGGTTGGAGGGGCTGTGGCAGCACAGAAGACCATACATGGCAAGTAGGAGGGTTAGTGGCAGCACAATGTCAGTCAAGTCATAAAATTTGTATAGCGCACTACATACCCAGAGGGTTTCAAGGCGCTTAGGAAGGGGAGGGGGATTATTTGTCAAATATCCACGTTTTAAGCTGCTTTCTGAACGCTAGGTGGTTCTGGGTGAGGCGAAGGTAGGCGGGGAGTGAGTTCCATGTTTTAGCAGCCAGGTATGAAAAGGATCTGCCTCCCATGGTGGTCTTGTTGATGCGAGGTACAGTGGCGAAGGCTTGGCTGGAAGAGCGAAGTTGGCGGGAGGGGGTGTAGAAGGACAGTCGAGAGTTGAGGCAATCTGGTCCGATGTCGTAGAGTGATTTGTGTGCGTGGGTAAGCAGTCGGAAAGTGATCCTCTTATTGACGGGAAGCCAGTGGAGGTCTTTAAGGTGACCAGAGATGTGTTCGTTGCGTGGGATGTCTAATATCAACCTGGCTGAGGCATTTTGGATTCGTTGTAGTTTCTTCTGGAGTTTAGCGGTGGTACCTGCGTAGAGGGTGTTTCCGTAGTCCAGTCGGCTCGTGACTAGAGCGTGGGTGACTGTTTTCCTTGTTTCGGAGGGGATCCAGCGAAATGTTTTTCTGAGCATGCGAAGAATGTTAAAGCAGGAAGAGGATACGGCGCTGACTTGTCTGTTCATTGAGAGTGAAGAATCCAGGATGACGCCAAGGTTCCGTGCGTGGTCTGTCGGGATGGGTGCTTTTCCGAGGGCTTCCGGCCACCAGGAGTCGTCCCAAGCAGAGGGGGATGTACCTAAGATGAGGACTTCTGTTTTGTCTGAGTTCAGTTTCAGACGGCTTTGTTTCATCCATTCGGCGACTTCTTTCATTCCTTCGTGTAAGTTAGTTTTGGCGGTGCTGGGGTCCTTGGTGAGAGAAAGGATCAGTTGAGTGTCATCCGCGTAAGAGATGATGTTGAGGTTGTGTTGGCGGGCGATGGCCGCGAGGGGGCTCATGTATACGTTGAAGAGGGTGGGACTGAGTGAGGATCCTTGAGGTATGCCGCAGATGACTTCAGAGGCCTCGGATTTGAATGGTGGGAGGCGGACTCTTTGGGTTCTTCCGGTGAGGAACGAGGTGATCCAATCAAGTGCTTTTCCTTGGATTCCGATGTTATTGAGGCGTTGTAAAAGGGTGCTGTGGCAGACTGTGTCGAATGCTGCAGAGAGGTCAAGGAGGATGAGGGCGACTGTGTCTCCATTGTCCAGTAGAGTTCGAATGTCGTCTGTTGCTGCGATGAGGGCGGTCTCAGTGCTGTGTTTGGCTCGGAAGCCAGATTGTGAGGGGTCGAGGGATTTGTTGGTTTCGAGGAAGGCGGCGAGCTGGTTGTTGACGGCTTTCTCGATGACTTTGGCCGGGAATGGAAGAAGCGAGATGGGGCGGTAGTTTTTGAGTTCGGTGGGGTCTGCTGTTGGTTTTTTCAGAAGGGCGGTGAGTTCAGCGTGTTTCCAGTCTTCAGGGAAGGTGGCGGAGTTGAGGGAGCCGTTGATGACGTCTCGGAGGTGCGGTGCTATGACGGAGTCAGCTTTGTTGAAGATGTGGTGAGGGCATGGGTCTGTGGGGGATCCAGAGTGGATGGAATTCATCAGGCGGATGGTGTCCTCAGTGGAGACTGGGTTCCAGGCGTTAAGGGTGTTTATGGGGGGAGGATGGTCAGCAGATGGTAGGGTGGGATGGCTTCCGGGTTGGTTGTCAAAGCTGTTGTGGATGTCAGCAATCTTGTTGTGGAAAAAAGAAGCTAGGGAGTCGCAGAGGGTTTGAGAGGGGGTGATGTCGTTGGAGTTGGCCGATGGGTTGGAGAATTCCTTGACGATGTTGAAAAGTTCCTTGCTGTTGTGGGCGTTGTTGTCAAGTCGATCCTTGAATGCTGTTTTCTTGGCTTTTCGGATCAGCTGGTGGTGAGTGCGGGTGGCGCTTTTGAAGGCGTCCTTGTTGCTGGTGGATGGGTCTTTTTTCCAGGCCTTTTCAAGGGAGCGGCATAGTTTCTTGGACTTCTTGAGATCATCGTTGAACCATGAGGCCTTCTTGTTGCCAAGTTTGTGTTGACGTTTTTTCAGTGGTGCTAAGGAGTCGGCGGTGTTAGATAACCAAAGGGTGAGGTTGGAGGCGGCTTCGTTGGCGTTAGAAGAGAGGGCTGGGGAGGTTCGAAGGAGTGATGCGGAGATCTGATCCGTGGTGATTTTGTTCCAGTTTCTCTGTAGGGTTGGTTGGAGGTGGATGATGGGTTTCGGCTTGTTGTAGGTGAAGTGAACGCAGCTGTGGTCAGTCCAGAGGAGATCCGTAGTGTGGCTGAAGGAGACATGGTTGCTGGAGGTGAAGATGGGGTCGAGTGTGTGACCTGCGATGTGGGTGGGGGTAGTGACAAGTTGTTTAAGTCCGAGGTTGGCGAGGTTGTCTAAGAGGGTGGCGGAGTTGCGGTCGTTGATCTTTTCGAGGTGAAAGTTGAGGTCTCCCAGAAGGATGTAGTCTTTGGAGGGGAGCGCGTGTGGGGTGATGAAGTCCGTGATGTCTTCACTGAATTTTGCGCGGGGTCCTGGTGGTCTGTAGAGGAGGGTGCCTCTGAGAGTTGTCTTGGGGTCGATGTGGATCTGGAAGTGAAGGTGTTCTGAGTTAGCGAGGTTGGCGTCAGAGCTGGTAGAGATGCGGATGGATTTCTTATGGACGATAGCGATTCCTCCTCCTGTATGGTTGGTGCGGTCCTTGCGTGTGATCTTATAGTCATCAGGGATAGCGATGGTGATGTCTGGGGCGGAGGAAGCGTTCATCCATGTTTCCGTTAGGAAGGCGACGTCTGGAGCGATGGTGTCTAGTAGATTCCATAGGTCAATGGCGTGTCTGTGGATCGAGCGGGTGTTGAGCAGGATGCATTGTAGGTGGTTGGGGTCAGGAATCTGTGGTGTGGTCGTAGCGGAGATGATGTCGGTGCCGCTGAATTTGCAGGAGTAGCAGGAGAATGGTCCATGGGTGTGTCCAGGAGCGGCTTGGATGCAGTTGAGGGAGCGGCCGGGGTTGAGGGCTAAAAGGGTGGCGGCATCGTAGGTAACGCGGGGGAGCAGGGCAGCGCGAGGGCCGGGGGGTCTGGCGCTGGGCGCGGTCCAGGCGCGGACGGGCGTAGACGGGCTTACCTTTGGCGCACCTTCGGCGCGGATTGGGCGCGAACGCTGCGTGTGGACGCTGCGCGCGGGAACTACTGTCATATATGGTGGTGAGGGGGGAGGGGCGAGGGCGGGTCAGCTGGGAAGGCGGGAGCGGGGTGGAGACTAGGGCAGGGCGACCAACAACAACAACAACAAAATGGCCGGTGGCCTTGTAGGGTCGATCAGCTGCACTTTACCTTCACAAATCGATTGTGACCACAGTAACACGCAGCGCAGAGCGGCAGTAGGAAATGTGATGCCAGGCAGGCAGCAGCGGCCAGGGCAAGCAGCGGAGCGGCGCAAATTAATAAAGAGAATGAAAATCGGTAATTGTAAATCGGCAAAGGTATGCGGAATTAGCGCGATGCAAATAAATCAGGCAGCAATGTAGTGGCAGCCAAAGCGAGCAGCGGAGCTGCGTAACGATACCCAGCAGGGAAGCAAGGTGAGTCAGGGGCAAGAAGGAGGGTGCAGGGCATGCACAAAGGACCATGGAGGATAGAAGGGAGGGGCAGGACCTGGGCACAGACAAGAGAGTTCAGGGGAAGGGGCCTCACAACAGACCACGCGGGGCAGGCAGGAGGAGCAGTTGCAGCACAACAGACCATGGAGGGCAAAAGGGTGTGGCAGTAAAATGGACCGTGGGGGACAGGAGGAAGGGGATAGGGGGATGGAATGTGGACAGGCAGGGTGGAGGTGGCAGAGACGGTTTACAGTCATCTGACAATGCTAGACAGGTGGGAGATGAGTGGCAGATCAACAGAACGCTCAGAGAAGATAGGAGTGGCAGGTCCATGGAACATGGTGGGCAAAAAGGATGGAGCAAGGGGCATGCACACATACATCGGAGGGCGGGGGAAGGAGATTAGGGGCTGCAAGCTGAGCACAGAGGCTAAGCAGGAGGTCAATGATGGGGCATAGAATTGGGCAATGGAGGGCAGGAGGAGTGGACTGGTACATCATGCTGAATGGAGGGCAGTGGCAGCACAACAGACCATGCATGGATGGAGGGAGGAGGCTAGTCCATGGATTCAGACAACAGAGGATAGGGAGGAGGTGGATGGGTCAGAAAGCTAACTGTTCAGAGAAGGCGGGAAGGCCAGTGGCAGAAAAACGGCCACACAGGGCTGTAATAAGGGAGCAGGGACATGGACTTGGACAATGGATGGCTAGGAGGAGGGAAGGCAGGAGCAGCAAGCTTGGGTAGGCGCAGCACAATGCCAGGCCCTGCTTCCAACCCCCGCCATCCATTGTGATATGCATCTTACTTAACGTAAAAAAAAAACTAGAAATTGCGGAAAAAAACAAAGATTACAAGGATGGTATAGTTAGACTCAGATTTCACTCATACACAACCAGTGAAATTCAGCAGTTATAGTTAACTGAGCTAACTATAACTTACGCCCCTGCAATGTACTGCTAATGACCTCAGACATTACATTATTCATGATATGGGTCAGTTACATCACTCATGACATCACTCATCGCTAGAACTTTATTTAGAGATAGTGTGTTTATATTAACACCCCTTTTTTTCTTTTCTTTCTTGTAAGAACGATTATAATTCGCAATGTGCCCAGATTAATATGACTGTTAGCCTTTCACTTTAAAGCAATGTGTAGTCCATTGTTTATGTTGATGTTTGCAATCCTAAGTATGTTTAATATGAATAAGTCACGTTGACGAACATACAGGTATGGCGGTCACGGGGCAAGATATGCTGAAATGACATTGTGTGCATATTAACACTTGTTTTCTTTTATTTATTGAATCAATTCCTGAATTTTCACATCGTGAAGAGGCCAATATGTCCTCCAGCTTTTTGAATTAAATTAATATGTAGTCCTTTGTTAATGTTGGCAACTTTAGGCATTTGTACATTTAAATAAAGATGCTA
Organism: Lissotriton vulgaris; assembly: GCF_964263255.1. Lineage (NCBI taxonomy): Eukaryota > Metazoa > Chordata > Amphibia > Caudata > Salamandridae > Lissotriton > Lissotriton vulgaris. The sequence continues at coordinate 1,523,931,740 of NC_141687.1, read as the reverse complement.
CAATGACGTCTTGTATCGTTATCAAAGTTCGGACGAGACGAAACGCAAGGATCACGTCCTTTGCAGATTAAATATTCCAAACTACAACCTGAGTGCTGATTCCTTCCTTGTAAGAGTGAGAGGAGATTAAATACATATATATAAAATTCACTGAAAAAAACCACAAGTTTCAGGGACATTGTAGTTAGAAATTAGCATTTAAAAAACCTCAGAAATTCACTGAAAAAACCACAGGTTTCATGGACGTCATAGTTAGTTGGACATTTCACTCATACAAAACAAGAGAAATTCGGCTGTTATAGTTAGTTGTGCTAACTATAACTCTCGCCCCTGCAATGCACTGCTGATGACGTCACATATTACATCACTCATGACATGGTCAGTGACATCACTGATGACATCTCAAATGACATCACTGATGACATCATCCACGTGAGCATCTGATGCACCTCCTCACACCCTAAAATACAGACTACCGGTCTTAAAACCATAGACACACAAATACTAGTACGGCTACAATTTTCTGTGCACAATGCATGCAGACCTCTAACCAGCTACATACTATTGATACGCTCTTCTAAATACCCAGTTAGTACCTATGCAGTCTAGGAATCCTTCTGTCTGTCCCATGCACTTCTCCATTCACCCATCCAGCAGTATCTACGTTTCCTATCACTCCACCATTACCTAAGCACTTATAAATTTAGCATGCACTTTCTTTGCAACACTGAAATTACTCCAGTTATTAGTTGTATACTTAAGGAATGGCGTAGTCACTAACACAAGTGCAGGTACAATACTTTGTACACTATGCATGCACGCCTCTAACCAGCTACAAAGTATTGATACGCTCTTCTAAATACCCAGTTAGTACCTATGTAGTGTAGGAATCCTTCTGTCTGTCCCATGCCTTTCTCCAATCACCCATCCAGCACTTTCTACTTATCCTATTACTCCACCAATACCTAAGCACTTATAAATTCACTATACACTCTGTTTATAATACTGTAATTATTCTAGTTACTAGTCATGAACTTATGGAATGGCCTAGCTACTAACACATGTACAGCTATAATATTCTGTGCACTATCCAAGCAGACCTCTAACTAGCTACATACTATTGATACACTCTTCTAAATACCCAGTTAGTACTCATGCAGTGTAGGAATCGTCCAGTCTGTCCCAAGCACTTCTTTAGTCACGTATCTACCACTATCTACGTATCATATCACTCCACCAATAAGTAAGCACTTATAAATTAAGTGTACACTCTGTGTGCAGCACTGTCATCATTCCAGTTACTAGTGGTATTCTAATAAAATGACCTAGGCACCAACACAAGTACACATAAAATATTTTGTGTATAATCCCTACAAATCTCTAAGCAGATACATACTATTGGTCTACTCCATTAAATACTGAAGGAGTACCCATGCAGCGTAGGATACCTCCTGGCAGTCTCATGCAATTCTTCAATCACCCATCCAGCACTATGTTCTTATTGTATCAGTCTGCCAATACCTAAGCGCTTATGGGGCAAATTTACAAGCACCCTGTGCCCCCAGTACACCACTTTTGTAACGTAGTGATGGCGCAAAGCACTCCTTCATATTTACAAGGAGAGGAAAAGCCACCCTGCATGGTTTTTCTTCTCCTTGTAAATACCATCCCTTCATACACAGAACTTTGCATTGAAGGGGCATTCCATAGGTGTTGCTGTGGGTGTTCCCACGCAACACCTATAGAACAAGACACATCTCCAGATTTATAAGAAATCGTAAATCTGGAAATGTGTGTGAATGCTGCGCCATCCTAGAGTTGGTGTAGCAAGGCCCAACGAGTAGAATTGTTTTCATTTCTCCTCATTTTTTCCTCTTTCAATGCATGCTGTATTCCACAGCATTCATTGAAAGAGGAATATATATATATATATATATATGGATATATATATATATATATATATATATATATATATATATATATATATATATATATTTTTTTTTTTTTGCGAATGACTCTCTGCGGTATGGGGCGCTGAAGAAGACTTAAGGTCGAAATGCATTCGCCAGTACTGCAATTTGCTTCCAAATAAACGTGGTTCATACCTGGAAACCCCCTCTGGCCTCTGTTTCCTATACTTGTGGAGGGAAGTTTTCTGCATATTTTCTGCGCCTACCAGCGACGCAGTACAGATGGCCCTGCCGCATAAAGTGACTCGGACTCAAGCTGGTGACTGTTCGCTGCTCGCAGCGGATCTATGGACTCAGGGTACTGAGAAGTCCGATGTCCGCCATTTCATCTCGGGAGGCTCCGGTGGCGTGAGGTATTTATACCTCCACCAGGACGCTGTGCCGCAGTATGGCTGTCCCTGCTGGATATGCTCACCTGATTTGAAGGGCAGCGGTGGTCCGAGGGGACCCAAGGAGAGCCGTGCAGAGTTTGGAAGTGCTCGGAGGTTCCCGCGCCACCCATCCACGAAGTCCAGGCACTGTGTCTATACCACCAGCCAGGATGCATCGCATATTGCATGCTGGTAGTTGGAGTTACGGTATTCACCGCGACAGGCAACAGGTGTGAAGAATCAGTAAGGGGAAGGTGCCATGCAGGACTACTTTTACTGAGTTGCTAAGAAGGGACTATTTTTAGTGAATGACTCTCTGTGGTATGGGGCGCTGAAGAAGACTTAAGGTCAAAATGCATTCGCCAGTACTGCAATTTGCTTCCAAATAAACGTGGTTCATACCTGGAAACCCCCTCTGGCCTCTGTTTCCTCTACTTGTGGAGGGAAGTTTTCTGTATATATATATGTATATATATATATATATATATATATATATATATATATATATATATATATATATATATATATATATATATATATATATATATATATATATATATATATATATATATATATATTATTACCTACTGGCAGTCGCCAGTAGGTAGTTATAGTTAGGACCTACTATGCATAGGAAATCTGCAACATTCTATTCCCAATATCTTTGGCACCGATTGATGAATCTTTGCGAAATTTTCCAAACTTTTGGCCAGCTCTGGTCCGCTCCTATCCTGAAAGTTTCGGGGTGATTTATCAAGTGGGGGCCGAGAAAAGAGGGGGTCCCAAAACGTGTTTTCCCCATGCAATTTCCCATAGGGCCTTTAGCCACAGATACAGCCCGAACGGCTGAACGGAATTACACCAAATTTGGCAAAGAGGTAGCCCTCTGTTCAGACTTGTGCCTTTTGCTTATATGGTGTCAATCTGTTCAATAGTTCCTGAGAAAATTACACTTAAAGACATTTATATATCTATGGGCGCGGTGGATCCGTGGAGTGTGTGAGAATTGTAATGGTACCATAAGCGCACCCTTCCGATCACGCGCTGAATGCTAATTGGCTGTCAAGTGGTTGTCAACATTCAAAATCAGGAACTGTTGGCAGCCATTTTGTGCCTCGGTAGAAGCGAGGCTGAGGAAGTCAGTGAAATATGTGTGCAAAATGGAGAAAGGGGGCAGGGTAGAAATAATGTTACACTCTAGATCTGTTTAGGGGGTCCCAGAAGGACCCCCAGGGCCCCTCATTTTTTTTTAAACCCGGAAGGTGCGTGTAGGGTACACGGACTCTGCTATAAAATAAACAAAATAAAACAGAGCTTTTTTTATATTTAGTCCCGGGGGGGTAAAAACCTGGGGCAAAACTATTAAATTTTATAGGGGGACCTTATAATTAGCCCTGGGAGGTTAATACTGGGGGCAAAATTATTACATTTTATGGGGGGCCCAGAGGGGCCTCCCAGCCCCGGGGATCATCAACCCCCGGGGCTTAAAAAAAATGGTTGGGGGAGTGGTCCAGGGTCCCCAAAGCTGCGGGGACCACCATCCTCCGAAGCTTCATGTATTGTGGGAGGGGGAATGCGTGGCTCCCCTCCTGGAGCACTCGAGGGCCCGCTACCCCACGGGGCTACAAAAAAAATGGTTGGGAGGCTGCAAGGTCTCCAAAGCCTCGGGGACCACCACTCCCCGGGGCTCTATGTATTGTGGGAGGGCCGGTTCCTGCAGTGTCCCGGGGTTTCCATCCCGCCCTCCCATAGCAAGGAAATGTGTTCTCTCTTTCAAAATGTAAATGAGATTGCTTTTGTACATGGGGAGCTGCATGTTAGTAGTTCCCTATGTGGAAAAGCAATGCCGGCTCTAAAAAGCGTAGAAGTTGTGCACCAAAGGTGGTGAAGTAATGCACCCTACAAATTATGAGTCGTGCATCCAGCGCGTGTACACCGGGGGGCGACACTGAGCGCTGCACTGGGTGCCCAACTTTTAATTTTACCATAAAAAAATAGCCCCTATTAGTAATTTCTAATATCCCCGGGGACCCTATCCCCCGGGTCTTATAAAAAATGTTGGGGACCGCGAGGGGAGCCGCAATGTCCCCATGGTCCCGCCGGCTCCTCGCGTCTTTCGGGAGCTGGTATTGCTTTTCCATATGGGAGATGCTAAGTTGCTCATGGAAAAGCAATCTGGTTTGGATTTTGAAAGTGAGAATAGATTTCACTGTTGTGTCTTTCAAAATCCAAAGTAAGTTTGCTATGGGAAGGCGTGACCCGCGAAACTCCCGCCCTCTCATAGCAAACAACAGTGTCCTGGGGGTAGGCACCCCGGGAGAGTGCAAGAGCCGGCCCAGGGACGTGGTGGTCCCCAGGGCCCTCGAGGGCTCCAGGTTGAGGGCCTCGCAGTCTGCTTTCCACAATACACAAAATCCCGGGGGTGGTAGTTGGCGGGGCTTGAGGGGGCGGTTGAGGTCCCTACACTTCTAATTTTGCAGGGGGTGGGCTTGGAGCTCCCCACAACTATTTGTTTTATGGCCCCGAGGGGTGGCTCTCAGTCTTGTATAGTAAACAGCAATGTTGAGAAAATCTTCCGGTAAGATAACAAAGGATTTTGAAGTCCATTTTCTGTGTTTTTTTTGTACTTTGCAGGTGTTAAAGCAATGACAATTTTAACTCTGTCTTTGTAAATATGCCACTAAGTTTTGTAATGTCGACAATCTTGTCTTCCATTTTAATAGGGATGAAGAATTTATTGAAGTTCATTGTGAATCGTGAAACAACACTGTCTAATTGTGATCGATAAAGAAGTGAATGAGTTGTTTTGCTCGTAATGTGGATAGAGGCAGGTTTAAAAGTTCATTGAGTTACTATTGCATTACTTTTGAGATAGGAAAAGTTACGCAAAAGTGGTGCAAGGGTGTTGTAAATCTGGTTTGGGTTTTGAAAGAGAGAGCAGGGTGCATCTGTAGGGTAAGTGCAGGTTAGTGTAGGGGTAACAATTACTATTCTAAGTCCAGGGGGATGCATCTGTAGGGTAAGTGCATGTTAGTGTAGGGGTAACAATTACTATTCTAACTCCAGGAGGGTGCATCTGTAGGGTATGTATTGGATACTGTATGAGTAACAATTACTATGGCAAATCCAGGGGGTTGCATCTGTGGGGTATTTGTTGGATAGTGTATGAGTAACAATTACTATGAAAAAGAAAGGAGTTAAAGGAGAAGGAGACATGCACCTTCACGGTGAACCTGGAAGAAGAGAAAGTGACGAGAGATGATTTCCGACGTCTTTAGGCTTGAGAGCCTGGGTAATCATTAAATGGAGCCTGGCAGATAAGTGCGTACTTATTTTGCAAGAAGCCTTTCTGGGTCTTTCGAAAGCAAGTCATCTTTATTAATTGCCTCTCACTGCGTGTACTTGCAAGGTCATCTGATTTGTTCGTATGTTAAAAACAGAAACTTTCTACACCACTTTTTCATTGGTTGTGAAGCATTGTAAGAAGACGTATTACTGACCAATCCCTTTCCTTTCGCAGATTTAAAAAAAACATTTGATTGGCTGTTGTGTGGTTGATTGGCTTGTTTTTTCTATGTGATGTTACGATACCCTCACCATGCATGTAGCCCATTTTGTGACGCACTTTATTTTACAATGCGTTTCAAACTCTTCTTGACAATATGCCCAAAGTTGTGGTAGGGTGTTTTTAATTTAAACTGTCTACTGTGCTTACGAGTTTGGTGACTGTGAAGGTATTTAAAAATATTATTCTATTTTCTATTCTATCATAATTGTGCTGACTTTTCTCCTTTAGGGTGGAGTACTTTGTCCTTTCATTAAATGTATAATTCTTCAAACCATCCTTGAAAGAAAAATGCACAAGTTTTTTAAATATTTTTATTGAGTCTTTTATATTCATCACATGGGTGAAATGCAAATTTTTTTTATTCATTGGTATCACGCGTTGGACCACATTTATTTTATTTTATCATAATCACTCATTCCTTATGATTATAATATATAAGTGTTGCCCCATCATTTTTATTTAAATGTTTGGACTTTTTTTACTTACAGATAAAGTAGAATAGAAGTGCTACGACAAACACTCCCTCACTAATTCATCTTTCTTTTTTTATATACTTTCCATTTCAATAATACATTTAACAATCATTTTTAAACATGGAAATAATTATTAACATTTGAAGCCACAATTATATTATTTTTTTCCAAAAAAGTGCTTGCGAAGACAATCCTCCTGTTCTTCACGAGTGAAAATTGGTGAAAGCACTACTCAATATAAATACTTTTAGCCCATTTTCACTCTAAAAGATAAAGAGTATTCTCTTTTATTCCAAAGTATTTCGTTTTTTCGTCAATAGTTTATTTATACTACATTTTTCAATCATTAAGAAATACTTGCATACTAAACATATATTATTGATTATGTTTTAAAAATCCTCTGTTGAAAGTCATACAACTCCAGTTGAAGGATCATAAAGTTATATATAAATTAAAATATACATTAACAATATGATCCCTCTGTGGAAATGAAAGATAAATTAAAGATGATGGCATGGCTCCTAATTATTGCTTTGCATGTAGTAATTCCTTAATTAACTTATATTTCTTGTAATGGTTCTTTCGTCAACTTGTTATTATATTCCATTTAAACTTAATCATACCACATTCTATAATCATTTAAATTATTTTGCTTTCTTTCTTAAAAATATCAAACATTTACCCATTTAAATAATTTACCTCTCTTTGATATTCTTTCCTTCCTCCGTCGAAATTCATCCAGCTCCTCTGGAAGGAAGATAATCTTTAATGTATTTTTAAATATACATTGACAATATGTTCCCTCTGAGTAAATGAAAGATATTCTCAAGATGCTACCACAGCCCCTAATCATTACCTTGCTCGTAGTTTCTTTGCCCGTAATAATTCTCTGAAATGAAACTAATTATCACGCGGGTGTGGTTTATATTCTTTTTGGTTACTTAACACTCTATGGGATGAATTTATTGTTCCTCCCACTTTTAAGTCATGTTTCTCAATTGACAGGTGTTCTCATTTCCACTGTTTTAGTATGTCACGTGTTTATGTAAACGTGCCTCTTTCCATACTTTTTAACTTTCGTATAATTTCTAAAATGCTTTATTTAAACTTGTTTTTCCTATTAAAGCATTTCTATAGGTTACTTTTTTTTAATACGAGTATTAACATTCATTCCCCCTTTTTTTAACTTATTATTCTAGTAACTTCCCTTTTTTTGTAAAACTTTTTTTATTATTCTTCATTACCCTAAACCCCTATTTTCCCTCCATCCCGTGCCAGAGATACTCTTTATTGAACGTTGAGTATTTTAATTTATATCCGACTATTAATTTATTTAATTCCATTACTTTTAATCTTTCTTTAAACATTGCAAGGGATACTGTTATTTGTCTAGAATCACACTATGAATCAGTGTTCATTTGGCAACATTTAGAGAAAATTCTTTGGTTGATTGATGTGTTTGCAGTTACATAAGTACATATACTCTTGCAGTAAGCCAGGCTTTAGGGTATGCAGTGCTTCAAACTACTATGCATTATGTATGTAGTGGTGTAACCACTTTCACACTTGTGCTTCAGGCCTACAATTCCCCAATCAGTATCTTTATACTCCAGCAAACACAGTGTGACTGCTGTTGACATTTCAAAATGAGTCTTTCAGTACCATGTAGTAATTCATTCACTAAAGTAAAAGTCAACCAATCAAGAATTCACCCAGTGTCTTTACTTATATTAATGTAATGATTCAGTCAGTAAGCATGTACTCATGGTGTGAGCCAGGCTTTAGGGAATGGAGTGAATCAATGTGCTATGTACCATGCATGTAGTGGTGTAATAACCTTCCCATTTGTGCTTTAGGACTACAATTCCCCACTCACTATACATACCAGAGGTCTCCAACTAGTAGCTTGGGAGCAACTGATAGCTCACCAGCACCCTGAAAGTAGCTCTCAGAGGTGAAGCCAAATCAAGCCAATCTCAGAGATTCTGTGTATATTAAAGAAGGTAGTACTGCTCATTTCTGATATAATTTTACCCTATGTATTAATGGGAGTATTAGGGACTTGACTAGATGCTCTATATTTCCCAGTAGATCTTTTGCAACTAGAAGGTCCGTAGGTTGGGGCTCAATCTCTTTAGTATTTGTTGGGGCACAAGCTGCTCCCTCTGTCCTCGATGGATTATGAGCTAGTTTTAGTAATTTGGCAATTCTACCTTGTCGAATGCCATCCCTGCGTTTCTTCTTTTTTGGCAGGTTTGTAGGTGCCAGCTTCATTTTTGGAGGGTTATCTGCTACCAAGTCAGAGGAGGATCTCTCCTCAGCAGATGAGATTTCTAATAACAAGTCCACATTTAAAACATCTCTATTGATATCAGTTGACTTGTCTTGGCCCCTTAACTGAAGCGGAATACTGATGTCACCTTCATTTTTCCCCCCTTTATCCGACTCAAGTGGACTACTGGTGAGTTTAATCATTCCCAGAGAAGAGCGTTTGGGGCACATAGGGGAAGTCACAGCTAATGCATTAGGCAAAGGCAAAAGCTGTGGTTCCTGAGTAACATTGTCTATAATAGTTTGTCCGTTATACGTGCTGATGGCATGATGTGTAACTGGGAGAGATACAAAGGATGGAGCAAGAAATGAGTCCAGAGTATTATTATCCAAAGTATTATTAGTGATTGGTGCAGTGTCCACTGTTGACAAAAGGGGTAGGGACCCAACCGGAAGTGAAAGACGTCTCTCAGTATGCTCAATGGCATTTACCACCACCCCTATTGTCTTTTGAAGCATGCGATCTATCGCTGTTAAACTAGGTAAAGTGGACTTAGATTCTTTCTGCTTCTTATTTGGTGGAACAGGCATTTCGACAGTTAATATATAGTCAATGCAATTCCCTGTATGAGGACCACAGTGACCGAAACCTCCTATCCAATGTCCAATGTCACAAAGTGTTTAATAATATCAGACAATGGTCCTTACTTAATACAGCTAGATGATCCAGGAAAGGTCTTGCGATGGAGCCAAGGGGGGTGCCCCAGCCCAGCTGCTCCCACGCGCATCTCGCGGCGCGGGAGGAGCGCTGTTGCTTTTGTGCGCCTCCGGGCGCGTCCTATGGTGTAGGTGGGCAGGGCTCTGAGGGATTGTGGGGGCTGTAGTCCCCCGCTCGGCGGCCGCGATTGGTAGGCGGCGGGGGGGACCAGGTGCCCAGACGACGATGACCACCTCCAAAGTCGAGCGCCCAGCGCCCAGCAAGTCTGGATTGTGTCAGGAAATAGATTGCAAGTAAGGGTTTCCCGCAATGTTTAATTAGAGGCTCCCGCTCCCTCAGCGGAACGCTGCTGCTTTTGTGCGCTTCCCGGCGCGCCCTATGGAATAGGTGGGCGGGGCTCTGAGGGATTGTGGGGGCTGGAGTCCCCCCACTCGGCGGCCGCGATTGGTAGGCGGCGGCGGGGGGGACCAGGTGCCCAGACGACGATGACCACCTCCAAAGTCGAGCGCCCAGCAAGTCTGCCTTGTGTCAGGAAATAGATTGCAAGTAAGAGTTTCCCGCAATGTTTAATTAGAGGCTCATTTCACTACCCTTAAGAGTTACAGACAGCCAAACCAATGGCAGGGGCTGTTTATAACACTTAAACACACACTGTGGTGGCGTATCAAATAATCAGTTAGGGATGTATAGAGCTCAGTACTCACCTGTGAGGGTTTCCAGGCGCTGGGGGAGTATGTGGGGGGGATTTGTGCAGCTTTGATGATTCAAAAAGGCAGGTCTTATGGCTGTTCCTGAATGCTTTTAGTGTGGGGGTTCATCTGATGCTGAGGGGGGGTTCATTCCAGGTCTTGGCCATGATGTAGGAAAAGGGTGTGCCTACTGTCTGGTTCTGTGGATACAGATGATTTCGTCCAAGGCCCTGCAAGCGGAGTGGAGGTTTCTTTTCGGGGTGTAAAAGGAGATTGAGGTATTGGAGTCCGGTGTTGTGGAGAGCTTTATAGGTATGTGTGAGCAGCTTGAAGGTCATTTTTTTCGACAGGGAGCAAGTGGCGTGCTCGTTTATGCTGGGTAATGTGGTCTTGTCGTGGGATGCTGAGGATGAGTCTGGCTGTGATGTTCTGGACAGTCGGAAGTTTATGGAGTGCAGATTTGTTGATTCCGGCATTGAGTGCGTACCCAAAGTCCAGCCTGCAGGTGATGAGTGCTTGAGTCATGGTCTTCCTTGATCTGGTGGGTGGGTCTATTTGAAGGTCTTGCTGAGTATGTGGTGGGTGTTGAAGCATGTGGAAGCTGCAGTGTTGGCCTAAGGGTCTGTCATATGAAACATGTTTATCCACTTTAAATCTAAGTTGGGAGACTTACTGCTGTGGTAATACCATTTGTGGCACACTGCATGTGATGATTTGAATTTTACTTGATTAGAAGCATTTAATATTGATAAACATTTTCCTATCATTCTGCTGATAACTTTACCTGGAATTTTTGGGTGGTTACTACTGATAATTGTGCTTAGAGTGTTCATAGTGTAATGGTAATATATACCCCCAGCAGAACCCCTACACTTCACAAACACCACTACACTACCCTAAACCCTAAAACACAACCGCCTGCATGAACTTCGATACTACATAAACACCACTGCACTACTTGAAACCCTAAAACACTACCTCGTACAGTAAACAAACACCACTGCACTATCCTAAACCTTAAAACACTACCCTCAGCACGACCCCCTACACTACACAAACACCAGTGTACTACCCTAAAAGCTAAATCTACCACCAACACGACCCCCTACTCTACACAAAGATCAATGCACTACCTAGGAAAATTGTTTTCACTTCTGCTCATTTTTTCTCTTTCAATATATGCAACAACGCACAGCATACATTGTAGGAGAAAAATACCTTCACTGATTGTTTTTGTGCAGGAAGGTGTGTCTTCTGCACAAAAACAAACTCCACACGACACAGATAGTCTTACACCATGGTGCAAGGGTGCCTGTATCACCACATGCTTGCAGTTTAAGCAGCAGTGCAGATGGAAGGACAGACTTCCAACATATTTATGTACATATGTTGCATCTCTGTGCTTCGGAAGTAGCTCAGCACGGTGTAGCTAAAGAGCTTACAGTGTCATGCTACCGCACTTTCTTCATAGTTCTGCAGTTATACATTCACCATATATGACAAATGCATTCTTTAGTCAATTATGCAGTATGTATACATTTATGTAAACTTTTACACACTAGCATATACATTTAGCTCTTTCTTTAACCAGAGTAGTTAGTTCTGAAAATAACTTTTTTTTTTGTCTTTTGTAAAAAGAAAAAAAAGTCAACAGGACGAATAAAACCATGAACTTTGAGAAAAAAAACTAGCATTGATGGTTATCAATTGCTCTGCAAACTAGGTCTACTGATTGCTCCCCATAACAAATTAAACTATTGCACTTCACGCAGTGCATTCTAACTTTCCCAAATTCGGGACGTATGTCAGGTGTCTATGTTGAAGGTGATGCCCCAGAGGTACTTGGTATTGCCGGTGGTGGAGGTACATTTTGGCGCAGTCTTCTACATTCTTCGTGAGCATAGTTGATGGGATACATGGATTAGAGGTGCTTGTGCATACCAGCAGTGCCACAGGAGTATTTCTTGTTTGGATCTCCTCTGGACAGTACTGCCTGGCAATGTTGCATGTTACTTTGGTGGCATTACATTTCTTTTGCCCCTCTGGAAAAGTATAACATTTCCATACGATGGATGTGTATCTTTTGTGAGGCTGAGGTTCTGGTAGAAATAGTTCAGTAACAAAATCAACAGAATCAGATGATTGTTGCAGTTGTGTAGCAATTTTTGACTCCAAAAACAGAAGTTCAGGTTTCCAATGAACAAAAAGTGACGTTCTTTTCAGGATAGGTCATCTTGTAAGGAAGGTCTAAGAAGAGTAATTGAAATGGGTGGGTTCTTAAATAGTTAGAACAGTAAGTGTTATAAACCAATTAAATCTCTTTTTTTTGGTCACACGGGATCCGCGTTGGGAGATTACACGCAGCATGCATCTAGCGCGACTTCTCAAAATTGCATTTAAAATTAATATACGTTTATTAAAACTAAAAGAATATTATTTTTTCCCCTTAATATTTATATTAAAGACATTACATATATATTTTTTATATCGAAAAATTTCGTGGAAGTCGTGCGCCCACCGAGTTGAACACATACATGACTTCATGTGGAAACGCGTGCACGCATTGTGGCATGATACGCATATGTTGCATATGCGCTTGAAGTCACGTACGGGTCGCATAGCAATCGCGGATGAAAATACGCACCCATTGCACACCCTACGTGCATCCTACAGAATAATTGTAGATTGGCGTCTACGTTCTGCGCAGCAATCAAGAGAAGTGCGCTTTGGGTGCGGGACTGCTCAAAAAATTGGAAAAAAAAATGTTTTAAAATATTTTTAAAAATAAAATATATATATATATTACGTTTTAAAAATGTGTAATGTAATCTAAAAAATAAGATATCTAAAAATAAATATATTTAAAATAAATTTGTAAATCAGCATCAAGGAAATGAATATAACAATCAATAGATTAAAAAATTGTTATTAAATAAATATTTCAAAATCACTGAAAAAAATCTTGGGTTTCAGGCAGGTTATACTTTGGAATTATGTTTTTAAAAAACCATTGAAATTCACTGAAAAACTATAGGTTTTAAGCAGGGTATAGTTAGGAATTATCATTCAAAAAACCTTAGAAATTCACTGAAAAAACCATAGGTTTTAGGGGTGTTATAGTTAGCTGGACATTTCACTCATTCAAAACCATAGACATTCCTCCGTCAATGTTAGTTGACATTTGTTGTATATAAATAAGTATACATAACACTCAGTGATTGCATGAGTGTCTGTATGGACAACTGTATACTTGTAATAGTGATTTTATAACACACTAAGTATGAGTTACTATCTATATGAATAAACGAAGAGGTGTTTGTATAAGTGTGTAGCTGAGTAAATATAAGTATGATCCATTGTTTGCATAAGTGAGTAGGATGACTGCATAAGTAAATAGGATGTGTGCTGGTGTGTAATGTCAATATAGGTGTATAAGTATATTTGTTCTATTGATCATTGACAGCATGTATGAGTGAATCCATAGGTAATTGATTACATGTGTGTGTGGATCGAGGAATCACCGAGTGGGTTTTTAGATACTTGTATTGCTGTGTCAATGGATTCAAATATGATACTCTGTATTTTACAAAGAGTGATGAAAGATTATAGTAGTGTATGATGAGGTGTATCTGATTGTCACGTGGATGATGTCATCAGTGATGTAATTTGAGATGTCATCAGTGATTTCATCAGTGATGTCACTGACCATGTCATGAATGGTGTAATATGTAACATCATCACCAGTGGATTGCGGGCGCGAGAGTTACAGTTAGTACAATTAACTATAACGGAGGAATTTCAATGGTTTTGTATGAGTGACATGTTCAGCTAACTATAACACCCCTAAAACCTATGGTTTTTTCAGTGAATTTCTAAGGTTTTTTAAAATGATAATTTCTAACTATAACCTGCTAGACACTTATGGTTTTTTCAGTAAAAAAAATATATATATATATACATACTACAGGGGTTCATGTGATTGCGATGAATCTGCCACTGGCTGCCTGCCAATGGTGGAATTACAGCAATCGTGCGGCCAAATCCTGCCCGCCAAATTGTGATGGCGGGCAGGGTGTGGGTGGTGGATGGAGAGTCCGTCTGCCATGGGTCCGACAGCAGCAATTGTAACGCTTGCTGCTGTCAGACCGCTCGCATCAATAGAATGGTGGCAATGCCTAGCAGGCATCATTTGCCATATTATGGTGCTGCATCCCCGCCAACCTTACCATGATGGTGAAACTGCCATGGAAAGGCTGGCGGAGATGCACTTTGGGGGCACATTGCAGGACCCTTTTGTGCTGGGGGGTTTGGCTGTGCACTGGGTGGCACCTTTGGTACACCCCTAAATTTCCCTGCGCCAGGTGGCAGGCACCGCGTGGTGCCTGCCAAATGGTACAGGAAAATGCAAACAGTGCATTTTGGACATTGCGGCAGATGCTGCAGCCATGCAGCACCCACCGCAATGTTAGAGATAGACGTTGCTACTGCCACAGTGGCGGTCACATTGTAATCTCATGTGCAAGACCACTGCTTTGCAGGTGGCCAGTCCCAATGCCCGCCACGATGGCGGACCGACTTAAGTTGGTCCGCCATCATAATCACCCCCTATATTTTGTACAACTATATTTATGACATCTATAATTTCTTTCGATATTTTTGTACTTACCATTATAAATATAGGATGTATATATTTTTTACATAGATATTTGTAACTCGATATTGTCATATGGGGAAATTTTAGGTGTTGATATTATGTCAGTGAACCTACCCATCTTAACTAGCACACTTTTTATAACTGTTTATTTATCAACCGTTATTGGCGCACTGATGCTGAAATTGCCCGGGTTGAAGAAAGAATAAATGCAGTGAGAAAATGCTCATTATCTTCATCAAACACTCAAGATTCCTTGCTCAATTAATGCCCAGTGTGGGTTTTTCGCTTCCATCTGACGATTTGTCGAGCACTATTAAGGGAATAGGGGCCAGATGTAGGTGGCCAAATACCGGTCGGTAACGGCCGATTTCGGCCGTTACCGACCGGTATTTGGTTCTTGAGATGTAGGGGGCCCTAATTTTAACGATTCTGTAAATTTACCGATTCGGTAAATTTACCGATTTGGTAAAATACCCAATCAGTAAATTTACCGAATTGGTAAATCTGGATATAGGTGGCACTGAAAACAGTGCCACAAGCCCTTTAGAATTTGGTATTTACCATCAAATACTATTTGATGGTAAATAACGAATTCCTGTGTACATGCACATCTGTGCATGTACACCTGTGCCATGTGGCACACATAAAGGCCCTAAGGGCATGTATGTGTGTCACATGCCACATAAGCCTGAATCAGGGGTGCAACAGGGTGTCAAAGTGACACCCTGTGCCCCTTGTCAATTCAGTAATTTTACCGAATCGGTATTTACCGATTCGGTAATTGCCATTGGTTCCTATGGGCCTCAAGGCCCATAGGAATCAATGGCAATTACCTAATAGGTAAATACTGATTCGGTAATTACCGAATATTACAGATTCGTTAAATTATTCGGTAAAAATACCTACATAGCATTTACCGATTTGTAAATACCGAATCGGTAAAATTTGGTATTTACGAATCGGTAAATGCCATTTACCTACATCTGGCCCCAAGAGCAGTAATTACAAGTCCACCCATACCTGTCATCTATAATAAAGGCAGTATCTGCATAGTTGAGGAATTTGTGGGTGATTTTAGAGAAACAGCAAATCCCACACATAATCTGTTTGCTACATCGACTGTTCCCATCTCCTTCTCTGACTCACGCCTGAGCAAGAAAAGCAGGCCAGCAGCTCCGTACATGTGATTTCTGCAAATAACAATTTCTATGGAGACATCTTCAAGCACCTGGGCACTTAGTGAATTCATGCAATGATAAGCTATTCTGAAGGATTGAAACATTAGATCTGTTTTATAAACTAGAACAGAGCGTAGGAAAGATTGTTGCCCAGTATGGACAGAAGTTCTCCAATTCACAGAGTGCGATTCGCTCTAGGAGTAACCATTGCACTTCACCTGCACACCTTTCCACAGCACTAGAGACATGTCATACTAAGCATATATATCATAAACCACAATTAAATTGGACTGCCACCACTGGTATGCCTCTGATCATTCTAATGCAAACCATGCTGGTTCTCGAGTAAGATCAGTTCCTCCTGTGAGCGCAGAGCTGTCCTCATCAAGGTCACCTACCAATCGCCCAGGTAAGTCACATCTACACCTCCCACCTGAGTCAACACCCTATGTTATAGTTTTAGGTCATGTTCCTACTTTATCGGGATGGAGGGGCTTGAAACAGGAGAAGCCTCGATAAAACAAATTCTTACATTGGTTTAGCTTTAATGGCGGGAGGAGTATGGGCCTTTCACATGAGATACTAACTGTGCGGCAAGTCACAAGTATTAGTTACCACCTAACCCTCCCTGATAAATACTGTGAGGTGGTTAACTTTAGAGCACCAGGTTTGGTGAGGAAAGGTTTCTCTTTTTTAAGGCATTCTTCAGTTTCCCAAGAGTGTTGCTGTTGGTATATATATATATATATATATATATATATATATATATATATATATATATATATATATATATATATATATATATATATGTATGTATATATATATATATATATATATATATATATATGTATGTATATATATATATATATATATATATACACACAATATATGTATTTGTTTTTTTAACTTTATTTAAGGTTATCAGAAGTAAATAAACATTACAGCATTACAGCAGTACATGCAGTATGCATACAATACAATCGCTTTTAGCATATAAAATAGTTAATATCTCAAACTATGGCCAGTATAGATAACAAATCCGATATATGGTCCACCACCCACCAGCACCGTACTAAATAAGACTTTGTGTCCTGTATGTGCCTTCTATGCACTTCATTTCCGTAGTGATTTACAAATTCAACATATTCTATCCTGCTTCACAATAAAATACAGTTCCGCCTACCCCTACCATTCAGCTAACCCAGGCCCTGTCGTGTTCTGTGTGCAGAGTCTTCGGCAGCTTTTTTCAACAAATATGCATGATATTTTCAGATTGCGTAGAACTATAGGCCAGATCAGTATGCCAATCTGATAATTATAGGGGCCTCGTATCCACCTCATCACAATCCTGCGCTTGGCAAGTAGTAGAACGATGGAGGCTAGTCTGTATACAGCTTTTGGAATATTTTTATCGAACCCCAGTAGAGCAACCAACAGTGATTCTGGTATCACCTGATCCAGAATTTCATTCAATGCGGTGAACACCCCACCCAAAAAAGCGCAGACCCCAGGGCATTCCCAAGCTAGATGCATGAAATTAGCATTTTTTTCCAGTAAATCTCAGGCATCTGTCGTCCTTCCTCTACCCGTATCTCTATAGCTGTGCTGGGGTGTAATAAGTTGTATGAAGATATTAAAAATTAATCAATTTGTGTCATCCATTCTGTGAAATAGCTTTGGTGTTACTAAAACAGTGGGTCCATTGTGCAATTGTAATTTCCATTTCTAATTCTTCCTCCCACTCTAACTGACATTTCTGCTTCGCCTAGGCCACCTGCCCCCTAAGCAGTATGTAGCGTGTTTGAAATGCCATGTTGTGGGGATTCTGGTTGTAGTAGATACGTCAGTGGTTTCATTTCTTGCGGTTCTGTCATTGTCTAGTGTCGCGCGTAACACCCGTTGCACTCTGTAGTATTGAAAAGTGTCTAGTGCAGTCAATCCCTGAGTCTGAGAGGACACCTGCTCACACGTTCTCACAACACCATCCCGAAACAGATCAAACCTGTGTGCTATTATCAATTTAAGTAAAGTTTGCATTGTTGCATGGTCATTGCTGAATGGAAACCACCTGCACCAGATTATAGGTAGCTTGGGAGAATATATTACGCTAAGCCGTTGTTTGCCTGCTATTTTGGTTAGTTGAGACCCTGTACAACCTACTGGGTCAATTATGCATGGTTTATTCTGAGAGCCACCTGTTAGTAATTTCAGTAGCGGAGTGGGGGAGGCCATATTATATTCTATATAAAAATGCAGCAAATTATGCGGGCCGTGTATCAAACTATGCGCATGTAGTGTCTGCACAGCTCTATAATATCTCTCCATTTCTGGAGCGTTCATCCGGCCCTCTGAATATGGCCTGGTTAGATTGTCCCTGCATACTCGACATTGCTTTCAAGCCCAGGCGAGGCATGCTAGCAATGTGGGTAAACTATGAAAAAAGGATTTAGGTAAACTGATAGGGATCTTTGCGAAAAGAAATAGAAAACGGGTGAGCACCACAATTTTCATTAGTGCAATACGGCCAATAAGCAACAACACGACTTTGATCCATTTTTTATTAACCTAGGTAATTTTTGTATTGCACAACCATAGTTCTCTGATAGTACGGTCTCCGGGTCTGTATGTGTCTTTATGCCCAAATATCTTTCTCCGTGGTCCACTCTATGGGGTAGCTGATGTGCATGAGGTGGTGACCGCCGTTAACGGAAATATTATTGATATATATCAATTGATGTACAGAGTGCTGTACAAATCTCTCTACCTCCTGCAACATTGGTTTCAAGGTTTTGCTCCGGGTTAAGTATATAAAGTAAAGTATCGTCCGCATATGCAGCAATAGTTAGGCTATATTGGATTGATCAAATACCCCTGTATGAGTGATATTCACGCATTACACATGCCAGTGGTTCCGCCACCAAGGCATAAAGAAGGGGGAAAAGCAGGCAGTCGTGCCTCGTGCCCCTGGCTATGTTTATTGGGCTCGATAGAGCACCATTGACTCTCACATATGTAACTGGCTGTGTATACAAAACCTCCACTAATTTTAAAAAGACGTCACCCACTCCTACTCTTCGCAAGACCACACAGAGAAACCTCCATTGTACCAAGTCAAAAGCTTTCTCAATATCTATAAATAGCGCAGCTACTTTCACATTCGGATTGATTCTTGCTATAGTTCCAAATAGGGTATGTAGGTTACTGTTTAGTGAGTCCCCCTGGACAAACCCTGTCTGTTCTGGCCCCACCAATTTAGGCAAAAGGGGGGGCTAGTCTGTTCGCCAAAACTTTGGCAAACAGTTTTGTATCTGTGTTAAGCAGAGATAGTGGTCTTTTGGAGGAACAATGGGGCATATTACCAACAACTAGCGATAATTTTTGTCTCTAACTTGTTTAGAGACAAAAATTATCGCCGCACATCGGCGATTTTTATCGCAGATAAACCTTGCTATTAACAAGGTTTATCGCAAATGCGATAAAAAACGGCCGAAATGCATGAATATCGCTGAAAAGTCAGCGATATTCATGCATTATCGAGCAAATGCTCTTAGCCATGTTATCCACCTCCCATTGGATAACATGGCTAAGAACTGCTCAGGGCAGGTGTTAGCTTTTGGAGATATTCCCGCTTAGCGCGAATATCTCCAAAAGTTGGTAATAGGAGATAGCGATGTTAGCGACTGTTTTCAGTCTCTAACATCTTGGCACGCCCACTTTGCATCTCATTAGTGATAAATATCACTGACATGCAAAGTGGGGCCCAAGATGGTCGCTATCTCCTACTAGCTGTCGCTAACTGGTGTTAGCGACAGCTTGGTAATAGGGAGATAATTTTATCTCCGCTTTCTTGGCTTTTAAAGCCAAAAAAGCGGAGATAAACCCCCTTGATAATATGCCCCCATGCTCGGTAGACTTTCTAGTTTTTAATAGTGTGACCAAAGTGCTTCCCTCATAGACAATGGCATCTTGCCCAGTTTGGCCATCTCCTCAAATAGATTATCCATGTAAGGGATCAGTTTATCTTGATATGCCCATTAAAAAGCAGCCGTTAATCCATCTGCGCCAGGTGCCTTTTCTTTAGGCATTATTTTTAGTAACTGACAATATTTCTGTAGGCCTCAGGGGACCTATAAGTCTCTCTCTATTGTTGTTCTCTAGCCCCGTCATAGCTATATGTGCAAGATATTCTGTATCGGATTCTGAGGCCGAGGACCCCTCAGAGGTATATAAGCCTGTATAACAACTGGCGAAAGCCTCTAAATTCCCTCTTGTGTTATCCACCAGTTCGCTACTGTCATTGTAAATTCTTTAGATATAACCATTGCTTCTGGTCGGTCTAACTCTTGCTGCTAATTTGGAGCTGGGTTTGTCCCGCTCTGCATAGACCCTTGCTGTGGCATATTTCCCTAGATGCTTAACTTTAGTTTCTGCCAACTCATTATACTCACCAATCTGTGATCTAATTTGTGCGAGTATCTTATTTATTTTATTTATTTTAAAGGTTTTATATAGCGCTGGCTAGACCCAGAGGTATCAGAGCGCTTTACATGAGAATCAGATCATGGTTACAGGTTAAATCGTTACAAAGGTTACACAGTTATTAGAGCATGGCAACATAGTTACTTGTAAGGCCAAAATAAACAATAAGCACAAATATGTACGGGGGAAAAGCAGGCAAGGGGAGAGATTCAGGGGAGGGGGGTAGGAGCAGGGTAAGTAGACAGATAATGAAGGTGGGGAAGAGGAGGGGAGGGTGAGAGTCACTGCATGGAGAGCAGAGGGGAAGCGCAACGGGGACACAAACCGGTAGATGAGTCAAAGCAATGTCCAAAAATTCTTCCCCAAAAAGAGGAGACGGAGTGCTTTGGCAAAGGGGTGCCATACCATACCTCAGCTGTGAGTGGCTCCCTTGGCGCATTGGACTCTCTCAGCGGGTTCGCTGAGACTCCAGAGTATAATAATTGGATCTTTCCCCAACAAGGGGAGAAGGAGTGCTTAGTCATAGAGTATCTGAGGATCCCCCTTCACCTGGCGCCTATCCTCTAGTGTTTTAAGCGTGTTCTCTACCTTTTGTAGTTGGGTGCGAATAGATTTTAAAACCCCTGCGCATTTGGAAATCGTCATGCTCCTTATGTAAATTTTAAAGGCCTCCCAGATCGAGCCTATGATGGATACACTGCCCAGGTTCGTAATAAAGAATTTGTCAATTGCGTTGCCCAGTTCTGTGCAGAAAACTGTATCTGATCACAAGTATTGAGGAAACCGCCATGTTTGCATGTTATAGCTTAAGTCGTTTAACGATATCTGCAGAGGTACTGGGGAATGGTCAGATAATGTGTGTGCCAAATGTGTGCAGTTTGGTAGGATAGGGAGCAGTGCATGTGAGTCATACCAATAGCCAATTTTAGTGTGTGTATCATGAACAGAGGAGTAGTGTGTGTATTCTCTGTCCAAAGGAGAACGATAACGCCAGACTTCACACAGTCCTTTCACCTCTTCTCTACAGTCTATTGTGCTGGTCGCTCATGACGGACGCCTAGGGGCTCCTTTGGACCTTCCCATTTCAGAAATCTGTACGCAATTGATGTCCCCCTCAAAGTATTGACATATAAGAGTGTCTCATTATTTTGTCTTGTAATATGTGATAAAACTGAAGATCATCATAACCCGACAAGCAACACATTGATGTTATCCTTGCAGCACCTTGTCAGCACATGCCTGCCCCCTGCTTCCACCTCCATTTCCTGTACATGTAAGCCTGAATTTCTACATTCCCATAGGAGTACGCCTCTAGCATGGGAGGTAAATCCGGCCGACATGCATGTGCCTTTCATTCTTCTAGGGTCAGTAACCCTGCTCTTGGGGTAAGGTGTGTTCCTTGCAAAATAGCGACATCAGTATTATGTCTGTACAAGTAGACAACACCTTTTCGTATTTTTCTCTCACCATTAAGGCCTCTGACATTCCATGACATGAATCTAATACTAGTTCTAGTTGTGGGGGGCTACGACATGTGTTGATTTATGCATCCAATCTGGCCTATCATGTGCCTCACATACACTGACGTATCTCAATGTGTAAATTCCCTGCTGAAGCATTGGACATGGTACATATACTGCTGAGGAAAAATAACTTCCCAACCCCCAGCCACTCCATATCAAAAAAATTAGACATGACATTTCTAGAACTCCACAACTAGCCTCCCTCCCACCCTGGTACAGACCCTCCCACCCAAAAACAGTTCCTTCACAAATACTACCCATGTGTACTACACTCAGAGGCGGGAGCAGCCAGATCTGAGGTGTTACTAAATAGCCTACGACTGCACCCCCGCTGAGTTGCCATCCAGGCATCTGAATCATTATGTTACATACCCATGCAGTGGTTTTTCATTATGTGCATCTTTACAGTACGAATGCCACAAAGTGGCTATGACCCAGGTAGTTCATTGTAGATATTGCCTATTATTATAACTGTGTCATAGCTAGTGTTGTGTTTAAACTTACGAAGCCGGATTAACCGGCTCAAGCCGATCATCCTGATCCGGGACTTCAGGCACATCATCGGTCTCTTCTGTCTGAGGTTGAGTAGAGTTTCATGATTTTTCAGAACAGTATTTGGTAATGTCCTGTTGCAATTGATTAGGGTATCTATATATTTTGGTTTTGCCTGCAAAGGTCATCAGAAGTCTAGCCGGGTATACCATAGTGTAGTCTAGCTGGAGCTCTCTCAATTTACACATTACAGGGCCAAATTTCTTGCGAGCCTCCTGCACCTGCGGAGTAAAGTCTGGAAATGGAGCCAATATGATCCCTCATATTTAAGTAATTCATCTCCCTGGCGTGTCTAAAGACAGCATCTCTGTCTCTGTAGTTCAGAATTCTTGCAATCAAGGGACGTGGTGCCGCACGCGGAGGAAGTCTGAGCCCAAAGTGCGATGGGGCGTTCAACAACAAATATCTCTGAGAAAGTTTTGGGTCCTAACAAAGTTACCAGCAAATGATTGAATGTTTCCAGTAGCAGTGGTCTCTGGTAGCACCAGTATGTACACATTATTGTGCCTAGAGCTCTCTTCGAGATCCTTGGCTTTGTCACGCATTGTTTTTAGCAACATGACATCTGTTTTTGCGCTGTTCTCTTTTCGGTTTGTGCGTTCTCAGCCTCCGATATTCTCCGCTCTGCCATATCAAGTCTTTTGGCATGTGTGTCTGCATGCTCGGATATCCGATTCTTATGGAAAGCTAGCAAGTCTATCTTGCCATCAATGGAGGCAGGGCTCTGTTGCATAGCCGCTAACATTTGTCGAATGTCATCCCCGGAGGCATTCAGCTCTTCACTTTGCCCCGCAGTTCGGGGGTTGGACTTCTCAACTCTGTTCCTGATCGACTCGCGTTGATAAAACTGGATTTTTGTTTGTGTTTTGTCTCCTTTTCCCATGGCTTCCACCTCCATAGAGCACCAAGTAGGGTTAAAACACTGCTGCGAAGACCATCCAGCTCTGATGGTGCACGAAGTAGCTAGTTGGTAGCCCGGCCACAGTCTGCTGGTGCCTTAATGAGTGAAACAATATGCCAAGCACAATCAGTTGCAAAACAGTAGCCAGTCTGTGAGGGCAGTACAGGACTCAGACACATCTATACCCCGTAAGTGCCAGGAACTGCCGCTAGTATACTTGGGCCGAGTGGGACGGGCTCAGAGAGCAAGAGGGGGGTACCACAAATACAGAGCATCATTCCCACGTGATCCCCGAGCGGCTGCATCAAGCAAACAAGAGATGGGAGGGGTGGGAAATCCCAACCACTACAGGTGCAAGGAAGCTCGAGGGTGCTACTCCGTACTGTCCACTGAGTGCAGCATTAGACACTGGGCCCTGCAGTCCAAACTCTTGGTCCACCACTACGCTTCGTTAAGCCGCAATGATTTTCAGTCTGGGTCCCTGCAATGAGGCCCTAACAAAGCACACAATCACTGTAATGCGCTATGTAGGGGAGGGCTTGGGAGGGGTCAAAGACACTCCACCAGCACAGACCGCACCAGAAAAAAGTGTTCCCCTCGTGTTTGGCACAGTGACTGCAGCTCTACACACTAGACCACCCGCACCCACAGGTCCCGCACAGCCTTACTGTGGTCTCACTTCACATTAGGCAATTACACACCATCTTCTGTGGCAGTGATTCTGGCCGCAGGCAGGCTGAAGGCAGGACACTGTCTTCCTTCTAGTGTTGGCAGGGCCCCTGCACCTGGATCAAGCCACAAACCTGCGCTACGCGATCTCCACTGTACAATGTGCTCCACCGGCCTCAGGAAGGCCGCAGCTACGTCACTTGACACCGCAAGGCACAGGAGCCAAATTATAACACCAAACCTTCAGGGATCACGATTCCACACACGCTACACAGATTCTGCTACTTATTATGCCATCACCGACCCCTTTTGTACCGCTTTTGGCCGCCAGAAGTGTGGCAGGGTATGCTCTGACGTGAGGCCCTTGCTCACTTTGCCACTGGATTCAAGCAAGCCGGGCTGAAGACGGCTGGAATGCCAGAAACCGGTCCTCGGAAGCTTGTTTCAAGGTCCAGGGAAGACATGGATTGGCAGTTCGGGCTGGACTGTTCCCATGAGGCACAGGGTCAGACTGATTTGATTGCATATAGCCATGTCTGAACTGGGGTGACAGAATGGGTTAAAGAACGGTGATGGATTAAACCCAGATCTTTTGACAGGGTGTGAGTGTTTGATTGATTCAGATGCTCCGTCCATCACCACCCCCTTTTGTACCGCTTTTGGCCGCCATAAGTGTGGCAGGGTATGCTCAGACGTGAGACCCTTGCTCACTTTGCCACTGGATTCAAGCAAGCCGGGCTGAAGACAACTGGAATGCCAGAAACCGGTCCTCGGAAGCTTGTTTCCGGTCCAGGGAAGACATGGCTTGGCAGTTCGGGATGGTTTGTTCCCATGAGGCACAGGGTCAGACTGATTTGCATATGGCCATGTCTGGACTGGAGTGGCAGAGTGGGCTAAAGAACGGTGATGGATTAAACCCAGATCTTTTGACTGGGTGTGAGTGTTTGATTGATTCAGATGCTCCGTCCATCACCACCCCCTTTTGTACCGCTTTTGGCCGCCATAAGGGTGGCAGGGTATGCTCAGACGTGAGTACCTTGCTCACTTTGCCACTGGTTTCAAGCAAGCCGGGCTGAAGACGGCTGGAATGCCAGAAACCGGTCCTCGGAAGCTTGTTTCCGGTCCAGGGAAGACATGGCTTGGCAGTTCGGGCTGGACTGTTCCCATGAGGCACAGGGTCAGACTGATTTGCATATAGCCATGTCTGAACTGGGGTGACAGAGTGGGTTAAAGAACGGTGATGGATTAAACCCAGATCTTTTGACTGGGTGTGAGTGTTTGATTGATTCAGATGCTCCGTCCATCACCACCCCCTTTTGTACCGCTTTTGCCCACCATAAGTGTGGCAGGGTATGCTCAGACGTGAGTCCCTTGCTCACTTTGCCACTGGATTCAAGCAAGCCGAGCTGAAGACGGCTGGAATGCCAGTAACCGGTCCTCGGAAGCTTGTTTCCGGTCCAGGGAAGACATGGCTTGGCAGTTCGGGCTGGACTGTTCCCATGAGGCGCAGGGTCAGACTGATTTGCATATAGCCATGTCTGAACTGGGGTGGCAGAGTGGGCTAAAGAACGGTGATGGATTAAACCCAGATCTTTTGACTGGGTGTGAGTGTTTGATTGATTCAGATGCTCCGTCCATCACCACCCCCTTTTGTACCGCTTTTGGCCGCCATAAGTGTGGCAGGCTATGCTCAGACGTGAGTCCCTTGCTCACTTTGCCACTGGATTCAAGCAAGCCGGGCTGAAGACGGCTGTAATGCCAGAAACCGGTCCTCGGAAGCTTGTTTCCGGTCCAGAGAAGACATGGCTTGGCAGTTCGGGCTGGACTGTTCCCATGAGGCACAGGGTCAGACTGATTTGCATATAGCCATGTCTGAACTGGGGTGGCAGAGTGGGCTAAAGAACTGTGATGGATTAAACACAGATCTTTTGACTGGGTGTGAGTGTTTGATTGATTCAGATGCTCCGTCCATCCCCACCCCCTTTTGTACCGCTTTTGGCTGCCATAAGTGTGGCAGGGTATGCTCAGACGTGAGTCCCTTGCTCACTTTGCCACTGGATTCAAGTAAGCCGGGCTGAAGATGGCTGGAATGCCAGAAACCGGTCCTCGGAAGCTTGTTTCCGGTCCAGGGAAGACATGGCTTGGCAGTTCGGGCTGGACTGTTCCCATGAGGCACAGGGTCAGACTGATTTGCATATAGCCATTTCTGAACTGGGGTGGCAGAGTGGGCCAAAGAACTGTGATGGATTAAACCCAGATATTTTGACTGGGTGTGAGTGTTTGATTGATTCAGATGCTCCGTTCCTCACCACCCCCTTTTGTACCGCTTTTGGCCGCCATAAGTGTGGCAGGGTATGCTCAGACGTGAGTCCCTTGCTCACTTTGCCACTGGATTCAAGCAAGCCGGGCTGAAGACGGCTGGAATGCCAGAAACCGGTCCTCGGAAGCTTGTTTCCGGTCCAGGGAAGACGTGGCTTGGCAGTTCGGGCTGAACTGTTCCCATGAGGCGCAGGGTCAGACTGATTTGCATATAGCCATGTCTGAACTGGGGTGGCAGAGTGGGCTAAAGAACGGTGATGGATTAAACTCAGATCTTTTGACTGGGAGTGAGTGTTTGATTGATTCAGATGTTCCGTCCATCACCACCCCCTTTTGTACCGCTTTTGGCCGCCATAAGTGTGGCAGGCTATGCTCAGACGTGAGTCCCTTGCTCACTTTGCGACTGGATTCAAGCAAGCCGGGCTGAAGACGACTGGAATGCCAGAAACCGGTCCTCGGAAGCTTGTTTCTGGTCCAGGGAAGACATGGCTTGGCAGTTCGGGCTGGACTGTTCCCATGAGGCACAGAGTCAGACTGATTTGCATATAGCCATGTCTGAACTGGGGTGGCAGAGTGGGCTAAAGAACAGTGATGGATTAAACCCAGATCTTTTGACTTGGTGTGAGTGTTTGATTGATTCAGATGCTCCGTCCATCACCACCTCCTTTTGTACCGCTTTTGGCCGCCATAAGTGTGGCAGGGTATGCTCAGACGCGAGTCCCTTTCTCACTTTGCCACTGGATTCAAGCAAGCCGGGCTGAAGGCGGCTGGAATGCCAGAAACCGGTCCTCGGAAGCTTGTTTCCGGTCCAGGGAAGACATGGCTTGGCAGTTCGGGCTGGACTGTTCCCATGAGGCACAGGGTCAGACTGATTTGCATATAGCCATGTCTGAATTGGGGTGGCAGAGTGGGCTAAAGAACGGTGATGGATTAAACCCAGATCTTTTGACTGGGTGTGAGTGTTTGATTGATTCAGATGCTCCGTCCATCACTACCCCCTTTTGTACCGCTTTTGGCCGCCAAAGTGTGGCAGGGTATGCTCAGACGTGAGTCCCTTGCTCACTTTGCCACTGGATTCAAGCAAGCCGGGCTGAAGACGGTTGGAATGCTATAAACCGGTCCTCGGAAGCTTGTTTCCGGTCCAGGGAAGACAGGGCTTGGCAGTTCGGGCTGGACTGTTCCCATGAGGCACAGGGTCAGACTTATTTGCATATAGCCATGTCTGAACTGGGGTGGCACAGTGGGCTAAAGAACGGTGATGGATTAAACCCAGATCTTTTGACTGGGTGTGAGTGTTTGATTGATTCAGATGCTCCTTCGATCACCACCCCCTTTTGTACCGCTTTTGGCCGCCATAAGTGTGGCAGGGTATGCTCAGACGTGAGTCACTTGCTCACTTTGCCACTGGATTCAAGCAAGCCGGGCTGAAGACAGCTGGAATGCCAGAAACCGGTCCTTGGAAGCTTGTTTACGGTCCAGGGAAGACATGGCTTGGCAGTTCGGGCTGGACTGTTCCCATGAGGCGCAGGGTCAGACTGATTTGCATATAGCCATGTCTGAACTGGGGTGGCAGAGTGGGCTAAAGAACGGTGATGGATTAAACCCAGATCTTTTGACTGGGTGTGAGTGTTTGATTGATTCAGATGCTCCGTCCATCACCACCCCCTTTTGTACCGCTTTTGGCCGCCATAAGTATGGCAGGCTATGCTCAGACGTGAGTCCCTTGCTCACTTTGCCACTGGATTCAAGCAAGCCGGGCTGAAGACGGCTGTAATGCAAGAAACCGGTCCTCGGAAGCTTGTTTCCGGTCCAGAGAAGACATGGCTTGGCAGTTCGGGCTGGACTGTTCCCATGAGGCACAGGGTCAGACTGATTTGCATATAGCCATGTCTGAACTGGGGTGGCAGAGTGGGCTAAAGAACTGTGATGGATTAAACACAGATCTTTTGACTGGGTGTGAGTGTTTGATTGATTCAGATGCTCCGTCCATCCCCACCCCCTTTTGTACCGCTTTTGGCTGCCATAAGTGTGGCAGGGTATGCTCAGACGTGAGTCCCTTGCTCACTTTGCCACTGGATTCAAGTAAGCCGGGCTGAAGATGGCTGGAATGCCAGAAACCGGTCCTCGGAAGCTTGTTTCCGGTCCAGGGAAGACATGGCTTGGCAGTTCGGGCTGGACTGTTCCCATGAGGCACAGGGTCAGACTGATTTGCATATAGCCATTTCTGAACTGGGGTGGCAGAGTGGGCCAAAGAACTGTGATGGATTAAACCCAGATATTTTGACTGGGTGTGAGTGTTTGATTGATTCAGATGCTCCGTTCCTCACCACCCCCTTTTGTACCGCTTTTGGCCGCCATAAGTGTGGCAGGGTATGCTCAGACGTGAGTCCCTTGCTCACTTTGCCACTGGATTCAAGCAAGCCGGGCTGAAGACGGCTGGAATGCCAGAAACCGGTCCTCGGAAGCTTGTTTCCGGTCCAGGGAAGACGTGGCTTGGCAGTTCGGGCTGAACTGTTCCCATGAGGCGCAGGGTCAGACTGATTTGCATATAGCCATGTCTGAACTGGGGTGGCAGAGTGGGCTAAAGAACGGTGATGGATTAAACTCAGATCTTTTGACTGGGAGTGAGTGTTTGATTGATTCAGATGTTCCGTCCATCACCACCCCCTTTTGTACCGCTTTTGGCCGCCATAAGTGTGGCAGGCTATGCTCAGACGTGAGTCCCTTGCTCACTTTGCGACTGGATTCAAGCAAGCCGGGCTGAAGACGACTGGAATGCCAGAAACCGGTCCTCGGAAGCTTGTTTCTGGTCCAGGGAAGACATGGCTTGGCAGTTCGGGCTGGACTGTTCCCATGAGGCACAGAGTCAGACTGATTTGCATATAGCCATGTCTGAAAAGGGGTGGCAGAGTGGGCTAAAGAACAGTGATGGATTAAACCCAGATCTTTTGACTTGGTGTGAGTGTTTGATTGATTCAGATGCTCCGTCCATCACCACCTCCTTTTGTACCGCTTTTGGCCGCCATAAGTGTGGCAGGGTATGCTCAGACGCGAGTCCCTTTCTCACTTTGCCACTGGATTCAAGCAAGCCGGGCTGAAGGCGGCTGGAATGCCAGAAACCGGTCCTCGGAAGCTTGTTTCCGGTCCAGGGAAGACATGGCTTGGCAGTTCGGGCTGGACTGTTCCCATGAGGCACAGGGTCAGACTGATTTGCATATAGCCATGTCTGAATTGGGGTGGCAGAGTGGGCTAAAGAACGGTGATGGATTAAACCCAGATCTTTTGACTGGGTGTGAGTGTTTGATTGATTCAGATGCTCCGTCCATCACCACCCCCTTTTGTACCGCTTTTGGCCGCCAAAGTGTGGCAGGGTATGCTCAGACGTGAGTCCCTTGCTCACTTTGCCACTGGATTCAAGCAAGCCGGGCTGAAGACGGTTGGAATGCTATAAACCGGTCCTCGGAAGCTTGTTTCCGGTCCAGGGAAGACAGGGCTTGGCAGTTCGGGCTGGACTGTTCCCATGAGGCACAGGGTCAGACTTATTTGCATATAGCCATGTCTGAACTGGGGTGGCACAGTGGGCTAAAGAACGGTGATGGATTAAACCCAGATCTTTTGACTGGGTGTGAGTGTTTGATTGATTCAGATGCTCCTTCGATCACCACCCCCTTTTGTACCGCTTTTGGCCGCCATAAGTGTGGCAGGGTATGCTCAGACGTGAGTCACTTGCTCACTTTGCCACTGGATTCAAGCAAGCCGGGCTGAAGACAGCTGGAATGCCAGAAACCGGTCCTTGGAAGCTTGTTTACGGTCCAGGGAAGACATGGCTTGGCAATTTGGGCTGGACTGTTCCCATGATGCATGATCATAAATGTTTTAGTCTTATTTATTAGCATCTCTTTGTATAGTTATTGTGTTATCAAATATTTCATTTATAAAATCACTGCGTCTTTCTAGTTTCTTTCATTAAGATTAACTGCAGACTGATTTTGAAATGCACAAATTAATCTATGAGAGAGAGTGCAGCTTTTCCAATATTCTGCTTCATAAAATGCATAGTTTCAAATAATAGATAGGAAATACGTTGTTTCTAAATGCACACGAGCAGGATGTTGAATGCTTTTCAATGTACACATGAGTATGATTCAAAGACGCACAAAGGGGGACTTTAATAGAGGAGGCTTTGAAAGTGCTTTCAATTACACCCAAGACGTCTGATGACAAAGAAACCGACCAGGCTTGATATTAGAAGGTCAAGTGACCATCAAACTCACCACTAGAACCCTTAAGGGTAATTATAGCTTCTGCTCTCGCTGTACATGGTTTCGAAGAATGCCTCACTGACCTTATCTTAGAGCATGCTGCTTTGTGAGATAGGAAAGTTCACCTTCCTTCCTGATAGATATGATAAGTACTTGATCCCATAGGAGGATTGTAGTGTGCAGCGGCCTGACGAGTAACAACAGTGAGTCTTGTAGTCTTTAGGTCATCATCTTTCAAGCCGTTTTTCATCCTGATTACCGGAAGTTAATAGCCTGTAGTAATGTGTATGGACAAATCATATTTATGGAAGGTGTGTAAGGTACAGCTATGGATGACCACGGCATGATCATGCAGACGCCGAAGCGTTTTCTATAATTTAATCAGTTGCCCTATTACTTAAAATGGGTCTCCTGCTCCGCACCGAATATTTCTTCTATGCTATGGATCTTTGCCACCATTTTAGAATGGAACATCAATCAAAAACATTTCAATAAACATCATCAATTTAGTAATTTATTTCAGTTAATGATGAGAGTTTTGGATCAGTTTGAAAACCTTAATTTATCAATATGAATTTAGTATATTGTTTTGTTCTCTTTATTCAAATTAGTAAATCGGATAAATCAGTTTATAGAAAAATCAAGAAAATCATAGTTAGAGTTAATCAATAAAATTTCAGCATGTTCCATAAAGGAAATGAATCCCTATTCTATTCTAAGCAGCTTCTAACCTACCAGAAGCCATAAAGAGTTAATTTGGAAAAGAGGAAGATTTAAAGGAGCATTGACATAAAATCAGATTGAAGCCAAACTCTTGATGAAGAGGAGTTCCAGAAAGTCGTCCGAGTCTCTTCTCTCAAAGGAGCATCAGGAAACAGTCACAGTAACAACTGTTCAAAGCTAAGCTAAGAAAATATTCACAGCAGTAGCCATAACCGTCAAAGAAATAGTCATCCACAAAGTGGTAGGTGACAGATATCACTGTCAGCAGTAGTGCACAGCGAATAGGGAAAAAAGTGCTTGGGGAAAAGGGATGGTCGCAGAAGAATGGCCTGAAACTGACTCCCTTAACTGCCTTAATTCTAACTAGCAACAAGTATATTATGTACAAAAAACATATGTAACAATCCATGCTGGTATTAGGTCACCCTGTGCCAATAAGGAAGGTTCATCTGATGGTCTGCTGCTTCTTCCTTAATTCCCACGGAAAAAGTATGAAGTCTGCAAGGTGCTATCTAAAACTCTTAACTTCAGTCAGTCCAAAAACTGTATTGGATTTCAAGAAATCATAAAAGCATATTATAAATACATGAGTAAAATACAGCAACAGCACAGAAATATTAAAAATTCATAATTTAAAATCTCAATACCAATTACTAGGACCTGGACATTTTTACCATCAAAGGTCAGCAGTAAATAGTTTAATATGCATGTTAATAAAGTGCAAAAACGCATTAATCCTTTCATCAAGTGTCTTTATCAGTCTAAAGAAAACTGTTAGCCATATCATTTTCCTATTGCAAGTTCCCACCTTATAAAATTGAGAACCACAAAACCGATTGGATGTCATTCCAATTAATACAATGGTCTAAAACTATCTTGATATGAAAGTGACCTATGTGGTCTCAGTAAGGAAAGACAAAACGTTGCTCTTACATATTGATATAAAGGACACAAGAGTAAAAGGTAAACAGTAGATTGATTCGATATATTATTGTAAGGACATGGCAGAAGAATTTGCACCCATTCACAATGTGCTGGAAATTCCACTGAAAAGTGCACAAGGCAAGGTGAAATCTGAACAGATAAAATCTGTGCTGAGAGTTCAAAACAACCGTCAAATAAAATTGCATCACCTGGGAGGAAGTATTCACATTAGGTAAATTGAATAACATCGCTTGGGGGCAAATCTTTGATGATTGGCCAGGATCCTTTCCAAGTAAGCTCCCTTGACTTGGGCTTTAGCTGATGTTAAAATATAACATTAGTCTTTGAAAAGAGCAACAGGGCCCAGTTCACTAAGTGCACATCAAACGTATCTTAACCATGGGATCTTCTCAACATTACACAGTCAGAAAGAAATTAGCTGAAACATTTTATTTCAGCTGTAGACCAGACTTTGCCCCATAATATTAACAGAGCAAGAGCTATACAATCCGCAAGATTGCTCAAGTCCACTTCAGAGTAATAAAAAAGGCTGAAGACCCCTGGGGGATGATGAGAAGCCTCAGAAGGAAGGCATTCTCTGCAAGTTGGAGCTTGGAGCAGTCTGTTTACCCCCATACTCCTGCCCCATGCAAAGCAACTGACTTGCATTTTGCTCTACATATCATTTCCCTTGAGGGCTTCTGGCACAGATTAGTTGGGAAGCAAAAAGGAACTTCTTTTATCCTATTAACTTGATGCACCCTTAATGATATGAGAGGACTCCATTTAATTAAATTATTAAAAAGGACCCCTAAATAGCAACATATTATGACTTTATCCAGTGGGCTTTTTTTGTAAATGGAAGGGTTGCGTTTGTTTGTGGATTTTAGGTCACTTACCATTACATACGATTTTTTTAGGTTTACTTTCAAATCTAGAGATTCCATAAAATCATGAAGGGCTTTATGTAAGCTGTTTGTTGTCCTTGCTAGGAGGACAGCATCATCTGCATATAAAAGCAAAGAGATAAAGACATCGCTGGCCTTTGGACAATCTAGTTTCTTCTGCTGTATAAACTGATTTATCCGATTTACTAATTTGAATAAAGAGAACAAAACAATATACTAAATTCATATTGATAAATTAAGGTTTTCAAACTGATCCAAAACTCTCATCATTAACTGAAATAAATTACTAAATTGATGATGTTTATTGAAATGTTTTTGATTGATGTTCCATTCTAAAATGGTGGCAAAGATCCATAGCATAGAAGAAATATTCGGTGCGGAGCAGGAGACCCATTTTAAGTAATAGGGCAACTGATTAAATTATAGAAAACGCTTCGGCGTCTGCATGATCATGCCGTGGTCATCCATAGCTGTACCTTACACACCTTCCATAAATATGATTTGTCCATACACATTACTACAGGCTATTAACTTCCGGTAATCAGGATGAAAAACGGCTTGAAAGATGATGACCTAAAGACTACAAGACTCACTGTTGTTACTCGTCAGGCCGCTGCACACTACAATCCTCCTATGGGATCAAGTACTTATCATATCTATCAGGAAGGAAGGTGAACTTTCCTATCTCACAAAGCAGCATGCTCTAAGATAAGGTCAGTGAGGCATTCTTCGAAACCATGTACAGCGAGAGCAGAAGCTATAATTACCCTTAAGGGTTCTAGTGGTGAGTTTGATGGTCACTTGACCTTCTAATATCAAGCCTGGTCGGTTTCTTTGTCATCAGACGTCTTGGGTGTAATTGAAAGCACTTTCAAAGCCTCCTCTATTAAAGTCCCCCTTTGTGCGTCTTTGAATCATACTCATGTGTACATTGAAAAGCATTCAACATCCTGCTCGTGTGCATTTAGAAACAACGTATTTCCTATCTATTATTTGAAACTATGCATTTTATGAAGCAGAATATTGGAAAAGCTGCACTCTCTCTCATAGATTAATTTGTGCATTTCAAAATCAGTCTGCAGTTAATCTTAAATAAAGAAACTAGAAAGACGCAGTGATTTTATAAATGAAATATTTGATAACACAATAACTATACAAAGAGATGCTAATAAATAAGACTAAAACATTTATGATCATGCATTGGTGGATTCATTTAGACATGTATAATTGGAAGTGAGCGCACTTTTTTTCCTGTGTTGTTTGCAAATCTTACAAACTCCAGACTTTGTGAATTTGGGATTTTTTTTTCTTCAGATCCACATAATTTGACTGCAGACGAAGAAGAAGTTTCAGAAGAATTGTTCTGCATGCAACACATTCCTTTTCTGTGGGAAAATTCTCCCATTACAAGTGGTATGTAGAGAGATGTTTTGCCCCATACTCTTTTAAAACTCCCTCGCTGGCCCTTTTCCCCTCACCCCCGAGTTTTGTTATAAACTTATTAAAGTTTGCAGAGGAGAATCTTCATCATGACTACATTGTCTCATCACTAAAGAAAACAAAGATATTGAAAAATAGCTCAAAGGAAGTGTATATACACATTGCGAAATATATCAGTGGTGAATTGTGATCACACCATAATGGATTATTGAACACACAGCTTTGTAGTCTTTTATCAATGACATTGTCTCTCACTACAGCATTATCATTCTACGAAGAATTACCACGAGGCATGTGAATACTACGTAAGTTAAGTGTGCTAGCAAAGACAAGGGCGCATGAAGACGGATAACAACAACTGTCTTGATTATTCAATTTAGAATATTCATTATCACTAGGAACACGCTCACTCTGAGCAGCAGGAGGGGAGAAACCTCCTTCAGATAATTTAAAATAAATTAGGATGAATAGGGTACCTTCTTCTAAAGTACTTACTCTGCGATGTTGGTTGAATGGCATAGTTGTGTGACATCATTCGGAGTACTTTGAGAAGAGCCAAGCCGTAGCTGCAGTAAACCTTGATCCTGTGCATGGAAGGTTACAAGAACAACAATTCAAACAGTCTGTGTATCCTTATTATATTAAAGGGTTCAGAGCTCTGCAAAAGGCTCTTATTGCCAGATAACGCACTTCTTTCTATTCAACTTGATTGATCTGCGGGGCCCTGAAGATTCCATTCCATGTTCTATTACTCACTGCAGTAATTAATCATTGTAGTGTGTTTCACCGGCTTGTGCACGATGTATTGGAGTTCATACATCCAATGTCGTGATAAAAAATAGAGCCAATGTCTCGCATTCTTGCAGGAATGAAAACATGGAAACTGCAAAGGTCTCTGTCAGAATGTTAATAAATTAAGCTAAATACATTTCCAAGGAAGCAAAATCTACTTTTACTCGGGCTAACCCATGATGGTTTAATTGAAGAAACCGTATTTGTGCTTGCTTTGTATTTTCAAGAAACAGTTGCATAATGTTCAGATTTAAACATAACAGTTGTGCACAAATGTACTATTACAAGACAGGCTTGTGACAGCTTTCTGTTGGGCAAACCTACCCTAAATTTCCAGCATAGTTTTATATTTTGTGCAAGGAAAAACGTTTTCTGTCTTTCAACATCTCACTAATTAGGGACTATGTAATTCAGTGATGAACACGGATAACTAGTGTATATGGTACCTTTTTTATTTCTAGAGAGGCTGTTACATTCTACCTTCACTGAATTAGAATGAAATGAGTACAGATAGGCATGGAACCCCCTCAGTGACTTTCATTAGATTCTCCCCAACCAGAGCCCTGTCAAAAGGTGTGAAGTGATATAATTAGTGATCCTACTGTGCTTTTTGGATCAGTGACCCCTGCTGCGAGGCCCCAATCAGCAACACAAGAAATATATACTTACAGGGAACTACCCTTGTACTTGCCAGGTTGATGTGCATGGAAATGGGGATGTTTGGAGCAGCTGCAGTAATGTTATGCACTCTTACATGTAAAAGACAGGTACCAGGAAGAAAGGACTTTCAAAGCTCACTTTCTAGCAACACAAACTGGATATTCACCCCGTGGAGGTGGCATCAAATAGGTGATACGTTTGAGGGGGTTAACAGTGTTTTGAAATGGTGCTTGCTTGCATACTACCAGTCAGAACATACAGGATGTACGGAAAGATAAAGGTGTCAACAGTATTATAACATTAGGAGATATGTTCAAGAGTCACCACCAATTGCTACTGGGCTATTGCTATAAAAATGGCTATCCACCACCTGGAAATCAGAATATATAAATCTGATGTTGTAAAGAACTGGTTTGCCCATGGGCATATCCACTGAACAATAGATAATTACTGTTACTTAGATCTGTGGTATTTAGTTAATCACCATCTAGATGAAGTAAGGCAGCTTGGACACACAATGATTCAAACCTCTAACCATGAAGTCGAACATAGATAGCTGAATAATATAAATTAGCTCAGTGAGCCATTGTTAGAAATGGGGGTCTCTAGGTGGCAGAGGTAGGTACCTTTGTCCAAATAGAGACCCTTGCTTCTAGTCAGGGTAAGAGGGATACATTTCTAAAATAACCCCTGGTCACCCCCTTGGTAGCTTGGCACGAGCAGACAGGCTTATATCAGAGGTATTGTGTAAAGCATTTGTGAACACATACAGTAGTACAGTGAAAACACTACAAATGGACACCACACCACTTTAGAAAAATAAGTAATCTTTATCTAAACCAAAACAAGACCAAACAACAAAAATCCACAATACAGTGTTAAAAATAAGGCTTTCAAGTGGTAGAAATTGTTCAGTTCAATGCAAGTTGTAAATGCAACACTTTTCTCAAAGGTACCTTGGATGCCTCACGCAAAACAAACAAAATGGCCGCAGGGAAGGTGCTGCGTCGGTTCCTTACAGTCAAGGTAGGAGATGTGTTGGTTCCTTATTGCAGCGCATGGGAGGTGATGCATCCATTCCTTACTGCATGGGGAGTTAATGCATCTGTTTCTTACTTCGGCCCCCAACAATGCTACAGTCTTGGCGCCTCGATGCGCTACGCTGATCTGGTACGATACATGGTTTTGTGCAGCTGCACAGCAGGCTTTCGGTGGAATCAGTGTGGCAATCTGGGACTTTGGAGATCGTTACACCTGATATGTTGTGCATCGATTTCTCATGCCACGGCAGGCTCTGTGACTTTTTCTTCGGTGATGCGTCGGCAACAGGTACAGATGCGTCACACTTCTTCGATGTTGCGTCGATTTTCCAGCTCCCAGCGACAAACAATCTCCAGAGGTCCTAAACAGCAGGAGGCACTTCTTTGCAGGTTGTAATTCCCAGCAAGGAAATTCAGGAGAGCTGGTGATGAAGTCTTTGTGTCCCTGAGACTTCAGAACAGGAGGCAAGCTCAGCTTCAAGCCTTGGAGATCTTTCAAAGCAAACAGCAAAGTCCTTTTCTCCTTTCCTTGGCAGCAAGCAGCCACTGCGGGCCAAACCCAGACAGCAAACAGCACAGGGGCAGTATTCCTCCTCAGATTATCTGGCTCTTCTCTCTGGCAAAGGTTCCTCTTGATTTCCCAGAAGTGATCTAAAAGTCTAGGGTCTAGGCCCCACTTTTTATACACACAAATCCTTTGATCTCTGAAGGCAGAGAGTGTCTGTACCCAGCCACAACCAGTTCAGTCCTCACAGTTGCAACTTCCTGGCAGGAGGTGGAGACAGCATTGTTAAAGGCAGACCAGACCCATTCAGGTGAAAAGGAAATCTCCTCCCACTACTCTAAATGCAGTCCAGGTCTATTCAGCCCAGCTCAGACTTCTGGAGCTGCAGCCCATCTCCATCCCCTTTCATCCAAAAGCCAGATATGCAATATACAAACCTAGCAGAGGGACACTGGATGGTTAGGAAAGAAAATACCTACTTTCCGAAAGTAGTATTTTCAAAAACAGGATGTAAAAATCACCCTCACTAAAAGATGCATTTCAACATTCTGATTCAGGTATACAAAACTGTATTTTTCTACCTTATTCTCAGGGCCAGTTATGTTGATAAGATGTTATACACAAACTCCCTATTCTGTCCTATGGGAACAGGTAGCCTTGCAATAATGAAAAACGAAATTGGCAGGAATTCACTATCAGGACATGCCACACACATCAGGGTATGTCCTACATTTAACATACAATGCACCCTGCCCACAGGCGTACCTTGGGCCTACCTTAGGAGTGACTAATATGTAGAAATAGGAAGGTTTAGGAACTGGCACGTGTGTGCACTTGCCAAGTCGGCATGACAATCCCAGACTGCACAAAGGTTCTGCAATGGCATGCCAAAGTTACCTTTTACAGGCTTCTTCTGTGGGTGGCACGATCAGTGCTGTAGCCCTCTAGCAGCATGTGATTTACAGGCCCTGCGCACACACAGTGCACTATGCTAGGGTCTGAAAAGTGAATCAAATATGCCAATTATGGAATCACTAATCCATAACACCAATTTATAAATAGAGCACTTGCACTTTGGCACTGAACAGCAGAGGCAAAGAGCCCAAAGCATCTAGACCAGCACAACGGAGTCCAACACTCAGCAAAAACATAGGAGGCGAATGCAAAAATGGAAGGGAGACCCACGCCAATGGTGCCAGGTCTAACAGCCATCATACTCAACTCAAGGAACCTGAAAAAGACCAGAAGAGACTTCGAAGGGCATACTCCTTGACTTGAGAAAGGGCAGCGGAAAGTCATCCTTCATCTTGAATGTCTGGAGCTGAAGACCATTCTCAAGATCATAAAAAGGTGACATCTTGCAAGTGCGTAGAAAGAAGATGACTAAGAGCATATTGGACAAAGAACCAGCATTTTAGTGGGGTTGACTGTGGCTAGAGGATGTGCTGAAGATCTGTTCAATGATACTGTGGGAACTTTTACAGAAAGGTTGGGCTATTGGACTGACCAGTAAGCAGATGGTCTTCTTTTCATGAAGATGCGACTTTGAAATGTTCCTACGTATGAAGGAATATGCCATAGCCCCAATGCTACTTAACAAAAATGCCCCTGAGTGAATAAAACTTACTGGTTCATCCTGTTCTGGCAGTTTTGTGGCAACCATTGAGGCTACTGCAGAATCCAGGTATCCGGGCATTGTGGTGTCCTTGCCAGCCACAGCTTCCAACATTGCCCTGCTTAAGTTTTCAAACTCGGAAAAAAAGTTCCAACAAGAAACACAGGATTAGGTAATTGTAACAAAGTGACCCCAGAGGAAAAGCAACCTCAAGGCTTCAATTCATACGTTTTTTCCACTAGGTACTTTTGTTGTCAAATGTCAAGGCTTCTATTGAACCTCAAAAACAATGTGACTGTGAGAATATGGGTTATTGTTTGAGGAGAGTGTGAGCCTTTCTGTAGCAACAGACACAATCCTTGTCAAGTTGAACCACAAAATGTCACAAAATTAACATGTGCTTAACCCGTTGATAGCTAGGTAGTAAAGCAGTCAGGCTTAACTTAGAGGCAATGTGTAAAATATTTCTGCAGCAATTAAAGAGCAATAAAGTGAATAAAACAACACAGGGAACATACCACACACATTTAGAAAAATAGAGTATAGTTGAATAGTTTTCTTGACACCAAAATAACAAAACTCCAATCAGTAGACTGAGAGTTATGATTTTCTTAAAGTTTATAGTGAAAAATAGCGCATAAAATGTCAAAGCTCCAACTGCATACATCTAGTTGCATGAGACAGGTTAAGTCAAAAATTAATTCACATTGTGATGGAATAATTGCACCGGTTGCATTCGGACTTGGGAGAAATTTGGAAAGAAATTGTCTGAGAAAGTAAAGTTTAGTGTGGCAAGGAAGAACACGGTATCCAAGGAGGAGGCATCATTATCGTGGAGCCACTGGACGATTTACTATGTTTAAACTCAGAAGCATATGTACTAAGAAACTGTTGAAGCATGCCGTTCAGCCAAGATTGCTAATGCTGCAACCTGATGCCTTCCAAATGCAGAGATGAGCCATCT
Source organism: Lissotriton vulgaris (assembly GCF_964263255.1). Lineage (NCBI taxonomy): Eukaryota > Metazoa > Chordata > Amphibia > Caudata > Salamandridae > Lissotriton > Lissotriton vulgaris. Next base: position 1,523,891,572 of record NC_141687.1, on the reverse strand, counting down.
TTAAAAGAATACGGCGCATCCCTGAGTTTCTCCTAGCACTCACACAACATTTTGCTGCCTATGGAAAAAATAGGAGCCCTTGCACCATAGTGCAAGGGTGCCTGAATTGCGGGAAATGCTTGTTTATGTGGAGGAAGGTGTCCCTTCCCGACATAAACAATCAGGAATGGTGAATTGTCACTTCTACCTCTGGTGCATTATGCGCCACACATAGAAGTTGCAACTCGTCTTTTTTCAATGATTGTTAATGTGCAAGAAAAGACATCTCCCTGCACACAAACAATCCCCAGTGGTAATTAGCTGTTTCTCTGTGTGCTGAAGCACACAGAGAAACAGCAAAAATGAGGAGAAATTAATAATTTCTCCCAGTTTCTCCAGGTTAAGACCTAAAGGCATATTACCAAGGGCATTATCGCTGCATTAGCTAGAATTTTTCCCGCTAATGTGGCGATAATTTTATCGCCCTATTACCAAGCTGTCGCTAACACCAGTTAGCGACAGCTTGTAGGTGATAGCGGGCATTTAGGGGCCCACTTTGCATGTCAGCGATAATTATCGCTAATGACATGCAAAGTGGGCGTATCATGATGTTAGCGACTGAAAACAGTCGCTAACATCTCTAACTCCTATTAACAACTTTTGCAAATATTCGCGCTAAGCGCAAATATCTCCAAAAGCTAACGCCTGCTAAAAGCAGTTCTTAGCCATGTTATCCAATGGAAGGTGGATAACATGGCTAAGAGCATTGTCACGATAATGCATGAATATCGCTGATTTTTCAGCGATATTCATGCATTTCGCGGATTTTTACCACTTTTGAGATAAACCTTGATAATACCAAGGTATCTCAGCGATAAAAATCCTCGGTGCTCGGCGATATTTATTTCCCGCTAGCCGCTATTGCTTGGTAATATGCCCCCAGGTTTTCCCTGGTCTTCTTTGTTTGTGCTGCCTCCTATTTACACCACCCTTGTAAATAGGGAGCAGCATCAAAAAGCAATGGGTGCTGCGGCGGAACACCCACCACAACATCCATTGCCCGCCCCTTTCGCACTAAGTGTAGCATGAAAGGGGGCCTTATTTACAAGGTGGCGTTAAGCCACGTTGAGTGGCTTAACACGCTTGTAAATAAGGCAAAGGACTTAACACCATAGGAACGTCACAAAAAGTGATGTTCCTGTGACGTTAAGCCCTTGTAAATATGCCCCTTAGCCTCGTTTATGGAAGTCAAAAATATACAGTTCAAAGCATCTAGTGGGAGCTACGGCAAAGTCAGGACAACCGGTGATGCACCTTGGGTGGATGGTGAGCAGGTAGGTGCCGGTCTCCTTTTGGTTCTCAGGGATATTTTTGGCTGCAAATGTTCTATGTCCTGTGGGATATCTGGGCACTTTTGGCATCACTTTCAAAGGATCAGGATTGGAAGGGAACCACTTGGAGGGCAAGGACTCACTTAGTCTGGGCCTAGGTACAGCCAACTAGTCCATGGAGTCACTCTGGTAGTTCTGGGTTCACTCATAAAAACAAGTCTCAAGCTGTGGGGAAGACCTTTGAGCACACAAGCCAGGCTACAGACATCAGGGCAGTCCTCCTGCTGAAGCAGGTAGTCCTCTTATGTACACTGCAGGCCACATGCCGCCCTCTTGGAGTCCTCTGCAAGTCCAGAAGCAAACTGAAGAGTGAGTCTAAGTGTCTCAATTTTATACCTGTGCCAGCTTCTGGAGTTTTCCTTCACAGATAGTTAGAATTTCCTTCTGCCCTATCCTGGTCCTACATTGTTTGGGGGCACAAAATCCTAATGTGAAATTATTTGTGTGTGGTCTGAAGCAGCTTCTTTTCAGAGCAGGTTGAGGTATGCACAGATGCGCTCTACCATCTGACCAGGAATGCCCATCCTGCCAACATCCAGCCTCCCTGTTGTGTGACTGTCTTGGAGGAAAACACAAAGGCCAACCACGCCTAGTCATGTGACCCAGGAAACAGGCGACAGGCACCACATGGTTAGGACTAGAAAATGGCAACTTTCTAACAGTGCCATTACTAGAATTGTGACTTAAAATCAAACTTTACCATTACAGAGGAATTTTAAATTACAATCCCTTAAACCCCAAACATGATATTTCAACCTGTTCCCAACCAAAAGTTATCACTTATTAAATTTATTACGGTAACTCAGTGTTATCCCATGGGAAAGGTAGGCCACACAGTAGTAAAGGATAACTTTTTACATTTTTCACTACCAGGATATGTAAAACTCATAAGTACAAGCCTGAATAAATTTTTTTAATACAATGCACCCTTCCTTGTGAGCTGTTGAGGGCATATGGGCTTATTTTGCTGCAGGCCCACTAGTAGCATTTAGTTTACTGGCATACTGGTATAAAATGTGCCATTTTGACTTGGGGCGTAAAAGTAAATTGAATATCTTAATCAGTTATAAGCCAATTTTACTGATTTTAGGGAGTGAGCACAATCACTTTAGCACTAGTTAGCAGTGGTAAATTACACAGAGTCGTAAAAGCCAACTTTAATGGGTTAGAAGAAACAGGAGGGGTGACTAATCAATGCCTTGATGAGCTTTCCTGTTTAGGGGATAGAACATGGACAATGGCCCTCTACTGAATTGGCCCTTGTCAGTTCTAAGCCACTCTGAACTCAGTTGGATCCCTCTGTCTACACTCTTGCAAGACACTGAATGACCCATGGGCAACCTGTCCCCTCTACTGAGACCCACCTGTGAAGTACCTATCCCAAACTTGCTCATGGATGCATCTAAGTAGGCAGACAGTACCACCATGGCCAACCAAGTGATGTGGTCCATTCCAACCCTTGAATCAGAATTTTGGTCCCTAACCCAAAATAACTCTGTTTATGAAAAACATCAACCAAAAGAGGCATGTCAGTGTCAAGAGCCAGGCCTCAGCGCACCAACTGCTGGGTTTGAGTCTATAAGTGGGGACCTTGGGCAGGCCTAAACTAAGGCATTGTTGGTTGGTAAGGAGTTTCCTAACTGCTCTCTAGGGACCACAGACCTCTAAGGTTTCTCAGATTTGGGGCAGCAGCCCTGAGTGTTAGACCCTCATCTTTCATAGTCCTTCCAACTAGTCCAGGGGCAGTAGCATGAGACTGGTTCTCCAACCCAGTAGCCCTGAGTATCTGCAAGGGTCAGAGCTGAGTATTTCCTTCCCTTATCCCTGCATCTAAACTCTGTACCCTCTGTTTTGGAGTGGTACAACCAGGAACCTGAGCTTTTAGGGTGCCCAGGGTGGCCGCCCCTTTCAGCTCTTCAAATACCTGTCGCAACTAAGGGTGGATGGAGCTCAAGGAGTTGCACTATGCAGATTTCCGCTGAGTTTCATAAACACTCTGTGGATTTCCTTAGAGTTCCACGAGTGGGCGAATCTACTCACTTGTCGCCCACCCCTAATTGTAACACCCAGTTCAGACTGGGCTGAGGGTTAAGGATTTATTGCACAGGCTTCATGCCTCCAAGGACCCTGGGAGGATGTGAGAGCAGCTGGATTGCACCCCCCCGCTGATTTGTGTCTCACATTTACTCAGAAAACTCTCAGTGATATTTACTGTACTACGCAAAATTTCTCTGAGTTGAATAAAAACTTTGTGGAATTCCTCAAAGTTCACAGGCGGGCAAATATACTCACCTGTCGCCCACCCATAATTGTAACACCCAGTTTTTACTGGGCTGAGGGTTAAGGATTTATTGTACAGGTGCCATGCCTCCAAGGACTCAGCGAGGATGTGAGAGCAACTGGATTGCACAACCCAACCGATTTGTATCTCATATTTACTCAGAAACCTCTCAGCGATCTTTACTGCTCACAGAGAAATTGCACACACTCTATTTCTGCTTCTTAAAACAATCTGACAGCACATATAAAAAAAAACTGAATTTTTCCCTGGCCTGACAGGGTACCAAACAACATTCATGGCATGCACATGCATGCCTCACCTGGCAAAGGATGTCCTGAATGTACCTGTCACAGTGCAGTACCCTGGGCTGGTCCTTGAAGTCTGTGATGTAGTGCAAGAGCCTGGCGAGCTGGCGCTAATCGCAGCAGACGAAACCAGAGTACATGGAACAACAAAACAACAAAGGTTTGGGGGGCTGGAAAGGGGACTTGTAGTCCAGACCCTGGGGATGGCCGCATGCCACAGTTCATGGGGTCCCATGAGGAGTAGAGCTAGTAGCCCACCGAGGGTGCTGCTCAGGCTGTGTGACATCATCGAAGTGCTGGGGCCTGTTCTACTCGGCTGAGATCCGGACCCAGAAAGACCTGCAGTCAGGCTGCACCACTTCCTTCACACAACCTGTCCTACTTACAGTGCCAATTTAGGAGGATGCCTCATCACAAAGCTCGTGTGGACTCCACAACCAATTAGGCTGCCTGTAATCAGTCTAATGCACGAGCATTGGCTGATGTGACCCCGGTGCTCCAATCCTACGTCACCTTTCAATTAGCAGTACCTCCCACTCAGAGATGGCTCCCAGAATTTGTTTAGTCAATCAGTATGGATGTTAAGCTTCCCGGAAGTGCTTAATTACGGTCAAATGGCATACTTTGAATTCATTGAGTGTCGTGGGTATCAAGGAACTCCACAATGCAGAATAGGTGGATTTTTTGCCAAACTACGCCCTACAAGCAGAGGGACAAATACTCTGTGAACTCAGCCGGCAGAGCAGAGTTTACCGCCCAGGGTTAGTAGGAACTCCTTCCCCAGAAAACAGTCAATAGGCATAAGAGGACTAACTATGACCAATCTCTAGGTCACCTCCCCACCACATTCCAGGGATGCTATAGGGTGGAAAAAGTCCTAACCATGGCCTAAGGCACTCTACAAACCTGTCAGAGTTACTGGTCTGGGAAATGTTATTGGTTTCCTGATAGGGATCCCATTCACTGTCACCTTGTGGAAGTGAAGACTCCCAGCCTCAGGGATCACAAGCACACCATCAGAGTCTATCGCCAGAGTAAAATTCTACCTCAAGCCCTAAGCGACTACTTACCCCTGAGGTTATATTGCTCAACCCCTTAGAGATTTCATCTGTGAGTGAGTTCTTAGGACAGACAAAGTCCCTTTGTGTGCGTCATAACTACTTAAAATCAAAGCACTGGGGCTAGAAATGGGGCACACTGGGCCCACACTAGCAGAACCTCATCCTTTTTTCAGAAGGGGCATGGGACCCCAGCCCCCACACCTTAAGCTGGAACTTCTAGTCATATGACCCAAGGAACAGGCTGCAGACAACAAATGGTTAGGACAGGAAAGTGCTAACCATCTTAACCATTAAAGAGAATTTTAAATTATAATTCCTCAGATACCAGACCTGATTTTCCTACCCAAATCCTAAACAAAAGTTATCACGTATTAAATGTAATTAGACAATCAAATGGTATGCTATGGAAGAGGTAAGCCTTGCAATTTAAAAAAAATAATTTGAGAGTTTTTCACTACCAGGACATGTAAAACTTAAAGGTACATGTTCATCTTTTCAAATAGAATGCACACCACCCTATTGGCTGTTAGGGCCTACCTATTGGTGACTTATATGCATTAAAAAGGAAGGTTTAGGCCTGGAAAAAGGTCTATTGTGCCAGGGCAAAATAAATTAAAAATGCTGATTGGCTGTAGGCTAATTTTCCATGGTTACAGGAGAGACCACAAGCACTTTTGCACTGATTAGCAGTGGCAATGTGTGCAGTCCTAGAGCAAAAAAAAAACAAATTGATCAAAACAGGAGGAGTGAAGGCAAAAGCAAAAAGTTTGGGGGAAAACCACACCAAGGATGTCAGGTCTAACATAGTGTGACATTTTTATGTACCCAGAGTGCCTCCCATATATTAAAAATCGAGGCCGAAATTTACAAACATTGCATTCAATGCATGGTAGCAAGTGAAGTTGCTGCATTGTGTGAAAGGGAGATGCAGAACTGCGCCATATTTTCAAAGACATGCTGCAGTTATGCTCTCTCCATTTGTTGGAGTAGGCTGGTCTGCCTAGCACAAATGCAGTCACTCTTGCACAATAGTGAGTAATGGTCAGGATAGTTTTTGTGCAGGCAGGCATACCTTCTTGCACACAAACTATACTTGGGGGCTTTTTTCTCTCTGTATGTGTGCTGTGGAATGCAGCACACATGCAGAGGAAATATTGAGTATTTCTCCTCGGCATGCCAGCTTCTGGCAGGAGCACCATTTGATGCAAATCCATGTCTCCAACTCTTTGCAAATATGGGTTTGTGTCAAAGTCCATGGGTGGATGCACAGGAACGCCCATACACCTCCCATGGAATGACCCCCTTATGCAAAGTAAAGCAAGACAGCACAATGCACTGCAGTGTTTTACTTTTTTTGCAATGCAGCTAAAATTAACATTTGTTTTGCTTTGTAAATACCAAAATGGATTTTGTGGCAGGTCAGCATCTAAAAAGTGAGACAAACCTGATATAAAATATTTGTCAATCTGGGCCCTAATTCTTTTGGGATTTTGCAGTATATGAACACTAACACTAATTTAATTAAACACACAAAAGGTGACATAGTACGCAAAATAAATAATGGCTTGAAATGCTAGTTCAATTTCCTGTGGTTAAACTATTTGCAAGCATTTCTCTCATAACCTTTTGTGTGTTTGATATATCACCCTAAGGGGCCAAGAGTACTCCCAGATGTGGGTCTCTTGTGCACTGTCTCTGAACCTATCTGCACCGACTTAAGAGGCACAACAAGGCTGAAACCAGTCTTTGACTTGCTTGTGTTCTTTTACATAGAGGAATTGGGGTGGCATTTGGGCTAGGCCATTCCTAATGGAGCAAAGTTCAGGCTGATTAGCACATGAAGTGGCATAGCAGGAAAATTAACAATGGGTTGGAATGCTATTCTGAGCCATTCCCAATAGTTAGACTATGTGCAAACATTCCTTCCAACACCTTTTGTGTGTTTGAATACTTCAAATTCAAATTTTAAATGCTTTATTCGGTATATAAAATATAACCATATAGCATTCAGAGGAAATACAAATAATACATCATAACCTTATTTTGTATTTTTTAAAAAGGATCCATTATCATACAGGAACAAGAGCATGTACTAAGTTTCCTCAAAATTAGATAAATAAAATCAGTTTTTAAAGGACAGAGTTACGGTATTTCACCCAAGATGCTTTACAGACAATTAATTGCATTATTACATTGTTTCCTTTAAATAAAGTGACGAAGTGCGTAATCCCAAAGTTTATCAGATAAAATTAGAATGGCTCATATTACGTTTAAGGATATAGTTTCTAATTAAAAACATGTTAAAATTAATAATGTATGATGATTTCATAAAAATAAAATAGTCAATTGATTTAGAATGAATAAAAAACCAGTACAAGCAACAGTATACAAATTATTAAAATTGCAATGGTCAAAATAATCTAGATCATAGAATGATTGATTTTCTGCTAGAAACACATTTTAAAATGTAAGTAGCTACGTGGAAACATACATCCGCGCTATTCAGGTCGAACATTAGCTGCAAGGCTTCTTTAGTAGTTCTTATGTTAAGTTTTAAAAATAAAGGCTTTAAGTACATTTTCCTATGAGGAATCTAAAATTTGTAAAAAAGCATAAAGTGACAACAGCTCTGTTTAGATATGCCGTCGCATGGGCAGGGCAAAGTGCTACTCCTTCTGGTGTGAGGGATGGGCACTAGATGATGCACAGTGCCTAGTCTCTACCGGGTCAATACAAAACGATGAGAACTTCTGGTGACGGTTATCAAATATTGTTGGAAACCTTCTGTGATATTGTGTTCGTTATAGAAGGCGTATGTATGTTGGATTGCATATCTGGTAGACCTAACCTTCTTTACATTTTCCAGGAGCAGATCTTTGAGCTCTTTTTTTGAAACCTGGACGCCCAGTTCTGGATTCAAAAAAGGGTCATGATCAAAGACTGCCTTAAACCAAAACCGAATGTGCCTAAACCAAGGGATGCGCATGTGATGTTCTAATTTTAAACAATCCTTAATAACAGTTTGTGTAAATTCTGTTTCTGCTTTGGACCAAATGGATCTCCATAGGGAAAGGGGGCGTAATGCAGCCAAGTCTCCAATGTAGGCTAAGCCTACTTCCCTGTGTAAGATCTCTATGGAAGCGGATGCCGGGGTACATAATAAGCGATTAAGCAAAAGATTTTCCTGGTTTTGAAGCAGCTTACAACTATTGGTATTATGTCCCCAAACGCCGGCCCCATACAGTGCAGATGACAGACACCTCACAAGGTAAATGTGGATCATTTATTTTATTCTGCGATTCCCCAGCTTAGTTGCGAACCTAAAGATACTGTTGATGTTCCTCGTCAGTTTTAGATGTACAGACTCCTGTTCGCTAGTCCAGGCCCCGTCCCCAGAAAAAGTTATCCCTAGGTAACAAAATTTCTTGACGGGTTCTAGCCTGACATTATCTAAAAAGAAGGTCCTATTGCGCTTGGTCTTTTTCCAGCATACCATTGTAAACGTTTTGCCCTTGTTAATTACCAGTTTCCGTGTGGCTATAAAAGCAGAAAAGTTGTCAATGAGGTGTTGCAGACCATTTTGAATATGCGATAAAAGTACTGCGTCGTCTGCAAAAAGCAGAATTGGAGTGGGCTTACCGTCAATACATGGTGCATCCACCGCAGTAGTTCTAAGTATCATGTCTACCTCATTGATAAACAATGAAAACAGAAGTGGTGCTAAAACGCATCCTTGCCTTATGCCTCTGTGGACTTTAAAATAAGGGGTGCATTCGCCGGCCGTCCCAAAACGTACCTTGCATGTTAGTATTTCATATAATCTAGCCAGAAAGTATGTGATTTCTTTCGGTGCTCCCATACCAATTAAAACAGGCCATAAGAGGGAGTGTTCGACCAAATCAAAATCAGAACTGAGATAGGCAAAACATAAAAAAAGGTTTCCATCCTTAACTGTTGTATATTTGTTGATGATGAAGTCGAGGTTGACGCATTGCTCCATCATACCAATCCCCCTCCTGAACCCATACTGTACTGGTGATAAAATGGATTCCTCTTCTGCCCATGTTTCCAGTCTGGCCAGGAGGACCCTGCTTAGTATTTTGATGGAAGAATCGAGGAGGGAGATAGGTCTATAGTTGCATGCCTCAGCCCTAGAACCCTTTTTGAAAAGTGGTACAATGATTGATTGACCCCATGTCTGAGGAAGTTCAAATTCGATGGCAGCATTGAAAAAAGTGTGAGGATGGGTGCCCATAATTGATTTTCATGTTTATATAGGTCAAGGGCCTTGCCACCACTGTGCTTCTCAAGTCCTGCCATGACCTCGTTCACGGTAATAGATAGCGCGGTGATCGGCCATTGGCCTGAACTATGTAGAATCAAATCATCTGAATTAAAAACCTTGGACTAGTGTTCTATCCAATATGTACAACTGACAATAGAAGTTACTGCAGGTATGGTGTCGTTCTTTAAAAAAGGACAATTAATTGTCTCCCATAATAATTTACTGTTTTTTAAGGTTGCCGCCATATCTAAGTTTTCCCATGCCTCTTCCTGTAATTGTTTTTTCCTTATCGCTAGCCTGGTTTTCCCTAATTTGTTCCGTGTCTCTTGGTTTGATTGACATCACGTGTTTTAATGAGGATAGGGCCTCAGTACAGTCTTTGTCAAACCTGCCCAATTGATTGGCTCTATGTTTACGGTTCTTGCCAGTCAATAGGCCCTCTACGGTAACATGGATCTTATTGATCATGGGTAGCATAGCTGCCGGATTATACTCATCTTTGAGGCAATAGCTTATATCCTCTCCACATTTATCTTTTATTTCCACTAATAGTTTGTAGGGGTTGATTTTAGCCCACTTAATTCTAGGGCCATTTGGTCTAGAGGCCATAATTTCTTGAGTCGGCTTGCTATATATTTGGGTTTTGGGACCCCAGCCGAGTAAAGTTAGTAAAATACTGTTGTGATCACTCACAACTTGCTCCTCTATCCATAGATCATGGTACGCAGTACCACTCGATAATAAAATATGATCAATGTTGGAATTAAGTTTCCTGCCCTTGAATGTTGGACGTCTGATGTCTCCCCTCTTTTTGGAGCAATCCAGAAGTTCTAGGTCTAATTTGGCGGCCAAACTGTTCAAAGCCAACCCATATTTATCATGTGAGAAGTGATATTGGGTTTATGTACTTCTATCCTCTGGGTCATAAATGGTACCGCAGATCCTCTTTTGGGCATCAGCACAAGCTTGCAAATTAAAATCCCCTGCCCAGAGAATAACAGGACAATCTCTATAATTGGTGAGAAGATTATCTATTGCTATTTCTATTTCCTGTACTACAGAATCTCTATTTGTGTTAAAAATGTTGTTACAGAAATTAACAATCATCAATTCATTAGTTTGGTGATGTTCAAGACAAATTATTAAGGCATGAGGGCCGACTTCTATGTGTTTACCTGGTTTGAATTCTGTGAGCCGGGTAGAGATCAGTGTCAGTAAGCCACCCTTTGCCCTGCCAGCAACCGATTCCTCGGCGTTTATGTAAAAGGCTGTATAACCTTTAACAGTAATTTGATCTCTATACCATGTCTCTTGGAGACATATTATGTCATGCCCTTGGGAGATAAAATCATTCCAAAAAGGAGTGTCAAATTTGCTGTTAATGCCTGCTATGCTCCAGGTTATAAAGTTCAATCCTACTCCTGTTACGTATAGTGATTGGTGGGGTGGTGATAACCTGTGGTTGCCTATGAGTGTAGTATCGATAGTATGCGTATTATTATGATTTGATGGGACATATGTCTCTGTACATAGGGTTTTATCCGGGTGGCTTGGGTATTGGTCTTTCTCCAAATTTACAAGAGGGTCCGGAACCTGGGCTAGATCGTTTATAGTAGGTCTTGTGTTAACTATTCTTCCCTCAACAGAGTGCTGATAAGGGATGTCCACAGCATGCCCTTATTCTTGTCCTTCCTCGTTGCCCATCATTTAAAGTTTCCACAATCGCTCCATAATTGGTGCCCCTCGGGGACATCTTATCAAATTCGCTAGTTGCAGATGAATCAACGTTACATAACAGTCAGTCTACTTCCTCTAAATTTGAGAACGGCTCAAATCGGTTTGATAAGGGTAGGTGAAACATAGCCCTGTTGAAAGTGTTCCCTACATGTGGCTCCCTTCTATAAGCATGGCGCGGTGGAAAGGTGGGCCATGTCTTATACCAGGGTAAAAATAGTGTAAGTCTAATGTTTGGATATCCCCCTCTCTGCCGAACCTTGGTTCCCTGCGGATAAAATCAACCACCCAGGGATCTTTAAAACTCACAATGACACAGTCACCTTCCAGGTCCTTGGTAGTATTCCCTACCCAGTTTACCCTCCTAACATTGAGTATCTCTGTGTTGGAGAAGGGGGGGAGTGTTCTATTGGTGTTAAGCCTGTAGATGACTTTGTGCTTCAGGTCCCTATCTGTTTCCCGTGTCGGTTCCAATCCCGCGTACTCCCACCATGATGATTGTGTAGGGTATTGCTTCCATTGGAAGATTTACACAGGGGTCTCGTTGGTAAATATGTTTATTGTTCGTGTCACCCTATGCCTTGGGCAAGTTGTCTGCTGTATGAACACGTGAATCAGGTTGGTTCTTAGGCGTGGCACCTATCCTTGCGGCTGTGGTTCTGGCAGGCCCCTTTAAGTTAGAACCTGGGGTACTATTATGCAACGTGGTTGTCGCAGGTTGGGTAACCAAGGCTGTGTTGGTATTAGGATTCATAGTTACGTTTTAAGTACTTGGGACTGTACTTGGTGTTACAGTGGTTGGATGTGGGGCCTTTGGATGCTTTAAAACAGTAGTAATGGCGTTCAGTCTGGTTGTTTTACCAGAGACAAATTTTTCTATGTGATCTAGTTTGGAGTTGACCTGTTTCGTCCTTTCAATTAGTGGTAGCATTAAGGACCTAACAAGCTTTTCCATTTTCTCCATTAGCCTCGCTTCACTACACCCTTGTAGGAGTAGATGGGGATTATCATTAACTAATAGAGGTGAAGTAACAGGTGGTACAGGCTCTCGAGGTACCCTTTGCGCTTTTTTACGCCTTTTTACTGGCACCTTCTTTGGTGGGGTAACGCCTCTGTTCTTTTTACCTGGTGGGTCGGTAGTACTGTGGTACCAATATCAGTGTTCTCTGGAGGGTCTAAATTTGCATGCACAGAGATCACAGGTGGAGAGGACAATAATGCTGGTGATTTAACAGTACTAATGTTGATGTTATCATGTGTTTCTGTATTAACATGTACAGAGATGGCGGGCGGGGATGGCTGCAATGGTGAGATGGATAATACGGGTGATGAAACGTAAGAAGCACGAGAGGTCAAACTGATGGGAGTGGAGTTCAGTAGAGAACATGCCTCGGTGCTATCAATTTCCCCTTGTGTGTGACAAGATACTGGGCTCAGGGTGACTAGTGGAGTGGTGCTTGGTGCAGGTTCAGGTGTAACGGATGTTGCTATCTTGCCAAGCGAAGAGCGCTTCCCAGTTAAAAGGTCTAGCGACAAACGCTTCTCCACTAGTGCTATCTCTTTCTCTATAACCACCTTTGCCCGTGTCAAGAATTGATCAATAGTGCCAGTTGCTACCCCCCCAGTGGATGCGATGGTGACCTTGCGGTCCTTCCTAAGTGTCCGCACCATTGTGCAACGAGGGAGTCAATGATGATACACAGGACGGTGAGTTGGATGACGCGAATCTAAATAACGAATATTGGGGTCCAATGTCCAGCACGACGGGGGGGTGGCCCAGCCCGCCCAGCCCGCCCTCCTCGGGCCTAAGAGGGCGCACACTTTGCCCAGGCTTCGCCCGGCATCCCGCGATGCGGGTGACGCGGGCTTTAGTAGCGCCGGCGGGGGCGGGCGATGGCGGCTCCTGCCGTGATGCAGCAAGGGAAACGTAGTCCTCTGCTCGGCGGCCGCAGGTGACAGGAGCGGCGGCGGGAGGACTACGAGGCGACTTGGTGTCAGCCCGGTATTCAATGCCCTCAGCGATGTCCACAGTGGCAGCCCAGTGTTTCTGTAAGTTTTACTTCACTTAATGGAATTACAGCTGACTGGGCCTTAATTTGCACTTCCTATGCACAGTAAAGCAACCTAGCCATCAGTACATATTTCTGCAGAGTTTGGGGCTTATTAGGATGGCGGGCAGACGTAAACGGGACTGCCCGACAGGCAGTCATCAGTCCCAGCATAGGTATTACGATGCAACTGCCACCACGGCGGTTGCCATGTCTATCTTTTGCATTGCAGCAGCTGCTGCTGGCTGCAGCACACGGCACAATGCAAAAAATAGATACATTACATAACCCTGCACTACGTGGCAGGCACAATGTGGTGCCTACCTCATGGTGCAGGGACATGTAGGGGGGTACCATACTGCCCCCCACAACCCACAGCTTAGGGCAAGGAGGGAAAGAGGGCCCACTACGGGCCCCCAAAGTTCCTTTCTGCCTGCCTTTTCATAACGGGTCACCCGCCATGAAAAGGTGGGCAGAACGGGACATCAAAATCCCTACAGCTGGCCTGTCAGGCACCGCCACCAATGTAGGGATTGGATGTCCCTCCGACACACTGGCAGGCTCATGGAGCCCGTCGTATACGTGATGGTTGGTCTTTCCGACCTCTAACCATCCTCCCACCATGGTAATATGGCAGAGAATTTCATGGTTCTGATGGCGGGTGAACCTCCACTGATAGGCTGTTGGTGGCAGTCCCACCATCATCAGCCCATTAATTATTGGAAATGTATTTAGTTGTGGCATCAGCATAGCTTATAACATGATGCACTATTTTTCTTGACTCACCTCCCTCAGTTCTTAATCTAATCACCAGGCAACTCCCCTTATCTTCTTACAGAGGAATCGTACAAATAGAACACTTTTTCAGCGAGATCAAGATGGCATAGTAGCTCATAAACACAAGGGGGGGCTATCCTTCTTATGATTTCTTCAGAAAAAAAGAAAAATGTTTTTCTATGGAATTCCCTTGAAAACACTACTTTAGGTAGAAAAGTAGTGAGTCCAGTTGAAATACACAAACGTTGTAACTTTGTGAAGTGACAAGTTAATGAACTTTGAAAGCAAATTTATAATTTTGCCCACTTTTAATGCAAAGTTTCAGCAAACAAACATGAAGTGCACCACAATACTGACAGTCCAATGTATATGTATCATTCCAATCAGTTCATATAGATTTCCAAAAATATTTATTTTTCTTGATTCCCTGTTTTGTCATCAAGAAAAATAAAGGTTTTTTGGACTCTGTATGAACTGATTGAATTGATACATATACATTGGACTGTCAATATTGAGGTGCACTTCATGTTTGTGTGTTGGATCCTCCTGACGGTATGGTTGCACCTTTTGAGCAGCAGGTGCTGTAGATGTGCACGGTATAAGATAAACCTGCGAAAAACAATTTGGACAAGGATGGAGGTGTGGTCTTCGGTGCTTTGGCTTTCTGCTTGACTGTGTGTTTCTGAAGCCAAATTTATTATTCTACTTTTTAACGCTCTGTTTGTATGTTTTCCTTACCCTGTCCCTATTTCTCCCCCAGACATCTGTAACCTGTTGATTCATCTATTGCAGTTAACTATTATCAACATTAGACCATTGGAATGTTGGGAACTCCAATAAAGAGAATGGAGAGGGTCAGGGCTTATAATGGCTGGTATATATATGACTGATCAAACATTCTGATGTTTTGTCTTCCTTTTTAATGTAGAACATTCAAGCCGCAGTCAGTGCAGATAAGATTGGTGGGGCAGGGGTAAAGTTGACAGACGAGGGAATCGGGAACAAAAAATGCTGCTAAGCATCCTAGTTGTCCATTTAAAAAGATGTGTACACTTAAATGCAAATAAAAAACATTCTAATAATTGCCTCTATTTAGAAGTATGTTAATGTGGAAACACACGGAGAAGGCTACTCACTGCCCATGGTGTCTTTCTTCTCAATGACTGCCGGATATTTGGGAAGCACTTGGAAGTGTTAAGAAAACCAATGATTTCACATGTACTCCTCATCTCCATTTACGCTTCTGAGCAGTAAGAATGTCTTTGAAGTCATGAGGCTGCATTAAGACACTTTTTTTAATCAAAAATTATAATGAGGCATGCGATTGGGGTGGGGGAGTTGTGAAAGAAAGACAGGTAGATGGAGGGAGAGCCCACAATGAGCTCCTTCAAAGGTCAGGCAGTCTGTTGCCTGTCAGTATCTATGTTTAGCTTCCGGAGATCGCATAAAAGCAAGTTGAGATGTGAAGAATTTTTAAAGAACAGATTATGGCAAACTGCTATGATGACACAGTATCAAATTCCAGCTATGGACAAAACCTATGTTTAATTAAGCGCTCATTGAAACCCAAAGTGATATCATTGTTAAACAGAAGAGAATATACCAGAGAAGTGCTACCTCCCCCACAAAAAGACATAAATATGGATGGATACAGATATATCAATTTAAAAAAGATGGATAAACACACAGAAATGTCCAAAATTGCCATATTCATAGCCCAGGAGCTTGGTATTCATTTGGCCAGACGCAGAACTCTGCAGCATATGTATTAATTGTTTGAGCGTTCTTATCTTCTTAACCTCAATCACATGTTTCTAAATTACAGGTTACGTATATGCCTTCATTACCATTTGGTTCTCCAGTTCAGTGATTATTTCAAAGCCAATAAAAGAGCTCCTTAGCCACTGAATTCCCAGTAGAGTTGGACATGAACAAACCGCACATAATAAAGTTTCCTCAGATATACTTCGAGACAAAGAGCCATCAATTCTACCCTTATTCTTAGACCACGATGCCCTAAACTCATACAGATCAAGAAGATAAAACGTGGGGGCGTGGCTTGGCGCCCAGAGAAAATGGCGACATCCTAGTGAAGCTCTCCGGCGTGACCGGGGGATTCCACATTTTACGGCTGTTTTCTAACGCACAGGAGACAGATTAGGATTTATGAAGCTCTTGGCCTCCGGTCGCGGCTCCATTTTTGCCGTGACCGCCATTTTGTTTTTTACGAGCGACGCGCATTTCTTCACATAATTACTTATATGTTGCTTTTTGCCTACATACTCCATCCGCCTGCCTCTTGAAAGTGCTCAGGACTGTACATTGGTTTTTCTCATACTGGAGATGGTCTTTTTTGATGGAACTTTACGCTAACCATGCTCTGTTGAGGCACATACAATATTCTCTTTGAGGCAGCCATTTTGTACCCCAATGAATGCTTTGTTGATTTTTCCTCACATTGCTGCCTAATTCGTCTGAATGCTACAATTTTTGCTTATTACTGTCCTAGTTCTTCAGGATAAAAAATTATGTCTTCTGGGCAGGAACCACTTGAGCCATTACTGCACATTGACTGCTGCCTCACATCTTCACTCATTTTTTCTTCATGCGCAGCATGACCATTTTGCTTATAATGCTCTATCCTCGCAGTAACCAGTTCTAACTCTACTCGACTTTTCACGTTGTCAGTGGCTTCAATATATCTCAATACTCACATTGCCTCACATTTGTGCCCCTGCAACTATACAAAGAGACCCTTTTGTTTTAGCTGCTGGTCTAACTTTTTATTTCATGGCCCCTTAATCTCTTTGATACTTACTGCTTCACGGAGTTGTTCTGTTTATCCTCAATTGGAGAGACTTTCTGTGAGTACATCTTATGGGCAGAATCAAATCAGCATATTCTTCCTTTTCTGCACCAAAGCGTATATTTATTAAAAACTCAAAAATATTCTCTGAGTTTTTCCAGATTCGAAGACTCTCAGACATCTTCCCTTCAGAGCGTGCAGTCAACAATGTATTCCTCTTCCATAGCTCCAGGATAGCCTAACACGGAGCGGCTAAAAAAGGAACCTTCTTCTCCACCTAAGTCAATCTCGACTGTTTCTATGGAGCTTCTGTTTCGGCTTTACGTCCCTTTATGGAAGAAACCAACGCAAAATTGCAGGTTTTGGCAGACAACTGTTCTCAATTGGAGACAAGGATCTCATCAATGGAACAAAATGTCTCATCCTTCAAAGAAACATGTGCCACTGTCTCTCATCTCAACTCAAAGATTTCCTCACTCCAAAAGCAAGTGGTGGACCTCTAGAACTGCAACAGACTGAACAATCTCCGCATTTATGGCCTGGGGAAGGGTATTGAAGGATCTGACCCCCTCGCTTTTTCAAGTCATTCCTCCCCAAATTATTGCACATACCAGATGGTACGATGCTCAATATCCAACGTGCACACCGATTAGGCCGAGTTCCTTCTCAACCTTCAACCTCCCAGAGACCTAAAGGAGTCATCTTGTATTTTCTTGAATACACGGACTTACTGAAGTTATTGTTGGCAGTCAAGGCTTCTCCACAAATCACTTGGTCAGGCTCCTCTTTGTTCTTTGCGCAGGACTACGCCAATGCACCTGTAAACCGACGCAAGGCTTTTTTTGATATGAGAGCTTATCTACGGTCAATTGGGAATCCTATTGACGGAGTTCAAGTGAATGGGTGTACTGTCAAAATGCTTTTTGATCCCGGCGCAAAAGTTACTCTAGTTCCTAAACCCTTTTATGATTCTTCTTTAATCGGTAAAGTTAAAGTTTTCAAGCCTGATATTAGACCCCTGGCTTATGGAGGACAACCAATTAAATTATTTGGTTATTTTGTAGGTGAAATTGAGTATAAAGGAAAACTTACCACTGGGAAAATATACATTTCCTGTAGGGGCGATTTTATTATCAGCTGGATTCATCAAGCTGATCTAGGTGTGATGGTAGTTTCTGGTACTGACCCTTGTATTGTAATGAAAGATTCTTTTTTCCCTTGAACTAAACCTGTTGAGAACATTTCAGTGTGTAAAATTGAAAATGCCAAGAAGTTGGTTAGTGTCAACCAAATACAAGACTTACGTTCTGAGATTCAAGACGTTTTTAGAGAGAAATTGGGTTGTCTTTCTGGCTATACTCATAAAATTATCCTCAGACCTGACGCTGTTCCAGTCACTTGTAAAGTGCGAAGTGTTCCTTTATCATTAAGAGAGTCTATGCGAAGTGAATTGGAGAAACTAAAAAAGGCGGGTATCATAGAAGAAACAGAGTCGTTTTAGCTCGCAAAGCTTCTGGTGAAATTAGGCTGTGTGTTGATCTTCGCAACCTTAATCGTGCTGTTGTTGTAGATAAATACCCTCTACCTAATATATCAGAGATGTTGACCCAATTAGAGGGGGTAGAAGTATTTTCCACTTTAGATCTGAAGGCAGCATACCATCAAATCAAGATAGATAGTGATTCCATGAATTTGACTGCTTTTATTACGCCTTTTGGGACATATACATTTACTCGCCTTCGATTTGGTCTCAACTCAGCTGTATCAGTCTTTCAACGGGCCATGGAAAACGTATTGCAGGGATTAAAAGGCGTCAAAATGTATCAGAATGATGTACTTGTACATGGTTCAACACAAAAGGAACATGATGTAAGACTCAGAGCTGTTTTGTCTAGATTTAAGTCTCGCGGCTTGACACTTCGTGAGAACAAATGTAAATTCAATCTTACTGAATTAGACTATTTGAGACATAAACTAACTAAGGAAGATGTATAACCAAGAGATCATGTGGACACAACCATTGAGGGTCTTTCTGAACCTCAAACCAGAAATGAGTTAGTTACTTTCCTTGGAATGGCAGAGTATTACAATACATTTCTTCCCCAGTTTGCTTCATGCACATATAATCGTCTCCAAAATGTAAAACTGAGTTTGATAATGTTAAGATTGCCTTAAGTAATGCACCTTCACTTAGCAGTTTGGACACCTCTGCCAAGTCGATCCTAGTAATGGATGCTAGCTCAAAGGGACTGGGTGCTGTACTCATACAAATAAGAGATGGAAAGAAAGTAACCATCATGTTTCTTTCTAGGGCACTTATGGGACCAGAAAATCAATACTCAGTTATAGAGAAAGCATCTTTATGCATTTTCTGGGCCATTAGGAAATACAAAAAAATTCTGTTGGGAAGCTCTTATACTGTTCGTTCAGATCATAAACCCTTAAAAGACCTCTTCACTAAAAAAAGCTTGGAGGCCGTTTCATCAAGAATTTTTAGGTGGATTGTTGCTCTCCAGGATTATGATTTTGTGGTAAATTACATACCTGGTGTAGAAAACAAAGTTACAGACTGTCTCTCTCGTCTTGTTCAAATCAATTCGAATCTTGATTCTGAGAACCTGGGGGATTTGTGGGATGACGAGGGATGCAAAGTATGTGAAATAATTACGGATGTCCTAAGTGAGAAAGATTGGAAAGACTCTTTGAGTAAGGATACCGTTCTTATGAAAGTATCTCATTTGGTGACTGAAATTATGAAAGGTCTAGATAAAGATGTTTGTAAATATTAGAATGTTCGTGATGAATTATCCATCAGTTCTGGAGTCTTATGGAGGGGCACAAAACTTGTGCCTCCCACCGCTGTCAGATCGAAAATCATTCAACAAGCCCATCTAGGACATCTAGGTATCTCAAAGACTAAAGAAAGAATTTGCATGCATTTCTGGTGGCCAGGTATTGATCTTCAAGTTGAACGGATTGTAAGGGATTGTGCAGGGTATAATACATGTGACAAAGCATTAATGATGAGAGTTCAACCAATGGTAATACGCAAAGAACCTACCAGGTGCTGGGAAGAAATTGACCTTGACCTTATAGGACCTATTTCTGGTTCTTCTGGTCAATACTTTGTTTTGGTTTTAATTGACATGTTCTCTAGATGGCCAGAAATAAAAGTTGTAAGGAGCACAGAAACCAAATATGTTATCAACTTTCTAGAGGAAATCTTTGCCAGGGAGGTTCTTCTAGACTCTCTTCCGACTGACAATGGAGTCCAGTTGGTCTCAAGAGAAATGGAAGAGTATTTAACAAGAAATGGTATTAAACATAAGCAATGCTCTCTCTATCATCCCAAAAACAAACTGTATGGTAGAGAGGTTTAACCATGTGCACAAGGAATCTACACAATTGGCCAAGGTTCAGAGAAAAGACTGGAAATTAGAAATTGCTGAATGTGTGAGAGCTTATCGTCTCGCTCCTCATTCTACAACCAATAAAGTTCCGTTTGAACTGTTTAGAGGACGCAGTCCTAATACTCATCTTTTTCAGTCATGGATGAGAGAGAAAAAAATGTCCGTGACTGAAAAAATGTCAGGTGTTACTGAATCTGATGATCACTTTAACTCACAAAAATTGAACATTTTGAAAAGGAAGAATTATTTTGACAATAGACATGATGTTTCTCACACTCGTGTACAAGTGGGTGACAGAGTGAAAGTTCGCTTACCACAGAAATCTGGTGGGTTGTCAAAATTTTCATCCCCTTTTGTTGTTAAGAAATGCTTTCATAATGCTGTCAAGGTAAGTGATGGTCGCAAGTGGAATTTAAATAGAATTGGTCCATTACATAACAAAATCTCTGTTATACCTAAAGTAAAGGTATGCGGCGAAGTTGTCGTATTAAGAAAATTCCAGTGCCTCTTCACGATTTTGTGTTGAAGTAATTGTGTTAAGGGGAAAGGTGTGTAATATCTTTAATTGTTTTTACTTATGCTTATTTATTACTGTTTGAGACAGCTCTCATACTTGCTGTTCTAGAATGTTATTCGTAGAGGCTCTCCAAGAATGTTCTCTTGTCAGTTGGTGTTTCTATGCTGTGTGGATAGTATGTTTTATATACAATACAACTTAAAGAATAAATTAATCTTCTTTCAACTATCTACTGGTGTGATCTAACTTCATTACAGAAGTGCTTCAGGCCATGCAGCAGGCAGGCCTGACTATTAAGACAAGGAAATGCCAAATAGGGCTGAGTTTGGTGGTGTACCTGGGCCACCTGGTAGGTGGGGGCCATGTACAGCCTCTCTACACTAAAATCCAAACTATTGTGGAATAGACAGCTCCTGTTACCCAGACTTAGGTCAGGGCATTCCATGGATTGACAGGGTATTATAAAAGATGTGTTCACAATTATGGGTCCATTGTTGGGCCCCTAACAGAACTCACCTCTAAGAAGAGGTCCAAAAAGGTGGATTAGACCCCAGAGTGTCAGCAGGTTTTTGACACGCTGAAAGCTTCTTTGTGTTTAACACTAGTGTTGCTGGCCCCTGACTACACAAAAGAATTTATGGTTCAGACAGATCCTTCAGAATAAGGGATTGTGGCAGTGTTGTCGCTGCTAAACGAAGAGGGCCTTGATCAGCCAGTTGTCATTATTAGAAGGAGACTTTTTTGCAGAGAGCAGAGGTGGAGTGCCATTGAGAGAGAAGCTTTTGCTGTGGTTTGGTCCCTGAAAAAGTTGAGACCATATTTGTTTGGGACTCACTTTCGTGTTCAAACTGACCACCGGCCTCTCAGAAGTCTCATGCAGATGTGAGGGGAGAATCCCAAACTGTTAAGGTGGTCCTTGTCCCTACAGGGAATGGACTTCACAGTGGAACACAGACCTGAGGTTGCCCATGCAAATGCGGGTGGACTTTGAAGGTCTTTCCACTTAGCTGATGAGGACTAACAGGGTGTAGGTTAGTAACTCATCGCCTTTTGTTTGAGGGGCTATGTTGCAAAGTCATCCTGTGCCCTGGGCACACACCAATTTGTTGCTGGTGGGAACTGACTCTGACTGACCCTGGCCTCTGCCTAACCAGGCCATGGGCCAGTGCTATGCTGAAAACACTTAGAATACAGTAAATCACCTACATACACTAGGGTACACTAAGGGTTTGGTTACCCCTGTAATTGGCATGACCTAGCCCATAGAGCCATAGTACATATTAGGGCAGGAGGGTTGAAACTACCTGTCAGTCCATAGTATATTATAGGGCCTGGTAGTTTAGAGGCCAGCAGGCATTTTCTGCATGTGTGCACTCCTGGGTCTGAGATCAGTTTAAAAGTCGCTCTGTGCTGCAGGACTGCTTTAAAAAGAATTGTGCCTAAACATGACTTTTGTCTTTGGAGCACTTAAAAATGGTTAACCTACCTACAATGTTTGGGCATCTTAGGTACCCGCAGGGTCTCGCCTAGTTGTCCCAGGGGCCAGGTATCTATACGATAGACCCTTATAAAATGAGTTTTATATGCCCTGGGTAAATGGAAATTGCACATTTCACTCCCCACATTGTGATAAAGTGTTGCCCAAAATCGACTTGGTGGTAGGAGCACTGTGGAGGGAGGAGCTGCAATATTTCTGAATATTCAGAACCCATAAAGTCTCCCCTAGGTATACCAGGGGTGGCGGTCCTGTAGATGTAGGCAGAGTACTTATAAAATGTTTTTTAAACCCTGGTTCTGGAAAAATGGCCCAAATCATTTTTCCCATCGCAAATCTCTTGCCATATAGGTTAATATGGTAGAAAGTTATTATCTGATAACTCTTGATGGGAGATGGCCAAAGTGCCTTAAAAAAACTTACCACAATGGTATTAATGAATTCAACAAGATGATATTGTTGAATTTCTCCTTAAATGAACATACAAGAAGTTATAAGACTTTCTTGTTTGTAATTACAAATTCAGCCTTCCAGTGGTCTGTCCTGATTGCTCAGAGTTAAGGGGATATAACAGGCTTCTTTGAAGAGATGATAAAGAGTCCCTGTGGTTGAACAGCTCTGCTGGGAGGATATGGTCCAGTTGCACAGGAATGCCAGAGCAGGGGGAGGAGTCATAAAGAATGGACTTCAAGGGAAAGGGAGGACCACAGTGTCATTTACAACTCTACCCTTATGAACCCAAGCCAGATGTGAGGATTGAGAAAGGAATAAGAAGATGCAAGGGGGATAGACTATAGAGATTAGCCATCCCTGGGGTTTATTTAGCCAGCTCTTCTCTCCCTGTTGGAAAATAAGCCATTATGAGTTTGGAAGAATTGGTGCACTCTGGGACAAAATAGTGCCACACTCTGCAGGAAATGGTCAGACTTTTGGGTGGAACCCTGCATTCCATTGGACAAGAATAACCTCACATCACCACTATTAATATCTGTAGGCTGAACGATAACGCTAAAAGGAGGAAAGTACAAGAAAACTTTAAGGTGATGCAGGCAGACTTATACTGTTTAGACAAAACCCACATAGCCGGGAATGATAGCAATTTATTGAATGTACTTTGCTTAAAGGATGTTTGCCACACAACACAGGAAGTTAGAACCAAGGGTTAGCAATATTGGTGAAAGGGGATACTTTCATACCAGGGAGAAACCTAGCAGATAGAGGTGGCGGATGGGCGATACTTGAATGCAGTGTTCGGGATGGCATCCTCACACTCTGCTCAGTGTATGCTCTAGTACTTGATGACCCTGGGGTACTAGATTTTCTAAATTCTGAGCAACCTTACTGGCCAGCACCCTAAGTAGTCTGTGGGGATTTAAATATAAATGGCTCTAGGACAGTCTTAGATTGAGGGCTTAGAGACTGAGTTAATCAGCAGCATGGCCTCGGGAAGCGATAACTCTCTAACACTAAATTTAACCGCCATTACAAAATCATCCCTTTACGATTTTAATAAAGAAAAGACTGGGAGGAAATATTTGGCAAAAAGACAAGAGTGCTACGATTATAGTGAGAGTGTGTGCCGATACCTAGCTGTAAGGGCTAGACAACAGGCAGCTATGGGGCACATAAGGCAGTAAAGAATATGCAGGAAGAAGTTCAAGAAGTTTGGAGAACTTTGAATCAACTTTGGAAAAAAGCTCCATAAGGACCTAGCCAGCCAAGCCGCCTGCCTTTAACTGCGAGCCAGCCTGCTGTCCTGATTCATCCAGCTGAAAAGCTCTGTAGGTCCTACTTTCAGAGTTTGATCGGGAGCAGGCGAAATCCAAGGTCGGCCAAACCTTACCGAATCCGGCCCGGTGAAGAGCATCGAGGGACCTCGCGAGAAAAAGCTCCAGAAAGGTTTCTAAGTCCGAAGGTAAGAACTGTGACCGGGACCTATCGCAAGTGGTAGCTGAGCAGGGCTCCATCATGGTCGGCATGAAACTTTGACTTTGACCTGGCCTATCGTGACCAGATGTCCCGTTAGAGGTGTTATAGGTTTCCATGTGCTAGAAATGACTAAATCTTTGAAAATTCATATCTTTGGTTCCCTACATTGGAATTTTGTCATTTTGATGTCATTGTAAAGATAACCAGATTTCCTTTTTTTCCATTGGTGTTGGATTTTTATTATGCATTGTGTCTTAAATATGTACTGAATTGTTTTTTTAAATGCTTTACAAACCTTTCTTTGAAGTTAAACCTTCCTGCTCGCAGCCAAGCTACCAAGGGTTGAGAATAGGAAAAATTTAATAAGTCCTATTCTGAGCCCTATACTGTGTTAGTGGCCTTATTACCTGTGGCAGATATACATTTTTCCTTTACTAATAATCCACTTTCCAACAATGGCAGACTTGATTGGCCTTTGGTTTTCTTGCTGCACATTGTGCTGTTCAGCCCCTTAGATTTGTATGTTTTGATGTCACTTTGTCTTAAATTTTGGTGTACAATATTAGAGCATGGCAGCAGACAGAAGCCACATAAAAAGTTCAACCTGCGTTGGTCTCGAAGGCTGAAGAAGACCTCAAGGTGAGCCCGAGCCTTTCATCTGGATTGGGCCTGGCTCATGTTTTCAGTAGCTCGTCCAACTCTACTTGCACACCATTAACAAAAGGTGAACAGCCAGAATGTTGGTGTTTTGTTCCTGAGCCCATAGACCTGCAGCCCCCTAAGTGCCTTGTCTTCCATTGGAGCTGGTGCACAAGCTGGAAATGGACAGAATGAGGAAGAAATAATGAGGGAGACTGATGGTGGAGAGGAGGAGTCTGTATACACGTCTTCATTCCAGTTGTTGGTAAGTACTACTAACACTACAGCAGTCCTACTTCACCCCATCCCACTGCAAAACAAATGCTGTGTCGCATTTTTCTACCAAATACTATCACTGTGACATGATGTCTGCTTCACATGAGGTCTGATTGCATGCAAATGTTTCCAACTCCATAGGCTGGGCCCTATGGCACCTTTACAGACATCCACGTCCCAGTCTTGCCTTCAAACACTAGCTTTGTTAAAAATGGGCAAGCTACCAAACTAACAGAGGAATTTTCTTGCATGTTATTGATGCAATAAAATATCCAAAGTTGTTTCACAATTCAGAAAAGTGTATTTCATTAAAATGCAGAAATGTTTGACTAAACTATTTCAAATTACATCACTATATTGACAGGCATTTACTAAAAGTGATAGCTTGGTTTTAGTGTGAACTTAGAGACTTCACCCTCTGCCCTGACAACAATGCTATTAATAAACTAAGAGGCAAATTAGTTGTCATGAACACCCAATATGTGGCCTAAATTCCTGTTGTACATGTAGTAGCATTATTGACTATTAGATCAAACACAAGGGTAAAAGAGTTGCCTAGAATCACACAGTTTGATCTATTGGGAAAGCCAGAAATCATCTCAGTTTTTCTGCTCTTAACTTGTGTAATTCTGCCCCTAGATGAACATTGGTTTAATTTTCCTGTTTGATACCAAAACGTAATGGTTTGTATTTACTTCATGGTGGATGCGGTAAGAGCATGGGGGTCTATTGACATGTGAGTCTATTGCTGTGTGCACCTTATAAATAACCCAGCTCCTTACTATATATGCAGCATCATTATGGTCCACTAAATAAAACAAAGTCAGAAATTGACCAGGATCACATTAGATCAAACACAAGGGGAAAATAGTTGCCTATATTCGCACAGTTTGGTGAATTTGGAAAGTCAGAAATCATCTCAGTTTTTCTGCTCCTAACTTGTGTAATTCTGCCCCTAGATGCATGTTGGTTTAATTCTCCTGTTTTATACCAAAAGTTAATGGTTTGTATTTAGATCATGGTGCATGAGGTAAGAGCAAGGGGGTCTATTGACATGTGAGTTTATTGCCGTGTGCACCTTATATATCACCTAGATTCTTAGTATACATGCAGCATCAATATGGTCCACTAAATAAAACAAAGTCAGAAATTTACTAGGATCACACAATTTGGTCAAGTGTAGGAGTCAATATTGATCCCAGGTTTTCTGCGTTCACATTGTAAATTCAGCAACTTAAAGAATATCTCTTTATTTCTTCCGGTTTACATCAAAGGGTAAAGCTTTGTTTTTAATTCTTGGCACATGAGTTTGGACAATGGGTGCCAGGCAGAATCCCATTCAACTCAAGTCAGTTGTCAGTTGCACCCTAGTTATGGCCTAGATTCTCATTATTCATGAAACCACATTATAGTCTATTAAATCACTGAAAAGTGTTATCTGCCTATCAATTATAGCTAAACCCCAGTTCAGTTTGCACTTTTTGCTATATGTTTGTGAAGGTGAATAGACCAATACATGTATGTTACACTTATCAACTTGAACCAATTGTTTCATGTTTGGTCAGTACCACAGAATGATGCATGCCTCTTTGCCATCTTTTAGAAATTGGGTGTGTGCTTGTTTCTTCTCTCATCCATGCTGCAACTGTGAATTTTTCTCTTTGAATAAGACCTTTCTCACAAAATCCTGTTCTATTCTCCATTACCCAAATATATCAGTTTTGTGCAGAAGTATCCAACTCCATCACACCAAAACAAAAATGATTTCAAGCATTTGAAATGATGCTCTGTAGTTACCATTTACAATAACTAAATGTTGAAGAGCTGTTTTCCTTGAAAGAAAGACAAATTGTTTTTCTCTGGAAATTCCATATGCAGTGGTGCAGCAGCGTTTACTATGTACTGTACCATTACACAATTACACAGGGTAGCTTGAATGTTAAAATGCTCTAAGGTCTGACAGGCTGATGTAATTCAGAATTATGCTATTTATAAGAAGACATATCATGGGAGTTACATAGGGTAGCTCCATCCAGATGAGGTTACAAAGAACAGGCGAGCCCACAGGTCAGAATTTCTGTAAACAAATAGGCCTTCTCTAGTGCACAATGATGGCAGTGTACCATGCCTAGGAGGTGCAAAGGTCTTATTAGCTTGCAATGTCTAATGTAGATTCTGATTATAGGTTCCTACATCTCCACACTTGGGCAGATTTGCTATGTAAACTAGTAATATTTCCTCATGAAAGCCAACATTTTCTTGAAAGTGCTAGTTGGGACTTCAATTGCATGTGCCCTTTTTCTTATAAGTTAACTTTATCGCCATTTCCTTCTCATCCTTGGTTACTGGTCAGCTTCTACCTATTTTGGAGCTGATACCTTACTGTGAAATGTATGGGGTGGTGCAGATATAGTAGTGCCACAAACAAAAATATAAGAGAAATGCCTGCTGCTAATGTGGTGGTGACAACTTTTTTGAGGGGAAGCAGTTTGTAATTTATAAAAGCATAAATCCAGAGCCCCACATGTTTTCTTAGGGTCCGCATGCTGATTGCCAGGTTTGTCATTACCTTTTTCTTTTCATATTCTACAGTTGCTTTGACTTTATTTTATTCTTTGACGCTCCTTTATCATTCACTTTTCTGTCATCATCATTGTACTCCTATCTTTCTTTCTCCTTCTTTCATCCCTTTCTGATTTTCATTTTTGCTCTGTTCAATTTCCTAAAATTAGTGAAGATGCCTACAACAGATACATTAAGTTATGGGTAGGGCTGGGTAAGCATACTTCACACCTGAGGACGGTCTCACATCTGGAGAGCACAGGCAACTAAAGCAATTACATCTACATGGAAATGTGCTTCATGTTGACAGGTACTGCTGGTAGAGTGGACTGGTAGAATTATTAGTTTGTTCTATGCTAGGGTAGTGGAAGATTTACACTGACAAGAGCCAACATTGTTTTACATGTAGCTTTCAAATGCATGAGTCTGGTGGCTTAGTGGACTTATGCATATACACTGTAGGGGTCTGTGTTTGACCTCATGGTCACAGGTTAAAATCCTGATGGGTCCACTCAGCCATTCATCATTCTAAGGTCAATAGATTGAGTACCATTGAAGAAATGCCAAGACTA
Source organism: Lissotriton vulgaris (assembly GCF_964263255.1). Lineage (NCBI taxonomy): Eukaryota > Metazoa > Chordata > Amphibia > Caudata > Salamandridae > Lissotriton > Lissotriton vulgaris. Next base: position 1,523,863,505 of record NC_141687.1, on the reverse strand, counting down.
CAATCAACCATGTTTTAGTATCCGCAAGTATTGTACACCTATGCTCTCCTCCGAGGATTGTCAAATTGTTACTCAGTGACCATAACTGTATTATTATGCCAGTGGTTATCTGGGGCAATACATTTGTAATGCAACAAATGGTTACTGGTAATATTACCCCATGTAGATCAAACGGTATAAGAATTCAGTGGAAAGGTATTAATTCAGTTAAAGTTTTAAATTATATTGTAATAGAATGTGGTAAGGAGATCTACGATTGTCTCGAACTGGAGGTTAAACCTACAAGGATATTAACCAATTTTCGTTAAATTAACAATACTTTTGATAAGTTACTGACTGCCCCATCCAAAGAAAAGCATACACAAAGGAGGGGTTGGTTTAACCATATTTGCACCAGCTCCCTAAATTAGCTAAAACAGGCACTTAGCAGTAGACCAAGGAATAAGGTATTAGTCCAAAGCTATTAGACAATATAAACTAGCTCTTAAATTGAGGAAGAGGGAGTTCCAAGAGGAGGCGTGGGATAAACTATCATTGGCCGCGGGTACATCTAATAACAAGCTCTTTAGGGAAACTGTCAACTCACCATTCTTCAAAAACAAATCCCTTACGGAACTATTGTCTCATGTTAGCTGTGAGGAATGGGTGCTATACTTCTCCCTTATTTTTAACCCACATGATCAATACCATGATGTTTTTACCAATTCTAGCCCAAATGGTCGTAAATGGCCCATTACCCGCCTAAATATCACCCTAGACGAGGTTGAATTAGTAATTAGAGATAGCAAAGGGGGAAAAGCTCCGGGCCCAATGGTGTCCCCACAGATGGTTATAAAACAGTACCAAATCTATGGGGCCCGATACTCACTAGAGTTATTATTGCCGCAGCTACTGAGGGTGTTCCTCTTACTTGGGGTCAATCAGTTATTGTTCCCATTTATAAAAAGGATAATAAATCAGAAACCAAAAACTATTGCCTAATTTCCCTTTTGGACTCCCCAATAAAGGTGATAAGTAGGGTTTTATAAGCAAGATTGGAGGAGTGGGTAGCGGAGAATGGGATGTTAACACAGGTTCAATATGATTTTAGAAAAGGGTTAGGTACGATAGAGCAGTGTATTAACTTAGAGCTTTTAACGGGAAAATATACACGTGCTAAACAAGGGAGTCTCTTTTTATGCTTTGCTTATCTTAGTAGTGCATTTGATTTAGTGGACCGTGACATTCTCTGGCCAGTTTTACTTAATCTCAGTGCCCAAGAGACCATTATTTATTTCCTTGCAAGGTTATACAAGAAATTATCGTCTAGAGTTCGTTAAGGCCAACGGGGTGAATGCACACCAAATTTTAAAGTGAAACGTGGCATCCGCCAAGGCTACGTCTAGGCACCATTGCTTTTTACTTTATTTTTCAACAAAGTTGACGCAATTAATAAGTTGATGCAGGCAGATGCACTCCAAGTAGCGGGCCAGGCCGTACTGGTTCTGCTTTGTGCAGACGATGCTGTGCTTTTATCTAGAACTCCGGTTGGCATACAGTGCTTAATAGTCAAAAACCACTTTATTCGATTAAGTTAAAAATCATAAAAGCATTCTACAATCAAAGGAAAAGGGACAATACAAATTCATGAGAAATTACATACATCAATAGTAATTTATATATTCACAATTTAAAAACAGCTAAAAAACATCAATAGTAATTTATATATTCACAATTTAAAAAACAGCTAAAAAGGAATAAATATTTAGCTAAAAAAATTACAGGTACAAAAACATTTTCCATTTCATCCTTCCGTGCAAAACCCTTATATTACATTTTAAGTCGTCTCCTCCAGATCCTAACAGCAGCAACAAGATAATTGGCCACGCTAAACATAGCCAAAGCTGAATCCAACAATTGGAGATACCGGAGGGCAGGTTTTGCCTGATGGAAGGCTTTGTCCTTCAATAAAGGTACCAGGTATTTCTGTCTGGGCACAATAAAAAAATGACAGAACAACGTAAGGTGCATATTATCTTGCGTTGAGAAGTTGTCGCAATTACAGACAGGAGCATCCTCCTCCTTATACCAACCTTGACTATCACAAAGGACCGTGTAAATCTGGTTAAACCGAAATTTAACCAGAAGCCACCTGTGAAAAGGGATGTTAACAATGGCAAGGTACGGTTGTATAGTAAGGCAGGTGATGGTCAGAAAATGGGCTCTGACCGTGGGTTTAGTAAGTTGGCGTTCCTCCCTCTCCACAATTTTCAATTTGGAAAAGTTGAGCTTGACCCAATCTAAATCAGATTTCTTTAGACCTTGAGGGGCAGAAAAAATCTCAGGACGACCAAGGTCCAAAGAACACTTATGAATGTATGACAGCCAAGCAATATTTTTAGAATTATCCAATTTTAAACAGTCCGCCAGTATTTTATGATTCAAACCTAGATTGTTATTGGTCCAGGTCCTAATCCATAACAAAATAGGGGCCATTAAAAGGGTATCAGTAATATACCCTAAACCAAGTTCCTGGTGAACTGAAAACATGGCTGTTGATTGGGGAAGCCCTAATATGGATCAAAGGAACTTGTTTTCTTCCCTTTGAATAAATTCACCATTCACATAACCCCACAGACCTGAGCCATACCTGGCTATTGCCACAGATTTTGCCCTATACAGGTTTAATAAAGCACCAGTTGGCTTCCCACCAAGTCTCCTAGAAAAACTTAAAATAGCATTGGCCGAGCTCCTAACTGCTTTAGTTTTAGCTGTAATTTGGGGAGCCCAGCTTCCCTTGGTGTCAAAAATTACACCTAGGTAAGTAAAAATCTTGGCATTAGTGATCACGTCACCATTGCAATAGAACTGTTTGGTATTATTTTTGACAGCCCCAAAAGCCATGACGTGAGATTTGGAGTTGTTTATCACTAAGTCAAGTGAAGTCATAAAATCATTAAAAGCATTTAAAAGTCTTTGCAAACCTAAATGAGTCCGAGCTATCAGAGCTGCGTCATCCGCGTACAGGAGAACAGGGATGCGAGTATCCCCTGCACGCGGAGTGTCCAAGGTAGCAGTTAAAAGAGTCTTCTCTAATGAATTTATATAAAGAGTGAACAGCATGGGAGCAAGAATGCAGCCCTGCCGCACGCCCCTACTTGATTTGAACCAAGCTGTACGATTTCCTTCTTGGTCCAATCTAATAGAAGCTTTTAAATCCTTGTGGAGTTCTGCCAAAAAGTATACAAGGGGAGGATCAAGTCCCAATTTTAACAACAAGGTCCACAGCCGGGCTCTATTAACCAAATCAAAGGCCGTGGACAGGTCCATAAATGCAACAAAAATGGACCCCTTTTTTGCAGTAGTGTATTTCGAAATTATCAAATGAAGATTTAAGCATTGGTCCTCTGTTCCTCTGCCTGAACGGAACCCATACTGGGCATCTGTTAAAATATCGTTGTCTAGAGACCAACTGTTAATTCTTGCTAGCAAAACTTTGCCCAGGATCTTCATGGAAGAATCCAATAAAGAAATTGGTCGAAAAAACACTTGGGGTCGCTTCTTTGGCCCTTTTTAAAAATGGGCACTATGATTGAACATGCCCAAGTTTTTGGCAAACCCCCCTCATGCACACAGTTGAAAACATTGACTAAGATCTCAGCCCACATCTCAGGGTTAAGTTTGTAGAGGTCCAGAGGGACCCCGTCTGGGCCGGGAGCTTTATTAGCAGCAGAGCCTAAAATTGCCAGCTCTACTTCAGATTTACTAAAATTTAACTTAATAGGAGAAGTTGGGGAGCAGGGCATTGCAAATGCCTCAACTATTTCATTTGAGCCATATATATTAGAAAAATGTTTAATCCATTCTGCTTCAGGGATGTTAATTTCAAGATCCATGTTATTTGTTTGAGCAAATAAAGGATTATTGATTATGGACCAGAATTTGGAACTTTGTTTAAGGGTTGTAGAATCCATTAAAGAATCCCATGCTTCATCTTTGATGGCCTTTTTTCGCGACTTAACCGCCATAGCATATTCTTTTCTCAACTGAGCCACCAAAGACCTATCTCTAGGGGATTGTTTAAGGGCTTTCAACAAAGCCGAGTGTGCCTTGGAGCAAGTACGATCAAACCACCCAAAGGCTGGAGCAGGACCCCTCCTTGGTTTAGCTGTGAGCTCTTTTTCTACTCTGGCACAAATAGCTTCAAAGGCACTAACTACCTCCTTCCCCCTCCTCTCTCCGTCCCTACATTTCTCAATTTCTACTGCCATGTTTTGCTCAATTAGACCATGAAAGTCCTCAGGGCAAACTTTACACCATTTAAGGCGCCTTCCCTGGTCTCTACTCCTTACATCCCTTGCAGAGGTGGCCCTCAGATCCCCTTTGCTCAAGCCAGAAAGAGCGTCCAAAACTAACAGCACCGGGTTGTGGTCACTGAACCCGCTTACAATTGCATTATAGAACAATACATAACGTAAGAGCCCCGGGGACATAAAAAAGTAATCGATAATCGATTCGCTTCCCCTTGCATTATACGTGACCACACTGTTTGTTGAATCTGAGAACCGTGGTTCATATAAATCATTAGATGATAACAGATTTTCCATTGCCACACCCTTAGGGCTGTGTTCAAAATGTGGCAAAGATGTGTGATCTGGACCGGTATCATCTACAATCTGGCAGTGTGACTCACACAAATGAACATTAAAATCTCCCATCATAATTAACTGAACAAAAGTGGTTTGTTTTGACATGTAATTAATTAAAAAGGAGGATAAACCTTCTAGAACAAAATTAGGGGGCCCCCCCTGCATGGAGTTGTAACAATTTATAAACACAATCTTGTTCTTGTCTGCCAAAAGAATTTCCACCAGCTGAAAAAAGTGTGAGGAACTGGGGATTTCTTTGACAGTCCCTGCTATTTTAACTGAAACTAGAAGTAGCAGACCCCCTCTATCCCTTCCCGCCGTGGAACTCTGCGCATTGACAAAGAATGAAATATAGCCATCTACCCAGAATCCCTTTTCTTTTGACCAAGTTTCTTGTAAGGCAACTATATCGTGTTCCTTCAATTGTTGTAGCCAAATCGGGTCATCCTGTTTGGCCCGTAAGCCCGCGATGTTCCATGATAATAACCTGATGTGCCCCCTGCCCGGTTCTAAAGGGTCATTTATAGCAGTATTAACCGTGTCATCTGATGTGGTAACCTCTGCATTATCTAGGCATGGACAGTCAGGTTATCATGCTCAGGCTCTAGTCATTCAATATCTATTCGATCGGCTAGAGCCGTGAACCTATTTGACAATAATAAGTCCTTTGAAGGAATGTTCCTTACAGAATTTGCTAGGCCACTGCCCTTGGGTGGCTTTGTCACCCAATCATTAACAAACATAGGCGAAATAAGTTTGTCCTCCGCCCAAGCATTTTCGGTAAAATGTGACTTGTTGTTCTCACCATCACCTGGCCTATAGGCTCGAGGGTAGAAAAAGCCAAGGGGCATCACTCGAACACCTTTTCCTACAGGGTCCAAAGGAGAGTCATCCCAGAAGAGGCGGCTGGCGACATTTCTAGATTTAAAATTAACATTTACACAATCTCCAGCTACCTCTTTCTTGCTTGTGCCCACCCAGTTGACCCTTCTGCTTGTTACAATATTGTCTGCGATGTTACTTTCTCCCGTGCAGTTAGCATTACACCATTTTTTAACATGCTTAAGAAGAGTGTCATGATGTTCCACCACCCCATCTGCAAGTTTAGGCACGTTAACCAAAATTGCTACAAAAGGTGTTGCATCCGGAGGTAGATTTACTGGGGGTGCCCTTCTTGCCACAACCCCCTGCTGGCCTCTAGGCCTTACTGAGGTATTTACACTGGGAGCAGCCTCCGTCGTGGGAATATATATCCCCTTGTCCACTTTCCCTTTTTTTTGAACAGGGTTATCGGTGGCCACTATAGAAGTGACAGTCGATCTATTTGTAGAAGGACCACCAACCTTAGGGGCAGAAACCTGCACAACTGTAGGACATGGCGCCATAGGTGTAAAAGAGGAGGGGGCCCGGGTATTGAGGGCATCATTGATGCGCTCACATTTTGCTACAAGGCTCTTGACACAATCCTTCAGAGTCTCAGTGATGTCGGAAGCAATCTGGATTAATGCGGTTTCCAGTCTTTCTGTAAACAGTTTTTCCAGTAAAGACGAGATGCCCTCCTCAGTTACGTAAATTGGCTGTAGAGGCCCAGGCTGGTTAAATGCAGTCCTTCCTGCATCCCCCGGGGTCATAGGGAATGATGGTATCACTGTTTCAGGCAAAACCGGGAATGGAAGAACTGTGGGGGATTGTGGCAGGGTTGGTCTACAAGACTCAATGATTACCCTAGGTTCCAGCGGAATACAGTTTATAACAGAAGCATTGGATATGTTGACAGCTCCAGGGCTGGTTGCAAGACCCAACTCACGCTCTGACTCTGCAATCTGCGTTGATATCTCCCCCACCTTAGTTGTTAAGTATGTAATAATGCTAGTCGTGTACTTTGGCACCTTAGCTTTAGCTTCGCCTGCCGCCGATGTAGCCAGTTTGCGCTTACCCATGATGAAAGGGATGTGGCCCGTCCCGTCCCTGGTCGTCCTTGGACGGCCCGCCCTCTGCCCGGGCTCCGCCCGGCGCCGCCCGCGCGCGTCCGCGACGCGGAGGAAGCCGTCTCCTTTTGTGCGCCTCCTGGCGCTGTCAGCAGGAAGTGGGCGGTGCAGTGGCCCGAGCAAGCTGGGAGTTGTGGTCCGCTCCTCTCCGCAGCCGTGTGATGGTGCTGCACGGCGGCGGGGCGGCCACAACCTCAGGGACCCAGCGGCGCGGTGAGTTGGTCCTGCACGGCGTCTGGTCACTGAGAGCAGCGTGACCCCTCCTGAAGCCGGTAATGATTTCGGTAAGGCCCCCCAGTGCTTAATAGGTTGTCAGATTTTATTTGGGGAAGAAAGTTGTTAATCAATAGGACCAAAACACATACTATGGTCTGTGGTATAAAACCCAGGAAATTGAAATCTTTTTTTATAGATGGTGGGAGAGTGGATAATGTTGACAATTTCTGTTATTGGGGGTTAACTTCTTCTGGCAATGGTAATTGGTCTTCCGAAATGTCTAATGTTCGTGCAAAGATGTCAAAAAGTGTGCATGGTGTCTTTCGGTTTGCTTCCAAACTGGGGGAACGACGCATTAAAGACATGACAGACATATATACAGCTAGATGTGACTCTATTGCACTATATGGTGCAGGGGTGTGGGGCTACAATACCAACCAGGTATTGCAGGTGGAGGAAAATTCTTTAAAAAAAAAAAATATATATGCCTGCCTGCATCTGAATCCTCTGAGTTAATACACCGTGAAGTTGGGCTAAGATACCTGTCAGATTTGATCGCTCTTAGACCTCTAATGCTATAGAGATCAATTTGGTCTGAAGAAGAGACAAAATGTACTCAATCTATTGTCAAGGATTGCTTCAAATTGGACAATTGTTTTATGATTTCTTGGCTTAAATATATAGCACATGTTAACAAAGACTTATTTATGCTCATGATGCACGAACGTCCAACTGATGTGATAGGCCTGTGTAAACAAGAGATTAAGAACACATTCTTGGCCAATAAAAAGGATTGTAGGATGTGAACTGTGGGAAACAAACCACATACTGGTTTTAAAATCGATTATAGATACCAAATGCTTCCAGAGCTATCTGTCACTAGTTACAAGTCCCTCACACCGTTATGTACTAACAAGGATGAGACTAAGTATTGTCCACCATCTAATGCATTTCCCGAAATGAAAATGCGCCCTGTCATTTTATGCCCATGTGATGAGCATTCCAAACAGAGCACTATGCACTTTCTACTTTTGTGTGATCTATATCAGAATTATAGACTTATCTATTTAAAACCCTTGTTCAAGAAACATAATGTAAAAACTACCAATGCAGCTATGAGCCTATTGTTTGCATTAGGAGACCCCAGGATCTGTTTTTCTGTTGCGACGTTTATTTTAAAATCAATTCATGTGAGAAAAAGTACTGTATTTGTTTCATTGTTTTTACATGACTTTAATGTACAAATCAAATAAGATTATATCTGTGTAATTGGATTTGATTGTTGTATATGTATATTTGTTGCTTTTCTGGTTGCTACACAAACCAAAGAAAGCTTGATGAATCGAATCGAATCGAGTACCATTGAGTTGGGTAGCAGTAAACATCTGTTATTCAGCACCATGATGCCCTTTTGGGTGCATGTTAAGCTATGAGTCTTTTTCCAAAATACGGAGTATTGGTGTTTGCACATTACTTATGCCATGGATTCATAATCCAATTCACAATCTCTGCAAGCATGCTGAATAGTTTCCAACTTTGGTAAGGATGGTGCTCACTTCGGGTCCATCTGCCTAACAAGTACCAGCACCATTTTCTGAGATTACTAGTGTTGTCCTCCAGTCAATGTATGTATCTCATTACTTTAGATGTTCCTAATTAATTTCTGCAGTTACATTTTCCACAGTGGTGAATGTCTGAGGTTGCATAGCTATAATTAAAATAAATCTGCATGCTATACGTAGGTCTCTGCAGTACTATACTTTTAACTCCATGAACCACGCCAACAAAACAGTATCGACGGCACATCTGAAATTAAAAATGATCCCGAAAATACGCCCTTTTCTCCCTGACTCTGCCATCAAGACACTGGTTTCTGCCCTTGTCCTTTCATCCTTGGACTATTGCAATGGGCTATTCCTTAATGCTCAAACTAGAGTAATTGCAAAACTCCAAACAATACAAAATGCGGCAGCTCGCCTTCTCTCTGGCAAAACAAAGTTTGAATCCATCTCCAAAAACATAAAAGATCTTCACTGGCTCACTGTACAAAAAATAATTCACTTCAAATCCCTCTGCATTGTATTTAAATCAGTCAATAATCAAGGACCACATTTTCTAAAAGATCAATTACAACATTACAAACCCACCAGAGCTCTACGATCAGCTACTCTCAGCCAACCGGTCGTCCCCCGCACCAAAACAGTCACCTGGGGTGACCGACGCTTTTTGGTGGCGGCCCCCAGACTTTGGAACACCCTGCCTCTTAACATCAGACAAAGTGCCACACTCCTTCAGTTCCGTAAACTTTTGAAAACTTGCCTGTTCACTCAATAATCTTTTTCTTCCCTCACATCTGTTTTAATTAACTGGTTCACCCCCACACATTTCCTTACTTTATAATGGTTTTTCAGCGCCAAGACGCCCATGGGTATATGCAGCGCTTTATAAATATTAAAAATAAATAAATAAATAAACTCAAACAGAGAAATGATCAGTTCACCACTCTGTTCAAGATTTTACTTTGCATATGTAAGCCTCTGATTTAAAAATACCCCTCAATGCTCTATATTTCGACCACTTGATTCCTGGATGCAGAAATGTTCTTGAAATATTGTTTTACTACTTTTTCTTAGGACATTGTAAGGTGTGGGGTTAAAGCTGAGCGAGTCATGCCCGCAGACCATGCACAGGCAACCTACGTGTGCTTAGCAAGTGCTGGATGTCCACGTGCTTTAGGACCCTGTCAACTCTGACGGCTATATAGACACCCTCCTAGCAGGCCCCTCAAACAAATTCACAAAAGAGTAATGATGAGCGTGAGTAGGGTGGGTGCAGAAGAATCTCTCTTAATTAGAAACTAAGAGAAGGTTTCAGCGAATAAATTGACAATCGTGAAGATTAGATTACAGAACAGCTCCAACTTTTTTGAGGGCAATAAACACACTACCAGTGACTTCAAGTTACTACAAACAGGGCTTCTGCCCAATGAACTTGATAACATCACTTTCTTGGCATCTTTATTCACTAATGTTCATAAATCTCATGGTCCCTCCTTTGACTCTTTGAGATCCATTGCCTTATATTAACTAATGGCTGACTGATCACCACCATACAGATAGACGTTCAGTATAGGATGAAAGATCCAACTGCCCATCACAACAAAAGATACCAGATAAATGGGATTTTTTAAAGTTATTTTGGGTCCCACATGTCAGGGATTAAATGATTTAAATAGTCTCACACATGACTCTTTTCTTATGGTTACAATCCTTTGAAGATTGGGCAGTCCATATGTTACATCTATCTGGGATGTTTAATCTTGATGGTCAAATACAATTAGATTTTGCCCTGATATGGGGTGTATATTTCCCCATTTTGTGTCTGTGACCAATGCTGCCCTCAGTAGATATCAATCTGGGATGTTTTATTCCTATGATTATAGATATAACTTAATTTCATGAAGTTTGCAATCTCCCCCACCCCAACAAGTCCGCCAACGTTCAGCAGAATGACATATATAGTGACTGTTATTGTCATCAATAGACACCCGGACACTATACGCCTGCCCAGAATACCATAGTATAATGAAGAGATATCTGGGTAAGTTTGTGCCTATACTGATGAGGTCATTAATTCGATAGATCTTATGGAGCAGCTGGTTCCAGTGTAGCACTCATAACACATTTCAAAGATGGCCGCCGTTCTTACAGTAAATTACAATTATATAATAGCTTTATCTTTCTTTTTGATTCTTCACAAATTAGTCGGCGCACGCTCTGCACAAATTAGAATTTAGAACGTAGTGACCTCTATATATAGGGAAAATCCATATAAATTAAGATAGAAAGCAACGTAATATTTACGAACAGGTTGGATCTCAAGACACGTACCAAGATATTTAAACCACCCACGACCCATATCCCTGATACCGTATGTGGCCAAGTTGGCGGAGAAAATCGCTAACACCCAACTGATGGAACATCTTGAGACCCATAATGTTCTCCATAAATCCCAGTCGGGTTTTAGATCAGGTTTCTCAACGGAGACAGCTCTCCTGAGGGCCACAGAAACCCTACGTGAGGGAGAAGATGAGGGAAAGACAATGGCCCTCATCATGCTTGATCTCAGTGCCGCTTTTGACACTGTAGCACATTCCATCTTGCTACAGTGTCTAAACAAAGCGGGAGTCACCAATAAGGCACTGGGATGGCTGAAGGCATTTTTGCTTAACAGAAGCTTTCAAGTCCAAAGGGGGAGCTTTCTCTCCGATAGGGTGAGGCTTGAGCAGGGGGTGCCTCAGGGCTCTGCCCTGAGTCCCACCCTGTTTAATTTATATATGGCCCCTCTGGCAGAGGTAGTGCAGTCGTTCGGCGTGGAGCTTGTCTCCTACGCCGACGACACGCAACTTCTCATATCTCTGACCCAAGCCCCTTCTAAGGAAGCTGATAACTTCAATGCCTGCATGACTAAACTTGCCACATGGATGAACGACCACTGTCTGAAACTTAATGGGACTAAGACAGAGGTCCTCATCATGGGAGGCAATGAGGCTAAATGGACGACTGAGTGGTGGCCCAGTTGCCTTGGTCCTTTGCCCTCCCCCTCTCGAGAGGCGAAGAATTTGGGTGTGTGGGTGGACAATAAATTGTCCTTTGATAGCCACATAAGAAAAACTGTGGGCAAGTGCTTTGGGGTGATGAAAACTCTGAACCGCACCCTTGACCTGTTACCCATCAATTCCAGGCGTACCATGACGCAAGCACTGATAACGTCCCGTATTGATTACGGAAACGTGCTGCTCATGGGTACATCGGAGAAAAATATTAAAAAGCTACAGGTGTTGCAGAATTCGGCAGCTCGCCTGGTCCTAAGGCTCCCTCGTCGAGCACCATCACGCCCCTCTCTCGTAGCCCTCCACTGGCTGCCTATCAGGAAGAGGATTGATTTTAAAGCTATGCTTTGGTGCCATAAAATAATTCATCACAGAGCACCGGCCTACATGTCGGACTTGGCGTCTGTCTATGAACCCAGCAGGTCGCTTAGATCTAAAGGTATGGGCCTGCTCAGAACTACACACCCCAAAAAAGCTAGAATGGGAGGCAGATCTTTCCGGACTTTAGCTGCCAGGAAATGGAACCTTCTTCCTTTGGATATCAGGATGGAGAATAATGAAATTCTGTTTAGGAAGAAATTGAAAACCTGCCTCTTTACTTGGTGATGGGCTTTTTCCTCTACTCCTTTTCACATTCTCTCCACAGCGCGGGGACACGCCGGGAGGCGTCACCAGGCGCTCTACAAACTCCTTTAAATTAAATTAAAAACCGCGATCCGAGTCAGGACATTCACATATCCTGACCCGGAAGACGTTCGTAGCGAGTAGGGAGGCCACAGTACTTTTATCAGGTAAGAGCTAGGCACATCGAGTATGTACTCGTTAGCCTCTCCACCAAAGAACGTAGGCAGCGCAAAAGTTAATACGAAGGTCTAAGCGAGTGAACGCTACGGCTCTGTATTAAAGAGACACAGCAGTTTATCCTAAATTGGCCGATCGCGCTACAGTGAGGGTACAGAAGATATCCATTAGACCTAAACTAGTTAGATATGGTACCTCTGTTGTAAGAGTTAGATATGGTACCTCCGTTGCAACATAATCCCTTTATGTAGACATATGTCTTATACTTTTCCTCGTGAACCACACACTTTTAGTCTCACACCTCTTATTAAAACAGGGTGATTAGTAAATGTTTTAAGCCAAAAAAAATGCCTATTTGTGGTATAGAATTGCATTTCCTTTGTATACATATTTGAGAACACCTCATGAATTGGATCCTCTATGTGACTTAGTTCGCGTAGTTTCAATACCCAAGTCATAAACATCCATGTCGGTTTTAGCAAGGGGTTAGGACAACATCTACTTTCCCCTTTGTTTGACTAAATGGAATAACTACTGGCACCGATGGCTAGGACATGAACAAATATTCCTTTCTGTTGTGTCTTTACAGATTTTATTTACTTTGTTGCAATACCCAGATAGCAACATAACCGGGTAACGATCAACTTATGCCATTAAGTATTAGCTCTAATACTATACTCTTTTATCACATTGGAGCATACCAATAGCAATAAATATTCTGTTTTCTTCCTAGTCCTATTTTGTCAAATATTACAAAAGACTTTGTGATACAAGTTACAGGCACGATTACAGCTCACCTGTACTGTTCATAAAACAACACTGGTTTTTAATGGTAAATTTGTAGTCTTAGCCAATATTAGACTGGGAATGAAAAACTGTGTGGCTACATAACCTTCTACTTATTTTCTTTACTTTCCACACTTTAAAGGTCATCAATTAATGGTTCCTACTATACCTGTGACTCCTATGAACGCAATTGTGAAGGAATAGTATCACATAAAAAGGTACCCCGTTTTTAATTGCGACCAGGTTATAGTCCTTTGTAGGTTTTAGCAATAACCCTTTGAGCAACATCCCTCTGCAAACACTAGTGACCATCAAAACCCCCTAAATCTTGCATTTATGTATATCTCATTCTCCTTTTTTCATTTTATTTATTTTTTAAAAATATTTTTATTCAAAATTTTAACAACATTTATTCCCTCCCACCCTCCCGCACAGGACAATTTAAGACATACATAAATAATGGGCAGATTATTTACACAATTCACCATATATATATATATGCAAGAAAATATTAAGAAAAGATGACAATATGTTACATGGGCTAAAAGGATTCAAAAAAGAAAACCCCCCCAAATTAACAAACTACAAATGAGAAAACCACCCCAAAAGGGGATGACCAATTTTACCCTTTCCGCTATAACTCTGATCTCTCAGTTCTGCATTTCCACTCTGCAATCGGTTTCCATATACGTAGTCCTGGTATTCTTCTCTTTTTCCCAAATCATGAATAAGTAGCAATCTTGCCATCCAATGTTGCATAGTAGGTGGGGATCTATCGTGCCACGCAGAAGATAGACACAATCGCAGCACCGCCATAGCCACAAACAGGAAGTATTCATACTGCGGTTCTATTGTGCCCCACCCTACTCCTAATAAAATCACCTCTGCTGTTAATTTTACTCTGCAGTTTAGTGATCTATCCAAAAAGACTTCAATAGCTCCCAACAAGGGACTCAGGTTAGGGCACTCCGCGAATATATGTGCCATATCTCCATCTGTACTGTCACATTGTGGGCAGGTAATCCCCTGCGTAACCCCCACTGTGCAATTCTAGCTGGCGTATAGTACAACCTATACAGTGTTTTATAATGTTGGGCTTGTAAGGCTGCCGAACATAGTATCTCTTGTCCTAGCCGTAGTGATTTTTCAAAAGACCCCTACAAAATCCCTACCTTATTCATCCATTTCAGTTCGGATTTTCCTATGTCATCCTCTCTATTCGCTATGAGTTCCGCATATATCCTTTTAATCGTACTGCCAAATCCCTCCTCAATAATTCTCAGTATTGTATTATCGTCAAACCCTCGCAATCCTCCTGTCTTACTAGCTCAAAAACTTCTCACCTGCAAGTACTTGAAAAAGCTCCTTGACCTAATGCCAAATTCCTGTTGTATTTCTGAAAATTGGTGCACCCCCGTCGATCCTATCAGGTCTCCCACTTTTTTCACTCCCAACCGGTTCCAATCCTTGAATGTTGAATCCGCAAAGATCTCTTGCGGTAGTGTAGGGTTATTGTCTAATCTAGTGTACTGGTTAAACCTCCCCAGTCCAGCACTTTTTTTAAAAGCCTTCCATACCCGAAATGCCGCATCTACAATTTTGAATCTCATTCTCTTAAAATAGCTTGGTTCCGTATACTTCAAAAGAACGTTCTGGACCTCTTCCCCTAAAGCCAAACCATATATAGCTATTTAACCCAATTGTGCCTCCGCGTCAATCTCTGCCCCCCGTGAGACCTGTCATTTCCTGTAGTGCTGCTGCCCAATAGTATAATCTCAAATCTGGTAACGCCCATCCCCCCCTCTCCCTTGGTAGTGACATAAACCTTAACGCTCTCCTTGTCTTCCCCTGTGACCAAACAAACCGGTTAATCATATGCTCTATTGTGCTAAACCATATACAATTAAAAAACAAAGGGATCGTTCTAAATAAATATAGACATTTTGCCAGTAAATTCATTTTTATATAGTTTACCCTGCCTACTATTGACATGTGCAGATTGTGTATCCTATCCAGATCTTTCTTTGCTTTGTTTATTATTGGACTTATGTTAATTTCTACCAACCTGTCCAGATCTGATGTGACAACCACACCTAAATAAACCCCATTAGTGCTCACCCGTGAGTCTGTGCAGACTGCATAACCGTTCTTTATGATCTGTGTCTTAGCCATATTCAGTGCATATCCCGCCACTCGTCCAAACTGTGCTGCCTCCTGCTCTATTGCCCTAGTGGCCTCGGTGGGGAACTTTAATGGGGCCCATTTTTGTGTCCAGTGATTGAATTAGATTATTTTGCTCTAACTTAAAAATCAGTGGGTCTATATACATTGCAAAAAGAAGAGGGGAGCACGGACACCCTTGCCGAGTTCCCCTAGTGATTGCAAAAGGAGAAGTGCGTCCAGCATTGACCCTGACACATGCAGTCGGAGCCTTATATAACGACTGAATTTCTGTCATAAACACTGCCCCAACCCCGCTTCTTCTTAGTACGGCCCACAGAAATTCCCAAGCTACACAATCAAATGCCTTTTCGGCGTCTAGCCGCAAGGCTGCCATTGGATTCCCCAGTACCCCTTGTACATCAAATAAGGTAATCATCTTCCTAATGTGTCGCATGGTGCCCCTGTGTGGTACGAACCCATGCTGATTTTCACTAACCAAGCCTCCTATTACCTTGGAAAGTCTTATGGCTAGAGTTTTAGAAAAGATTTTTAAATCTGAGTTGATAAGTGTTATTGGGCGGTATGACCCTGGCTCCGTTGGGGGTTTCCCTTTTTTTAGAATTAAAATAATATCAGCCCCTGCCCAACTGGTTGGGATGGATAATCCTATCTGTGCCACTCTGATCGTTCTTACTAGGTCCGCTTTAATAGACGTGAAGAAGACTTTATAAAATTTCCCTAGGATTAGATCTGGTCCCGCTGCCTTGCCTGATGGTAAGCTCAGCATAGCCTCCATAATTTCCTCTGATCCTAGGGGAGTATCCAAAGCCAACCTGTCTTCCTCCTGTATTACTTTACTGGGTATGTCCTGCAGATACCTTTGGATGTCTAAATGATCTCTATATTGATCTTCCATATACAGCTTACAATAAAAATCCCTAAAAACTTCCATAACTCCCCCCATATCTGTAATCAAATTGCCATTGCTGTCCTTTATTACTTTAATTGCCCCTTTAGCCGCCCTCTGTCTACTTCTTGTTGCTAGTGTGCGGCCTACCTTCTTGCTATATTCGTAACACTTCTCCCTTTGTACAGTAAATATTTTGGCCGCATTTACTGCTATACTTTCCTCTGCCGCTTCTTTGGCCATCATAACTTCCAGAAGTCGTTGCTCCACCTCGCGCCCTCCCAATGTGGCTTGCTCTAGCCTCTGCTTCGCTTCTATCAGAGCATTACTTAGTTGATCCGTTCTAGCCTTCTCTTTTTTTGTTTCAAAATACTAAAGCTAAGTGTCTCACCCTGCACCCCCGCCTTAAAAGCGTCCCAATCATTCCCTAGAGTCGTGCTCCCCCTATTAATGTCCCAAAACCCCTTTATCCATGAATGCATGTGGTTAAGATATTCCTCGTCTGCCAGAAGCTCCCTTTCAAATGTCCACAATCTCACCTGCCTCTTAAGCCTGCCGCCCACTATTGTTAAGATCAATGGGTTGTGATCTGACAGGATACGTGGTAGCCGCTCCACCTTTAAGTTAGCTAGCATTGATCCTGAAGTAAAAAAAGAATCCAGCCGAACACATTTTTTATGCGGTGCTGAATAATAAGTAAAGCCAGCTTCTCCTGGTTTCAGCTTCCCCCATGCGTCCACCAGTGCATTGTTTTTTTTATTTTTTATTTTTTTTATTTAAAAGACCTTTATTGATAGCAAAGCCATTGACATCACCAAGTTGAACACATAATCACAGTGCACCTCCTTATACATTATGTTAATCACATGAGCAGCACAGTATTAGTCCATACACAGCCTTGTTGCCGGCATCCCGGGGGCCCGGCGGCGTGGTAATGTATCGGTTGCATATCAGTGCCATGGGAGGTGTCATTTCGCAAGCTGCGTGTTGGAGCGGTGTGTCAACTGGATATCTACCACTGCAATCGCGGTTAACAGGTCTAGTACCGGAATAAGGTCAAGAAAACAACCCCAACTAAACTCCCACCCCCCCTCTAGAGTGTGTCTGTGTGTATGCCAACCCAGCCCTGTCTATCATGTCCCAATGTGTACCTACTCTGTGTCCCGTGTCTATCCTCCCGCAAGGAATGGTCCTCCCTCGGCATCCCCCAGTCTCATCTCAACGCAGAATTCTCGCAGCAGCCCCTACCCAGCTCGGTGTACTCCCCACTCCCCTCCCTTCTGTATAGCAATGAACTTGGTCAGAACCTTACTCCCCCACCCTGTCCTGGAGTTCCGCCACCTCGGATGTGTCAGAGTCATCTTCCTCCCCTTTCTGTAGGTGCTCTTTATAAAGGTCCCAGAAATTCTTGGGCCTACTCCTGGGCGGTAACAGGTCGCTGTATAGTTCTGTCTGGGTGCAGCAATATTGTAGGTCTCGCATCCACCTCGTTTTGGTTGGCAGGGGCCCTCGCATCCAGCAAGCCGCCACCACCCTCCTGGCCAACAGCAGTGCCAAGTCTACCAGACGACGCAGAGAAGGGGCCAGTGGCTTAGAATAACCAAGGAGCGCCAGCGCCGGTGTGCGGGGTAGAGTCTCCCCCAGAATCTGGTCTAGTTCGGCAAATACCTCCCCCCAGAATGCCTGCACCCCAGGACACAGCCACGCCAAATGGAAAAAGTCCGCTACCATCGTTCGGCAGCGCTCGCACTCAGCTGTGGGGCGAAGGCCATAGCGGTGCAATCGCTCAGGGGTATAGTACACCCGCTGTAGGTATTTGAAATGCACCAACCTGTGCCTGCCATTCAAGGAAATCTTACGCGTGCTGGAGCAGCAGTATCGCCACATAACATCATCTATGGGGGATTGAATATCAGCCTGCCAGGCCTCCCTGGCCTTAGAAGGCTGTAGGCGCTGATGCACTACACCCAGCTTGTTAACCTGTGAAATGAGCTTCGCCGACGAAGTGGATTTAATGACATAGGTCAGTTCCAAGACCTCCTCCGGTTCCTCCAAGTCTGGGCCCAAAATTTCACGGAATGCAGAGCGAAGCCTATGATATTGGAATTTCTGTAGCAGGGTGGGGCCTGACTCCGTGGCAGCTAATTGGTCCCAGGTTTTAAGTGTGCCATCCGCGAACAAGTCCTCCATTCTCACTATGCCAAGGGTCCGCAGGGCTTTAACTACTCCTTTTTCACCCAGCGGGTCGAGCCAAAGGGCCCACTCGACGGGCATCAATGGGGAGTACAGTAAGGCGCAGCCACGAGAACTCATCAAGTAGTTCCAGGCATGGTTGGTCGCTTTAAGTGAGTCCATCTGGCCAACCGCACGGTCCGTGGGCAGGCAGACAGTGGCAGGCAGAGGAAGCACTACCATTTTCATTAAAGCGATTCTACCCGAAAGGGAGAGCGGGAGCCTGATCCAGGCATCGACGTCGTCGACCAATTTATTATATGCCACCCCGTAATTGTCCCGAATTAGGATCTCAGGATCCGTATGAAGGCGAATGCCCAGGTAACGGACAGAGTCAGAGGACCACTGCAGCGGGTACTCCATAGCGAACGGTCGCGTCACCGGGGTAAGTGGAAAAGCAATCGACTTGTCCCAGTTCACCCTCAGGCCCGACAGCGAGCCGAAGCGAACCACCTCCTGAAGGAGCGCGGCCAAGTTAGCTTCCGGGTCTCTGACATACAATAACGTGTCATCTGCATAAGTCGATATCCCTATTTTGTAGGTGGGGAAGCTTATACCCTCCAGGCTGTGGTATTCCCGTATGGCACATGCCAGGGGTTCCGCCACCAGAGCATAGAGCAACGGCGACAGGGGGCAACCCTGTCGCGTGCCCCTTCCAATGTAGATCGGCTCCGTCACCCTGTCACCCAGACGTAGCCTGGCAGAGGGCCGATGGTACAGTGCCCCAATCCGCTGCAGGAACGGCTCGCCCAGACCCAACTTTCGCAGTACACGCACCATGAAGGGGCACTCAACCGAGTCGAACGCTTTTTCCATGTCAAGGAAGATTGCCAGCGCGGTGTTCTCCTGCTTGACATGCTGCATAGTGCCCAGGACCGTGCGTATGTTGTAAGTCAAATTTCTGCATGGGACAAACCCGGATTGCTCCGGAGCGACCAGTCCCGGGACCAGTAAGGCCAGCCGAGTGGCTATGACCTTTGCATAAATCTTCGCATCAACATTCAGCAGGCTGAGTGGTCTGTACGAGCCGCAAAGGTCAGGCGGTTTCCCCGGTTTAGGTATAGTGATGAGCAACGCCTCACGCATGGTAGGCGGCATTTCGCCATTTTCACAAACGGCATCAAAAAGGGCAACCAAGTGTGGCAGCAGTAAGTCCTTAAAGGCTTTGTAAAAGCTAACCGTGAGGCCATCCGAGCCCGGGGCACTGCCGGATCTCATGCTCGCTAGAGCCTCCAGTATTTCGTCCTGGTGGAAGGGGGCCATCAAGAATTCCCTATCCGAGTTCTTAAGGAACGGCATCGCAATATGATCTAGATAGTCTTCCATTTCGTCCTCTACACCCTGCGTCTTGGACTGATATAACCCTGCATAATATCTTCTGAAGGTCCCTAGTATCTGTTCCTCATCTGTGACTGTGTCGCCCTCCAGTGTCCTCAGCTCCTCTACGACCAGTGGGCGTCTAGAGCCTCGGATCATGCGCGCCAGTAAAGCGCCTGGCCTCTCCCCTTCCCCATACACTCTGGCGGTGGCATATTTGCCCATATAAAGGATCTCTCGGTCCGCCAGAGCCTGAAACTCGGACAGAAGTTGGGTGAGCACCGGTCCCTCAGTATCGCCGCTTGTCGATAGTCGCCTAGCCTCCAGCTCCGCTATTCTATTCTCCAAAGAAGTGAGGTCCCGCCTGATGGCGCGTAACACACTCGAGTGCTTTGACATAGCCACCCCCTTGATGTACACCTTAAAATCTTCCCAGACCGTAAAGAAGTCGTCGACTGTGCCTATGTTTGTCACAAAGTATTGTTCTATATCTTCCGCAAGCTCCCCCCTGAAGGCGTCATCCAGCAACGCGAAAGGGGGGAACCTCCAAGTGAAGGCCGGAATCCCCTTCCTGGCGGTTAAGAGGTGTAGGAGGATAGGGGAGTGGTCCGAAAGTGTGCGTGGAAGGACCTCGCATGCGCTAATACTACCAAGTTCCGGGGGGGATGCCAACCAGTAATCTATCCTAGTGTGCACATCGTGGAAGGCCGAGTAATGTGTAAAACCGCCCTTCGTGGGGTGCCTGTCCCTCCAAACATCCACCAAGTCTAATTTAGTCATTTCAGCTTTCATTTGCGAGGCCGAAGCCACCGGGCACCGAACTGGGCCCGCGGAACGGTCCACATTTGGGTCAAATACAAAGTTAAAGTCCCCACCCCATAACGTCCAAGGCTGTGCATGTGACCTGGCAAGAGCAGTCAGAGTTACATGGAATTCAGGGTGGTCATAATTGGGACCATAAACGTTCACCACCAGTAGATGGAGGCCCTTACCCACACATCTAGCCAGGACGTACCTGCCCTCCGGATCAGCATGCACTGGAATAAGCTTCAGCTGTGATGAGGGATTGGCCCAGATTAACACTCCACGGGCGTGTGTCGTGAAACCCGCAGCAACTATGTTCCCAGCCAAACCCCTGGATTGTAACATTCTGCTGGAGTGTGGTAAGTGCGTTTCCTGCAACAGGGCTAGGTCTACGTGATGTCTATTGAGATAGCAAAGGACCTTCCATAATTTACGGAAGTCGTTCAGACCCCTCACATTCCAGGTCATCAGTTTCAACTTATTCGGGGCATTTGTAGGCAAATTCGGAGCAGCATTAGACATTACAGAAGTTCACGTGTGTATAATTAGCAAGGATGTGCGAAACAGGACACTGCAGTTCACATAATTTCAAAATCGCCAGCCGGCGTATCCGAACAGGTACAGCACCACATGACAGTTCACACTCCGTACGACCAAACCCCACAAGCAACCCCAGGCAACAACTCTCCCCAACAAACCAGATCCTAGTCCCCACCCCTCGAACACCAACCCACCCACAGCCGACCACCCCCAACCAGGTCAGACAGGTCCCAAGAACCCCCCCCATCAACCCTCAGTAAGTAGAGTGTTCGACAGTTCAACACTAACCCCTTAGAGAGTAGCACAACCAAAGGCACCAGGGCAGAGCGCGCCAAAATAGTGCACCACTAACTGTTCCAATGAAATGTCTGATCAGCGCCTCAGTCCGGCCCCTCTTATAGGACAGTGCCCCTCAAATTGCGAGTGTAACAGCTCTCTCACACCCATTCCGGCCCCCCCAATTCTGCAGCATTGATCCAGGATACCCTCCCCCCGCGGCAACTACCTTCTCACCAGCAGTGTGTGAGGCATGTGTCCGAGCAGCTTATCCATCGCCTCACCAAACATCCCTAGTAGAGCTAATGTAGGCCCCACGCGCCTCTGCAAACATGGAGTCCTCGTGGTGCCAGGGTCAGGTGACTACCTTCGTTGTAGAGTTCCAAACCACGCTACAGTAACCTCTAGTCCTGGTCGTCCAGGTTCGATGTCGAGCCGGCGTCGTCCTCCTGACCTCGCCTAGCCTCCTTCCGCTCCCGCGACCAAGTCTTCAGGGACTTATGAAGTTCTTTAGGGTCTGTGAAGTAATACGATTTCCCACCGGTGTTTATGCGGAGCTTGGCGGGGTACAACATCGCGTAGTCCAGGCCCAGAGTTCGGAGTTGTTTCTTACATGGCGCAAACTGCCGCCTCTCTTCCTGCACCCTGGCGGTGAAGTCCGGGTAGAGGGAGATGTCCATTCCCTCATGTTGTAGTTTGCCCTTCTCCCTCGCTACTCGTAATGCTGTGTCTCTGTCACGATAGTTAAGTAGCTTCGCAATTATGGGGCGAGGAGGCGCGCCAGGCTGAGGCTGTGGGCCCAACGTGCGGTGCGCTCATTCCACGATGAACATGGGGGAAAACACCTCCTCACCTAGTAGCAGCTTCAGCAGTTTCTCTACGTACAACTCCATCTTTCCCGTTTGTGTAGTTTCCGCTACGCCTGTGATACGGATGTTGGATCTGCGTGAGCGCGCCTCCAAGTCCTCTGTCTTGTCTCGGATAACATGTAAAAGTCTATAAAACTGCTTTCTTTCTTTGTCCCACTCTGTTTGGGCTTCCTCAGCTTCTGTGAGACGGCGTTCCGCCATGTCTAGGCGCTCCGCGTGTTTGACCACAGGTTCCGCCATGCGATCCATGCGATAGGACAGAGCGTCTATCTTGGTGCCCACAGATGCAATGCTATCCTGTATGCCCTTCTCCATTGCAGCCAACATGTCTCGAAGCTCCGTGGGCGCCGGGGCCGTCGCTGTGGCTCCCTTCGGCGATGATTCCGGCGCCGCCACCTCCGACCCTTTTGGTCGGCGCCGTTCAAAGGAGAGCTTCCCCTGGGCCGTGTCGTTCTTCCCCATCGTATCCCCTAATGTGTAGAAGTCCAGAACAAGGGAACTCCTCTTCGGCAGCAGGCCGCTTGTGCAACCCAAGGGTCTTTGTAAGCAAGCGAAGTACTGCCACCAGTCTCCGGGAGTTCGACGCAATCAAGATGGCGCCTGCAATGGCGGACGAAACACTTCCTTTCACTTCAGCAAGTCTCGCACCAGCATAGCCCAGGAGGCAGTCAGGTCCATAGCTCCCGCCCCGGTCAACCTCGCCCCTCCGTGACCAGCGGGCGTCGGGATAGCGGTTCGCCGCAGTGGGGATCCAAACCGGCAGTAGTACCGTGTGAACGGTCGCTCCACCTCGTGGCGCAGTAGTTCAGCGTTTTCTTTTCCCCCCGCCGCCGGGCCTCCGGGCCCTTCACTCATGGGGCAGTCTCCGACTAGGAAGGAGAGGTCGCCTCATTCAGTGACAAATCCAAACTATGGCCCGGGCTGCGCTCAGCCCGACCACTCCCAGCGCTGAAGCCGCACGTCCGGCGACGTCGCCCGGCCACCTCTCCAGGATAGTGCGCGGCTTCTGGCCTAGTCCTCCACTTCCGCGCCGCCGGGGGCAGCACCCTGGAAAAATCGGGAAGGCTCGCCCGCAGTCGACCCAAAAGGTTCTCAAATGCAGCTGGGGGTGCCGACAGTTGTTCGAGAGCCCGCTATGGCTTGTATGGCACGTTTAAGGATAGTTTAACAGGATTATTTCGGGGCTATGCGAGGAGCCGAAGGCTCACGCGTCCGCCATCGACGCCGGCTAGCTTCGCCCCCCCCCACCAGTGCATTGTTACCCGCCATAGTCAGTATTGCTCTGCAAACCCTTTTTTTCCTTCCTTGATATTGTCTCGAAGGTTCCATACCTAAGCCAGCAGCACCATCTATAATAAAATCCCCTGCTAGAATTATCCTATGCGCCCAAGTGGCTATTTCTAAATCCAAGAAATCAAACAGTTCTGGATCATCCTCCGTTGAGGCATATATCGACCCCAGTGTAATCCATTCTTCACCAATCACGCATTCTATCAAGGCCCATCTTCCCCATTGATCCTCCAGCCTTTTCCTTGTGCTAATAGTGTATAATTTAGTTAGGATAGCCACCCCTCTTGTTTTGGATCCTTGTCTTGAGTATTCCAAGAGACGCAGCCTTAATTGTTCTAGCAGGAACGGTTTGTTCCCTTCTATATGGGTCTCTTGGAGACATATAAAGTCTGCTTATGACTTTTTCAATAGTAACGCCACCCTTTGTCTTTTTAGCTGGTCATTGAGCCCACATACATTTAACGTTAGGATCTTAATAGTGGTACCCATAGTTCTTTCTTTCCACTGGGCGCCACAAGTCTACCATGATTATACTATACCCTTTCGTCGTTCTTTTCCTGTTCCTTTCTCTTCTTTGCATTGCCCAATTTTCCTGCTTTGTCTCTCTGTGCTGTTGTGCCCTTATCATTACCTTCTGTCCCGTGCACCCCCTTTCCCCTGTGTCCCACCCCCCTCCCACCTCCCCCCTTTACAGGCAAATAGGTCAATCATGACCTATGTGGAGCTGCTTCCTGGCCCCTGAAGTGTCGCAACCATCTCCCTCTCATCTATGTCTAAACTAATACATTCTAGATATTACATTTTAACCTTACAAATGCAGAAAAATCAAGAAAAAGAATCAAACCCCCCCTGCTGCATTTATACTTAAATCTATACATAGCACATCCCTGCTTATGCATCAGTGATATTTGCCCTTATCATGGTCTTTGTACAACTGTCCGAGCGTCTCTCTGACTCCTTTTTTCATTTAGCTCGTTCAGATAGGCCTGTGCCTTAATCTCGGAGAAGAACATCCTTGTCTGACCATTCAATAGTATTTTAAGCCTTGCTGGAAATAACAAATATGCTTCACATCCTATGTTTTTAAATGGGTCTATCATCTGCCTCAGCCTCCACCTCCTCTCCACGGTAACGTGGCAGAAGTCTGGTCGTGCAAAGAAGGTTATCCCTTTAAATGTGCTACGTTCCTGTGGTCCAGCTCTGTCCATGATCTCCTGTCTTGCCAGGAAATTACCAACGAACACCAGCATAGCTCTAGGCTTGCTTTTCTGTACAGCGCCATAAACCTTCTTTTGTGCCAGGGGAAATCTATGTGCTCGCTGCACCTCACTATCCCAGTTCCAGTTCTCAATTTTCTGGGAATGCACCTTTTAGGAGCGCAATCACAAAAGACCTGGCGTCCTGCTCCTCTGCCCCCACCGGAATGCCCAGAAGCCGGATATTATTGCGTCTTTGCCTGTTCTCGAAGTCCTCGAGCTTCCACTGGATGTCTTCTGTGGCTCTCTCTTGGGCCTCCCTGAATTCCTGCCAGCGCGTCACCTCATCTTCCAACTTTCCTGTTCTTTCCTCTACTTCAGTTACTCTTCCTGCCATCTCTGCATATAGCTTATTTATTTTGCTTAAAGACCCTTGAATTTTTTTGTTAGCTTGCTTAGCTCTATTGCTCTCCGTTCTGGCTTCTCCCTGCATTTGTTTTAGGGTGGCATGAAGTAAATCCATCGTAGGGAGTTGCTCCTGTGTGCCTTGGGGTCTCCTCTGTTGCTCTCTAGACTCTCCTTCTTCATGATATAGACTAGAGGTTGCTGAATAACCCCAAACTAATTTTGTGGCCATGTCCGCTTGTGCTGGGCTAATAGGGGTTTTCTTATTGTATCTCCAGTGACTTTTCTGATGTTTCTTCCTTCGGTTTGAGGAGGCCCGTTGAATAGTCTCCTCTGAGATCTCTGAGTCCTTTGAAACTGATAGATCTAGGTCTGTGTCTGAGGCAGAGCTTTCTACGGCACTCTCCTCTGATCCACCAATCCCAGAAGAGGCCCCCGTCTCATTGTTCACTGAAAAAAAACACTCGTCGTTTGGGGAGCCTGGTGCTAGCGACCCCGGTTCTGCCATAGCCTGTGAGCCATGAGCACTTGTATCCTCTTGTGTGCCATCACGCACCAGATCTACCATAAGAACTCCCTTATCGATAGTGTCCACAGTATCAGCTATCTCTTTCCCTGTTGTATCTTGCAAGACCCTTAGCCCATTTGTGTCTTTGTCTGTGATCACGATCGAGCTTGTACGCACCCCCTGCCCGATAGTACCATTGCCCAGCAAACCTGACCCCTGCACATCTTGCACAACTTGCCCCTCAATGGTCTCTCCTGATAGCCGAGTACCACCTTCCCCTCCGTTGTTAATCATGCCCTTCTCGCTGTTAGTGCCAATGACCAGCTTACCTTCCTGCACGCCTCTGTATCATCATTGGAATCTGCTGCCGTTTCTCTGCTAATCTGCCCTGCAAGCTTCCTTGCCTCCTCTGTTGCCGAGGGCTGCTCCAGTAACAGCGGCTCTGGCTGCGGCGCATCCGGGATTGCCCTGTTCGGCGCTCCCTGTGCGCACGCCGCTTTTGACAATGACGATGCTCCGGCTTCAGCCTCTGTGTTCGCGTGTTGCTCCGCGCGCCCTGGGCTGTCATCAAGCACCGGATTGATCCATGCAGTTCCCCCTGCGAATGCTTCTGCCACGGTGGGTTGTCTCAGTGTAGTACCCCTGGGTGTTTTACCACTTGTGTCTCTCAGGGTTGTCTTTAAATCCGTGTTTGTATTCTTCTTAGCAGCCGCCATGGCAGCCGCTTTCTTTTCGGCTTTCAGCTGGGCCCTTTGCTCTGCTCTCTGCTCAGAATCTTTCTCTCTGGCTGCTTTAGCCTTCATTTTCGAAGCAGAGTCCGCTGTAGTGCTCGTGATTTTCGCTGTTGCCTGTCTCCTGGTTACAAAGAAAAACCAAATGTGTTGATGGAAGGAGCGTTGACAATACAAACACTCACCCCCAGTCAACTGATCTGGGTTTAATCCCTTACCGTTCTTTAGCTCACTCCGCCACCCCAGTTCAGACATGGCCATATGCAAATCAGTCTGACCCTGTGCCTCATGGGAACAGTACAGCCCGAACTGCAAATCCATGTCTTCCCAGGACCGGTTTCTGGCATTACAGCCGTCTTCAGCCGGACTTGCTTGACTCCAGTGGCAAAGTGAGTAAGGGACTCACGTCTGAGCATACCCTGCCAACTTAGGGCGAACAAAGAAAAAGCAAAGGTGGTGATGGACGGAGCATTGACAATACAAACACTCACCCCCAGTCAACTGATCTGGGTTTAATCCATCACAGTTTTTTAGCTCACTCCGCCACCCCAGTTCAGACATGGCCATATGCAAATTAGTCTGACCCTGTGCCTCATGGGAACAGTCCAGCCCGAACTGCAAATCCATGTCTTCCCTAGACCGGAATCAAGCTTCCCAGGACCGGTTTCTGGCATTACAGCCGTCTTCAGCCGGGCTCGCTTGACTCCAGTGGCAAAGTGAGCAAGGGACTCACATCTGAGCATACCCTGCCAACTTAGGGTGAACAAAGAAAAACCAAAGGTGGTGATGGACGGAGCATTGACAATACAAACACCCACCCCCAGTCAACTGATCTGGGTCTAATCCATCACCGTTCTTTAGCTCACTCCGCCACCCCAGTTCAGACATGACCATATGCAAATCAGTCTGACCCTGTGCCTCATGGGAGCAGGCCAGCCCGAACTGCAAATCCATGTCTTCCCTGGACCGGAATCAAGCTTCCCAGGACCGGTTTCTGGCATTACAGCCGTCTTCAGCCGGGCTTGCTTGACTCCAGTGTCGAAGTGAGCAAGCGACTCACGTCTGAGCATACCCTGCCAACTTAGGGCGAACAAAGAAAAACCAAAGGTGGTGATGGACGGAGCGTTTACAATACAAACACTGACCCCCAGTCAACTGATCTGGGTTTAATCCATCACCGTTCTTTAGCGCACTCCGCCACCCCAGTTCAGACATGGCCATATGCAAATCAGTCTGACCCTGTGCCTCATGGGAACAGTCCAGCCCGAACTGCAAGGCCATGTCTTCCCTGGACCGGAATCAAGCTTCCCAGGACCGGTTTCTGGCATTACAGCCGTCTTCAGCCGGGCTTGCTTGACTCCAGTGGCAAAGTGAGCAAGGGACTCACGTCTGAGCATACCCTGCCAACTTAGGGCGAACAAAGAAAAAGCAAAGGTGATGATGGAAGGAGCATTGACAATACAAACACTCACCCCCAGTCAACTGACCTGGGTTTAATCCATCACCGTTCTTTAGCTCACTCCGCCACCCCAGTTCAGACATGGCCATATGCAAATCAGTCTGACCCTGTGCCTCATGGGAACAGTCCAGCCCGAACTGCAAAGCCATGTCTTCCCTGGACCGGAATCAAGCTTCCCAGGACCGGTTTCTGGCATTACAGCCGTCTTCAGCCGGGCTTGCTTGACTCCAGTGGCAAAGTGAGCAAGGGACTCACGTCTGAGCATACCCTGCCAACTTAAGGCGAACAAAGAAAAACCAAAGGTGTTGATGGACGGAGCATTGACAATACAAACACTCACCCCCAGTCAACTGATCTGGGTTTAATCCATCACTGTTCTTTAGCTCACTCCGCCACACCAGTTCAGACATGGCCATATGCAAATCAGTCTGACCCTGTGCCTCATGGGAACAGTCCAGCCCGAACTGCAAAGCCATGTCTTCAGACGTGAGTCCCATGCTCTCCACACCACTGGAGTCAAGCTATCCTGGCTGAAGATGGCTGATAGCCAGAAACCGGTCCTAGGATGCTTGATTCTGGTCCAGGAAAGACATGGCTTGGCAGTTCAAGCTGCCCTGGCCCCATTTGTGCCAATCAATTTTAATATTCTCTGCTCTAAGAAATGTGTGAACAAGAAAATTGCATTGCTCAAATTATGATATTGACGCTCTCAGATTCCCCTGACAAAGGGCCACAGGAAAGCTGGAAATGCGTTGGGAGAAACCTTTTATACTTCAACATCTTTGTTATTATGTACTTTGAGTTTTTTAAATGAACTTTACAGTATCTGCAATCTATGGAAATAAAGCAGATTGAGCTACACTCAACGTTTCACCGCTTGGATTGATGATGGGAAGCAGAGATTCATCTGTTGTTTACTGTGTTTATGAACTGATTGACTCAGAAACAACTGTCTCACATTGTGTTTCTAATATTGTGTATACTTTCATAGTACCCTATAGTAGTGCACTTAGCACCCAGGATATATATACTGGTTTCTTTTTTACTTTTAGAAAGCTAGCATTATCTTGGCTTAGCCAGTTGGTGACTGCATCCTGTCTCTGAGTCATGATTGTTTGTGGTTGGCAGTTGGGATTTGTGTATTCCTCCTAGACAGCCATACACAATGAGGACCTTAGGTGTGACTGAATGGGCCATCACTGTCAGGATGGGAAGGAGGAGCTGGGCCCAACCTCACTTTCACTTGAATGTGCTGTATTCTGTCTCTACACAAAGGGCAACATATCCCCTGTAGTTAGTCTGGAGCCAGGGCTACGAAGGAAGGGCATTTGTGCACATCAAGGACATGCCTCTAGAAGCTTCTCCCCACTTCAAAGGCATAACTGTTTATAAAAGAAGGACATCGGACACAAACTTTTCAGTACACTTCTGGACTTGTGAATACTTTGACAGGAAGAAGGACTGCTGTGCTGCTACAAGGGCTGCCACTTTGCTGGAATGATGCTAAAAATGAACTACTGTCCTGCTATGCTGACCTGTTGTCTGCTGCCTTTTTGCCTGGGTAAGAATAATTGGACTTGCAGCTTCATCTTGAACCAAGAACTCCAGAGTGACTCCAAGGGCTAGTCTGCTGGCATCCTGAACACAGCCTCAACGACATAAAATGATCGCAAAAAGCCTCTGGACCAAGCTGCTGTGAGTTCCTGAACCCCAAGTGTTACCTCACAGGTTCTGGACTGTCGATGTGGCTCGTTGGCTGCTAAAATGAAGATTTTGGGCTCTTTCGAACACAAATGGGCACATTCACACTGAGACCATGCTGCTCACACTGAAAACCAGAGCAAACCACCACCAGCCCCTTTCTGCAGGCTGAAGCATCGACTGCCCGAGGTGTACCACGAAGACGAAACAGCAGCCTGCCAATCTGCAAAGCATGGCCTGCTCTTTGCACCATGCCATCAGCCTCCTGTGACACTCTCCTTGGTCTACACGGTCCCCCCCAACATGAACGGGACTCCTGGCACAAAACTTGAATAGGTAAACCTTCAGCGTGAGTAACCGGGGACTGTAGCGACCTGCACCCCATTGCATTCGGCTTGAACCTTTGACTTTGACCCGTTCCAGTGCAACCATAAGTCCCTGGTTGCCACCTTTTGCTTTTAGGTGTTATTTTTCCCTTTATTGTTTAAAAGTTCATAACTTCGGCTCTACTGATTAGATTTTTATTGTTTTGGTCCTGTTTTATTTGCTAAATTTAGCTCTATTTTTCTAACATGGTGTGGAATTCTTTTAATTTTTTAGTGTTGTTGCTGTTTTACTGTTTGGCATGTTGCACAAACACTTTATACATTGCCTCTAAGTTAAGCCTGACTGCTCTGTGTCAGGCTATCAGGGCGCGAGCACAGGTTAATTTGTGGTTTGCTTGTACCTTATCCTGACAAGGATTGTGGTTGCTGCTTGCCCAGGTCTCCCACCCTAGTCAACCATCAATCCAATTTCTCACAACAGCCATATCCAGCACTCTCAAATATCCAGAGCTACAAAAAAGCAACTTGCCTCCCTTTCACGGAAAACAGCTTTGATGTGAAATATTAGAAATAAATAGATGTCCTTATAATGGATGAATTGCCAATGTGAAAGCAGAATATCTTTGTGCTGCCCGTGACCCCCATATGCTAGGTGGCGGTCATGGTGAAGATTGAGGGCTTCCGCCCTGGTGCATCTTGGTATGGATAGGAGGGCCGTTGCTCTCTATAGTGCTTTGACCTGAAGGGGAATTGGCCCTATATGCGCTGTTAGGACCCCTGTATTCCAGGAAGGGGTAATCATGAAGTAAGAGGACCAGCACCCTGGAGCATCAAGCAACCATAAAGGAGAAGCAGCTCATGAACCGTGGAGGAAGAGCAATGAATAAACTACCTAACAATCCAGGAGCACACACACAAGACCTGCTGTCTAATTCACAGAGACTTATCGCATAGCCGGGGGAGTATGTGGACACCTACCGCCTCTACTCTAGCATCCAGACTTCTTCTCACTGCCGAGCCACAGACGCATGACAGGACCTTCTGAACCACCACTTAAGGGAGAGCAGGTAAGACTGAATCCTGGACCGCAGGGCCTCGGAGACAACTTGCTCTGACTGAGGACCTACATTGGGAGACACTTTGACATTCTCTAAGCCACCATACAACTTCTAGGTTTGAACTCACTAGCGGGCCTAGCTAGAATGTTGCATGATGTAAATTGGAAATAACCATGATCCTTACACAGGGAAGTGGGACTCGGGATTGGACTCATGGAGCGCTACTATGCCTGCCTCAAGTAGACAGCACATATTATTTATGCACAAACTACATGGGTGGATGCATGAGACCACCCATGCACCACTTATGTAATGCCTACCTGACACTCCGTAATGTCAGGCATTGCAGTGTGCTGCCTTGCATTAGTGTTCTGTTTTTTGCAAAGCCAAGCAAAAACTATCCTATGAGGCTATTTCCTCTTCCTATGTGTGCTGCAGAAGGTAGCAGGCAGGCGAAGAGGAAATAACAAGGAAAAATAAAGATATTTACATTCCTTAAATATTTATATATTATGTATCCTTATATCCTTTATATATTTATAATCCTTATAACCTAGTACAGTGAGCTATGAAGGACATACGACTCCTATCCCATTGTAACCCTGAGTTTTATATGAATACATTAGTTGTTTTTAGGAATAATGTTTGAGAAGGTAATTGAGATAAGAAAAATAAACAATAAAAAAAAACAATCGTACATACCAGTGCGACTCACTATTAGAAAGGGTCACCCTTGGCACGCTCCTTCCTAATAGTGAATTGCAAACCCTATTTTGGGAGTGGGTAATAGGTTACCGACTCACAAAATAGGGTTTGTACTTACTACAACCCTTTTTAAGGGTCTCAAACGGCCCAATTTTCCTTTTGCGACCGCTAAAAACACTTGTACTACTGGCCCTAGATCCTATCCCCCACATGCATCATTGTTTCATTTTGCACTTCCTAATTTGCAATTTTTAGGGAATCGCAAATTAGGAAATGCTAAATGGGATGCATGTACATTTGTGCAAAATATTTGAGAATCGGTAAAAATTGCAATTTTTACCGATTCTCAAATATTATGCGAAATCCAAAGTGCGAATTCGCACTTCCCATTGTTTCCTACGGGCCAAAAGGCCCATAGGGATCAATGGGAAGACTTTAACTAATTGCGATTTTCATTTTGAAAATCGCAATTTGTTAATGCATGTCATGGGTGCAGGGGGGGGTCCAAAGGACCCCCCCCTGCACCCCTGAAATGCATTTTTCGCATCATGTTACACACACACATGTCCTAAGGACATGTGTGTCCGTAACATGACTGCTTAAAAAAAGCATTTTTAAGCATTTTAACACCTTTTTCCAAATTTACCGAGTGGTTCAACCACTCGGTAAATTTAACCCCCTAATTGCGAATTCGCAATTTGAAAAATATTCATGCATTGCTTTTAAGAAATCGCATATTTGCGATTTCTTAAAAGCAAATGCAATTTTAGAAATCGCAAAAATAATGCAAATTCTAAAATTGAATGATGCATTCCAAAAAGCTATTTTGGAGTCGCAAACGGCCGATTTTAAGGAATCGCACCGTTTGCGAATCCAAAATACTTTGATGCATGTGGGGGTATATCTAGAGCAAACTATGGACTAGTATATTTTCACGATTATTTTCTGCTAGTGTATTACAGCATGGAGTACATGTATTTCTTATTATTATAAAAGAAAGTGTTGATTAGGAATGTGCCTATAAAACATACGAAGTATGTTGAAACTAGACCACAATGCACAAACAAAACAACTTAAAATAAAAACATGTCAATGCTGACAAAAAACTTTCTCAAGCTGCCAGAACGTCTAGATGTTGTGTATGAGTTAAGGGTAACAAAGCTTCTTGATGATTTTTAGGTCTCTGCAGCAGACAGCTTTGGCTGCCTTTTGTCCAGAACTATTGCTTCAATATAAATAAATAAATAAATAAATACATTCCACATTTGTAAAGTATGAACTAATACATTCTATGTGGGCAAGTCTCTTGATGCATGAGTTTGCATACAGTTTTAAGCAAGCATTGGCAAAGATAATAGCTCCGCATCTTAAAATCAAGTCCCATTGGTTTTACCAATCCTTGTTAATTAAAAAAATATATATTTAATTCAGGATACAAATTTCAGTACAGAAATAGAGAATTTTCACTATCATTAGAAAATTTATATTTGCCATTATTTGCTTTTTTGCTGCCTTAAACCTTTCAAATACCAGCAATATCCAAAACTGAATTGCCATCTAAGGACTTCTGGGGCTGTATTACACTTACAGCGTATTTATCTTGATTGCACCGAATGCCTGTTAAATGGCACACCAGGCACAATCAAGGGAAATGTGCTGTATTAGGGTGAATGGATTCGTCCCAGGACAGCTGCGAACTCGCTTACATTTTTGTGTAAGTTTACTATTTCTTTGGTATAGAAAACTACACATTTACTAATGGCAATTCTAAAACTATAGAGAATCTGCACTCATGGCAGATTCCAAACATAAAAAGATAGACCTGTCTTGTCTTTTTATATGCATATACCTCCACCCCAACAGCGGAATCTCCTCAGTCGTAAAATTACTGTTAGTAAAATTATACTTGTAGTTTGGCAATACCAAAACATAGTAAACTTGCACAAAAATTCATTTTTACCTTTGTGAATCAGGCCCATAGCTGGCAGGCTGTTGTTGGACTTTCAAAGTTAATGCCTTTGCCCGCCATAGTCTAAGGGCCTTATTATGAGCAAGGCAGTCCTGGGACAGCCATTCTCGCGGTGGCGGTTCAACTGCCTGCACCTTGGTGGTCCGACAGCCTTAAGACAATCCAGGATCCCACTACATTGTGGAAAGGGGCTGTATATGTTGGCGGTCCCTGAGAAAGACTACCAAACAAGTAATAAAGCCCTAAATGAGCCCTGTTACCTCAAAAATTGTTTCTTTTTAAACATTTATAAATTGCAAAAAATGGTTTTACCAGGTTTTGTTCTGTAAAACAGAAAAATGTGTGAAATCGTTTATGCCATGTGTTCCTGATTACAAATATTCTTTGCTCAATTCCATTGTACACAAGCAGCAAAAACACATCACACGATAGCTGAACCTTGTTGGTCATCCCATGAGACATTGAATTACTTCCCACATAGGATCAAAACAAAGAAAACACACTTCCATCCACATATTCTATACAGTATAGAGTGTTACCCTTTTAGATAAGCACTTCAGATTCTCATATAGGGACAGTAAGAGCTATATAATGCTACAACACAAAACTAAAGAAAGCAGAATTGCCCTGTATTTGTGTATCAGTGAACATTTTATGTAATATTGGCTCAGGAGAGGTAGGTTTGAGAGTATTTTGTGCTACAGAGATTGTACAAAAGTCAACCGTGTTGTGCAGATCTGGTGGCAGGCTAAAATGAGAAGTACTCTGGTCAATACTTCATAAATAGTTTTGTGTGGATTGAATGTGTACTTGTCAGCTGTATTGATTACATCATGTAAACAGGTTAGTGTCAGCCAGGCTCAAAGTAGGCAGTGGTTACACATGTTGGCAGTTTTTTTATTTGTTCTCCAAAATGGTATTTGTTGATACCACACTAGCAATAATGAAAAATACACTACATAGAGCAATATATATATACCTGATACCAAGCACTGCAAATCTAAGGAGGAAAATGAAAAAATCACTGACAGTTTTTATTTCTGACATAATCATATACTACAGAAACACATCTGTTAAATCATATGTAAATAGTGTAGGCAAATTCAGAGAGAGCTGACACAAAGCCTTTGCGTTGATAAGACCTCGAAAATCTTGGGGTCATTAATGACTTTTTGACATGGGGCAGCATGGCAAGTCACCTTCGCAGCATTTAAGAAATGCGTTGAATTCCTGTCCTTTCTACCTGTTCTAATGCTATTTTGGCAGCCTAACGCCAATGTAGTCACCTTTCTGTTGCAGGCGGGATTGGTTTTGTGCAGGAAGGTAACATTCCTGTGAGGCATTTTCCTCTTTCTATGTGTGTTGCAGAATGCAGTACACATGGAAAGAGGAGAAAACAAGGAAAAATTAACATATTTCTCCTCATTTTGCCTCACCTCAGGAGGCATATGTAATTGACACTTCCCCAGGTTTACAGCACTTTGTAAATTTGAGGCAGCATCAAAATCCATGGGTGTTGCATCAGAAAATCCACAACAATGGCCATGGAAGGACTTTGGGCGCAGAGGAAGGTGACACAGCGATTTGCACTCCTCCACCTCACTCAAGATTTATGAGGCCAATCGAAGGTACGCTTTGCGTGTCTTTATAAATCGTAATGAGAGCCCTGCATCATGAATGAACCACTTTAAGCGGTGCAAAAGTGACGCAGGGCTGTCATAAATAAGTCCCTTCATTTGTTCTTTATTTTTTCATAATTACAGATTGCTAGTCTGTTTCCGTGATGCTGCTGGCACAGTAATAAAATATCTCTCTGAAAAAAAAGAAAAATTGCTTGGTCGTGCGTGGAAAACTGCAGGCACTGCCAGCCCTATTATAACACATTAAAAGTGTCTGAGCAGAAACACTTTTTAAAGTGGTTTTAAAAGTGGACTGTCGATAATGTTTTCCATTTATCTGAAAATCCATACTGGAACTGAGCCCGGGAGAATTACAGCAAATGGGAAGAGTCACTTACCTTTTGATTTTCCGATACCACCAGGGAGGTATTTACTCAGCACCCCACAGAGCTCACTTCAATGTTCTATATAGACGTGTACGCTTGAAATCAGAGGAAGAGGGGAAATTATTGGTTTCTTGGCAAAACGGTTATCTGGCACTCCCCTCTGAATGCTTCAGGTGTTTCATCTGGCATTTAAGCCAATATCTTCTGTGTTCATCGTCGGGTTCCACAAATTGATTTCTCTGTGTGTTGTCATCAAACAAGCACTCTTGGCATTTCTGCCAAACATCAGTTGGATTCAACTAAACAAACCCCAGCTGCAAGACAAAATGAACGAAATTAATATTCAGCAATCAATGTAAAAGCAAGTGCTGGGTCTTCTGTAGGGACAAACTGGTGGCAGTGGTGGCCATTGTGTAGGATTTATTGCTGACTGGGGGGGAAAACAGCGACAACTACTGCGCCAAGGCGGAGGAGCATCGCCCCACTGCTCAAAAATAAAAATAAAATTATAATAACATATTGTTACTATCATTTTATTTTCCCTATTGAAGTCAGTAGTGAGGCGGGCGGGGCTGGCCAGAGCAGGGGTGGAGTGTTGTGCACTCCCTAAGTGCGTATGAACAGTTTGCCTGGCCCTCTTGGGCCGACCAGACAGTTCATGTGCACTTTACATGTTCCTACCAGGCTGCATTACAAAGCCTGGCCAAGGTCATGCACAGGCTCCCTGTTCCAGTCTGAGCACTGATCCATCCCACTCAAACCAATCACAATGCTGCATTGCAGCGTTATGATTGGCTCAGGGGAGCCTTTGTGCCCAGGTGCTTCCTGCTGCCGGCCGGGACAGGATGAAGAAGAGGATGGAGAATGGAGGAGAGGCGGCGGCCGACCAGCCGGCCGACTGTTTAACTTAAGTCCTTTTTTCTTACTACATTCCTCTCCGTGCCCTACCACCCCCATTCGGTAGCAGCCGCTACTGGGTGAGACAGTTCCTGTGGTAAAGGTAAGGGCCGATTTGGCTGAAATAGCCAAAACAAAAACTTATCTAAAAGCAATTTAATGCCATATGAAAATGTATGACTTAACTAAATGTTTAATTATGTTTAGGATATACAGTGCAATATCACGAACTGCTTCGAGTCAAATTTATTTGACATGCACTCAACAAATAGGTCGAAGTCCGAGCTCTTAATTTCATTTTGGCTCAATATCTCCTGTTATCAATGGCATAATGAAACTTCAGAGGGCCCCCCCACCCCCTGTAAAGTACATGCCAGGGGCCCCCCACACTCAAGACGCAGTCCGGAGCTCGAAAGTCAGGAACCTTACAGTTCCAGAGGAGGCCCCTGGAACTCGCCCCCCCCCCCCCTGCACTTCAGAGGGCTGAGGGGCTTCTCCAATGCCACTGCCTGTTATCCCTAGATCTGGAGAGCCCATTACAAATCTAAGGCCAGAGAGAGATTTGTTTGTGCATGTGATTCTCATTTGGGCTCTCCTCTATTTAGCAGGAGGCAAATTTCCCAGCATAGATGGAGAAACAATAATGGCGCTTAGTGAGGAGTTTAGAACACATGAGTTACCTGTTGGTGACTCTGGCAGTGAGTCCTGGCATACAACTCCCACCATTACACCACATCCTTCTAGGGAATCTAAGGAGGGTTCAGCAAAGGCTCATTTACTGCCTGCTTTGGTGCCACAAGTCTTTCCTTTACCTTAACTGTTTCATCATTTATTCAGCCCATAGCACCAGAGAAGAAGTTAGTAATTAAATTGGAAGAAGAGCTATCCTTACCCAATGGCCTCTGAATGGTTTTCGTTTTGACCATGTTAGAAGCTTAACGTGAGGATGGCTTCAACCGGGAACTACTTTGCAGAGGGGTGGCGAGATTACACACACATCTGGCACAGAGGGATAGCACAGTAAGATGTATAACTCCTCCCTCTAACAAAAGCGTTTAGGAGTCTGGACTTCGCATTCCTGATGACAGTAGCCAAATTAGCTCCTGCTCCAGCAGCACTTCGAAGAAATGGATAAGGTTAAGCTCCCATGTCCTTGTGATGGGACATCTATGCAATCTACTACGCACATTGAATTATTTTGCAAATTTTACAGTGTTCCAAAAAGGCATCTTTTAAAACCTTTATTTTTAAGTAGGAATTACACCACATGCACACTAGCACTCACATATTTGATTAAGCTAGATGATGCAATGGCCTGTAGTGCAATAGCAATCTATTTTTTACTGGCAGTGCGTAGTAGGAAATATCTGATTCATTTGAAAAATATGAATTTTGAACCACAGGATGTTTTATATGAATTGTTTTTAGGTTGCATTAAGCCAGGTTTTTAATGAACTTTTATGATATTGTATGTGATTTGTGTTAATGTGTGTTCCTTTATCGTTTATTTATTCTATAAACTGAAAAAAGTGTTTTGACTGACTGACTGACGATGGAGCTAACATTTTTTAGTGTGAAAAACACACCAAAAATCAGCAAGAGTTAATAGGATCAATTTAATGTAAGCTAGAATAAAAATGATAGATTGAAACACACAAAGATTATATCTGAGTATTTTTTCCTACTCAGAAAAATAGAATCTTTGTGTGTTTCAAGCTATAATTTTTTTAATCTGTCTTACATGAAATTGATCTTAATAACTTTTGCCAAACCTTAATGATTTTTGATGTATTTTTCACACTAAAGATTTTCCTTTTATTCTTGCTGTCTCAATTGAACATGAAGGAGTTAGACACGAAGGACTTTAACATTTGTGGGAAGGGTCATAGTTTAACCATGTCATATATGCAATAAAATACCATCTGATATATATTGAAAGGATAGTGAAAGTCATTCAGGATTTCCATGAACTCTTTATGATCATAGAACTCCTTGGTGGGTTGCAATATCCTTATAATGTACGGTAGTGGGTACTTTATATTATACATAACAGACAGTTTTATATTATGGGAAGGCAGTGGACATCTGTTTTTCCATTGCCACTCTGGACTTGCAATACTCATGAGGAGTACAAAGGGATACTGAAAATCAACCCAAAAAGTGACATTTGTCCTGCCCCGGAGGTGTCTTCATTACAATTACCGAGAATCCTGGCCCCTGGGGGCCCTTCCCCAGATATTATGCCACTTTCAGGGGGTCATGTGACCATGTAGGGCCATTTGTTTTGGGACATCACCCTGGTAATGTGTTAGACACGTGCTCAATGCCCTAACACGGGGTTACAGTTATGCAGCAACCTTAAATGAACAACAGCTGATATCATGGAGTATGCCCCATTGTTGATTCTTAGAATACATATAAGGAGCCCCTAAGCAGCCAATACCAAACCCAGGAGCAGCCCTCCAGAAAGAGATTGGTTTGTCATTATGAACAGATACAGCCACCTCATCAAAAAGATGCCCTCTGGTGGTGGTTTGAATACTATTGATAGATATTATTGCAGCCTGACACCAGCAGCAATGGAGCAGAAAGCACAGCCAAGCGAACTTAAAGAGGGTGGTCACAATGTCACCGGTTTTGACGAGGAGCTCTGCCCGTGGTTGGAAAGGCTCAGTCTCAAGGATTTACCACAACTGCTATCCCCTATTAAGGGCTTCTACACCGGCAAAGCCTCAAGTAGCAAAAAAATGGTTAGAAATAATTTCACTGAACTGGAAGATGGGGGCGAATCTCTAACAGCTCCTAACTCACTGAAGTATCAAAATATGGGTTTTCTGAAGGTACTAGCTCTGGAGGCAATCGTCTTGCAACAGCTGAGTGCAAACTCCGAAGTTGGTTATGCCTCAATGGATCTCAGCGACACTCAAGATTTCAGGACGACTGCCAAGTCCGAGGTTAGTAAAGATCATTATAGACACTAACTTATAGCGCATATATGGGGGTAATTTAATTTTAAGCAATACCATGTCTTTCTTTTTTTTTTGAACCATAAAAAGCATCAGCAAAAAGAATTGTGGTAGTGAGGATGTTGCTTTTGGTTAACGCCATACGTTTTTACTGCTTATGCTATTCAAAACAGGCTGATCGTTCCACAATTCAAAAGAAAGAGGCACCTAAGAAATATGTTTGTTATTATAATACATCAAATTTTGAAAAGGAATCTCCAGGTGTACCCTACAATGACATAAGGACTGTTAAAGGTTTTGCTGCAACTGTCTTGAACACTTGTCTCAAACATTACTTTTATAACTTATCTTGCAGCCATCAAATTTATGATCCGCAGCAGGAGGTTCACGAGTGTCTACATGCCTCATGCACGTCAAGAACAATCTGTCATATATGTAGCTCAAAGTATATAAAATGTTAAGGCTATCTCAAGGTTTGTCAGAGGGAAAAACACATTTCATCTTGAAACGATTAAGGTCTTGGCGGCCACGCTTAATACTTGGCAGTATGTGTGGGCTGTGTATGAATTTTGTTCAAAGGATGGCAGATAGGTCCATAGAAAGGCATATGCGCAATGCTTATTTTAAAAAATAGACAGAGTCAAATCTTTAGCCGCGCAAAAACTGTTTTAAAATTGATGAGTTCCATTGTATTGTGTAATTAATGTATTATTTAATGATACATACTTATTCACTTTTAGGACAAACATCAGCATGTTGGTGCACATGATGATTCTGAGTTACACATCCACGGTACATAGGAATTACCAGATTGAGATATGTGTTGTTTAAAGAAAGAATAGCCAAAATACAGCGTGCAAATCTGCACTATCTGAAGCTTGTTGAACTGTCTATGGCGATGCAGTGGGACAGCC
This sequence comes from Lissotriton vulgaris, assembly GCF_964263255.1. Lineage (NCBI taxonomy): Eukaryota > Metazoa > Chordata > Amphibia > Caudata > Salamandridae > Lissotriton > Lissotriton vulgaris. The sequence continues at coordinate 1,523,823,236 of NC_141687.1, read as the reverse complement.
CCACTTGTACAGCCAACTGGTGTGTCAATGCGTGGCTACCTACAACAGATGAATACTAGAGCTCCGACAAATACCCTATGTGCAAGTTAAGACTATCACCCACGACCAGTATACATAGTGCCTTCGAAGATTATTTTAGAAATAAAGGTTTAGTATCGTATGACAGAATTGTGCCATTTTTTGAATGCCATCAGATTCTTGAGGGTACAAGGTTCCAGAAGGGGGGATTGGGTAGTCCTGTCTACAGCCATTGAGTTTATAGCTGTAAAATATCAAAACTTATGACACTGCAAAAAAAATTCTGTCTGCCTCCTAGAAATGTCTGCAGCGGGTGTTGTATTATATATACACGTAATAAAAAGTGAGCATGCTGCCCAACAACAAGACGCGTACCATGGAACTGTAAAATATGCCCTGTTTATGTATTGCTAACATTCTTTCTTTTTAATAAAATTACATTACACAAAACCAATTTCTTTCATTTTGATGGGATGCAGTGACTGATGACATGTCAGGCTGGGTGCGGAAGCTTTGGAAGCACTGAAATGCTGTTTTGAAGGGCTCAAATTGAAAACAAGCTAGTTAATAGAGTGAATGCACTGAAGACCTGGTTATCTGGGGAAGCTGCATATTCATTGAACAAGCCTCCTAGGAAGTGTTTTAAGAGGGGACCAACTATTGTTAATGTGCAGCTAGATTAGCTAGATTATCAATGGCAGGCAAACATAATCCGTCTTGAAGATCTAGCCATGCATAATAATTGAGCTCGATATATATAAATGGTAATAGATGTATTGTCCAAGGACACCTTTGCAGAAGCATTAAGCAATGAAACAGGTACTAGCATCATAAAGGCCTTTAACACCTTCTTCAGGAAAGGGCGATCCCCTCAGAAACTGCAAACAGACGCCAGAAAATAATTTTTAAACAGGTTCTTTCAGAAATTATTAAAACAGGACACTGTGCACCATTTTGTAATGCATTCAGAGGTGAAGGATGGTGCACAGACAAAATATCGACTCCAAAATATCGAATGGACAAAATATCGAGTTAAAAATATCGACAATAATAAAATATCAATAACAAAAATATCGTTGGTCAAAATATCGAATAAAATAATGATAAAAAAATATCGAGTACAAAAATATCGACTCAAAAAAATTTACAAGACAAAATATCCATAAATAGTCAAAGTAAAAAATTTCGATATTATGTAGAAAAAAGGTTAAAAAATTTTTTTTTTTATTAATAGTAATATAAATTGTAGTTAATGTTTAGGAGCGGGATGTTGGGTTAATAGGGGATAAGGGTGGGGAGTAATTCAATAATAATTAATTAATTAATATATGTTTGTAAATATTATTAATTAATAATTAATTGGTAATTAATTAATATTAATTAGTTAATTAATTAATATAATTTTGTACATATTTTTAATTAGTAATTAATTGGTAATTAAATAATATTAATTAGTTAATTACATTAATTAGAGTAATTTATTTATATATATATTTTTTACTTATTGTTAATTAATTAATTGGGAAAAATAATATTAATTATAAATTAAATTAATACAGCTAATGTGCTAATATATTTACTTTATTGTTATTGTTAATTTATAATTAATTGGTAATTAAATAATATTAATTAATTTTGGGTGAAGGAGTATTTTTAGGGTTCTGGGTCAGTTTTCAGTTTTTGGGTAAGGGGGTATTTTTAGGGTTCAGGGTCAGTTTTCAGTTTTTGGGTAAAGGGGTATTTTTAGGGTTCAGGGTCAGTTTTCAGTTTTTGGGTAAAGGGGTATTTTTAGGGTTCAGGGTCAGTTTTCAGTTTTTGGATAAAGGGGTATTTTTAGGGTTCAGGGTCAGTTTTCAGTTTTTGGGTAAAGGGGTATTTTTAGGGTTCAGGGTCAGTTTTCAGTTCTTGGGTAAAGGGGTATTTTTTGGGTTCAGGGTAAGCATGGGCGAATTTTGCGGATCTCGCGTTCGCGAATTTTGCGGATTTGCGGATTCGCAATCCGCAAAATCCGCGAATTCCCGCGAATTTGCGGATTTTTTTTTTTTTGTGTTCGCAATTGTTTCTGCCAGTTCGCGAGGATTTGGTACTAGTTCGCAATTGCGAACTTACTTGTCGGCTCGCAACGGTCGCGACTATGTTGTTTTTACGTCTGGTTCATCATCACAGCCTCCCAGCACCCTCTGTTTTACCACTGGCACCCTCTCTTTGACCCATGCCACCCTCTGTTACATCAATGCCACCCTCTGGTTCATCATCACTGTAGAAGATGGGGGGGAAAAGCAAGCCCACCTGCCCTGCTTGAACTGACATGAATTAATTTGGGGTTAGTTTATTAACAACACCTGCCCTGCCCCAACTGACAATAATGAATTAGGGGCTAATTAATGTGTCACGGAAAGAATTTAAAGTTCCAGCCTGGCACCTGCTTGTCTGCTCCTTTAGCTGTAAATCAGGACCTTTGTGGCATACAGTTAAGGTCAGAGCAGGGTCACACAATAGTTGCAAGCAGGCAACCGAATTCTGGAGGGCCCCCTCAGGAAGCACTACAAAGAATCGTTACAAATCATGAGGTTGACCTTTTGCACCTGCTCATTGCTTTTGCTTTTGCTGAAATCGTTTTTCGTTTTTTTTCGCGCTATTCGCGGGGCGCGGCGTCGTGCGAAACCGACCGCGGAAGCCGCCAATTCGTGCGAATGAGCATTTTATTTTTTTGCGGCTTGTTGTTTCGCGAGTTTTTTTGCAGTATTCGCGAGCCGCTTGCAGCGCAACACGCGAATTTACCCCAAGGTCGAGTACGGGCGCGGCCATTTTGTTTGCGTGACGTATTTCCGTTTCCGCCCGCTATGTATAATCTCGCGCAGTAAGCGCATTGCGAGTAGAGGTTCGCACGAGATCGCGCGGGAAATCTAGAGGTTCGCACGAGATCGCGAGGAAAATCTCGCGCAAACTTACTTTTGCGCTCGTGAACGGGCGCCGGCCATCTTGTTTTTCATTCATTTCCTGTGTCTGGGCATGGTGTTTAATCCTCTTGGTATCTTTGCCATCCTTTGCTTGTTTTCAGTTTTTTTTTTACGATTTTGCTTCTTATCTATCCCTCTCTTTTCCTAGCTGTATATTTTTGTCTTTTCTGCTATTTTTCTTTACTTTTAAACTACTTTTTTAAACTCTTTTCTTTTCTTCTTCCCTATCCTATTCTTTCTTAATTTTCTACTTCTTCCTACCTTACCTGCCCAGACCATGGTCAAGCCAGGCGCCGTGAAGCTGCCCAGGCACTTGAGGGCCGCAGCGGCGGCGGGGAGTAGTGCTGGACCCAGTGGCAGGACAGCATGCGGGAGATTGAGGGGGGAGCAGGTGACGCGACGGGAGATCTTCAGCCCGGAGGAAGTGGGCGCGCTGGTCTACTTCGTCCAGCGCCGCCTGCCCAGGACCATCGCGGGAGGCGGCAGGATCGCGGCCGGCGGCTACAACATGCGGGAGCGCCGGAAGCGGTGGGAGAAGGTGTGCTGGGCCATATCCCACCTCTACGGGGTCCAGCGCACCTACAGCCAGGTCACCCATCGCTGGACGGACCTCCTGGACCGCGAGCGCGACCTGCTGGACCAGCTCGGCTTGGAGATCCCCAGGCTTGGTGAGTAGTAGTAGCCATTTAATCACTCACTACTATGATGTTTTCTCCTGCTCTGTGTTGTTGTATTGCAAATATTTGTTTTTTACATGGAGCAAGACAATAATGCCGCTGATGACGATTACATTGTAGTTAAATTATATTTCAAAATCTTCTGTGCATTTCAGGTGCACTGCTCTCCTTCTCAGTGGCGTTGCTACTATGCTTATTTGTTTTCTATTTCGTGGTCTCATTGGCCTGAGTAACTATTATGTATGAGTGTACTTTACAGAACTGCGTAATGCTAGACACTAGGGGGCAGATTGCATTTACAAGCCCCTTGCGCCACGTTTACGTTGCCTTGCGTGACGCAACAGCGGCGTAAACGTGCCGCATCCCTGCGAGTCATTTACAGCATGACGCATCTAGGGAGATGCGTCACGTTATAAAGCCATGGGCCTGCACCACAATGGGTGCGTTCCTAGTACGCAGGGTGGGCGGTCCAGCGGCTGTGCGCCTCGCAAAATTGCCTGCGTGAAATGTACAAGATTTAACGCAGGCACTTCTGCGACGCTGCTACGTCAATTCAATTCCTTATGTCTGCTCGAAGCAGGCGAAAGGACTGACACAGCATGTTAAGTATTGGGTGGCCCTGAGCATTACTGGAGTTGCATTGCGTTGGCGACGTGACTCCAGCGATGCGCCGCTCTTACGTGACGAGATGCCTCACGCAAGTGCCTACCCTTGCGCCAGGGCGCGCCGCATTGTAAATGAGGCACATCTGCCGTGTCGCAAGGGTAGTTTTGCGTGACGCATTTGATCTGGCGCATCTCTGGAGATGCGCCAGAACGCGTAAGTAAGTATGCCCCTAAGGGGCAGAATTGCAATTACCGTCGCATCCCTGCAAAGTAGCAGGGATGCGCCATTAATTGTGCGGCCCGCTACCACCACCAAACATGGTGCGCCGTATTTGCAATGCGGCGCACCATGGGCCCAAAACGTCACCGAAGCTTTACTGCTGGAGTTGCGTCGCAACGATGGCGCAGCTCCATCAATGCTCTGGGGTACCCTATCTCCCCAATGCTGGGTCAAGCCGTACGTCTGCTTCAAGCAGGTGCAGGGTTTGTGTGACGCATCATTGTCCTAAAGGTGACTGATTGATATTTTGTAGATTTCCCTCAGCCACTATTAGGATGTGTTCCAGCGCAGGAATGCCCTCCCTTGCGCCGGAACGCCCCCTGATGGCGCAGGGCTTTATAACGGGATGCATCTCCCAAATGCGTCACGTTGTTATAATATTATACGCCGCACCATGGCGCCCTTTTTTGTTTAGCTGCTGCGTCACAAAAGTCACGCAAGAACGGCGCAAAAGAGCCGCAAGGGCTTAAATCTGCCCCTTCCTTTGTAACCCTGACAATAAGAAAAATAGTGGCGGTGGATTGATAGTTTGACTATTTAAATGACTGGTAATGTAGCAGGCAACTGTTAGTGTTGTCACTGATATGACTGAAATCACAATGGAGTTTGTCTGTCACTTTGCGTCTTGCCTGCGGACTGCTGCCTGCCAGTCCTAGGTGAACGTTTCAGTACTTTGTTTAGTGAGTTACGTGACTTTCGAAGTCACAGGTCCGCAAATAAATGAAAAGTAACCATAATCAATATAATTTCGCAGAAATATTTTGTTATTGTTCTTTTGAAATGTTTGATTTGGTTGACATTGACAAGCAACAATCATCCATGTTTTCTGTTCTTTCTTTCATGTTGTACGTCAGCTCCCCCCAGGGGCGAGAGGAGGACACAGGAGCAGCAGGCGGCGGATGCTGTTCATCAACAGGGCCAGGATCGGGCAGGCGAGGGCTCCTCTGCTGGCCCCAGTAAGTTTTCATTTTAGACTAGTACCTATTTTTCCTAGCGTTCCTCATTTGACTTTTTTCAAAATTGTCTTTGCTCTTCTTGTAGACTGTATCTAAATTCTTATCCTGCCTCTACTATGACTCCCTGTGGTATTACTAGATTATTCTTATTAGTCTGTCTGTGTAGCTAACTAAGATTGCACGGTTGGCGAAACTCCCATGATTCTAGTCAGCAATAGCTCTATCAACTTAGTGCAGTCCTCTGGGATTGTCCATAATGTCTTTTGAAGTGTTCTATCTGGACTCATGCTTGCAAAAATTGCAAAACCTTTCGCTCAGTCACTCTAGTCTGGACCAAAAAACACAGATTGTATTTAAGTTTAAAAGCTTTATTAAAAGTAAACACATTTATTAAAATGAAGTCATAATAAAACTAAACGTTTAACTGATAATGGAAAAGTGGTTAGTGCTGACGATTAATTGAAGACATTTCTTGTGGTCGAGCCGAGCTCTCACCTGGTTTCAACTTGATCTTGTTGTTAGAAGTCCATCTTCTGTCTGTGTGGAGAAAAATGGTGCGTGTTAAAAAAACAGCCTTCATCAGTTGTGCCAAAAAGTGCAGCAAGACAACCTTCCCTGGAAAAAGGGACATTTTTTTTTAACTTTAACGTAGACAGTCACAAATTACATTGTTTTCACATGTCTTCATTCCTAGACCAAATACTAGTGACTAGTGAGTGCTTTATTCTAACATTCTTAAATGTACTTTGTAGGTGGAACATCTGGTGGCGGGGCCAGTGTGGAGGTGGTGGTGCTCGACACGGAGGCGGAGGGCGATTCTTCAGGGGAGGAGGCGGCGGCGACAGCTGTGAGAGTTGAGACGGTGGTGGTGGCGGCCAGAGGTAAGCTCTTATATATTCCTTACTTATTGAGATTGAAGACTAGCTGGGAAGGCAAGAATATGAGATGCATGGCTGGGTGAATGATGAAGCAATGATGGGTGGAAGGACAACAGCCTGGGTGGGTGACACAGAAACTGTATGTGTCCATATACCTGGATCATGCTACTATCTGACTCTTAGATAGCATATGTGTATCTAGAGCAGGGGTACTCCTAGTACAGCCCGCGGGCCGGTGGTGGCCCGGCAAGCCTTCCTTTGCGGTGCGCAGACCTTGCAGACAATCACTGCTCCCCCGGCCCCCACAGAGCAGAGGCTTTTTTGTATTTCACCTGTTAGCGCCCCTGCATCTCCACTCTGACAATCACTGCTCCCCCGGCCCCCACAGAGCAGAGTGGAGATGCAAGGCCACAAAGAGGTGAAATAGAACAAAGCCTCTGCTCTGTGGGGCCGGGCAAGCAGTGATTGTCAGGGTGGAGAAGCAGGGGCGCTAAAACAAACAAAGCCTCAATAATATGTTAATGGTCTTTTAAAGACCTGTTAAGTACTTTGGTGTTGTTGTCTGTGTGTGCGCGTTGAGGAAGCGGTCTCAACCCGGGCTGAAGGCTGACACAGATAGACACACACACAGTGAGATGACAGAGGGGGAGGGAGAGGGAGGGCAGGAGGGAGAGAGAGATGGAGGGAGGGCAGGAGGGAGAGCAGGAGGGAGAGAGATGTATGTAAATGCTGGGTCTGGTGGCTCAGTGGATGAGGGCATCTGCTGCAGGGACCTGTGTGCAACCTCATGGTCACAAGTTATCGTTTTGCTTTAGCCCCGCCCCCTCTGACTCCGCCCCCACCAGTGCGGCCCTCGGCCCCAAACTACACTGTAAATGTAGCCCCTGAGAGAAAGTTTGTGAGTACCCATGATCTAGAGAGAGTAGACGGTCAGTGGATGAACTAAGTGTAACTTTGAAGAGCATGTAACACTGCACCCGCACGTCCGTTCCAGTGTAGGAAAGGCAAGGAAAAGAACTTTTAATTTTGTCCAAATACTACCATAAATAGTAGCAGTAGTTTGTATTGCAAGCACTGCATAGATCCGGTTATTATGGTGGCCACTCCCTACCTCTCTTAATAAGTTTAGTAGTACTCAGTCATTCATGTGTGGATGTATCACTGGTCACTCAATAAAAAGCAAAGCACCTAAAGTCATCCCATATATAAGCAAAAACATCCCATGTGAAGTGATAGATAATCAGATTATTTATCTTCTTCAATTTTCCATTTCTAGTACTCATTTCCACTGTAGGGTGAAAGTTAAATTAATTAAGCAGTAGCCCTTGAGTTGTAACAGAGTATTCTCAGTGCCACCCGTAATAGAAAAGTAAGAGCTTCACCACCTGCATGTACTGGACGGGTACAGTAACGCAACGGCAACGCAAGTCTAGGTCACTCCTCATGGCGTGCGTCTCTTTTTCTCGGGTGCAAGTTTACTGCGCTGGCATTATGCCGGCTTGCAGAAAATAACGTACCAATTTTCCAAAACAAGAGATAAGAAGAAGAATAAGACTGGTGTACTTTCATAGTCGACTCCAATGGAAGTCCACAGTGCTCGTAGAATTTGTTCCTTAAACTCCCACTAATGTTAGAGCAAGGATGAAGAAGTGTGAGGTTAGATAGATACTGGCCTCAATAGTTATGTAATGCGCTTGCAAGTTGCTAGTTGTACTGCAACACAAATTTCTGCTGAATGATTGAGTTAATCTTAAAGAGCATTGGTTACAGACTATGTCTTTCTTTCTTCATATAGGTTCTCCTTCCAAACGAACAAGGAGGAAGGAGCTGGCTAGAGCGGCCCGGCAACGGAGGATCGAGGCCACTGTTGCGGAATATCAGCGGCTGGTGGCCCTGGAGGACGTGGAAAGTGTGCAGTTGACAACTACAACAACGTCGTCTGCATCGGCCTCCGTGGCCCCACGGGCTGCCACCCAGCACAGTGGTCCACCCAGACTGAGCCGGGCTGCCAAAGGCAAACGCCACCGCCGAGCAGCAAGGCCAACAGCTGCCTCTCACAGGCATTGCACCTGCAAGGCAGTGAAGGCACGCCTGCGCCGCACTACCCTGATGGTGTCCCGCCTTCAGCAGGAGCTCGCCTTGCTCCGCGAGGAGCATGATGCCCTGGCCCAAAAAGTTAACAGCATCCACCCATAGTGTCCCTTGCCCCTTTTTTAGAGACTTTTGGGGGGTGGGAATTGGGAGTTGGGTTTTTGGGGACTTTTGAAGGACAATCGTTGGGGTTAGGGAGGGTCTTGCGGGAGATTATTTTGTTAGGGATATAAATATACTTTTTCAAACTTTATCTGAGCATACCTGTTTTTTACTGCTTGCCTGGTGGGTGGGGGTTTAACGTTGACTGTTTTCCTGAAAGTTTAGTTCCATTTTCTTCCTTTAAGTGTAAATGCCCAAATGTTTTCAACACTAAGTGCCTCTCACAGACTAAGTGAAGTGAATCCAAGAGTCCTAGGACTTTAGTAGTACTACCTTCAGTCTCTCGTCTCTCGTACTAATACTCCATTATACCCCCAAACCACCAAACGCTTATCTTACCTGTAATTTGTGTTTGAAAGTAGGGCTAGACCCAGGGCTGGCTCCACGGGAAACACCGAATAAGGTTGGCAATCTTGGTCGGATAAAATTTCCTCATAGCGGTGGTACTAGTGGTGTGACACAGTGGCAGTTGCATGCCTATGAAAAAAAAGAAAATGAAATCTGGTTTGTCCTCCTGAGCAATTCAACGGTACAACTGAGAATATAGCAGGTGACAGAAGTACAGTAGAGCAGTGCCACATTGTAGCCTAACAAATGGTAAAGTATAACTACTAATTCGGTTGAAGTTCTTTCACATTAGCAATGGTTCTTTGTCAAGCAGAGTAAGAATATATCCTCGGATTTCTTCACCAGCCTGTTGCTATCACCTTATCCTCCCCACCCAGCAAGTGTGTGGATTTATTGCTGTAATAATAATTTAGTCACACATCAATCAAAACCACACAGCCCGGGGGAAGAGGGTTAGGGTTTGAAAAATGGATGGGTACGGGGGTTTTTGGGAAAGGTTTTGGGAGACAAGAAAAAATAGCACAGCATAGACAAACTATTGTGAACATAAACAAATCTTTGGGTACAAACCTATCCATCAATCTTTGAAAGTGCATGCACTACTGCATGCATGTCAGTGAAAAGTAAGTAGTACATTCGACAACTGTGGAAAGAAAGAATGCGACAGTACAGGGCCTGTGTGGAATTATTGATAACGATATTCAACATAAGGTCTCTGTAGCCAGATACCCGAGAGCCTTGCTGGTCACTATAAATCCATTCACAACAACACTCAATGGGGTTGGTCTGGAAGGTGTCAGGTTTACTCCCCGTGATCCAGTCGATGCAAATATGGTTCCACCTCCAAATGTCACCAACACCCAGAAGTGTAAACACAGGGTGTTCGAGCCATTAGGCGGGGGAGAAAAATAACAAACTAAAATAAAAAATGTGGGATGGGTAAAGGTAGGGTCAGCAGGGAAAGGATACCTGTAACAGAAGACAAGACAGGCATCAGTGAAGTGCTGTCCTAACATACAAGGGTACTCTCATATAGTCTCACTAAATAACCAAGGAAGTAGACAAGTACCTGAGCACCAAGAAAACATGACCTTGGATAGGAAATACTATAGCCCTTCTGCCACAATCTGTGAGGAAGGCCTAAGAAACACATAAACATATAGTTAACGAACACACTCCTGTCGCACCAAACACACTCGCGTTATACTAAGACATCAAACCCACTACTCACAACATACCACAAACATGGTAGAGGACTCAATGTACAAAGGGGGTTCCAAATAGTCAAAGTAAAGATGTATGGTCCAACAAAAAGGAAGAGGGAAACGGTAGTGTGTAGGAAGCAAGAACTACAACACTGCGCTCTCTAAGTAATGACCCAGTAGAGAATCTTTGGTGAAGGTCAAACAGAAAAAAGTAGTTGCTGTTGCGACCACCACTGAATTCTGCCAACAACACACCCCACGGTGCACTACACAAAGAGAACTGGGGTAGCCTGTAGTTACCTCACTACATGCCCAGTTATGGAGGTCCTTTGAAATACACAGTTATACAACGGAGACGCGTAGTTGTCCTTACTACCGCGCTCCGTTTTAATAGTACAAAAACGATCCCCGATGTGAACGCTAACACGTGGTATAGACCGCCACTGTGCTCCGCCACACACAATTCAACCAAACAGGAATTCATCAAAGGTAGAATTCTGTTAGAAAACAGTCACAGAACCTCCCTTAACAATCCGTTCAGGCAGTAATCAGCTGACCGCACGGGCGGCCGAAGAGTTTAGAGCGGCTTTACCTGAAGACGCGTGAAGTCCGTCTACCGCCAAGGACAGAACACAGAAGCGCTCCCCACTGAGCCTCAGGGGGGGGGGGGAAGGTGATAGTCCACAGGAGACACGATAGAAAAGCATGCAGAGCGTCCGCTCTCATGCCGGTGCAGAACAGAAACCAGAATAACAAACAACAGGAAGCGCGTCTGTTCCCCAGATAAACTTCCTGCAAGTCTCCCGCCTACTCATGGGAAATGTAGTTTCATAGTACGGTAGGCGCTTAGGGGCTGCGTAACCTGACAGAAGGTATAGTAGATAGAAAAGGAGAAATTGCTTTTTTTCTAGGTGTCCCCTCACTCACCAGGGTTGCCCCTTGGTGACATGCTTCATCATTGGGGCCATCCCAGTCCTCTACGGCCTGGGGCGTGCTGCGACTTGCGAATTACGTAGGAGCACTTACAAATGACTATGTGTGGTGCAGATGTGATAGTGGAGTGGACTAAGTGATGTGTTAAGGGATCAATTTAGAAGCCTAGAGAGAGCCAAGAAATGCAGTCACAGTCAGAGAAAAAGGCAAGGGATACTGTATCTATGTGGTTGTAGTGGTCCTGTTGGAAGTGGTAAGTAAGTTGCCTGCAGAAAAAAAATCCTCCTATTAGCGGCACTCCTCCATTGCAGCCGACGCTTCGTCCATCGATGTTGGTCACCAGAAGACACCCTCTAAAAAAAAGCACAGCATAGACAAACAATTGAACATAAACAATTCTTTGGGTACAAACCTATCCATCAATCTTTGAAAGTGCATGCACTACTGCATGCATGTCAGTGAAAAGTAAGTAGTACATTCGACAACTGTGGAAGAAAGAATGCAACAGTAAAGGGCCTATGTGTAAATTATTGATAACGATATTCAACATAAGGTCTCTGTAGCCAGATACCCGAGAGCCTTGCTGGTCACTATAAATCCATTCACAACAACACTCAGTGGGGTTGGTCTGGAAGGTATAGTAGATAGAAAAGGAGAAATTGCTTTTTTTCTAGGTGTCCCCTCACTCACCAGGGTTGCCCCTTGGTGACATGCTTCATCATTGGGGCCATCCCAGTCCTCTACGGCCTGGGGCGTGCTGCGACTTGCGAATTACGTAGGAGCACTTACAAATGACTATGTGTGGTGCAGATGTGATAGTGGAGTGGACTAAGTGATGTGTTAAGGGATCAATGTAGAAGCCGAGAGAGAGCCAAGAAATGCAGTCACAGTCAGAGAAAAAGGCAAGGGATACTGTATCTATGTGGTTGTAGTGGTCCTGTTGGAAGTGGTAAGTAAGTTGCCTGCAGAAAAAAAATCCTCCTATTAGCGGCACTCCTCCATTGCAGCCGACGCCTCGTCCATCGATGTTGGTCACCAGAAGACACCCTGTCCACTGCCTGCCTGATGCTGAATTGTGGCTCGCTACTGTGAAGCCTGACTCCATCCTTTTTTCCCCATTGCAGAGACTGAAACCCGGCCTGTAATTATTCAACGAAAAACAGGAAGTGATATAATATTACAACACCACTGATAAATAAATATAAGATATGTAGGCTGTGGAGTGCAAAAAGTCACAATTTGATTTTCCTAGTAGACAGTACAATATTTTTGAAAGTGCGTACTCTGAGTCACCTTTTGAAGGATAAATAAGTATGGGCAAATTAATGTAGCGGATCTTGCCCCTCAAGCTAGGTGTACTGTAAACTGTGTTTTAGAACAAAATTAGATCTTCCTAGCAGTGCTCCCACCCAGACCCTTACTAAAGGCAGTCGCAAAAATGTAGAAGACCCCCAATCAAATCTCAAAAAACAAGGCCTAGCAGAAAACTGGTGACAAAACTTACTTTGAAAGTAAAAGTAGGCCGAAGTACCCCCTTCCTAATTACCCATTACCCACCGTGGATTGCATTCAAACCACTTGCAAGCAACCAAGCAAAAGTAGCCATAGCCAGCATCGCTCCAAGACTCGAAATCCCCCCCACTCAAACACATGCAATAGAAATACTGCTAACCCTAACGAACCCTAAGTTAAGAATAGTGGCAAAGGCTTTCTTTAACTATGCCAAATCCCCACTTTCCCACCATGGATTTTCTTCAAATGACTTGCAACCAAAATTACACATTCTCACGAGTGCTCTAAGACCCCAGAACTCAGTTGGAAAAATCTAGAACACCCCGAAACACATGCAATCCTGCTGCTAGGGCTAACCCTAACGAACCCTAAGTTACAAAAAGTGCCAAAACTAAAGGCTTTTCCGCGCGGATTTTGTCCCAACCACTTCTACCCGGTATTAGACCTTCCCAGGAATGCCCCAAGACCCGGCAACCCACCCGCCAAGAAGCATAACACCCCCAAACAGGCCAAAAGCAAAATCTCATACTTGCAATATTTCTGGGCCTTCGGTCCAAACGCGCTGCGTAGCTAGGCCATAAGTCGGGGTTGGCACGACGGATTTCCTGAAAAGCAAATGCAATCAAGATTAGAGTGTCCCAGCAGTGCTCCCAGACCACGAAACTCACCCACAAACACCAGGAAGCCCCCCAAACAGGCCCCCGAAAACGCTACATAGAGCAAAATGTTAGAAATAGCCAAAAAAAAAATCGGCCTGGATTTTGTCCCAACCACTTCTACCCGGTATTAGACCTTCCCAGGAATGCCCCAAGACCCGGCAACCCACCCGCCAAGAAGCATAACACCCCCAAACAGGCCAAAAGCAAAATCACATACTTGCAATATTTCTGGGCCTTCGGTCCAAACGCGCTGCGTAGCTAGGCCATAAGTCGGGGTTGGCACGACGGATTTCCTGAAAAGCAAATGCAATCAAGATTAGATTGTCCCAGCAATGCTCCCAGACCACGAAACTCACCCACAAACAGACGGAACCCCCCCTAAGAGCACCTCAAAGGCAAGCAAGTCATCAAAAACACACAAAAAATTCCGCCTGGGATTTGGTCCAAAACACTTTTATCCGGTATTAGAGCTTCCCAGCAATGGCCCCAGAGCCGTCAACCCAGGAGAAAACGAGTAGAAGACCCCCAAACAGCCAAAGAGCAAAAGTACAAAAATGGGGACTTAGTCAATTTTTCACAAATTTCCCAAATCACTCCGCGCGCGCTCTGCAGCTAGGCCCTAAGTCCCCTCTGCCACCAGGGATTTGCTTCAAACCTCTTGCAAAGTAAAGTATATATAGCCAGCAGTGCTCCCAGACCACGAAACTCACCCACAAACACCAGGAAGCCCCCCAAACAGGCCCCCGAAAACGCTACATAGAGCAAAATGTCAGAAATAGCCAAATAAAAAAATCGGCCTGGATTTTGTCCCAACCACTTCTACCCGGTATTAGACCTTCCCAGGAATGCCCCAAGACCCGGCAACCCACCCGCCAAGAAGCATAACACCCCGAAACAGGCCAAAAGCAAAATCTCATACTTGCAATATTTCTGGGCCTTCGGTCCAAACGCGCTGCGTAGCTAGGCCATAAGTCGGTGTTGGCACGACGGATTTCCTGAAAAGCAAATGCAATCAAGATTAGAGTGTCCCAGCAGTGCTCCCAGACCACGAAACTCACCCACAAACACCAGGAAGCCCCCCAAACAGGCCCCCGAAAACGCTACATAGAGCAAAATGTTAGAAATAGCCAAAAAAAAAATCGGCCTGGATTTTGTCCCAACCACTTCTACCCGGTATTAGACCTTCCCAGGAATGCCCCAAGACCCGGCAACCCACCCGCCAAGAAGCATAACACCCCCAAACAGGCCAAAAGCAAAATCTCATACTTGCAATATTTCTGGGCCTTCGGTCCAAACGCGCTGCGTAGCTAGGCCATAAGTCGGGGTTGGCACGACGGATTTCCTGAAAAGCAAATGCAATCAAGATTAGAGTGTCCCAGCAATGCTCCCAGACCACGAAACTCACCCACAAACAGACGGAACCCCCCCTAAGAGCACCTCAAAGGCAAGCAAGTCATCAAAAACACAAAAAAAATTCCGCCTGGGATTTGGTCCAAAACACTTTTATCCGGTATTAGAGCTTCCCAGCAATGGCCCCAGAGCCGTCAACCCAGGAGAAAACGAGTTGAAGACCCCCAAACAGCCAAAGAGCAAAAGTACAAAAATGGGGACTTAGTCAATTTTTCACAAATTTCCCAAATCACTCCGCGCGCGCTCTGCAGCTAGGCCCTAAGTCCCCTCTGCCACCATGGATTTGCTTCAAACCTCTTGCAAAGTAAAGTATATATAGCCAGCAGTGCTCCCAGACCACGAAACTCACCCACAAACACCAGGAAGCCCCCCAAACAGGCCCCCGAAAACGCTACATAGAGCAAAATGTCAGAAATAGCCAAAAAAAAAAATCGGCCTGGATTTTGTCCCAACCACTTCTACCCGGTATTAGACCTTCCCAGGAATGCCCCAAGACCCGGCAACCCACCCGCCAAGAAGCATAACACCCCCAAACAGGCCAAAAGCAAAATCTCATACTTGCAATATTTCTGGGCCTTCGGTCCAAACGCGCTGCGTAGCTAGGCCATAAGTCGGTGTTGGCACGACGGATTTCCTGAAAAGCAAATGCAATCAAGATTAGAGTGTCCCACAGTGCTCCCAGACCACGAAACTCACCCACAAACACCAGGAAGCCCCCCAAACAGGCCCCCGAAAACGCTACATAGAGCAAAATGTCAGAAATAGCCCAAAAAAAAATCGGCCTGGATTTTGTCCCAACCACTTCTACCCGGTATTAGACCTTCCCAGGAATGCCCCAAGACCCGGCAACCCACCCGCCAAGAAGCATAACACCCCCAAACAGGCCAAAAGCAAAATCTCATACTTGCAATATTTCTGGGCCTTCGGTCCAAACGCGCTGCGTAGCTAGGCCATAAGTCGGGGTTGGCACGACGGATTTCCTGAAAAGCAAATGCAATCAAGATTAGAGTGTCCCAGCAATGCTCCCAGACCACGAAACTCACCCACAAACAGACGGAACCCCCCCTAAGAGCACCTCAAAGGCAAGCAAGTCATCAAAAACACAAAAAATTTTCCGCCTCGGATTTGGTCCAAACCACTTTTAGTGCTTCCCAGCAATGGCCCCAGACCCGTCAACTCACCTGCAAAGAGGTAGAACAACACCCCCACAAGTGCTGAGTCTTTCTTCATTGGGCGTAAACCAGCCCTCTGCTTTGATGGAAATAGGAGTCTGGAGGAGGAGGATAGAGGAGCATGTTCTTCTGAACTTGTGAACCTGAGGAATGCAGACTGCGGCACCTTCAAATAAATTAGCAAACAAGTGAAGACAGTTCTGCTGATGGGCTTGTTTTTGTGATTATCTGATTAAAGTTTGAATTATATTAACTGTGCACAACAAAGAAAGACAGACACACAGGAATAAAAGTGAATAAGGATGAAAAAGAAAGTTATTGATTCGTTGTCTCATTTTCAGGGCTCGAAGTCGGATTCACGGTCCAGGAATAAGAATAAGGCTTCGTCATCATACTCTGCGAATTCAGGCAGGGTGAGGTCAGTGTCACCTGACAGAGTAGAAATTCCCTCATCTATGTTGCTGGCCACCTCCTCTTCATCCGGCACGCTCTCTCGTACTCTGAAATCTGGTGGTATGAGGTGCTGATTCATCTTGATCATTGTTAACCTCTCCACATTTTTGGGCGAGAGGCGGCTCCGTTTGGGAGTTACAATCCCACCAGCCGCACTGAAAACCCGTTCAGAAGACACACTTGCGAGTGGGCAAGACAAGTAGTTTAAAGCCAGGTTGGTGAGCTGTGGCCACAATTCTTTTTTCCCATGCCAATACGCCAATGGGTCAGAATTAACATAGACCTCTGTTGAGTCATTCAGATAGTCCTTCACCATCGACTCAAGGTCCTCATCCAAGGTTCCTCCACTTTGCTTAGCTCTTGCTGTGCCTCTGACCTTTTGAGAACCAAACCCACGCAGAGCTAGCCAATCCTCTTCAGCCTCCAATGTTTCTGTTGTCTTTCGTGCAGATGATCCGGTTGCCGGTGTCTTTAACGGCTGAGAGGTCACTTGTGCCACAGCCACAGGTGCAGAAGTGGATTGTTTTGACTGGGGATGGCCTGCTGATGTACTGCCATTTCCTTCAATTTCCAGCCGTTCTGTTTCAAACTTCTTGGCTGACAAGGCTAGCCAACGTTTGTACTTTGGAACATGTTCATCATTAAAAGGAAAGAATGCTTGGCCTGCCAGCGCCTTTTTGTAGCGTGGATCCAGAATAGTAGCACAAATGTAATGCTGTTCTGAGTGGATCTTTTTAAGACGTTCATCACCTTGTAGGAGCTCTAATAATTGCTCAGCCAGAAGCAAAGAGTCTTGCTTTTTGTCATCTTTTCCAAACACAGAACACACCTCCTTCAGTTGGTCCTCCAGCATGTACAACAATGGGATAGCTTTTCCCAAATTAGAGTCCTCCTTGCTGACTGCACGCGTGAAGACCTCAAAAGGACGAAGCATGCGTGTCAGGCTTTCAACTATGTTCCATTGCGGCCCACCCATCCTCAGCTCCTCTATACCCTCTTTCAAGAAATATTCATTGAGTTCCGTATACTGCTCATACAGACGCTCAAGCATGTAGAAGGTTGAGTTCCAACGTGTTACCACCTCCTGGATGAGTGCTTTCACTGGCATTTGACATTGATATAGCATGCTCCTCAGCTGCTTCCGGGCCTTAAAAGAATGCCTGAAATGCTTGCAAATTTTTCGGCAGGTCTCCAATACACCGTACGCTGCACTGCGTTTATTACCCAAGAATTTTTGGACAACCAGGTTTATACAGTGCGCCAAACACGGCACTCTGAAATAGTAACCATCCCTCATGGCCTTAACTATATTGGCGCCATTGTCCGTGGAAACATAACCAACCTTGCGTTTTAGTGGGGACAGACAGTTAAGGACCTTTGTGTTAAAGACATCCAAAATGTTTTCTGCTGTGTGACGTTTCTCCAAACCAAACATGGCTAGTGTTGCATGTTTCCTAGCACCTTTAAAAACAATGTTAGTGTCAACACCTGAGTTTAGCTTTGCTTTAGCCCCTGAAAAAGAGACCCAGTGTGCAGTGATGCACATGTAATCAGCGCCTGCGCCACTGGTCCACATGTCTGTTGTCAGATGTATAGTGTGAACAGCACTCTTCTGCAAAGCTGCCCCAATCACCTTCAGAACATCTTCATGTAGTGCTGGAACCGCAACTCGGGCAAAATAGAACCGGCTAGGAACCTTCCATTTAGGGCAGAGCGCTGTCACTAATTCTAGAAAACCAACCCCTTCTACAAAAGAAAAAGGGAGAAGGTCCAGAGCTAGCATTTTAGCCAGCTTAGTGTTATACAGACGGGTCATTGGGTGGTTGCGTTCATATTGCGCTTCTGTAAACAACATCTTTTTAATGTTGCCCTGGACCAATGATTTACGGGATGATGATGATCTCTTCGACCCAGTTACGCTCGCTGATGAACTTTTCCGCATTGATGTCTCACTCTCTCCCACACTCTTAGTGTGGCTCCCATGGGGTGTGCTGCTGACATGGGAACTGGGTGTAAGTGAAGTGTTTGAATCGTCTTCTTCTACCTCCTCGTCATCAGCAGATGAAAAATCAACGTTTTCATTACGTGCAATTCCGGCTTTCTTGACCGCCTCTAGGTGCGGAAACCATTGGACAGCGTGCCTTCTCTCAAGATGACCTCTCTGGCCTCCGGTACCATAGTTAGAACCAAGCTTACCACGACCAACTCGAAGCTTACAAAGGCTACAAATGGCTACGTTTTCCTTTTTTGGGCAAACACTAAAGAAGTCCCAAACTGGAGACTTGAAATGTCTTCGGGGGCCGGAGGAGGCGGCGATACTGGTGGTGGTGGTCCTGCTGCTAATGTCAGATGAAGTGGAGGATGTGGATTGCCGAACTTCAGTACGTTTTGCACTTTCACCACCACGAATTGAGGTCGAGGACGAGGTGGGTACCTTCTTGCGAAGAAATATGGAAGCGGTAGGTTTTGGTGTACTACTTAACTCCAAATCTAATGATTCCATTTCCATTGCCTCCTCGCCGACATCATCATCACGCTCAGCAGCTTCTCGGGATAGGGTCAAAATGTCTCTTTGCTGCATGCCCGGTGGGGCTGCAGTGACCTTTGTGATGACTGGCTCGTCGTCATCGTGAGAGGCTTCATCACCAGCAGTATCTGTCACTTCTTGTTGAGCCTCATCACACTCCATAGGTTTGAGTTTTTGGACGACCTTCCTTTTACGCTTAGGTACCGGTATCAGATCATGGTGTGCCTCACTGTCAGACCGCAGTTGTGGTTCCCAAGACGGATCACTTGCATCAGAACGAGGTGGGCTTGAAGAAGATGTAGACACCCCCCTTGATCTTTTCCTTGCTAGGGATGTGGAAGACAATGAATGATCATCAGGAGGAGTGGCTTCCAATGATACCTCGGCTTCATTGTCGATTTCCAAATGTGCCCCTACTTCGGGAGGAACAACTATTGTGGGCACTTGTGAACCTCCATGCACCTTTGCTTGCGCATCTCCTTTTGCTGCCTCTCCTTCCACATGTACTTGGGCGTGTACTTGCACATGGTGTTGTTGTTGCGGCTGTGGTTGTTCAACACTTGTCAGATGAGTTACAACAACCTGTGTTGATTCAGGGACATTGCTGCTACTTTCTTGCGATGAGCCAACATCACTGGTCGATGGTGATTGGAGAAGTACACTGACTGCCTCTGAAGCACTCAAGGGCTTTGACTTAAGTTGGCGTGGTGGTGGAGGCACTGAACCCAATGGAGCAGGGGTGCTGCTCCCAGCTTGGTCCCCAGCAGATCCTGCTGCTGCAGGCGTACTTTTTTTTTTGCTCCCAAAAAAAGTGGCGGGTGGCACACCAGCCTCCTTGGTAACTTGCTTCTTCTGCTCCTTACTAGCAACTTTCTTGCTAGAGGAGCTACGGAGAACTTTCTTTGGGGGCGGGGCCATCTTCTTCAGAGCAGGTCAGACAGCAGGCCGCAGTTGCACGAATTGTAGAGTTGTCTGAGGCCAGACGTGACGTCGCGTGACGTAATGCTGCACACACACACCGCTGCAGGACTTCTTCCTGGCACTGGTGGTTCTCTTGAGTCTTGTGCACCTAAAAAAAATGGAAGACAGAGGAACATCAGTTCAGTTATAGAGCACAAAAAAATCGAAAAACACTGCAAAATCAGCACAATCCCAATCCATCCATGCCCTCCATAATGTTTAAATTCAAGACAACCCACAGAAAGACTAGGCCCATGCAAGACTCACTACCCCTGGGCATAAATAAAGGTTGAAAAGTAGGCAAAATGGTTGGAGGCCTAACAACAAAGCCTGCATTTAAAATGGCCACTTGCCTGCCAGCACATGGCCAGTGCCTGTAGCTGCACTCAAAATGGCCACCAGCCACATGGCATGTCCCTCCCCATGAACACCCCCAAAAATCGAAAAACACTGCAAAATCAGCACAATCCCATTCCATCCATGGCCTCCATGATGTTTAAATTCAAGACAACCCACAGAAAGACTAGGCCCATGCAAGACTCACTACCCCTGGGCATAAATAAAGTTTGAAAAGTAGGCAAAATGGTTGGAGGCCTAACAACAAAGCCTGCATTCAAAATGGCCACTTGCCTGCCAGCACATGGCCAGTGCCTGTAGCTCCACTCAAAATGGCCACCAGCCACATGGCATGTCCCTCCCCATGAACACCCCCAAAAATCGAAAAACACTGCAAAATCAGCACAATCCCATTCGATCCATGGCCTCCATGATGTTTAAATTCAAGACAGCCCACAGAAAGACTAGGCCCATGCAAGACTCAAATACCCCTGGTGAAAAGGCCACAAGTACAGGCCCAAAAAACGAAAATCACTGAAAAATCTGCACAATCCCATTCCATCCATGGCCTCCATGATGTTTAAATTCAAGACAACCCACAGAAAGACTAGGCCCATGCAAGACTCACTACCCCTGGGCATAAATAAAGGTTGAAAAGTAGGCAAAATGGTTGGAGGCCTAACAACAAAGCCTGCATTCAAAATGGCCACTTGCCTGCCAGCACATGGCCAGGGCCTGTAGCTGCACTCAAAATGGCCACCAGCCACATGGCATGTCCCTCCCCATGAACACCCCCAAAAATCGAAAAACACTGCAAAATCAGCACAATCCCATTCAATCCATGGCCTCCATGATGTTTAAATTCAAGACAACCCACAGAAAGACTAGGCCCATGCAAGACTCACTACCCCTGGGCATAAATAAAGGTTGAAAAGTAGGCAAAATGGTTGGAGGCCTAACAACAAAGCCTGCATTCAAAATGGCCACTTGCCTGCCAGCACATGGCCAGTGCCTGTAGCTGCACTCAAAATGGCCACCAGCCACATGGCATGTCCCTCCCCATGAACACCCCCAAAAATCGAAAAACACTGCAAAATCAGCACAATCCCATTCCATCCATGGCCTCCATGATGTTTAAATTCAAGACAGCCCACATAAAGACTAGGCCCATGCTAGACTCAAATACCCCTGGTGAAAAGGCCACAAGTACAGGCCCAAAAAACGAAAATCACTGAAAAATCTGCACAATCCCATTCCATCCATGGCCTCCATGATGTTTAAATTCAAGACAACCCACAGAAAGACTAGGCCCATGCAAGACTCACTACCCCTGGGCATAAATAAAGGTTGAAAAGTAGGCAAAATGGTTGGAGGCCTAACAACAAAGCCTGCATTCAAAATGGCCACTTGCCTGCCAGCACATGGCCAGTGCCTGTAGCTGCACTCAAAATGGCCACCAGCCACATGGCATGTCCCTCCCCATGAACACCCCCAAAAATCGAAAAACACTGCAAAATCAGCACAATCCCATTCAATCCATGGCCTCCATGATGTTTAAATTCAAGACAACCCACAGAAAGACTAGGCCTATGCTAGACTCAAATACCCCTGGTGAAAAGGCCACAAGTACAGGCCCAAAAAACGAAAATCACTGAAAAATCTGCACAATCCCATTCCATCCATGGCCTCCATGATGTTTAAATTCAAGACAACCCACAGAAAGACTAGGCCCATGCAAGACTCACTACCCCTGGCCATAAATAAAGGTTGAAAAGTAGGCAAAATGGTTGGAGGCCTAACAACAAAGCCTGCATTCAAAATGGCCACTTGCCTGCCAGCACATGGCCAGTGCCTGTAGCTGCACTCAAAATGGCCACCAGCCACATGGCATGTCCCTCCCCATGAACACCCCCAAAAATCGAAAAACACTGCAAAATCAGCACAATCCCATTCAATCCATGGCCTCCATGATGTTTAAATTCAAGACAACCCACAGAAAGACTAGGCCCATGCAAGACTCACTACCCCTGGGCATAAATAAAGGTTGAAAAGTAGGCAAAATGGTTGGAGGCCTAACAACAAAGCCTGCATTCAAAATGGCCACTTGCCTGCCAGCACATGGCCAGGGCCTGTAGCTGCACTCAAAATGGCCACAAGCCACATGGCATGTCCCTCCCCATGAACACCCCCAAAAATCGAAAAACACTGCAAAATCAGCACAATCCCATTCCATCCATGCCCTCCATGATGTTTAAATTCAAGACACCCCACAGAAAGACTAGGCCCATGCACCACTCACTACCCCTGGTCAAGGCCCCAACAACAGGTCAAAAATCGAAAAACACAGAAAAATCAGCACAATCCCATTCCATCTATGCCCTCCATGATGTTTAAGTTCAAGACAGCCCACAGAAAGACTAGGCCCATGCACCACTCACTACCCCTGGTCAAGGCCCCAACAACAGGTCAAAAATCGAAAAACACAGAAAAATCAGCACAATCCCAATTCATCTATGGCCTCCATGATGTTTAAGTTCAAGACAACCCACAGAAAGACTCAGTCCACCCACCACTGAGTACCCCTGGGCAAAAGGCCCCAAAACAGCCCAAAAAATCGAAAATTCCAAAATTTTTGTTGCAGCAACTGTAATGCCCCAAACAAACTTACTTGTAAAATTTCTAATCCAACAGTGATCCAAAGAAAGTCAAAAAGGCCTCAAATCCAAAGATCCAGCAGCATCCACAAAAAGTAATCCTTCCAGCTCCACATCCAAATGAAAAGTGACCAGGAGATGGACAAAGCACTGGGAGGAGCCTGCTGAACAGGAACAGGAAGTTGAAGACTGTGGGGCACTTCCTTCCTCCCACCCCCCTGCCCCCCTCCCCAAAATGGACTCCTCGCTAAAAAAGTGCAGGCAAATGTCAAACTAAGGAGTTATTCACATAAAAATCATCATTTCTAGAAGGTTTATGCTGCTTGCTGGTGGATTTCTTGTGCAGAATTGCAAATTTATATTTTCGCTCGCCGCATCTCAAATCTCGCAATTGCGAAGTACCGCGAGACGTGATCTCGCCGTACTCGCGTTGACAAACTATCGCTGGCAAGCCGCGATGACGTAATCGCGCTCGCCAATTCCCGCGGGATCACACAGCAAGATCCAAAATGGCGCAGCACTCGCAAACTATCGAAAAAAACAACTCGGCAAACGATGATAAACGCCGCGCGCCGCAAAAATTGTATCACCAACGCCGCGCGCCGCCAAAAAAATCCGCTGCGTGCGAATTTGCGGATTTTGCGGGAAATACGCAAATCTCGCGGATTGCGGATTTCCCGAAAATCCGCAAAATCCGCGAGCGTAACGGATTTTCCGCCCATGCTTAGTTCAGGGTCAGTTTTCAGTTTTTGGGTAAAGGGGTATTTTTAGGGTTCAGGGTCAGTTTTGGGTTTTTGGGTAAAGGGGTATTTTTAGGGTTCAGGGTCAGTTTTCAGTTTTTGGGTAAAGGGGTATTTTTTGGGTTCAGGGTCAGTTTTCCCTACTGTTGCACCCACTGGAGTGGGAATAGTAATTTTAACCCCTACGCTATCCAACGCTTTCCCTACGCTTGCACTCTTTGGAGTGGGAATAGTATTTTTTACACTTCTGGTATCGTACGGTAATATAATAGTATCTTATTTAATTATAGTATGTTACTATATATGTATGTTTTAACAAATAAGATTGTAAAAAATTATTTTTATTATTTTCATTTATTATTTAACTATTATAAGTTAATTTAAATATTTTTAAGTATATTTTAGTAATTAAATTTGAATATTAATTTAATTTAACACTGTTTTTAATAAAGTCGATATTTTTTACAACTATATTATTGTAAACGATATTTTGTACTCGATATTTTTGTACTTACCTGTTTGTAGATACAAACTCGATATTTTGACTGTCGATATTTTGTCCACGATATTTTTGCAAGTCGATATTTTGTCCCTCGATATTATTTCAGTGATCCGTGAAAGATATGGTGATAGAGCATTTTAACAGAACTTTAAAATCTAAGATGTGGAGATATTTCACAGCCTACAACACCTACAGATATGTGAACATTCTACAGGCATTAATAGATGCTTAAAATGCCAGTTATCACAGAAACATAAAATGGTCTCCCTTAGAGGTAAATCCCAATAATTCTTTAGCTGTGTGGAGCTTGGTGTACGGGAGCCGTTTCCCTGCCAAGGTAAAGAAATCTTTTTTAACAGAAGGCGATTATGTTAGGGTGTCAAAGTTGAAAGGGGTCTTTATGAAAAGCTATCAATAGACTTTTAGTGACAATATTTTTATAGTGGAGAGTGTGGAGCTTAATGATGGTATATATATATTTACAGGTTAAAGGACTGCGATAGTGAATCAGTGCCGGGTACCTTTTACAGTAAAGAGTTATAAAAGGATAAGGCATTTTCACACTGGGTGTACAAGGTTGAAAAGATTCTGAAAAGGGAAGGTCGAGGATCTAACAGACAGGCCTTTGTCAAATGGAGGAGGTGGCCAGAGAAATTAAACAGTTGGGTGCCCACCAGCTCACAGTGCGTGTGAGTGCAGTGGCCCTCTGTAGGTGTCAATACGGACACAATGTCATTTTACATTACCTTGCCATCCAATGCTTCGAAGGACATGTTCCCCGACAATCAACCTTAAAATTTTACTGTGAAACTGACTAAACCTGTGGACCTAACAGGGCACTGCGAGGTAGCACTAACTGAAATCCAATACCCGCAAACCTGGAATGCATTTACAATGCTCGAGGGCAAATTTACTACAAAGCATAATGATTAGAACCCCTTAATCATCAACTTCGGCTTTCCTCATGGCTATTTCCCCAGGGTCACTGCGGTGGTCAATGCCATCAATAAAGCCATAGCCAACATCAAAATATATTCAAATATCCAGCTTAATGACATAACGTTAACGGAAGGAGTTTCTTAAAGCTCCAAATCATGATACAGAATTTAGCTGTGCAGGTAAATATAAGAAGGGTTTTGAGCACAGTACGACATAGCAAAAACCAGGTAGAGCTGGACCCTTCATGTCCCGATATTAATGATGGGTTCTGTACACTCTACCATTGCAACATTGTAGAGCTTCACCCTTGTTAATATGGGTCCAGGGGAAGGGGGAAAATAACACAATGATAAATATTCAATATATCAAACCCAACTAAGTAGCAAATTATAAAAGCCATTTTGACACTATGTTGGTAATGAACGTTAGTGATCAGTCTGAACCGATGTCCTTTAAATACGGGAAAGTTATTGTTAAGCTTCATTTAAGGCCGTGACACAACAGCGATTATTTAGAATCATCAGGGTGATTATGAAAACATGTGGCAACTCTGCACTGTACAGGGACTATTACAGACACCAAGCTGGATATAGGGGACCACATTCTTTCAAGGTGCCCCTGTTATGTATGGGGCCGGACTGGGAGATTTTTACTCTAAGTTTGTTTAGAAGAGCTGTGCTATTCTTAAGAAGGGGCTATGAAATTGCAACCCCCCACCTTAAAGCAGCTGCATCAAACATTGCCCTGGATGTGGTGGGCTCTGTGACTTCTGCTATCACAGAATGCATGAACAAACAACCCCAACAAGGGGCGAGTGGACTTGCGCACATGTTAAGTATTAAAAGGAAGCAATAGACCTTCGAGGTTTAGGGGTCCTCTGGCTCCCAATAAAAAAAAGATGCGATCTTCAAAAGGCGCTCACAAAAGTGGATCCGTAAGGTGGAAGAGAGCCTCGAAAAACAAAAGAACACCTGCTAGGTGTTCTCACTTATGTTTTCTGCCTTTCCATTTGCTGCCTTTATTTGCTTTAGGCTATACAGCTTGAGTTTGTACCCCCATGCTAAAACTGTACTCTTCCACTAACTCATTTTCTGTAATAGACAGGCCTTTAAATCTTGTTATTATCTTGTCACATTTGCTGGACATTCAAATACTGAGGTCAGATGGAAAGCTGTAATTTTTAGCTGGAACTGTGTGTTAATTTTGTTTTCTGCAGACTTCAAAGTGAGAGTGTTTATAGGAGCCTGCTTGCACTTTTTTTTAAATAAATGTATTTTAGAGAAAGCCATCTCAAAAGGTATATTCTTTTTCAGCTGCACAAAACATTTGAACGTTTTTTGCAAAATTCCTCTTCTTGGGTGAGCCCATTTAATTTGCGAAACTTCCTTTTAGGAACAAAGTACAAAACTGCATTTCAGTCTCAGCGTCAGCCTAACATATGGTGATCTTAAACAGTTTACACTGCGTATGGCCCATTCACTATCAAACACAGGAGAAGAAATTTCCATGAGAAAGAACCAGTCACATTGTAACCCAATTTAACAATGCTTGGTTTTCACTTTGATGTATAAAGCATATTTATGACATCTGTGGCAACTCATTTGAGAGAGTTGGGTAAGTTTAAAAGCACTTTTTATTATAGCTTTGGTGTTTAGCTAAAGAATAATTATGTATTCCTTCTGCAACTGTGCCTTTTTCTGAACACTTGTAATACTGGATAAACATTATTTCCTCATTTGTCCATGCAGATAATAGAGTCATGATTTCAATAGTGCAGCAGGTGCAGGGGCAAAGGGGCCAACACGTTTAGGAAACCGAATGAGTACTAATTACTTTGATATTTTACTGATAGACAAGAAGTCACAAGTGCAATTACCTTGCAGTCACTAGGGTCCTGATTTGAACGGTTCAGCAGGTGCAGTGGCGCAGGGGCCAAAATGTCTAGGAAACACACTGAACACCGATTATTGTTATATTTGACTTATAAACAGGCAGTCACAAGTGCCTTTACCTTGCAGGTCTTAGGGTCATGATTTGAATGGTGGCAGCAGGTGCAGAGGCACAGGGGTCAAATGTTCAAGTAAACTCACTGAACTCCGATTACTGCTATATTTTACTTCTAAAGAAGCAGTCACAAATGCAGTTATCTTGTAGGCATGAGGGTCATGATTTGACTGGTGCAGCTCATGATTTGACTGGTGCAGCAGGGTCAGTGGCATAGGGGTCAAAAGCTCTAGGAAACACGCTGAACACCGATCATTGCTAAAGTGTACTACTAAACAAGCAGACAGGGATGATTTTTTGTTTCTTTTGTAACCATTGCACCCAAAGTAGCACATAGCCTAAAGCATCACTGAGGAAATAATTCTACTGCAGTCTCTTGTTTACCCTCTGACTCACCTGGTGTGAGAGGCAATAGGCGAGAGGTGAGAGGCAGAGCTGAGCAGAGAGGAGCGTCTGCAGCGGGTCCGGGTCCGGCGTCTAGCGTCTGGCGTTACAACAACAGTCGGATTAGATTGCCGGGCTCTGGAGTCTGACCCCCCTGTTGCGCCCTCGTTGCGGCAACAACCACTGATAAGCCCGCTGTTACCCGGGCGGTGAGACAAAGCGGCGAGCTGAGCCTGGAGGCCTAAGCGGAGCTCTGCAGCCCATCGGAGCCCATCAGAGGACAGCCATAAGAGCTCCCGTCCTCCGGTTCACCCACCCACAGGTGAAAGCTGCTCTTGGGGGTGAGACGGTACAGAGCTCCATGCTCTGTGCTCTGTGCTCAATGCACCAGGTGAAAAGTGAGGACAGTATCTTCTCGGAGAGCATCGGAGCCAGACTCTCTCCCTCAACCCACCATCTCCAACTCTGTCCAGGCCCCCAGTATAGCACTGCACAGCATAGCTCAATAATTAAAATACGGCCCCCATTGGCCTCATTGTTGAGTAAAAAAAAAAAGGCGCAAAACCAAACAAGATTTGGCGTCCAACGTTACAAGACTACTCTCTCCAATTAAATATTCGATTATTTAGTCTCCTACTTTGCTAAGACAGAGAGGTTTCCCTGCAACGAGAGAAAAGAAGCAAAGAAGCCTCAAAAGAAGCCCCACCACTCTCACAATAATCAGCATTGGTCAGAGTTGGTCAGGGCTAAACGCCATATAACAACGGCACAAACCGGTACAAAACTGCGACTGCATTGATCTCTATCTGCTACAAGACAGTATCAATAGTCCAGCCTAATCAAAAACAAAAATAAACAAACAAATTAAAAAAAACCTTGAGGAATCAAAACCCACAATCATCATAACAGACCAAACATTAACACCAAAAAGTTCACAAAACAAAATATAAACAGACTGAAATTTAAAATATACTAATATACCAAAACATATTCATCTCAACTACTAAAATTAATAAGACAAAGGTCAAGTATGAGATCAGGCAAAGAAAGGCGATCTGTTACAAAAGTGATCAACAACAGGAAAAGGAAAAGTGCGATTTTAAAAGAGCCAACCAAAGCCCAAGCACCAGCATTAACAACGGCGGGCGCAGAAATGTTTAAAACCTTCAAGGCTTCCAACATAATGGTGGACATAGGGGATGTATTGAGCGCGTCATCAATCCAAGAAATCCAAGAAAAGAATTATTTCCAACAGAAATATATTCTAAATTTTCTTTTGTAAAAGATGCCGGAGCAGTGCTAAACCTCAGCATCAGCAAACAGCTGGGCCTCCCTTCCCCACTGCATCCAGAAACTAAAATGCAAAAAATGAAAAAAGTCCCACA
Source organism: Lissotriton vulgaris (assembly GCF_964263255.1). Taxonomy (NCBI): domain Eukaryota; kingdom Metazoa; phylum Chordata; class Amphibia; order Caudata; family Salamandridae; genus Lissotriton; species Lissotriton vulgaris. The sequence continues at coordinate 1,523,794,486 of NC_141687.1, read as the reverse complement.
AATGAACGGCCCAACCTCAGAAATTACAACTACATCGTATAATAGGGGTGAGGTCCAATTTGGAACAAATACCTACCCCGAAAAAAAAGCCAAAGAAGACGAAGAGGGGTGGTCAAGCGACAGAACGCGATGCTTTGAAAAACGCCAAAAGCTCCAACAATAACAATATCTCCGAGATACGGGTCGATGAAATTACCACACCCACCTTCTCCCTGTGGGCCCCCAACAAAATACCCCCTACAGTTCCATTAGAGCCAGACATCAAAATATGGTCTCGCCAGCGCTCAGCAACTCATACAGCTACAGCCCCCATAGGACCTTTGGAATTACAACTACACCAAGTTAATCCTAAAACCATTTAAACCAGAATTATCATCCCAGACAACTCCCCAATCAAACTAGCAGAAGCTAGGATTCCGCAATTAGGTCTGGGTGCCAGTCAACACATCTAAGGAAATGGAAACGAAAGCCTCATTAAGATTCCTCAGGATAATGGTGCCCACGAAAAGGCCCAGGACCCATCAGCAGCAATTGCAATACCGACAAGAACACCATCCTCAAGCTAGAAACATTAACTTCAGCGCTTACCAGCCCACCTCAGGACCCAGCGATTAAAAATCCAGCCAGCAGTATAGGGGAGGTCTGTGGTGAAGAGGTAGAGGCACCAGCTTGCGCACCTGGCAACGTTCCCGCACTTTCAAATGAAGAATGAGAAAATCTGGTCACCACATACTCCGAGATCAAAGGCAAAATCGCCGTTCAAGAACCAGCGAGAGCAATAAGGAAGCCGAAAGAGGAAATGTCAATCGCAAAGAACACAACTTGGGCATCTTTGCTCAACACAATGCAGCTCACAACAAAGTCCATGGAATACCACTCCGACAAGATGTTAACTGTTTAGCCCTGCATGTTACAAGCATTGACAGGAAACTATCGGATCTGAACAACCTTATCACAGAAGCTCAATCTGAAACAACAACAATTCCTCTAAGCTGTACTTGCCATTTAATTATCAACAAACTTGCAACACTGCCTTCAGTGATAAGCGACCTCCTATCGGATCTAAAATATATCAATACAACCGACTAAAATAATTCAGGTAAATCGAATTCCAACAATAACAAACAAAAAGGAAACTTCAAAAACAATAGGGCACCGTCCGCTCAGGACCACAAAGAGCAGCCCACAACAGTCAAGACCACAAACACACTGGCTTCTATTCCAGCCGAGGCCAGAACTGAACCATTATCTGGTACAGAAGCGGCCATTGAGCAGGAACAACAAGGCGACTTAGTAATCCACGGCACGGATAGTGTGTGCATACACCCAATCTTTGCCTCCACAAGCAACAAGGATGCTCTAGAACTACTATGGGTGGAGCAGAGATCTAGAACCTGCAATAAGCACTCAAGCCAATCAGTTGAAGGGGAAGTTCTATTAAATAAAAAACAAACTTCCAAACAACGTCGAAATGAGAGGAGGAAAGGGAGGAACAAAACCCCTGCCATCAACACTTTCTTCCAAGTTCAAACGAAAGCTCTGAGTGAACACCAGTTAGAACAAAGTGATCGTAGAGAGCCATCAACTCCACAGTCAAGGGCTTGCTCCCCCGTGACATTACGCTCAACAGAGCTAGATAACACAGGAAATACACACTTAAAGGAACTTAAACTCCCAGAGAGCATCAATATAGCAGACCGGTCAAAAAACAACTCCGCACCTCTAATCATATGGGGATCCATCCCAGCAACAAAAGCAGACGCAAAGACTTCCCCAAGCCATATGGATCAGTAGACTTCAAAATAAAAACTGAAAATTAAAAACAAAAAGGGGGCCCAGGTGGCCCTATCTCCCTCCACACAGGTTGGTGGAAAAATGGGCTAACCACTGAATTAGTAGATTGAGCGGGAACTGCAAAACAGCCACCCCGACCCTTAGTGGGGAGGGAAACGGCCCGCACAGTGTTACCCCCCAAATAGACTCCGTCAGGATACCAACCAGTCAATTCTGTTTATCCCAGAATTCAAATCCAAAGGACAGGGGGACATCCTCAACCAAGGTAACATTCTTCGAATACTAACCGCCATCAGCAATATGGCAGGGATTGGTTCACAAGACCTAGTATCTGTTGAATTTGAAACATTTAAACACAGTTCGGACCAGGAAGCAACAAAAACAACCTGGGAAAAATCAGGAAATAACAGAGAAAATTCTTGAAGAGGAGCCCCAACTACAGGTTTAGGGGATTCGACTACATGCTCACTGCGAAACGGGATATCCAGAACCATTACTCCGACAGCATCAAGAAACCAACGTCGACAAGACAAAAAAAAATGTAAATTCTGGACCCTGCAGTTCCGTGCTTAAAGGCGCACGTAGCACCTCCATTGAGGCCACACAAAACAGTGGAGCAACTGCCCAAAAGGGACGGGACGAAAGAGGAAAGGAACTATCAGATGACTGGACATGGATAGCAAAACTATAGACAGCAGATCCGAGGCTCAACGACAGAGAGCAGAACAGGCATTAAGCACTTCAAATCTAAAATTCTGCTTCTGGAATATAAATGGCCTCGGTGCAAAAACCACTGACAAAAGTTTACTGATGTATCTCCAACAATTTGATATAATCCTTCTACAGGAAACATGGTTGGAAGATCCTTTTCACTTACAAGGATTCAAATCATACCATCTTCCGGGCACCAGAGGCTCAAAATTTGGGCACAAGCTATGTTTCAATCAAATCTATGATGGGGCTAATAAGCAAAAACACCACAACAAACGGAATAAAAACAATACGGATAGAAATATTAGCCCCCAGAAACAAAGAACACTTAATACTCGTCAATACACCCCCACAAAAAAAATCGTAGCAAATCATTTGGTAGCCGAACTAACAAAACTTGTCACAGAAGAAACATCTTTAAATTACATTGTTACAGGGGACTTCAACATGTGCCTCACAGGGGGTGTCGATCTGGACTGTCCACAGCAGATCGCCATGCAGCATGGGGCATTCCACGCCAGGAGGATTGCAGATGGGGCAAGCTATCCAAAATCTCGAGGGATCTTCTGATAGAGCTGATGAACTTGTCTTTGGTAGCATTAAATGGACAATTTGCGGGAGACCGCCCACAACCCGCCACTTTCCATACCGCCCTCTCAAATACTGCAATAGATCTTTCACTTCTCTATCGCTCTTTAGCCTAATAAAAGGGTTTAGGATGGGAACGCCGGATCATAGTGACCATCAACCCCAAGAGTTTATACTTGACGTTCATGGAACAGCTACCACTTACCCAGGTGAGGATCCAAACTCAACGATCACATTAAACCACCGGCGAACAAAATGCAACACGCGTCACCCGGAAAAACTTCTGACCCATTAAAAAAAAGATGGGAAGAAAGCAAGTAGCTGAGCGTGAACTGTCTAACGGCCTGGGAGAACTTCATTGTAAGCTTTGACTCAATTAAGTCCAAAAATGAGCCAACAAAAGGAATAGTAAGACCAATGAAAGACGGGGATGTACCAAGCAAGCTGGCAAGCAGCGTAATAATTTATTTTTCAAGACATCAGAATGCCGAAATATGGCAGTTAAAAATCAACACCAACAGGGCTCTGCGCCATCTCTGTATACACGTCCCAGCTGATAACATCCAGTCTGAATTAAGTAGGCTTAAGGCACGCAGAAAAAAATATTTTGGCTCGCTAAAAGTGAAAGTGCAGAATCAACATGGGCAAAACTGACATATGATGCAAAAAACAACAACAGTGCCAGGTTTTGGCAGACTGTCAGAAGCCTAGTGAACCCATCACCTCCAGGAATTAACTCACATATAACGGAGGACATTTGGGTAAAGCATCTACAGAGCCACTTTAACACGGAAGCTGGTAAAAGCACGCAAGACTCATTGGTGTGTCAAACCGACCAACAGCAATCCAGATTTGAAGGAATGGAACTTGCCATCTCTTTTTCAGCCAAACAGCTCGCGGACAGAATCCTGATAAGTCGGAAAGATGGAGCTCCTGGGCCCAACGGTCTACCCCCAATTATATATAAGCAGGATCCGAACTACTGGGTTGAAGCACTATTACCCCTCTACAACAACATCTTGGAACTTGTGAGAATTCCCGACTCCTGGAAAGGGTCAATCATCTTGCCTATTCATAAAAAGGGCAGCATGACCGAGCCCAAAAAATATAGGCTCATTGCACTAATAGATATTGATGCCAAATTCTATGTAGATTCAGAAAAGGGGGTGGTGATGGACAGAGTATCTGAATTAAGCAGAACACTCCTACCCAGTCAACAGATCAGGGCTTGATCCATCACCGTTTTTAGCTCACTGCACCATCCCAGCTCAGAACCTGGCTACATGCAAATTAGTCTGTCCCTGGTCCAGTGCATCATGGGAACAGGGCAGACCAAACTACCAAGCCAATTCTTTTACTGGAAAGGAAACAAGCTTCCGGGGACCGGTTTCTGGCATAACAGCCGTCTTCGGCCCGGCTTGCTTGAATCCTGATGGTGCAGTGAGCAAGGGACTCATGTCTGAGCATACCCTTCCATGCTTATGGTGGACAAAACGATTCAGAAAATTCTATGTAGGACTCTTACTAAATGAACTTACGGTCTGAGCACAGGAAAAAGCCCTAATTTTCATCAATCAAACTGGCTTTCAGGAATGCCTGGGGACCACAACAAACATCCTTGCTCTCTCTCTCTTGATAGACGCCACCAAAAACATCAACAAGCCACTATTTGTTTGCTTTATTGATTACAAAGCCGCTTTCAACAGTGTCCACAGGGGGATACTTTGGGCAAAATTTGCAAGGTGGGGAATACCCACAAACCTCCTGAACCAGCTAATTTTGCTTCACTCTGGGTACAAATTAAAGTGGGAGCAGGAGACAGATTGTCTAGGAGAATACCAACTACCAAAGGGCTGAAGCAGGGTTGCGTACTGGTCCCAACCCTGTTCAACCTTTTTGTGTCAGACGTCACCATCGAGTTGGACAATTGTAATCATCATGCCCTGAACCTGGGGGCTTAACCCTATCAAACCTCCTGTACGCAGACGACCTGCTGCTTATCAGCCGTACTCCAGTTGGCCTGCAGCATTTGATAAATACCACAAGCAACTTCGCTGACAAGAATGGGCTGAGTATAAATCTTGAAAAATCTAAAGTTATGGTATTAAACCAACAGAACAACAAACGCTATCCCCAATAGACAACAGGGGTCCGGCTGCTGGAGACAGCTGAGGAATATAGGTATTTGGGAGTAATATTTGATAGGAACTGCTCGTTCATCAAACAGAAAGCAACCATAAACCAAGCAACCATAAAAGGTAGAGGGATCGGACTGGCAGTTGCATTAAAAAACATCAAGCAAAAAATAACTGGCCTTAGTCTTCTTCCACTATTAGAAGTGCTTCGAGCAAGACTTTTACCTTCGGTCACTTACGGTAGTGAACCAATGAGAGGAAGAGACAAGGTTACATTGGACAATGTGGTCGCCAAGGAGTTAAGAATAATATTCAATCTCAGCAGTTCTCTTCGCCAGCTCAAATAAGGTTAGAGTTTGGGGCTTCACTAGCAGCAAATTTCATGGAAGGGTGCCTACGCCAAGTGAGTGCTGGTTCAAAATAAAGAGAGCAGAGCTGGGCACTTTGAACTCATACTTGTGGAAGGAAATCACAAGGAAAAACAACAGCCCAGCCATGAGTTACCTTCAAGCAGCAATCAGGCTGCTAGCTCTACAGGACCTATGGGAATCCAGCCCATCCCAAAAATGTTTCAAGGCCCTGATAAACAAATCAGTAAAGATTGCATCCCTCGCCGAAGACAAAGCTGCCCTCAGTAGGAGGGCCCATGGCTGGTTCGTAATTCAGAGTTACTCGTCGGCAAAGCCCCAACCATATCTAGGTACTGGTTTTTCAAGAGTCACAAAAGAAATGTTCTTGCTTCTGAGGCTGGGAATTCTACCAGTAAACCGTCACCTTCCACTGTGGAAACGCAGATACTTCAAACCGTTGTAGACTATGTGGAGACCTCAACGAGAATGTACTACATCTTCTATGCATCTGCAACGGCCTGGGACCGGAAAGAAGACAGCTATTAAAGCTGCACCTAATCACAAGACAGGTACGATCATGCAGGGAGGCGGTAAAGGCCTGTTTTGAGGGCAGCAACATCCGGCTGGCCTGCAGCCTTGTCCGGTTTATGAGTGCAGCTAAAGCAAAGTTAAGCCAGGAAGCACCCCAACAAGCTGGTCTTCAGCCCAGGCCCATTGGTACCTGAGAGTAGTACAACAACATTGACCACCATGATCTCCTCCTGCAATTCTGTCTATTACTATGGTTCTTACGCTCTCTTGCAGCCACTTCGGGCTGGCAGCCAGCACAGCGACATAAACTTCTACACACATTTTTACTACGGGGCGCAACGACCCAGGAGAGCAAGCGACATGACGAAATATAAATTGTTCCATCAATTATAAGCTCTCTGTCGCCCGCTATACTGCAAAACATCTTCAAGATCTAAGTTTTCATTATTAACTTTAAAGGAATGTGGACTACACAGGAGCCCACTCCATTTAGCTGTCTGACAAATGTTGTACTTTGCGCCATATGACCCCCCATATTGGCTGTTCCGTACACTAGTTTTTATTCCCTTGCCATTTTATGGAATTACTGTGCATTAGCAATTTTAGCATTATTAATGAAGTTTTTCTCTTTCTTCTAATTTATGTTTTATTCGTTTGCAAAGGTTTTAATTAATCATACAATAAAGTGTTAACTATAAAGCATCACTGTAATAAAAGCTGTAACCTATTGGACTTTTCTGTCTACCTACAGCTTATGTTATATTCAGTGCATTTATATTGCACGTTTTCACAGTTTTTGTATTTTCCTAAAATGCTTCTGAATCTGAACACACTAACTCCTTGGCAAGGTCATTCTCCATTCTATCACATTAGCACTTTAGCCATTGTACATGCTATATAAATATTTATAACTTGCCATATCCCATTCCATTCAAAGAATTGGCAAAGCAGATAGGTCTCGCCTATGCGAGATCTATGCGCATTGGCTTTGTGTCTTTTAGTCATATTATAAAGCACCGCTATCTTCAGTACAGCATGACTGAAAATAAAAATAAAAAGTGCTAAACGTGGACAACACTGGATGTATCATACAGCTTTTTTACATTACTTTCAGCCATTTGCAAAATAGCCAAAAAAACATTAGCAAAACCAATACATCTCACAGAGGCAAGACTTACTGGCTGTGCCAAAGCTTGTTACATAATATGGTATATGGAGCAAGGAGGGGGTTACTAGCACTCAACTCCTTTACTTGCTAAACAGGATAGTAAATAATGCATGTGTTCAGATTTTAGGAAGTGCATGGAAGCTGCTGCAGTTGTATCAGTCCACTTCCTCTGATAAGGAACTATGCAAGGTCATTTACATTTGAAGATCAGATCCACAGCTAACGTGAAATGTAAGATGCTGCAATTAGTGGAAAGATCCCTTATCTATTAATGAGAGCATTACCAAAATATATATGCACCTATAATTTGTAAGTCTACATAAAGTTGAACCCCCAAGTTGGCAATAAAAATACTTGTCTTTTATACCCTAAACATCTGTCATGTATCTCAATGCAATCAATGCACAAGGCCAAGGTTAACATACAGCAAGGCCTGTGTTGCATGTAACATTAGCCAATGTACCTACAAATGCGGCAAAAACCCAGACTAGGTATTTGTAATCTTTTAAAATTTCTTTCTAGAGTTAAAATACACCCACTATCCTCTCCTGTCATTGTTTTGTTTGCATCCTTTATGGCCTTCTCTCCCCCTCCCTGCTATAAACTACAGGGGAACCTCCTATTTGTTATTACTTGTAACCATACAGCTCGCCAGCTGGGAGGCCTTGCTTGTCTCAAACGAATCCGTTTTAGGGCATCGACCCGTATAGTGTACCAAAATTATAAAGAATGGACACTTTAAAAACAAAAGGGTTCTCTGAAGAAAAATTCAATAAAATTGTAAATGGGACTTCTAAAAATTACACCTCCATTACAAATACTAATAATGATGAAGAGAAATGGCGCGAATTATGGAACAACAAAAAGAAATTAGTACGCACAGAACTACATGCGGATTTCTTAATTGATTATCTCAAGAAAGGCATAATCCCCAGTGGCCTTCAGGTTAAAAACGAACCCGGTGTTTATAGAAAACTGGACACTGATTGCCAACAGATGTAGCAGGGACTGGATGTTGCTGATAATTGAAACGGCTAATTCCATATTAATAATCGAGAGAAAAGAGATAGCTGAGTTAGAAGCAAAGTTAGACACTTCAAAACTGGAAGATGCAAAGAAAAAATTAAAGGAAATTCAAAAAGACGTCTCTGGATACAGGGACTACCTATTTGGTAAAAAAACGAACAAATTCAACAAAGATGTCTCCAATTACAACAATGAGATAGTTTATCCCTACACCCAAAAGGACTTTTTTGATCGTCCTAGAGAGAATTTCCCTAATAGAAATCAATGGCAACAACCCTGGCGAACATAACCCAAAAAACGAGTGACCTTTTCGGACTCCTCGTACACAAGTACTGACTCCGAACAAGAAAAAAACAGGGGATAAAAATAGGACAGGAGAATCCACTTCAACCCCGAATAGAGAGTCGCTACCTTTTTTAGGCCAACGGGGGCGAGGGAACCATCAAAACCATCACAATCACCCGAGAGGCAATGGGAGAGGGAAGTTCTTCCCTCAACCTCAACAACAGAGGAGATACTACACGAGGAGTCAACCAAAGTGGGACTAAATCAAAAAGCCGCAATTATATATCTCTCTGATGTCACTTTAACAAAAACAGAAAAGGAAGTTCTCGAAAAGGGCTTAGGTTTCGCTATAAGTACCCGAATTAACAAATACAATTTAGAAAGAGATCTTCAGGGATTTTTTAGAAAGATTAGACTGCAAGACTTTTTCAGAGATAAACCACCGAGAGAGGGCCCTACTAACAAATCAGGTCTGAAACTCAGATCTACTTGGACACCCAACATTGGGATGGTAAATAAACAAGTGGATCTTTTTGAAAAAGTGGTAGAAAGTAACATCTCAGAACTATTTACACACCCATTATCAGGTATAAATAATCTAAGTCCAGATGAAAGAGCTGCACTAAAAAACCTAGAAAATAATGATCTTTTAACCATTAAACCCGGAGACAAGGGAGGTAGTATTGTCCTAGTGAACACTGAAGATTATGAAAAAAGAATAATGGTTCTCCTTAACAACACTGAACACTACTGTTCCTCAAGTAGATCAGAATGGAACGCATTGATCCAGAAAGTAAATACGCTCCTTGACTTTGCCAAAGAAGATGAGATATTCTGCACAGATGAATATAAATTTCTGAAGAATGAGACACCCATTATTCCTGCCCTATATGGGCTCCCCAAAGTCCACAAAAATATAGTTGACCCACCAATGAGACCCATTGTGTCGTCTATTGATTCCATCACAGAACCCTTGAGTAAATACATAGATAAGTTCCTTCAACCAATTGTAACTAAGCAGACGGCATATGTAAAGGACACAACATGCATGATTTAAAAAATCGAAGGTTTACCATACGATATTAACACGCAATGGTTGGTTACTCTGGACATAGAGGCCCTCTATACAAACATCCCACAGGATGATACCATCATGATGTTAGAGGGCCTCCTCAAAAATTAAACGGAGGATTTAAACCAACACGCAATGTTTATTTTGGAATGTGCAGAAATTATTTTAAAAAACAATATTTTTTTATTTAAAAACAATTTTTTTTAACAAATAAAAGGGACCAGCATGGGGGCCACCTGCGCCCCTAGCCTGGCATGTTTATATGTAGCAGCTTTCGAGGAAAAACACATTTTTAACAATATAGCTCCATTTAGTGAAAATATCACATGTTGGTCGAGATACATTGACGATATTTTCTTTATATGGACCGGTACCCTGGATTTGCTTAATGAATTTATTCTTTGGCTAAATCTAGGCGACAAAAGTCTGAAATTTACGTCCAATTTTAACAAGGATGCAATAGAATTTCTAGACATTAGAATCAGAGTAGAGAATGCAGCCTTGGGTGTTGATCTTTACACCAAACAAACCGACCGAAATACCTTGTTACATTACAAGAGTAATCACCCCAATAGCCAAAAGAACAACATACCTTTTGGACAATACTTACGCATCAGACGTAATTGTACGAATATACAAGATTATGACAAACATGCAGATGTCCTATCCTCCAAACTTAGAAATAGGGGATATCCCAAAAATCTAATCAAACGTGCGTACAAACGTGCAAAATATTACAATAGAGAGGCACTCTTTGATAAGAATAAAAATAATGAGAGCAACATAAGAAAAAATGATAAGACTAAAGACAGACTAATCTTTGTAACCAACTTCAGTGTAGCAAGTAATAAAATTAAAAACATCATAAATCGTAATTGGTCGTTACTTAATGAAAGGCCAGGAGAAAATATTCCCAAACCTATGTTTAGCTTCCGCAGGAACAGAACAATCAAAAACTGCCTAGTACATACTTTCAAAGAAAAGACCCGTAACACCCAAAACACTATCAACAAAACACCTCTACCGGTCGGTAATTTTACTTGTAACATGTGTTTAAACTGCACATCATTGATCAAAGGCAACTCAGTATCGTACAATGGAGTAGAACATAAGATAAAAAAAATTGCAAACTGTAAAACAAAAAATTTGATCTACATGATTAAGTGCCCCTGCAATAAAGCCTATATTGGAGAAACAGCCAGAGAGATAAAAACCAGAATAACAGAACATAAATCTCCCATCAGAACACAAAAGAAATCTGCCCCATTAGTAGAACATTGGTTAACACACAACCATAAAGTAGAGGATCTGAAATGGTGTGTGGTTGAGGTAATATCACACAGTACCAGAGGTGGCAATGTGGACAATAAGAGAAAGAAAAGAGAACAATTCTATATGTCTTTATTTAATACCTTCCGCACTGGGTTAAACAACAGAGAGGAATGGGAGAGATTAATTTTATAAAGACAGATGGGAATGACTAACCCTTCGTAACCTACTGTAAAACTATTAACTCTTTAAGCCCCCGTGTGTATACCCAGGGTAATAATCACATTGCAATAATCTTCAGCAATTGTATCTGTATAAGAAAAATTCATACAGACATTTCCATAAAAAACACGTGTTGTTTTCTGTCTTTCTACGAAGTACTGTTTAACATTGTAGATATTCTGAATGTTAATTTTGTATGTGCTTTCACTCTTTCCTGTACACCTGTGGGTATACATAAAAGACAGAGATCAAAGAAATTAAATACGTATCAGTAAACAAATATCATTGAATGTTAATGAAGATTAGCAACACCACGTAATGTGTGATCATATGTAAATTGAAAACATGGCTATACGGTGATCTGTATTTTTCATTTTGGATTTTCCATTCTGTATTAATTTTATGTATTATATGTGTATATCCCAACCACACAGATAAAATGGTAAGATTGTCACAACTTGCAAGCAGTGCTCAAAATGGCGAAATTAGCACTGTTTAATTGACATAAGGGCAACTAAACTCTGTCTGTATTCGACCTTAGAGACATATTGTGTATTCCCACACTATCGCTTACTTCAACTTGCCCCTTCCAAAATGGCCGTCACGATAAAATTTGGCACAATTAAAACATAGGAGTACATATAACCGTAATTGGTTAAAACATGCGTCAAAATTGAATCGAAACAATAATAAATAACGGTTTATCAATAGCCGTAAATTACAAGTAACAATATTCCCGAGGTCGACGATGCCAACGTTGTACTTCAGGGTTAGCGCCCCGTTTTTTCGGCACAAAACTAGAATACGTTGTATCATATATGCCTAAATAATGTATCGGTATATATGATTTAACATTATAATTATTTCGAAGAACGAACAAGAAAGAAGGTTTAGCTCAAAACCCACGAAACAATTAGTAAGTTACTATTTACGGGGTAAACTGGGAATCGTCAGCATAAAAACAAGGGTCGCTCGCATCCAGGTCACTCTTCGAATTCCCATGAAGACGGAAGCACGGAGGAGCAGGGAGGCCGTAATTTTAATACAAGGTGAGCAATGGTCCCAGAGGTCCAGGATCGATAGAAGCTAGAGCTATTCTTCTTTTAAAAAAACCCTGAGATTTCCCACCCAACGAGCGTTTTGTACCTTGGCCATAATCCATTGATATTCGTTATACACAACCTGGCCTATCTGAATAACAGCGATCTCTGTGATCCTTTGAAATCTTTTTGCTTCCAGATGGGAGCTTTAGTTATAAACAGAGGACTGGGATTTTTTGAATTATTTTCTTGTTCAAATAGACCAACTGATTGATATTTTAACTTATTTTTTAAAACTTAGCATTTTGTTTATGTCATTTGCTAAGCCCCTCCCAGTCCACTGTATCGTATTTCCACAGATTTCTTCTTCCACCCATGAAGAGAAGATCTGGATAATCATCAAAATGTATATAACTACTATGAATCGCATAGAATAAAAGACTCACCTGATATCAAAACAGGTCAGTATATCATATCTATGACATGATGTTAAGAATCATCAACCTCTTCTTGAAATCCCCATATGAGTGAAGATAATTTAGATAGATATGATCTTTATATATTTAGGTCTAAAGATTTAAAGAAGCTACTCCTCCTGAACAACGGTGGCCCCTCCGTGCGCACAGAAGATTCTAGTTCTGTCATTAAAGGTAAATTTATACTGCTCATAAATTTAAGGGCAAAATCCAATGTAGGAAAGCGACGACATTGAGCCCTCTTGTACTTATTTGTTTATATAGCCCAAGGAAAACATGAAGTTCCTGAGAAATTTGTAACACATTGGAAATCATTTGAAACGCATTAAAATACAGGTACGAGTCTTATTTTACATCTAAACTTTAAAGGGTAAGACTCATGTAGATAATGCATGTGAATTGATATGAGTAAGATGTCACTGAGGTAATGAGAGTCTCATGTGTGATCTCTAAATGAGCTCCTTATTATTGAACTCTCTAAGTTTTAGGTGATTGAAGTTAGGGGTTCTAGCATGGCTAAACACGTCTAGGCATTAAGGGGGTTTAAAGTAAAAGCAAGGCAAGTGTGATGAACTTACACAATAAAGAACAAAACATTAAAATACTTTTTTAATTAATAGATACGGAGTCAAATGTTTTAAATGTCCTGAAGAAGGTGTCAAGATCGAAAAAGCACCGAAACGCCGACTGTTTTAACTTTGACTGTTTGAGATATCCATTGTATTACCACTGTAGGTGGTTTTTTTAAATCTTGTTTTTGATTATGTTTTAGATTGTAACCCATTTGGGAGGTAAATAATAAATTCTATGATCATTTTTAATATGACAAAAATCGTTTGCTTGGTATATTTACTTATGGTTTCAATTTAATTTATTCGTTGGTTCAGTTGTTCACTTTGCCTTGCATGTGTCTCTAATCTGTATTGTGATAGAGAGCTTGACCCTACTGAAGCTAGACCCCGTCTATGAATAACAACCTAGCAATTCAAATCTGCTACTCACAAGACAGGGGCTTTAAACCTTTTCTGATGTTACTATCCCCCTCCCTGCTATAAACTACAGGGGAACCTCCTATTTGTTATTACTTCTCTCCTCCCTCCCTGTCCTCCTCATGTTTCCAATCTACCACTGCGTTCTTTCATGTGTTGATTCCTGATACCAAAGTAGGTATAGCAGCCGCCATTTCCTTTCTATAGGGGACAGCTGCTCATACAACAAACATTACACAAATGGAGTACTGCAATCACTTTGCTGTCCTGAAATCTTGTAGCCATCTCAGGAGGGGGTGATGGGACAGTCTCATAGAAGTGCCAGCCCCTCGCTTCACCTATTCACCCAAGATGGATGTCAACACTTCAGTGCTTTGGGGCATTCCCTCTGGAAGTATGGTTGGTATCCGGGTGTAGACTGCAGACACCACTGGTAAAAGACGAAGCGGGTCAGAGGAGAGTGGAGCTAGTGACCACCAAGCCTTGCTCAGACTAGTGGGTATTTAAACAGTGTCATTGGCCGCTGAGCGGTCAGGTATGATGAGAAGAGACACAATATAGTTATTGTGAACACAGATTATGAAATGGTTGACATGGTAACGCATGATCAGGAGGGCAAAAATGTGTTTGTGGCTATGTGGTGCATCTTGTAGGAGAGCCAAGTACTTTGAGTGGAGATTAAGGTACAGACCTTGTGCACACTCATATTCAACTGTGTGTGGCAGAAGGATCTGCTGTAATATAAACTTAGTGCCTCATTTATGAAGACTGTTGCATCGCTGCAACAAAACTGTGATGCAACAGTTTTCACTGCGCCCTCCTTGCGGCACAATGGATGCACCGTATTTAATGTACGACGCTCCATATCGCAAGGAAAGTCAGATATGTCAGGAATCCTGACGTATCAAAAAAAAATTAAAAACCTCATCTCACTTGAAGTATTTATCATATTGGCTGATTGGTCTGGGTCAGAGATTTGTAGTCGGATGGCAGGTGTAGCAGTAAAGCAAATAAAGACGAGTTTTATCTCCTGGAATATGAACGGGCTGAGATGCCGAAGGAGGCAAAAATTGATAATGAAATACCTGGAGTTCTCTGAGGCACAGGTTAGCCTCCTATAAGAAACACATCTAACTGCTGGGGAATCCAAAAAACTGTTCTCTGATACGCCCTGGGTTAAAAGTTATTGCTCTTCTGATCAAACAATAAATAGCCATGGAGTTGCAATTTTGAATAAGCAAGGGTTAATGTGTTCTATAAAATCAATACAGACAGATCATACTGGGAGGTGGATCGTCGCGCATTTGGATCTTGGAGGCACTGATCTAATATGTGTTTCTTTTTATGGTCCTAATGTGGAGGACTCATAATATATTTCTAAACTCTACTCCAAGTTAATTTTGTAGAATCCTCCAATGACTGTGGGGGGGGGGATTTTAATGTCCTTCTAGACCCCCTTAAGGACAGGTCAAATCAAGGGCAGTATATAGGGGCACCTCGTATTTGGCGTGCAATGAAGAATTTCATACACGACCTAGAGCTGGTAGATGCTTGGAGGGGTAAGAATGGAGACTTAGCTGGGTTTACGTTTCATAGTAAAAAATTCCATCATTCATCCAGGATTGATTATGTGTTAGTGAGCAGGGATCTCCTAGATAAAACTTCTGCGGTTTCCATTCTCCCAAGCCATCTTTCGGATCATGCCCCACTTCTGTTTTCATATAAAATAACAAATATGATCCAAACAAGATGGACACTTAACAAGGGAACGTTGACTGATCCATATATTATTCAGGACATTAAAATATCCTCCTCAGAGTTTTTTGATCTAAACGTCGGCTCAATGACCATGCAGGTTGTATGGGATGCCTATAAGGCTAACCTTAGGGGACGGCTCCACAGCTTTATATGTTCAAAAAATTCAGCCGAAGGGCGGGATTTAAAATTGAGGGAGAAAAAAATGAAGCAGTTAGAAGCGGAATGCCTCTCAATAACAGGAGGGCCACCTGAGAGGTTTGGTAAATTACAGGAGGATCTTGAGCAAGCTAGACAAGATTTTAGAGCGAAGTTAGATGAGAAGTGTAAGGCTCAATGGCTGAATAAGAATATGGAGAACTATGAGTATGGGGAGAAGGCAGGTGCCCTGCTGGCATGGAAGGCCAGACCCGACAGCTCATGAAACAACATAAGCAAGTTAGTAATAAACAACAGTGCAGATAAATCTACCTGTATAGATGATATACAGGTTTGCCTACTCACCTTGTTTTCA
Organism: Lissotriton vulgaris; assembly: GCF_964263255.1. Classification (NCBI taxonomy): domain Eukaryota; kingdom Metazoa; phylum Chordata; class Amphibia; order Caudata; family Salamandridae; genus Lissotriton; species Lissotriton vulgaris. The sequence continues at coordinate 1,523,778,561 of NC_141687.1, read as the reverse complement.
GAACTTTATAAAGAGAATTTGAATCCTTCAAAACAACAAGTACGGGCATGGTTGAGCACGAAATCACTATCTTCCCTAACGTAGGCCAGCAATGATCTCCTGGATTCCTCGATCACGTTGGAGGAGATACAAACTCAAATCAAGATAAATAAAAACAATAAAGCATCTGGTATGGACACCCTCCCAAACAAAGTATACAAGCTTCTGTCGTATGAGTTGACTCCAGCCTTGGGGACTCTATTTCAGTCTATTTATAACCTAACAGGTCAAATTCCTAGCTCTTGGGGGGAAGCAACTATTGTTTTAATACTTAAACCTGATAAAAGACCCTTCAAGAGCAAATTCTTATCACTCGATCTCCCTGCTGAATGCCGACTATAAGATCTTTATGGGCATCTTAGCAGGGAGATTGGCTAAACTGGTCCCCGGATTGGTTAATACCGGCTAAAAGGGCTTTATAAATGGATGTTACATCCAGGAACAGACGCAGCTGCTTATTGGCAATATAGACCTGGCCACAGTAAGATCAGAACCCTTGGCGGTAATCGCTTTAGACGCCGCCAAGGTGTTCGACAGGGTGTGCTGGACCTACCTTAGGGAGGTAATGTAAGAAATGGGCTTTGGCCCCGTATTTATTCAAACTCTGAGACAGTGCTACCAGGGAGCCTCAGCAAATTCTTTGATTAATGGATCGCTCACTCCCAGTTTTGAAATTGATAGGGGAACTAGGCAACGGTGCCCTATTTCACCTTTGTTATTCGACTTGTACATAGAGCCATTGGCCCAGGCTATAAAGTTAGATGAGTTAATCCCTCCCTTTTGAATCTCAGCAGTATCTTTCTAAAATAGCCTTATAGGCTGATGATATAATTCTTATACCAGCAATCCAGAAGCAACAATGTCACAGGTTGAGACCCTCTTGGAGGTGTTTGGCCTGATCTCTGGTTATCTAGCCAACTCCTCCAAGATGGAGGTAATGTGCTGGAATATTGATCAGTGGAGGGGGCCAACTAGTGCAGAGTTTAAATACTTGGGCATTAGTATAGTTAAAGAGCTTGAGAAGATTCCCCTTATTAATTTGAAAAAAGTTACTAAAGAAATACATTGTCTTTTGGTAAGGTGGAGGAATCTCCCCATAGCTATTTATGGGATGGTAAATCTAGTAAAAATGACTATCCTGCCCAAGTTGACATATCTGTTTAATGATGTTCCCCTGACATTTTCCCAACAGGGTATTTCCAAAGTCCAAAGTAAGATCGGGAGCTTTGTCTGGGGGGACAAGGGAGTGAGGTTGTCATGGAAGAAACTGAGGCGCAGGTTAGTTAAAGGTGGGTTAGCTCTCCCAGACATCAGCTGGTATCTGGTTGCATTTCAATTTAAAGCCACCCAGATTCTTTTGACTAAACCTGCGGTAACAACCTGGTGATTTTTGCTTAGTGAATTGGCAATGAATGAAGGTGGGGGTAGCGCAGAGGGCTTTCTTTACAAATTTTGGTCACCTACGTTTTTTAAAAGAGTGCGTTTGAAGGTTCTTAAGAATGCATTAGAAATCTGGTTCAAAGTAAGGACCAGGTGTTGGATTGGTTACTACTCTGACCATGCCCTTATATGGGACTCCCCGGGGACTCCATTATACCTTTAAGACAGCTTGGCTGGCCCCATTAAGAGAGCAGGAGTCTCAATATGGTCAGAATTGGGGGACGCTAATGATATCCACTTGTGGGAAATACTAAGAGCCAAGATAGGTCCTGGCATATCACAATTTAAGCTTTTACAACTGAAATCATGGTTGGAGGCCGATACGGTGGTATTAGGGGAGATTGGGAAGCAGAGGTTTTGTTTATGTCATCACAGCAGCTGAAGAAAGAAGTTTCTATTTGGTATAGAAGTTTGTTGAAGCAGACGATTCAGGTACCCCAACACAGGCTTCGGTTTGGAACTAATCCCCATTTGAATCTGCAGTAGGCAATCACTTAGAACCATCCTTAAAACTTCTGTTTAAGTATACAAAATCAGCTAGTTTAAAGAAAAGACACTTTTCTGTGACCAATCACATTTATTATACCCCAGCTAAAATAGCAAAATGTGCCCCAAATCCCGAGCCGAAATGTCCCAGATGCATGGCCCCCTAAAGCCAACGATATTCATATTTTCTATGAGTGCTCTGAATTGGGATTGTTTTGGAAAGGGATTGGGGACTTCTTGGGCAGGATCTTTGAAGTCAATATTGTGGTTAATGAATCCTTAGTCTTTTTTGCCAATGATGGACTCTCTACGATGGATCTGGCAGTGACTCATGGAGGATTATTGTTATGTCTGATTTTGCTGGCACTTAGAGAGATATGCATCAAATGGAAAGATCCTAGACCTCCAAAAACGGAGGACTGGCTTAAATCTGCATTTGCAATGGCTCGGCTCGATCTCGCCGGTTCCAGTAACAGCTTATCTAATCTCTGGCAACCCCTTATCTGTGTGGGCCGCGATTTGAGACTGTTATGATATCTATGTGGAAGGTACTCGGTCCTATGATTACACCTTAACTCCAATAAAGGGGTTGGTCGGGCGACCTAAACGAGTGCAGGAAGCCGGAGGGTGCCCAGGTAGATAACAACTGCTATAAAAGTTCTGTAATATGCTTATAGGTCAGATGAGGACATTTTATTTTCTTTAATAAAAAAAAAAGGAATCCTGACGTATCTGTTGGTGCAAAAGTCACACATTGCTGGAGTTTTGTCACAAGCATGATGCAACTTTAGCAATGCATAGGGTAGGCCTGTGCCTGTGGCACTGCACCACCATTATGCCTGCCATGAGGCAGGCCTAAGATTTTGATGCATTGGTGTCCTAGAAGTGTTGCAGTGAAATCTGACAGATTTCACTGCTACACTTCTACAAGTCTTTCTGTCGGGGGAACGCCCACCCTGCATACATTATACATGACGCAGATATGATGTTGCGCATGGCTTTACAATGTGACGTGTCTGCTTAGATACGCCACTCTGTAAATATATAAATAAAAAACAATGTCCCAATAGGAAATAATAAACAGTCAGTTACACATGCATGCACATTGCATTGCTGACAAGGGAAAAAGGAGACTCTCTATAAACTTTCAGACAAGGTAGTCAATCATCTTGTTTTATAGTGTAAATTTATGGTCGGAATAATACAGTTGTAAGCAGCACTGCATATACATGGTGCAGGTGGCGACGCAAGTGAAGAAGTGAAACAGCAGAAACGGCGCACTGTGAGGAGGTGCAAATTATCTACAGTGAGTGGTTCGGATCATGTGACAAAGTGGAATCACAGATACAAAGTTACATTTCCATTTTTTGACTTTAGGAACCACAATAAAGAAATGCAGCATTAATAAGCTGTGTAGTCGACGGCGTTTTGATCCATGCTAATAAGGATCATCATCAGGACTTGGTTGTCTTGTTTAACTTCTTCACTTGCGTCGCCACCTGCACCACAGTCACTTTTTGTAGAGCACCAAGTTTTCTATGGTTGTCATCTAAATTGAATATATGCAGTGCTGCTTACAACTGTATTATTCCGACCATAAATTTACACTATAAAACAAGATGATTTACTACCTTGTCTGAAAGTTTATAGAGAGTCTCCTTTTTCCCTTGTCAGCAATGCAATGTGCATGCATGTGTAACTGACTGTTCATTATTTCCTAATGGGACATTGTTTTTTATTTATACCTTCATTACCCAGTCCTAATTAGGTATATGGGTCACACTCCTGTTATTTGTACTCTACTCTGTAAATATGGCGCATTGTTTACGCTGATGCCGCATCAAGAAAATATGATGCAACGGTGATGCAAAAGTATTGCAAATCCTTCATAAATAAGGCCCTGAGGGCCTCATTTATGAGGTCCTACTGGCACTTTTGCACCGCCAGAATGTCAATTTCTTTAAATGTTCTGGAGGCGCAATGTGCCAAAGACATAATCATATGTCCCCATAAAGCCATGTTATGTAGCTTTTCATGACCTTATTAATATGTGCCCCTTTCATGCAGAAAACTGTGTGAAAGGGGCATTCCATGGGTGTTGCTGGGGGCATTCCCAGCAACATCCATGGCTTTTTGACACTGCCCCAGATTTACGATAAATCGTGAATCTTAGGCAGCGCCAAAAACCTATGCCTCCCCAGGGGAGGCGTGTGGCAGGCACAACAAGGAGAAATATCTTTATTTCTCCTTGTTTTTCCTCTTTCTATGTGTGCTGCATTCTGCAGCACACATAGAAAGAAGATAAAGCCTCTTGTGATTGTTTTTGTGCAGGAAGATTTCCCTTCTACCACAAAAATAATGATCCTCGCAATGCAGGCATTCTTGCACCATGATGCAAAGCTGACTGTGTTGGTGCACAGCATCCATTTGTGTGCCTGTGCAAGACAGGAATGTGCTGTACTAATAGATATAGTGCATTCCTGACATTTCTTTTGCCATAGTGCAGCGCTGCAGAAATGCCTGCTGTGCTGCCCTACAGCATGAAAAACATAAATGAGGCCCTTACGGCCACATGCATCAACCTATTTAGGAAGTGCAAATGGTGCGAATCGGTAAATTCGGCCGTTTGCGATTCCTAAATAGGTTTTTGGGATGCATCAAGCATTTTTGGCAAATCGCTATTTTTAGCGAATTCCAAAAATGTGTTTGCTTTTAAGGAATCGCAAATTTGCGATTCCTTAAAAGCAATGCATGATTACTTTTAAAATTGCGAATTCGCAATTAGGGGGTGCAAATTACCACAAGGGTGAACCTCGTGGTAATTTGCGAAAATGTATTAAAATGCTCAAAATGCATTTTAAAACACTGTCATGTTACAGACACACATGTCCTTAGGACATGTGTGTGTGAAACATGCACTTCAAAATACATTTCAGGGGAGCAGGGGGGGGGGGTCCTTTGGACCCCCCCCTACACCCATGAAATGCATTAACATTTTGGCCTTTTGGCCCATAGGAATCAATGGGAATTGCGAAATCGCAAATTAGAATTTGCATAATATTTGCAATTCGGTAAAAATTGCGATTTTTACCGAATCGCAAATATTGTGCGATTTCAATCATGCATCCCATTTTGCGATTCCTTATTTGCGATTCCCTAAAAATCGCAAATAAGGAATCGCAAAACCGGACTTTGATCCATGTGGCCTTTAGTGCGGAAGGTACAAATCCGGAAAGCCTCACCATGCCAAATAATCGTTAAATTCTGTGACATTAGTAATCAATTGTTTGTGAGTATAGCTGTTAGCATCATTCGTGAAGTTAATTGTTACACCCCCAAATGCAGCTGGTTAACTGGTTTACAGTGATTTCCCTCATCGGTTCTGGAACCCCATGGCTAGTTTACCCAGTGTTGAGTTTAACGCTGAAAATCTCATTTCTGTTAAAAAAGAAAACAAAATAGGAAGGAATGGCCACGATCATACAGTATGTTAGTTGTGCAGATGAGACTAAAGTTCATCTACCTTCGATTGGAATAGAAGCATTTATGACATAGTGGAACACTGTAATCAATGTTATACATAAATGAAGGCTCCTCTATAGGCCACTCTAATTCATATATTCGTGTATACATGCTTTGGAACGAGATAAATGTGCAGCCTCTTCTAGCCATGCCTCTGGGGCTTGTTCGGTCACACTCATGCCAGGCACTGAACTAGTCATGCCTCTGGGGCCTCATGCCAGGCACTGAACTAACCGTGCCTATGGGGCCCGTTCTGTCACACACATGCCAGACACTGAACTCGAGTCACCAGATGGCTGTAGCTGGGCACTCAACCTGCTAGCAGACGCGCTTTGGTAGTCATCAATGGGTCTCATAATCTTCGCCTCCCCAAGGGCCATTTTGGCACCTCACAGCCTTGTAAAAACCTGGTTCTTCTCTTTGACGACGCAGTTCCTGCGGCGAGGTTGTTACCAGCTCTGTAACATGAAATGAAAATATTTACTTTGTTGCACTCGATGAATGTTCATGACACGAGAGGACCAGAGGACTGTCTCCTTTAGGCGCCGAGCAGCGAGGTTGGCGGGCATTGTTATTTATTTATTTATAAAGTTTTATATAGCGCGAACTTGACCCAAGAGGGTATCAGAGCGCATTACATTTAGGATTGTTGCATTACAAGTTACATCAGATACAAGAGCATAGTAAGGTACAGTACACATAAACAATGTTTCAATAATTCGTAGGAGGAAGGAGTAATAGCGGGGAGACGAGGAGGAGCAATGCCCAATGTCCGGCTGAGTAGGTGACACTGCGTAGAATGTAATCAAGTCTGGTCACATATAATGAGAACAAAAATATGCACGGTTATCCCTATTTTACAATCATAACATGGATTCTCATTACTTTACAATTAGCCCCAGTATACCGTGACAAAACGCAATAACTTGAAAACAAACACCGTACCCCTGACTTTGGTGCAGCACTGAATACCTGTTACGTGAATCAAACACTAGACTGCAGATCAGCTGTCAACTTCCACTGGAAAGAGTTGCCTATTTTAGGCCTCATTTCGAGTGCCTGGAGTTTGGGCTGCCAGTGGCCCGACAAGGGTGCCATGTGCTGAAACTACCACCAACTGGGATGCGCAGCGAACCCTAGAGGGTAGGGGGCTAACGTCCTCAGCTGGCTACAGACACCGGCAGGGCAGCAGCTAGCATGCGAGCGTGCCGGAAGTAAGAGTCAGCGTTTGTCCAGCGTGGTTGGGTTCAAAGGACCCAGTAAGGAAGGAGGGGCATGACCGTCAGCACATCAATGAAGGTGGATAGGACACGCAGTCCCCAGCTTTGCCACCAGACCAGGTGTTTGGGATGCCTCACGGCAGAGATACTTGAGGACAAGCAAGTAAATAAGAAATGGTCACAGGGGACACTGCACTTGCAGCCCAGTCATGGACACAGGGCCACAAACGCCACACAACAAGTAGCAAGTTGAAGCCTTGAAGCTGCAACACGCTGTACCAAGTGACAGAAGTAGAGCTGTCACAGCAATGGGAAACAATTTGTGACAACCTCGAAGAGACAGACTGTAAGGTTGGCGCATGTAAGCGTTAGTCAAGTAAGGGTTACCAACATGCAATAGAATACAAGAGGTATACAGTATAACCTGCTATGAAATGCCTTATGGGGAAATCCACGATAAGCGAGGAATGAAAATGTTGATGACCAATGCCATCTTGACAAGTGTGTAACAACTTAAGATGTGTATAAACTGCGGCTGTTCTAACGCAACAAATGTCTTGCTGTACATAATTATAATTATGGGGAAAGGAGGAATGGCGGGAGATGCTCGCACAGCTGGGGGGTGTTGTAAACAAGGACAGTAAACCGTAAATCCATGATTTTGTAGTATACACATCTATAATTGGGGTGTAGTGGTCCCGTCAGACACAATGACCCCAGTGCCACTACACCTGCTGAGCTATAAATAGCAACTCTCCTCTGGCCCAGTAACCTCCTCCCTCGCCGGGATATACCAATACTGGGTTATCAATGACGGGGGAAGGGCAAAATTAAAGAGTATTATGGGTTTGTCCATGAGGGTCCCCAAAGAAACTACCAGGAGAATTGGTAATTCCATACCGAGTCCCCTGGTTATTTCTTATTTATCACATATATTTTATCCTAAAACTCCACATGCCTGCATCTGGTCTGTAGAAATACTATGGTTGTGGTAAGGGAATGCCCCTTCCATATAAGTTAGTTAAGTGCAGTAAAATTATGAAGATTGGGGGAAACTGTCCTTCATAGTATACAGACTGGAGGCTATAGACGTGTAGGAAGTTGATGAAGGAAGTCTGCACAGTGCCCAGCAGTTATAAACAGGCTGAGATTCCCATGCACCCTGGGAGGACTATTTGGGTATTGTGACTGTGGCTAAAGACATTAGTGAAGAGGCGAAGCTCTATTGATCATTCGGCACAGTGGACTAATAAATCCCAAGAAGATATCTGCAATTGGCATCGTTGACACGGATTCCAATCTGCCGGGCTCAACCCAGACTCTCATCCTGATCAGGTCGATAACACCTGCTCCGTTGAGTTGGGTAAGAATAAACATGCTATTTAGTGTCAAGGTGCCCTCTAAAGTGAACATGTGCTTTACAAATACCCAAGTTGTGTTAGGTGTAGCACTGTTTATTCTAAAGTCTTGGTGCCGGTAATATGAATGTCCTGAGACAGCAAGGAGCATCAGTGTATGTTCAGAGGCGAGAAGAGGCGGAAGTTGAAGTTTAATATGAGGGATATAGGTCGGGTACAAAGAAAACACCTGCTCCTTATAGGGCGCTCATACATCTCGTTGCTAAATAAAGATATTTATTCATGAGTTAAAAATTTTATAAATCCCTTCATATCACCTTTTGGAACCTTTAGGCTGTATGGAGTGACAGAGGTATGTAGAGATATAGGAAAGGCTAGAATCCAGAAGCTGTGAGTGTCTAACCCCAGTCCACTACTTTTCAACTGCTTCCTCCATATTCAGTAATCATGCATACATGAGCAATTCTGCTTTCAGATGTTTCATTAATTGGGGGCTTGTTTGAGTAGTACACATGAAATACAAATGTTCAGATTCCAAACAAGAAACATGCTCATTGTGTACTCTTTGCATTTCTCTTCTGTGTGTCGAAATTAGGGCTTTCAGTGGGATGAAAAAGTGGGGGTCTTTAAAAGGGGCTTGGCCCATGTAATTAAGGGCACTGGTTAAACAGGTAAACTACATTTTTTTCATTCCCATAGTGTCCCACCCATTAGGTATGTGGTGCCTCTCTGAGCTTTCTGTTATTGCATCTAGCTATGTATCACAAGAACTGACATACACCGAAAACCAGCGAGGTCTATTGACTTTGCCAATGGTTGTTAGCTGTTTACGATAAATGAGTAATGTTGTAAACAAATATTATTAAAATGGTTTAATTCTGAAATTGAGTGACTGTAAATTAAAATTACTTGGTCTGTATGAGCGGTAGTAGTCTTCTGAGTGTCTCAATCACTCCTTGTAGTACTTGGCCCTTTTTTTGCAGGGTCATCCCTGAACTTTTTGCCTTCCTCCTGTATTGTTTCTGACCTGTTTGTGTTGGTTGTTGGACTCTAGGCACTTTGCCACTGCTGATCAGTGTCAAAGTGCAAGTGCTCCCTGTATAAAGTGTCATGGCAAATGGTTGTCCATAATTGGTATGTTTGTCTTACTAGTAAAGTCCCTAGTAAAGGGAACTATGTGTGCCAGGGCTGGTAATGCAAATGCTACTAGTGATCCCCTAGTACTAGTTGTGCCACCCACACAAGTAGCCCTAAAAAGAGATCTCAGGCCTGCCACTGCAGTGCCTGTGCACAGTTTGTTAACTGCCTTGTTGTCCTGACAAGTGCAACCACTTAACAGGCCTTTCCCTTCCCTTTTTATGCACATCAGACTCCCCTATAGTAGGCCCAGGGTACTCTCCTGGGCAGAGTGCAGAGTATGTGAAAGGTAGGACATGCACTGAGGTGTGTACCATGTCCTGACAGTGAAATACTGCCAAATTCATTTTTCACTGTCACAAGGCCATCTTGCTCATGGGACAGAATGGGGAAGGATGCGTCACATGTTTCCAGCATATCTTCCCATAGTCATAAGATGGAGAGATAGAGTTTAGTGTGCCTGAACTCAGAATTTAATAACACATCTTTTTGTGATGATGGTTTTTTAATTGTGTGTTTATAAGCCTTGCTTTTAGAAGTGGACGGTTTCTTGTCCTACCTATCCTGCGTGCCTCTGCCTGGTTGTGCATTGACTGTCTGGGTTTGGATCAGACAGGGTCTGGGAAGTGTCCTGACCCCAGGGAGGAGGAGATGAGACAGCAACAGGCTGGCCTTTGTATTTGATCTGGGGGGAGGATTAGCCCCCTGGATGTGAAGAGGGCTGTGTAGCTGCCACCAAAGGATGGCTTCACCTCCTGCGGAGTGTCTGGGGCCCAGACACTGACTATCAAAGGAAGAGGGGTGCACTAGCAGGAAGGCACCCAGGTCTAGTTTGGACAAGGCTCAGAGCCCCCTGAACACAAAGACTTCAAAGGCATTCAGGGGTATAAATGTGAGCGCTGAAACCACTGAACTCAAGACTGAACTCAAGCCTGAAAAAGGATGGAAAGTATTTTGTGATCAAGAGGAACTTCTGCCAAAGAAGAACAGCTGAAGAGACGGAAGAGAAGGGCTGCCCTTGCTGTGTGTTCTGGGGCTGGCCTGCAGTTTGCTGATTTGACTAAGGAGAGGACAAGGGAAAGGACTTTGCTGTGTACTGTGTCCTGGAGTAACTTGTCTCTAAGGGCCACAGGAGAGCTGTTCGCCTGTTGTGGAAACTCAGGAACATCAACATTTCCAACTGTGTCACAGCGACGCCTGGTGCGTGGTGCTTTTGCATGCTTGAGACTGCCATGACACAGGGGCCTCGTGACAGCATTGCCCCGCAGCGTGAAAAATCGTCCACGCTGCTGCATTGCTGTTTGTGGCTCGAGTTGTCAATGTAACTGAGGCTGTGAGTGAGGATCGCCACCGCCAGCCCAAATCGCAATGTGTTAAAGTATTTCTGGAAGCTAAGGAAGCTCTAAGGTGAAAGGGATTGTGATGCTGAGCTGGACACGCAGCGGATGAGTGTGGGGAGTGTGAGGTGAAAGCCCTGATGTAGGCTGGCATTTTAAATTTGTGTTCCGTTTTAACGAGTGTTTCTTTTTTAACATTTTAACCTCTGGCATTGTTTTATCAGTTTTAAACAGGCACTAGGCGCTTTTGAATATACTTTTAGGTTGCATTTGGTGAGGTGTATCTACTCACGTTCTCACAGTATTTTTGCTTCCTTCTGTGCCCCCGTTCCGCCACAGCATTGCCGATTGTTGCAGAGGGGTACAGCTCCTCCCCTTTCTATCTGCACTTCTGTTTCCGGCCACCAATAAAATGCCACCAAGATGCTGAGCCGGACACACAGCGGATTAGTATGGTGAGTGCGAGGTGAAAGCCCTCATGTAGACTGGCATTTTAAATTTGTGTTCTGTTTTAACAAGTGTTGCTTTTTTAACATTTTAACCTCTGGCATTATTTTATCAGTTTTAAATAGGCACTAGGCGCTTTTAAATATACTTTTAGTCAGCATTTGGTGAGGCATATCTACTCATGTTCTCGTATTTGTTTTGCTTCCTTCTGTGCCCCCGTTCCGCCACAGCATTGCCGATTGTTGCGGAGGGGTACAGCTCCTCCCTTTTCCATCTGCAGTTCCGCTTCCGGCCAGCAATAAAAATCAGTTGCTGAGCCAGACGCTCCGCTGGCATGACAAAGGCGCGCCTAAGACAAGCCTGTCTGCGCCTGTCTGCATCTGGACCAGGCCCAGTGCCAGGACCCCTGGTTTTCTAGACATAGGACCCACACAAAAGTTGACCTACTCAGCAAAAGAGCTTTGGGAACTTCGACCAGTTATAATGAATGACTGCCGTTGCATGGACCCCAGGTTGCTCTCACGGCCCTCGCCTCCTCCTTGCTCAGCATGCAACTGTCAATTTATAAATCCATCCATCAGAACAGGAGGAGACCCAACGCTCTCCTTAGGGCCCTCTGAAAATACTGACTCCTTGCACAAAACTATGAGATTTAATTGGGCATTAGTAAATGCCTGCTTGCTTTCTAAACACTCAATAGAGATCGCAGAGCTGATTGACACAGCAGGTTTGGACTGTCTATTTATCACTGAGACCTGGGGAGATATTGCTTGCAACCCAGATTTCGTGAGCACTGTCCCCAAGCACTATACCCTTTTTAGGCAAGATAGACATGCTGGAAAAGACGGTGGGCTGGCACTTATCTATTGCAACTTATCTATCTCCTGGCGTGTCCTTCCATCTTCAACCTGTCGGATGCACAGCCTCCTGGCTATAATATAAAGCCCAGCCATTGTGAGAAGCCACTGAGGCATTATGGGCCACTTTATATAGGTTGCACCTGGTTACCACCTGGTCAGAGTTGGTGGTAATTGAGAAGTGCAAAATTGCGATTTACGTAAATTTGCAATTTGCGATATTATCCTACATTGGAAATTGCGAATTCGCATTAGGCGTGACGGTATTTGTGATTTTCGCAAATACTGATACGCAGATTGCGGATTCGCAAATTTATTCACAGAACACGTTTCTAGCAGAATTGCTAATCGCAAATTGTCAGTGCAAGGACCAACGACGCTTAACAACACGGCTGGACCAATTTGCAAGGGCTGTGAGCCGCCAATCTACAGCCATTTTCATGCTTTGTAGAAGAACAGTGAGCATGCAACACGAAATGGCACACTGCTGTCAGGATGTTGCCAAGAGCCTGGTGCAGGTGACCCATTCACTTGATAAGCTGTGTGCTGCTGTAACTGGGGATATTGTTATGCCAGGTAGCATAGACACTAATGACCAATCGAGCAGAAGCACACCTACTCCACCAATACCAGCAGAAAGGCATAGGAGTGGCCGTCAGGACAGAGGTGTGGACAGCAACACCGAAAATACAGAACAGGCTGATGGTGGTGCATCAGGGCCTTCACGCCGTAGGTGAAGGAGCAGAATGGACAATGATATGTTGTGAAGAAATACATCCCATGAGGACTTATGTTAATTACATTTGGGCACAGTGTGGACATGAACACGTGCATATTTCAGACTTACAGTCACACTGTGTGACATTGCATATCCTGCTTTTAAGGAAGTAAAAATGTTTTTAAACAAAAACATTGGTCTATGGGGTTTATTCTCTTACCTAGAAGTAGTTCTTTGTGATGTCATCACGTCGCATGTGCCCTGCAGGGTATGTAACTGTTACCACAGATTTTTTACAACGCATACCATTACCACGGATTTTTTACAATGCAGGTCATTTTACAACGGATACCTTTACAACGCAATAGACTACAACGCAGATACTATTACAACGCATACCATTACAACGTAAGTATTATTATAGGTAAGTTTATCTTTTTTTAAAAACATTTATTAGTGGTATTTTGTTATGGGGTACAGGGGTATTTTTAGGTTTTAGGGCTGGGTTTGGGTTTTGGGGTACAGGGGTATTTTTAGGTTTTAGGGCTGGGTTTGGGTTTTGGGGTACAGGGGTATTTTTAGGTTTTAGGGCTGGGTTTGAGTTTTGGGGTACAGGGGTATTTTTAGGTTTTAGGGCTGGGTTTGGGTTTTGAGGTACAGGGGTATTTTTAGGTTTTAGGGCTGGGTTTGGGTTTTGGGGTACAGGGGTATTTTTAGGTTTTAGGGCTGGGTTTGGGTTTTGGGGTACAGGGGTATTTTTAGGTTTTAGGGCTGGGTTTGGGTTTTGGGGTACAGGGGTATTTTTAGGTTTTAGGGCTGGGTTTGGGTTTTGGGGTACAGGGGTATTTTTAGGTTTTAAGGCTGGGTTTGGGTTTTGAGGTACAGGGGTATTTTTAGGTTTTAGGGCTGGGTTTGGGTTTTGGGGTACAGGGGTATTTTTAGGTTTTAGGGCTGGGTTTGGGTTTTGGGGTACAGGGGTATTTTTAGGTTTTTGGGCTGGGTTTGGGTTTTGGGGTACAGGGGTATTTTTAGGTTTTAGGGCTGGGTTTGGGTTTTGGGGTAGAGGGGTATTTTTAGGTTTTAGGGCTGGGTTTGGGTTTTGGGATACAGGGGTATTTTTAGGTTTTAGGGCTGGGTTTGGGTTTTGGGGTACAGGGGTATTTTTAGGTTTTAAGGCTGGGTTTGGGTTTTGGGGTACAGGGGTATTTTTAGGTTTTAGGGCTGGGTTTGGGTTTTGAGGTACAGGGGTATTTTTAGGTTTTAGGGCTGGGTTTGGGTTTTGGGGTACAGGGGTATTTTTAGATTTTAAGGCTGGGTTTGGGTTTTGGGGTACAGGGGTATTTTTAGGTTTTAGGGCTGGGTTTGGGTTTTGGGGTACAGGGGTATTTTTAGGTTTTAGGGCTGGGTTTGGGTTTTGAGGTACAGGGGTATTTTTAGGTTTTAGGGCTGGGTTTGGGTTTTGGGGTACAGGGGTATTTTTAGGTTTTAGGGCTGGGTTTGGGTTTTGGGGTACAGGGGTATTTTTAGGTTTTAGGGCTGGGTTTGGGTTTTGGGGTACAGGGGTATTTTTAGGTTTTAGGGCTGGGTTTGGGTTTTGGGGTACAGGGGTATTTTTAGGTTTTAAGGCTGGGTTTGGGTTTTGAGGTACAGGGGTATTTTTAGGTTTTAGGGCTGGGTTTGGGTTTTGGGGTACAGGGGTATTTTTAGGTTTTAGGGCTGGGTTTGGGTTTTGGGGTACAGGGGTATTTTTAGGTTTTTGGGCTGGGTTTGGGTTTTGGGGTACAGGGGTATTTTTAGGTTTTAGGGCTGGGTTTGGGTTTTGGGGTAGAGGGGTATTTTTAGGTTTTAGGGCTGGGTTTGGGTTTTGGGATACAGGGGTATTTTTAGGTTTTAGGGCTGGGTTTGGGTTTTGAGGTACAGGGGTATTTTTAGGTTTTAGGGCTGGGTTTGGGTTTTGGGGTACAGGGGTATTTTTAGGTTTTAAGGCTGGGTTTGGGTTTTGGGGTACAGGGGTATTTTTAGGTTTTAGGGCTGGGTTTGGGTTTTGAGGTACAGGGGTATTTTTAGGTTTTAGGGCTGGGTTTGGGTTTTGGGGTACAGGGGTATTTTTAGATTTTAAGGCTGGGTTTGGGTTTTGGGGTACAGGGGTATTTTTAGGTTTTAGGGCTGGGTTTGGGTTTTGGGGTACAGGGGTATTTTTAGGTTTTAGGGCTGGGTTTGAGTTTTGGGGTACAGGGGTATTTTTAGGTTTTAGGGCTGGGTTTGGGTTTTGAGGTACAGGGGTATTTTTAGGTTTTAGGGCTGGGTTTGGGTTTTGGGGTACAGGGGTATTTTTAGGTTTTAGGGCTGGGTTTGGGTTTTGGGGTACAGGGGTATTTTTAGGTTTTAGGGCTGGGTTTGGGTTTTGGGGTACAGGGGTATTTTTAGGTTTTAGGGCTGGGTTTGGGTTTTGGGGTACAGGGGTATTTTTAGGTTTTAAGGCTGGGTTTGGGTTTTGAGGTACAGGGGTATTTTTAGGTTTTAGGGCTGGGTTTGGGTTTTGGGGTACAGGGGTATTTTTAGGTTTTAGGGCTGGGTTTGGGTTTTGGGGTACAGGGGTATTTTTAGGTTTTTGGGCTGGGTTTGGGTTTTGGGGTACAGGGGTATTTTTAGGTTTTAGGGCTGGGTTTGGGTTTTGGGGTAGAGGGGTATTTTTAGGTTTTAGGGCTGGGTTTGGGTTTTGGGATACAGGGGTATTTTTAGGTTTTAGGGCTGGGTTTGGGTTTTGAGGTACAGGGGTATTTTTAGGTTTTAGGGCTGGGTTTGGGTTTTGGGGTACAGGGGTATTTTTAGGTTTTAAGGCTGGGTTTGGGTTTTGGGATACAGGGGTATTTTTAGGTTTTAGGGCTGGGTTTGGGTTTTGAGGTACAGGGGTATTTTTAGGTTTTAGGGCTGGGTTTGGGTTTTGGGGCACAGGGGTATTTTTAGGTTTTAGGGCTGGGTTTGGGTTTTGGGGTACAGGGGTATTTTTAGGTTTTAGGGCTGGGTTTGGGTTTTGAGGTACAGGGGTATTTTTAGGTTTTAGGGCTGGGTTTGGGTTTTGGGGTTCAGGGGTATTTTTAATATATATTTACAACTAATAAAATTAAAATTAATTTTATTAACAAAAATATTTAATAATTAAATAATGAATAATTAAATTAAATATTACAAAAATAATTATTTAAAATATATATTAATATTATATACTTACCTATACTTACATTGTAATGGTATGCGTTGTAATAGTATCTGCGTTGTAGTGTATTGCGTTGTAAAGGTATCTGTTGTAAAATGACCTGCGTTGTAAAAAATCCATGGTAATGGTATGCGTGCTAAAAGTACGCGTTGTAACATCATATATCCGCCCTGCAGCTGCCCCAGCTCCTCTTGCCCGTCGGCGTTGGGGGGCTGGTTCCTCCTCATCGTATGTGTCAGAGTCAGTCAGATCCACTGGGGTGCCCTTCTTGATGGCAATATTGTGTAGCATAGTGCAGGCCACCCCTATCTGGACTGTACTGTAGAGTGCCTCCACTCGTGTGGAAGCAGCGGAAATGGCTTTTCAGGATTCCAAAGTTTCGCTCTATAGTGGCTCTTGTGGCTCTGTGGGCAGTGATGTATCTTCGCTCAGCAGCTGTGGTTGGATTCAGGTATGGTGTGAGTATATAGTCACGCACAGCATATGCACTGTCTCCTGCATGGAAGAAGAATGGTGAAGGTTAGTGAGATGTTGAAAGTTTCAACATTTCATACTACTGTTTGTGTGTGCCATGTAATTATCTAGCAGGTATCTGTGATGGGGTCAAGAGGAATCGGCAACAGACGGGTTTTAGTTTTAAAAGGTTTTATTGTGTTATACAAGTGGTCAGTACACTTCTTCCTTAAAGATCTATTCCGTCGTGGAGATCTACTTCTACTCAGCCTCCTGTGATGGCGTTCAGATGGGTTGAGTCGTCGAAACACCTCCGGACTCCGTAAAGGCTTTACGTCTGGGTCCGTTTTGGCTCTCGGATTAAACAGACACAAATAGTCTTTCGTGAGAGGGGTGCTTTACATATAT
The DNA here is from genome assembly GCF_964263255.1 of Lissotriton vulgaris. Lineage (NCBI taxonomy): Eukaryota > Metazoa > Chordata > Amphibia > Caudata > Salamandridae > Lissotriton > Lissotriton vulgaris. Next base: position 1,523,761,922 of record NC_141687.1, on the reverse strand, counting down.
GCACGTGAAGGGGAAAGGAGTGAGGACACATTAACCTGTGTAACTCTCTTTGCGTCGGACTAATGGCAGTGCAGGATAGTGCTCGGGGAAAGGTACACCGGGTCAAAGAGGGATCAGGATAAATTAGGCGAACCGCGCTTACGTCCCACCCAGTTCCGGATAGTATTGCGTACCTGAGTTAGCCACACACCTCCCCTGGATGTGAGGCGGGGTGACCCGTAAAGTCGTTGGCCTCCTGGCTTCTGGTCCGTTCTTGAGGTCACAGCTTCTTAACACTCCGAGTCTTCCTTCCTTTCTGCCTCCGCTTCCGAACTTCTCCGCTCCTCATCAGCTTCTCTCCACACGTCTTCTTCCCTCCGGGTGAACAAGCACACCTGGTGCTGGCGTTCCTCCGTATAAGGCGTCTCCGCCTCACCAATCAGCCCCGCCCATTCCTCTGCTGTCTCCTCGTTAAAGGGCCAGTGTCTCTCCTCGCTCTCTGGCGTGCTGTCTGTGGTCTCGATGTTCTGTAAAGGATAGAAGAGGGGAGTTGAAGAGGGAACAATGTCCTGCAATGTCTCTTTAAAGTATGCGGGGTAGTCCCGTACTGTCACTCTGTTAAAGTATCCCACTCCAAAATCGCCATTTGTAAGTCTACGATGTAAAGCACAGTGTCTAAAAATGAAGGAATCATGAGTTCTCCCTGGAAATTTAGATATGATATCGGTGATGAGATTTTTTGCATTGCAGACTACCTGAATGTTAATTGAATGGTATGATGTTCTGTTTCTAAAAACATACTCATTGTGTGATGGGGGACAGTGCGACATGTGTTCCATCTACACAGCCAATCACGTGGGGAAATTGGGCAATTTGATAGAAATCCTGTTTTGTTTGGTCAAGTTCCTGCTGTGTGGTTGGAAATTTGATGTGGGTATGTATCCTCTGCATCATTGCATTGAGGAAAGCATGGAAGAAACGTGAAAGTGCGCTCTGGGACACCCCCCCCCCACTGTGGCAATTACCCCCTGGAAACTCCCTGACACTAGGAGGTGCAGTGAGCACAACACCTGTATGTCTGTGGGAATGGTGTGGGCCCTGTATGTGGGGTGCCCGAGCATGGTTGTCAGCTCCTCTATCAGCTCCAGGATACTTTCAGTACGCAGCCTGAGGTGCACATAGATGTCCCCCCCAGTGCGTTGGAAGAGGGTGATGCGTGTCCTGTAGATCCTCTCCTGGCGTCTCCTTCCCTCTTCAACCTGTCGGATGCACAGCCTCCTGGCTATAACATAAAGCCCAACCATTGTGAGAAGCCACTGAGGCATTATGGGCCACTTTATATAGGTTGCTCCTGGTTACCACCTGGTCAGAGTTGGTGGTAATTGAGAAGTGCAAAATTGCGATTTTCGTAAATTTGCAATTTGCGATTTTTTCCTACATTAGAAATTGTGAATTCACATTAGGCGTGATAATATTTGAGATTTTCGCAAATACTGATACGCAGATTGCGGATTCGCAAATTTATTTGCAGAACACATTTCTAGCAGAAATGCTAATCGTAAATTTTGCAATTAGCAATTTTGCATTGAACATTTGTTACCTACATAGCAGCACACGCTTTTGATGGGCCCCCGAATCCTTAATTTCGGCCCCCTACATAAGGAAAGCCTGTACCGGTCAGTAACGGCCGCAATTCGTTAATTTCGACCGTTACCGACCCGTAATGGGCCACCTACATCTGGCCCTAGAACAGTTAGTTAAGGAGCCCATGCACTTAGCTGGTCATACTTTAGAGAGCATCTTTTCTAATGATCCATCATTAAAATTATTAGCATCCTTCTGGTGATTTGGTCCCATTATTTGGTTATCAGGTTTTTTACTGGAAACCTCTGCAGAATGATCCACCTACCATCAGCTACATAGACAGGAGCAAAATAAACTCTGCTACTCTGGAACTGTCTTTAGCTGAGCACAACCTTCCCCCACCTGCCGAGGCCGAGTTAGCGGCCACATGCTATACAAATTGGTTTTTGGACACCTTCAGGGAGCTAGTTCCTACTAAAAATCAGCGCTCCTTTAGGAAGGAGCCTACTGCTCCCTGGTTCTCAGAAGCCCTGAGGTTTGAAAAACAAGCCTGCAGAAGGCAAGAAAGGATTTGGAGAAAAAACTATAATAACCATAGAAAACTATTATACCAGAAGGCCTTAACTTCATACAAAGAGCTCATAAAAAAGGAAAAGAGTAGTTAGCTACTTTACCCAGGCAATTGACAAGGCATCTAACTCCTCGAAATACAAGTTGTTCAGAGACTTACGACCATCTCAAATAAAACGAACCCCTCTGATAATCAATCTTTTTATGATGCCCTCGCTACTGCCTTCAAAGAGAAAGTACATGTTATTTTCCAGGACATTGACAAGTGGGACCCTCATCCTATCGGCACCCCTATTGAGAATATGTTAGGTGACTGTTCTTTTACATACTTTTCTGCCACTTCACCTCAACAAGTTAGTTCCCTTGTCTTGTAAGCCAAAACGGGCTCCTGCCTTGACCCGTGCCCAGTAAAGATCTTGAAACTGGTCCCTGACATTATGCCAGGAATCTATCTCAGATCTTTAATACCATGATTGCCAACTGGACATTGTCTTCAGCAGGGAAACAAGCTTCCATCCTTCCTCTCTTAAAAAAGTCCAACCTAAAAGTTGACCGCACTGCCAATTATTGTCTTTTCGTTTGATTACCTCTCCCTGCTAAAATATGTGAGAAAAACATGAATCTGGAACTGTCTAAATACATCTTCGATAATCAGCTCCTGGACTCTTCCCAGTGCAGCTTCCGACCAGGGCACAGCACAGAAACCGCCCTAGTCAAGGCAACTGAGGAAGTAAGGAAGGCAATCGATGGTGGAGGCTCAGCAGTGATGATTTTACTAGATTTATCAGCTGCTTTCAATACTGTTGATCATACCACTCTCACTGGTTGCCTAAAAGAAATAGGAGTTAAGGGGGTCACCCTGGAGCTTCTTTCCTCCTTTCTCAGTGACAGATCTCAAGCAGTCACATTAGGGAATTTTAATTCAATTTAATTCATACCCTACACACTGCCTTGTGGAGTTCTCCTGGAGGGGTACCTTAACCCCACGCGTTTTAATATTTATGTAGCAAAATTGGCACCGCTCATAAGAAGTTTCAATTTGGAGGTAACTTCTTATGCAGACGATACCCAGTTAATAATTGCTGCAGTTCACAATGACTCATCAGGCCCACTAAAATGCTGTAACTGCATCAAGGCAATCAGTGGCTGGATCAGTGGGCACTGCCTGAAGCTGAATGCAGGGAAAACAGAGATTATGGTGCTCGGCAATACTTCCCCAGCCTGGTCCACCAATTTGTTGCCTAATAATTTGCCACAAGCCCCTCGCCCTGTGACTAAAGTTAAGAATTTGGGAATCATCATTGATGACAACCTGAACATGAGCACACAAATATCATCAGTCACTTCCGCAGCTTACTATATCATAAAAATTATAAGAAAGCTTCTTCCTTTTATCCCAGACAGACACAGAAAAACTTAAATAACCCTGCTTGTATTTCCTAGGCTGGTCTATTGTAATATTCTTTATCTAACTGTTTTAGAAAAACATATGAGTCGACTACAACCAGACCAAAATGCTGCAGCTAGACTAGTTCCTAATCTTCCTAAATTCCATTCCATTAAGCATGGACTTCGCAAACTGCACTGGCTTCCCAAGCGCAACCGGGGTAAGTTTAAGGCCCTATGTCTGGCCCACAAAGGACTGCATAACTCAGGCCCTGATTTTCTCAGGTCGGCTTTCAAGAGATATAAGCCTAACAGAGAACTCAGTTCGACCAAGGCCAACCTTCTAGCGGTTCCAACATTTAAAATGATGCATTGGGGGAGCAGAGGTATATTATTTAACACCATCATATTCTGGAACAGCCTCCCACCCCACCTGAGAGCCATCCCTTCATTGACATCTTTCAGGAAGGAGATAAAAACCTGGCTATTTAACATCTAAGTCTCCACTTTCCAAACTCCACTGATAGCGCCAAGACACCTCTGGTAATCGTGCACTTTAAAAATGTCCTAAGATAACATCGTTCTTCCCCAGCAGAAATCTGCCCTAGATTGTCCACGAAGGAGAAGGCAGCGCCGTAACCCATCTGGCTACAGCGTCCCCTAGCACCGGAGCTGCAATGTCAGCAGGAGTGCCCAGCAGGAAGCCCGACGTGCGGGAGAGAGCAACTCCCCCCCTAGGTAAGACTTCGACTCCGGTTGGGAGCCGCAAGCATGGGGGGGCCTAGGGAGGCATGCAGGAGGAGTACTGTAGTGCTCTGATCTTGCTCCCGCTGCACCGGGTTAGACGCGCTGAGTCCCTGAGCGGCCCGTATCTGCCCAGCAGTATCGGGCTGCCCCTTTAAGGTTACAACCGTTGTCTCTGTTGTTGGGGCCTAGTGGTGCCAAAGCTGACCGCGCAGATTGGCAAACAGCACTATTTTTGCATTACGAACTGCATTATTCTTGCATTACGAACTGCATTATTCCTGCATTACGAACTGCATTATTCTTGCATTACAAACTGCATTATTCTTGCATTACGAACCGCCTGATTCTTGCATTACGAACAACATTATTCTTGCATTACGAACTGCATTATTCCTGCGTTACAAACTGCATTAATACTTGCATTAAGGCCTGTCGTATTTCTACATTATGACCTGCATTACGAACTGCATAGCATTGCATTAAGACTGCATTAGATCATCGTGAACTACTAGTTAATACCGCAAGAACCTACAAGTGATTGTTGGCCTCATAACCGGCCCAGTTAAATATTACAAATACGCATATGCTGGATATTTTTATCATATGGTCCCATCGTATTTCTTCTTGATAAAGTTACCGCTACTTTCTTAAATCAGTGTGGCGTCCATTTGTGGTGTTATCACTGTGTTACTGGGAGTGTGGTTGCAAATAATTTACACATTGCCTTGGAGAAAAGCCTGGCTGCTCGTGCCAAGCTACCGAAGGGTGAGCAGGGGTTATCTAAGAGTGTGTCCCTCCTTTCCCTGACTAGAAGCAAGGGTCCCTATTTGGACTAAGGGACCTACCTCTGCCAACTAGAGACCCCCAGGTCTAGCACTCCTATTATGATCTCTCTGTATATGATGGGTACACCCTCTATCACGCCACATCTTGGCCATTTGCATATCTTACAGCACAGCATCTTTCCATCCACAGCACCCTCTTTTTACTCTCTCTTGAACACATTTCCTTGTGCCTCCTTCGCTTCATCACCTCAAACATACAACACACCCACTCATCTACAAGCAATTCATTTTCTATTTCGCCTCTTAATGTTTTCATAAATGTACCTTTTTCCACACATTTGCACAAAGTCATAATTATAATTGGAATAAGTGTCCATTGCTGCGTGCGCTCTTCAGAGAGGCCAAATATTGGATGACCACGTTTCTCAATATTTTTTTGACCCACTGAGATGCACTGTGAGAAACTCACACTACCTTCCACTGCAACTCCTGAGCTCTCAATGATGTCCTTTAAACACACCTGGAAACTGGTGACTCAGTTTCAAGTAGGCATCACACAAAAATACCATAATACAAAAAAAAAAATAATAATACAGAAACAGAACGTTCTGGAAACAGCTAACATTCTTAGGGAATGCAGGATTAAGTACAATATGTGACATATAAACAGAAACTGAATCACTAACGTTTTTTCATTAACGTGAAAGACATATACAGGTTCCAACTGGGACCCGTTTCAATATCTGTTTTTAATTACTACCAGGTCTGAGATCCGCCCTAATTGAAATTATACACATATTTCAAACAGGGTAAACTTTCGAATATCTCTTATTGTCACCAAGAAGCCACTTCGTTTGTGGCTAAGCGTGTTGCAAAAAGATTTATTTAAAGTTATTTTACTTTCATTCAAATTCGTATTGCAGCTCAGCGTAGGAGATTAAAAAATGTAGTGGCCTGAGACTAAAGGTACACCATTTAAGACCAGATCTCTCTATTTAACATTTCAATTAGCCGCATGCGGTGTGCAGCGGGCCTTTCATATCTGACCTCCTGAACTGTGTAGTGGAAAGCTTACCAATCCAAAATTCGGACTTTTCCGTGCCTTAATCTTCTAGGGTGCTGCTAATATTCATCACAGTTCTCTTTGGCAGTATACTATTTATTGTAAGGGTGTAATCTTTCACTAAAAAAAGAGGTTTTACTGGTTGTCAGGACTGTTTTCCAGCAGCAACATAGCCAGATTTCTTTTCCGAAAAGGCAGCGCTATGTTATGAAACATCAGCATCTTCAAGTATTTTTAAAACACTTTGTAAACTTCATTAACTTTAAAAGATCAAGAAAAATGTAGGTTTTAGTGGCATGTACATTTAACCCAACTTGGCTTGGAAAATGTTTTCACCACCAAATGGCACTGACCACTGCAAGGAGAAGCAGAAAAAATCTCCACCCAAAATAGAGCTAAATAGCACCTCGTTAGCGTCATATGTACAGTTAATAGAAAGGGCCACCTACTTCACTCCAGGAATCTGTACAGTATGTATTTGCATACTGTTAGAAATGGGATTTGTGGTTGGCTAGGGCTTGCACCTAAGCCAGTCAGAAACCACCACTCTAGTCAGGGCAAAGGAGTTACACGCTGAAGATAACCCCTGGTCACCCCCTTGGTAGCTTGGCACGAGCAATCAGGCTTATCCCAGAGGTAATGTGTAAAGCGTTTGAGCAAACACACACACACACAGCAGCAACACACTAGGCAGACCACAAAAGAAACTCCACACAAGGTTATATAAAAACTAGCCTTTTTATTATCCAAAACACATTAGAATCATGATCACACATATACACTGTGCCGATTGGCACTAGGCAATATTTGCAGGGGATTATATACATGACAGGGTCTATCGGGCCACTGCCAGAACCATCACAAGCACAAGTAGTAGAAATAAAGCACAACCAGTTACTACTGGTACAATAATGACCTCAGCATTATATATAGCAACATAAACGCATTATGTCTGCATCCATCACAGTAGGCATAAAACTCATAAGCATAATCACATTACGCAACCTCTGTAGACATAAACACATTATGCAATAAGCATCATAAGCATAAATATATTGTGCAATAACTTACAATTAGGTGGGCACCTCAGTGACACTCCCTAGGTGTATATATCACCTTCCTTTAGGGCCTTTCGCCCTCCTGGTACACACAGGTACCAAACCTGACCCCATGCCAACCGTCATTTCACTGGGGCTCAAATGCCCTTTGTCCAAAATGTCAAGGCTTACTCCAGGGCTTTCCAATTAGCCCTCTGGCTGCCAAAAAGCAGCGGAAACATTGTGCGCAATGCACTAGGGGCGTGGGGTTCATCTCACCGCTTCCTGGTTCCTCAAGAAAGAAAGAAAATGTCCGATGTTGCAGTTGCCCACACTCTTGCAGTGCAGCCGAGTACAACAATGCCACTGAAGCCCCACTCCGGGACTTCTAAAATGAAATGACCCCAAGCAATGCAGCTGCCCGCTCTCTTGTGGTGCAGCTGTAGAAAATTGCCTTGGCACTAAGCTTGCCTCATGAGCCCAACTCGGGGACTCCTGGAATAATGCCCCTTCGCAATGGGGCACCTGCACTGGGCCCCAACTTGGCCCAGAAAGAACTCAACCTAGCGCTGACCCACCCTGCCCTCCCTGGAGCCACACACACCTCACCAGCCCCTGTCACTCCAAAGCCAGACATGCAATCCACATCAGGCAGGCAGACACATAGCACACAGAAATGCCCACTTTTAAAAGTGGCATTTCTAAAATAGTGATAATAAATCTGCACACACCATTGAGCAGCATTTATTATTACTATTCCAACCATACCAAACCTGACCATTCTGTTCCTCTTATATCAGGAATTACCACTGAAACACTTATCAGGGAATACTCAATTCATTCCTATGAGAGGGCAGCCTCATAGCAGTGAGAAACCAAAATGGCTGTTTGTCACTACCAGGACATCTAACACACTCAAGGTACATGTCCTACCTTTTACCCATGATGGAGCAAGGTTTCATACGTAAAGAAACTTGTTTGGATTCAATCCTTTCAAAATAACATGTAATGAGTTAACAAACATGTTTTTGATTACTAATAATTGCACCACATGACATTTTCTTTATGTTGGGTAAACTTTCAAATGTGCTTTACTAACAAGTAATCCAAATGTCTTAATATGGCTGCTGAAAATGCGGCAGCTCTTCTGCACATGCGTCTACTGCATCTACGGTGGAGAAGTGTGGCTCACTGGTTAGAGCAGGCAGACCCTGAAGCAGAGGTCAGACCCGGGACCAGGGTTCAATTCCTGACGCGGCAGGGTCTTGAGCTCAAATGTCCACAGACTCGATAATTTTCGCTTCAGTGCCTGACCTAATCATGGGTTCACACTCTGCAACTCTGGGCATTAAGCGTGCTTAATCTCCACAACGGCCCCCCGTGGCGGGATGCTTGGCTTTCACCTTGGGGATGCCCTGTAGGGGCTATCTCACAGGGAAAAGCCAGGACGGGTTCCCAAGGCAAGCGCTTAGAAACCCCTGGGTGATAAGTGCTACATAAATCCAATATACAATACAATCTGTAGTATGAAATTCTTTTCTTTTGGTGGGAATTCTTTGCAGCTGCGCAGTAGCACCTAAAATGGCTGCATTGAACCTCGCATGCTAATTGATATGGCAATGCTTAACTAAACCTCATATGTAATGCTTAACTGCTAAATCAATAAATAAATAAATTAATGGGATTAGAGTAGGAACAAGTGGTATACAGTGCATTCATTTATTTTCGTATTCTAACATGTTCTTCCTTTACTTTGTTATTAGTTCACATTTGGGCCTGGAGGGTGACTGAAAGCGCCATTTTGTCATTGGGGACGCAGGCGCATTGAACACTCTGAACTTCATGAAAATGACATTGAACTACAGCTAAGGACTCTCTAACAAGTGATTCGCTTGAGAACTGCACCTTTTGACCCGAAGAAGGAAAGAAGAAGTGACAATTTTGAATACATTGTTGTTGATTCAATGAAATATGGGTGGGAATATTAAAGCATGGGAAACCAAGTTAGGGAAGGGAACATGGAACAATGAACCTAAGAAAATTGACATTACATTAGTATGGTGTGATGACTTCACCCCGTCCCACTGACCAATCGAATGAAGGGAATACACGAATATTGAAACATTGGAGGGAGGTACATACACTGAGAATAGTATAACTAAGGTAGGCTTAGTCAGTTAGATTGTACGACTTGTCACAGACCTGTCCCTGACCCAACGTTGCGGGAGAAGATCGTGGATGCCACAGAGTTTAGAGGGCTGGTCGAGCACTCTGAAAGAAGAATCAGGAGACTGCTGATGAAGAAGAATTGATCTATCTAGAAGGGGAAAAGAGTAGCACTAAGCATGGGCGAATTTTGCGAATCTCGCGTTCGCGAATTTTGCGGATTTGCGAACTCGCAATCTGCAAAAATCCGCGACTTCTCGCGAATTTGCGGATTTTTTTGTTTTTGTGTTCGCGCGGGATTCTGCCAGTTCGCGAGGGTTTTGTACAATTTCGCAAACGCGAACTTACCTGTCGGGTCGCAAGTTTTGCGAACTTGTTGTTTCTACGTGTCCAGCCTGTTTGGGACACTCTTCTTCATCACTGCCACCCTCTGTCACCACTGCCACTCTCTGACTACTCATGCCACCCTCTGGCCCACCCATGCCACCCTCTGTTTCATCACAGCACCCTCTGGTTGTCCAGTGTACATTATTGTGGCAAAGCAAAGCACACCTTCCCTGCCTCAAGTGACCTGAATTAATTTGGGGCTGATTAATGTGTCACAGAATATTTTTTTAGCTGGCACCTGCTTCCTTAGTGCTTCCTGATTAGTGATCTTTTGCACTTGCTAAGTGCTTTCATTGTTGCAAAATTAGTTACAACACCTGCCCTGCCCCAACTGACAATAATGAATTAGGGGCTGATTAATGTGTCACTGGATTTGAACTTCCAGCCTGGCTCCTGCTTGTCTCCCTTAGCTGTAATTCAGGACCTTTGTGGCATATGTGTAACTATTCTGAGGGTCAGAGCAGGGTCACATAATAGTTGCAAGTAGGCAACTGAACTCTGGAGGGGCCCCTCAGGAAGCACTACAGGAAATGGCTACTAATGATGAGCTTGAACTTTTGAACCTGGTAAGTAGTTTCAGTTTTGCTAAGATCGTATTTCTGCAATTTAGCGCTTATTCGCGGGTCGCGAAGTTGAACTGGGAAGCCGCGAACTCACGCGAACAGTGCGAGCAAGCCATAAAATCCGCTGCTGGCGGATTTGCGGATTTTGCGGGAAATTCGCGAATCTCGCGGATTGCGAATTTACCGAAAATCCGCAAAATCCGCGAGCGGAACAGATTTTCCGCCCATACTTAAGTAGCACCGGAGAGGGGTGTAACCTGGCATTGCACTTAGAAGAGGTTACCTGTCCTGTCCTGCGCCTGTCCTGAACTGCTGGCTCCTGATTAATCGGGAGCCCTTTCTTTTCCAGCTCATAGCCAGGGGTTAGTCCTCGCACCATTCTAGGTAAATATAAATCTATGTGGTATGTCCTTGTATCGTTTCCCTTTTTCACCCTTCCCAGGTACCAATGTCTAGAGATTTTACTGAGTTTTTAAAGATTTTTGCTTTGATCATTATTTTTATTCTTGGGAAGATGGTAATTGACATGTATTGGTATTTGACTCATAACATATTGCATAGATAAAGATTTTAAAACTCTACTGAGTCTGTGGTCATTCAGAGAAAAGAGTAACATTTTATTTATGCCTATTATGCTAACAACCTGCTCTATCGACCAGAGGAAAATAAGCACTAAGGTATTAATTCAGTAAGAAGGTGTACAGGTACAAATATATTTCAAGGTAGACAAAGTCCAGAATTTCAGAGGAAGATTGCCAGCTTATTTGTTTGAATGTTTTATGGGCCCAGGTGAGTATGGTATTTTAGAAAATAACCCAAGCTGGTAATCTCACGCCATCACCTACAATGCAGCCTGCCCATAGGACTAGCTAGGACCTACCTTGGGGGTGACTGACATGCAGTAAAAGGGGGGTCATAGACATGGCACACACTTTAGGTGCCACGTCACAGCGGCAGTAACACTGTGCGCACAGGTCCTGCAATTTCAGAGGTCTGGGATGGGTTTGAAAGGCTACTTTGGTGGGTGGCGCAATCAGTGCTGCAAGCCCAACAGTAGCATTTAATTTACCAGCTCCGGTATATGAGATTCTACTTTACATGGGACTGACAGGTAAATGTAATATGCCAAACGGGTGTAGACCAACCTTTACCTTATTTACCACAGAGAGCACACAGACTTTACACTGGACAGCAGAGCTAAAGTGCTCAGAGTCCTAAAACCACCAACACCATATCAGGAAAAAGGCTATTAGGAAGGCAAAAAGTTCGGGGATGACCCTGCAAAAAGGGCAAAGTCAAACACATACATTTTTTATATTAATACAACCTGTGTTTTTTCCACCCTTATCTCTAACTGGCTCGTGGCCGGGATACCTTCATTGTCTGGGGACTCTTTGTCAGCAAAATCTGCCTTAAACAAAAAAAAGAAGAATAAATCAGGAATGTCCAGCAAGCTCTGAGAGAAAATTTCCAGCATCTGGGGCTTCTTTTTCTGTATTTTTATTACAAAAGATCCCAGCTTTCAGGGTCTGTTTTCAGAAATGACATAGTTGGGAAGACCCCAATGAGGCATTCAGAGTGCTTCGCCTTTTCCTCCAAGACCTGTTCCTGTTTTGAGGCTGAAGCTTCTTCAGAAAAGTTTTTTAAACACAAATACTAAGAGACAAAGTCAGCTAATAGGTTTGAGAGTTATACACTTTCGAAAATATCCACAGTGGTTTTGACTTGCTTAAGGTTTTGTTTGAAAATTGTCTTTCGAACATATTTTTGGAATCAAAATTTGCTAGTGGATGAAGCCTCCAAGCTTTGCAAACTGTGTGACAGTTAAAGTTTGTCCCTTGTTCCGAGCTCTGAGGGTAAAGACTGAGGGGCATATTCACAAGCACCTATCGCCACCAAACCATCACTTTCAGTGACGTTGTGGTGGCGATAGGGGCCTCGCCTTGTTCACAAGGCAGCGTTAACGCTGCCTTGTGAATAGGCCCCCTTTCATGTTGTGTTTAGCCGCAAAAGGGACATGCAGAGGGTGTTGTGGTGGGGGTTCCACCGCAACACCCATTGATATTTACGCTGCCCCCTATTCACAAGGGCAGTGTAAATAGGAGCTAAGGTCAAACTTAAGACCTGGAAACCCTGGTCTTCAGTTGGCGATTCGAGGAGAAACGCTTAATTTCTCCCCGTTTTGGCATTTTCCATGGGTGCTGCCTTGTGCAGCACACTTGGAAAATGCAAAATGCCATGGTTATGGACATAAAGAAACCTTTTGTTTTAAATGCCGTTTTGTAACTTACATGTGTGCTGCATAAAGCAGCACACATGTAAGTTACCAACTGGCATTTTAGGTTTGTTTATGTGCAGGAAGGGACACCTTCCTGTACATAACCAAACCTCTCTGCTTGCAGACGCCCTTGCACTCTGGTGCAAGGATGCCTGTGTTGGTGCTAAGTTGTGAAAGTTCGCGACATCGCAGGGGGAAAAGCAAGGCTGCACCATGTCCTTGTGAATAAGGTGCAGCCTTGCTTTTCCGAAATGGCGAAGAGAGGCGTTAAGGGACTGTGGGGAGTGGGGTTGGGATAATGAGAGTCGCCACGAATTGGAGTCTATGTATAACCGTTTTTATTCCGTTGGACAGTACCGGTGTAGTCTCAGGGGGGTTAAACAACACAATGTCCAGTAGGGCACACAACACGAGCTTGGACTCTCTCCGTTGGTGAACTTCCGGGGTCTTCGTTTCCTGTCTTGACTTTACCAGGGATGGTCGCTGGTCCGGAGGTAAGCTCGGGAAAAGGAAAAGAGACAGCCACGTTAGGGGCTGGGGTCGATATGTGTAACGAGTGAGAGGAGGGTAGGGTAGTGAGGGATCACCAGGATGCTACCACCATCTATAGCAGTCTGTAAGTGTAGGCGGACGGCAGGGTACGGCGATAGTGACCACCCTCAGGCTACCCCGTCCCACCCCATGATTAAAACAATCCCTGGAAACGCCCTCATACCTTGTGGAGCCACACTTCTCCCCTGGAAGTGTGGCAGGGCAGCTCGTGGTAACGTTGGCCTCCTGGCTTGTCGAGTCTCTGCTCCAGGGGTCCCAGAAGCGGTTCCGCGGCACTCCCTCCTTCTTCGTCCTTGGCATTCTCCTCGTGCGTCGGCTGGCGTCCAAGAGGTTCCGCGGCGACAATCCAAGACGGGGCTTCCTTAAACGCCCCCAGCTCGTCCAATTGGATAGTTGAAGATGACGTCCGTTCACCTGATTGGTCGACTGCTGGAGATCCCAGAGAACACACCCCCAGCGTCACAGAAGGTAGATGCAGTGACGGATGCAATGAAGGCAGAGCCGGAGAAACCCAGGAAACGTCCAAAGGATCCTGCGGACGGGGTGGAAAGGAAGAAACGTTAGCAGATACACCCCGTCCGTCCGAGTCAGGGAGCTCATCCAAGTCAGGGAGCTCGACTTCGTGACAGGGACTTTCTTCGCCAATTCCTTGTGAATTTCCCCCTGAATCGTTGACCCCCACATCTCAATCTGTGTGTACTGTATATATTTTTCGAACTTTTAGTACAATAATTAGTGAGAGAAATATTTGAGAAATGTAGGTGTAATTGGGGAATGCATCACAAAAGTCCAACATTTATCAGAAGAATTCTGTTGTATAAATTGTTTGTAAGAATATTTTCTAGCCAATACATTTTTGTACAAAGTATCTCCTGAAAACATATTTGGGAATGGCAGGCTTTGCAAATTGAGTGAACTGGGACGTTTTTAAACTTCAGTCCACTTTGAGTGTGAAATTTGAAACTTCCTCTTCCCCCCCCAAAATGTTCTCTGAACCTGCCTGTGAGATGAATATTTTCATTCATGCGCCAAATATTGGAAGCATTAGTTCATTTTCTCCAATAATATAGATACTGTTTATAAGGAAAATGACAACTTTTTGACCACTATACTGTTTTAAAGAAGCAATTCTCTCTCATCCAAGTAGAAATTATTTACGCCAGGCAAGAGGAGTCATTTATATTTGATTTTATTCCATCCTTATCCACAACCTCATTTTCTAGTGGTGGGCTGGGTACTCCAAACGGACTACTTGGGATCCTATTGTGACAGATATCAGGATGGATCCACACAAAAAACACATACATTAAAATTCCCAGGAACCCCTACAAAGATCAGTCTTTATTTAAGTGCAAATGTCCTACATAGGAAGCACCATAAATAAACTAAAACTGAGGATCTTCCAACACCTATGTGCAATCAAGAACGAGGACCCCAATTACCCCATGGCCAAACATTTGGCTGACTGTCATCAAAGCAACCCAAATCTATTGAAATATTCAGGGATTAAGCTCAGTAAACCATCAGAGAGAGGGGGAGACGGTACATTACAACCACGCAAACTTGAATCAAGAATGATCCTGGGGATGGGGACAGAGTATCCATATGGACACAATCAAGATGCTGAATTATTTGTAGATCTGTAAATATAACATAAGAAGAATCCAGCTAACTTTCTGAAATCCAATTTCTATGGGCTATCTGTATATAGCTGTAAATATCTTGAAAAGTAGCGGTGAAGTTGCCATATGAACATTGAGTCAACTGATACACAAAAAAGAGCATGATGATTAAAAGATGAGTGGGTTATTTTGACTGTGTTATGTAAATAGATGGAGTTGATCTCAAATAGGAGTCCTTTAAATTGATATAATTTGGTGAAATATAAAAGATGTACTTTACAATATGGACTGCAATTAGCTCAATGAGAGTGAAAATGAGAATGAATCTCAAACCAGGACCCCAATTGAGGATACAGAAATCTGTGAATAATGTACATAGTCGCCGAGAATTGTAAAGTCTTTGAAAGAACAAACCAAAAAATTATTTTTCGCTGGAGAATTCAGAAACTTGTATATAATGTACATAGTCAGCAAGAAATGAAAACCCTGAAGAGAACAATCAATCTTTAGAAAAAACGATGCAAAAAAGACATGACTAAAAAACGAAAATAATATATATTTTTTTAAAAATCCTTTTATTTTTTGCTTCCTTACAAGTACTTTACTGTGAGCAAAATGTTCCTAGTTTGAATCTATAACATGCAGATAACAATGAAATGTAAACATTCAAATTAATTTAAACATCTATATGTACTTTACTGTGACGTACTATATCAAGAAAATGGCGACCTCCATTTTGCCATAGATTGTAAGCAAGGTGGACAGTCTAGAGGAATAATGGAAAGGGAAAAGGGTATCTGCACTAAGCACTTTAAAAATGGTCTAGACTCTAGGGACTCTATCGTCCAGTGGAAGGCTAGGAGTAGCTGAAAGGCGTAGGCCGTCCAATTTACTGCACAGAAGCTTTTGCACATGGTGTGTAAAATAAAGTAATGGACGAAGAGGCGAGAGGATTTTAAGAAATATATATATATATATATATATATATATATATTGTTCACCAAAGGCCCAAGAGCTTTTAGGGGCCCACTCGCAGTTAATTAACCATCCGGCTTTCTCACAAGGGAAATCACTTGTTGCTGCTCCCGGTTACAATCCACTGATCTGACGCGTTTCAAGGGTGTCTGCCTCTTTATCAAAGGTCCCCATGTAAACACACTCACAGGCAGTTTCCACGCTTCACATTTTATTTGCAAAGCCACGCCCTCAGTGGGCCGCGCTGGCACATGTCTTGCTTTCTGGGATTAGTAGTCCCTGTGGAAAACAAATATACATTTTCTTTAGTAGGTTCTGTGAAGCTGCCACATTAATCCACATTCTTATACCCTAGGTGGGCCCCAGGGCAGCACGTTGATTCACATTGTCCCAATTAACTGTGCCGTATACAGGTCGTAATGCAGTTCTGACCCACGGCCTCCTCCATAGTTGAACCCAGGCACAGCACCTACTCAAGGATACAAATTACTCAGCTGTTGGAACTATAATTACCAGCATTCCTGGTCTACTTTTCCATGAGGATGCAAAGGGGAGGTTGCTGTACTGTTCCTATGTAGAAAAGAGGGAAGGTTTAGCTGGCATGACCAAAGGTGTTTGAATAGCACCCTGGGGCATCCATTGTGTTGGATGTATTTGCCTCACACACCCCGAAGGATGTCATGCTTCATCATCGGCGTTTGCTCCTCGTCGGGGAGGCGGTGCAATCCCCGACGGGCTCACCTCAAGAGGGGCTCTTTGGCGGAGATCTTTTATCCAACAGCCTTATGGTGAAGTGGGGGTGTGTGGGCAGGATGGTATGTGATGATTGGATGATTGCTAAAATGTAGCTAGGGGTACCGGAATTCACTTTATTCTGGGGGTCCCCTGGCTGCAATTAAAATGTGGGGCTAGCCTACTAAATGTCAACAGATTAGGTTGAGTGACATTAGAAAAGACTAGAAATCAAAGTGGTCAACATGTTTCTCGCTAGGGGTCGAGTCACCCGCGATTCATCAGGACCTTTACAAACAGTGAGAAAAGGGGGAACATGCTCGTGTCATGTATGTGGTGAGTGTTACCTCTGTGGGGTCTCCTATGCCCGGGGGTCAGGGACTAGAAACCACATGAGGGTCGGCGGGATTGGATAACAGGGGCGAGCCCATTAGTTGAGGCTCTTCAAGCCCGTATCCTTGCCGTAAGACCTACCCGTCGCCGCTGTTGACCACTTTGATTTCTAGTCTTTTCTAATGTCACTCATCCTAATCTGTTGACATTTAGTAGGCTAGCCCCACGTTTTAATTGCAGCCAGGGGACCCCCAGAATAAAGTGAATTCCGGTACCCCTAGCTACATTTTAGCAATCACCCAATCATCACATACCATCCTGCCCACACACCCCCACTTCACCATAAGGCTGTTGGATAAAAGATCTCCGCCAAAGAGCCCCTCTTGAGGTGAGCCCGTCGGGGATTGCACCACCTCCCTGACGAGGAGCAAACGCCGATGATGAAGCATGACATCCTTCGGGGTGTGTGAGGCAAATACATCCAACACAATGGATGCCCCAGGGTGCTATTCAAACACCTTTGGTCATGCCAGCTAAACCTTCCCTCCTTTCTACATAGGAACAGTACAGCAACCTCCCCTTTGCATCCTCTGTACCGGACACAAGCTGTTACTGGACCTTCCACCATCCTTGGTGGTAATCTGTGTCCGCTGATCAAGAGATCAATCTTCCTCCCTCCTTTTTGATAACTACTTTTCCATGAGCCACACCCACTTAGGGCGGACTGTTCTAAACAAAACCGTGTTTGGAACCACAACAGCTGAGTACGCCATGCCTGTGTTTGCTGTCCATGAAGAAGGGGAGTTTGCTGGCCCAGAAACGCATCAGACTTTATGCATTTTAAGGGGCAAAGTGTTGAGGATACCGGGAGCCGGGAAAGGGCTGGATGGCCAGGGGCTCTGTGGTGAGCCTTTCTGTTAGCGCAGGGGCGCTTTGCTTTATCCAAATTACCGACGATTGGCCCGAACCGTAGAAAGAGCTCCGCTTCCCATGCTCGAAGACAGTACAGCGTAAGGGGAGAATGAGGCGGAATTCCTAATCTTCCGCCAGTCAGCACAGGATCCCACATAATACTGTAGACTCGATGTCTGGCACCCCGCCTACTCAAGGTTTTAACTAAGAGACTTATTTGCACCCAGGCACAGCACCTACTCAAGGATACAAATTACTCAGCTGTTGGAACTACAATTACCAGAATTCCTGGTCTACTTTTCCATGAGCTACACCCACTTAGGGCGGACTGTTCTAAACAAAACCGTGTTTGGAACCACAACAGCTGAGAACGCCATGCCTGTGTTTGCTGTCCATGAAGAAGGGGTGTTTGCTGTCCCGAAACCCGTCGGACTTTATGCATTTTAAGGGGCAAAGTGTCGAGGATACCGAGAGCCGTGAAAGGGCTGGATGGCCAGGGGCACTGTGGTGAGCGTTTCTGTTAGCGCAGGGGCGCTTTGCTTTATCCATATCCAAAAGTTCGGCTGACCCAAGCCACAGATCCGGCGGGCACACGGCTGGGGTAGCCACCCCCTTTAAATTCAACACGCTGTCCACGAGCTTCAGACAGAAGAAGTGACTACAGGGGTCATTTGGCCGAACTCCTGTTATAGCTCCAAGGCCACAAAAGCTGAAGAAGCTTGCCTTGGTGAGTTGGTAGACAAGAATGCTGGACTGCCGCTGACCACCAACGTGCAGCCTGGGACACTGAGACCCATTCATCAAAAGTTGCTGATGAATCTGCTGAATGTGGGAGAGTTGTCAGTGTACAGTTTGGTCACCCAGTAAGGAAGATACTGCCTGGTAAAGGAAACCACTGTTTTTGCTGTAATCAGAGACCACTAGATCAGTGGCAACTGATTATTTGCTGGACTTGACCAGACTTCAAGGACCTTGACCTCTGTGGCCAAAATTGCCCCACCATGTCGCAAACTGAGGGGTGGCCCCAAGACGACCTCAGTTACAAGCTCAGTATCCTGAGCATGCTTATTTATTTATTTATTTATGTATTTGAAGGTTTTAGATAGCGCGAACCAGACTCTTGCGAGTATCAGAGCGCTTTACATGACAGGTCGAAATATATACTGAATATATAATGATATAATGAGTCACGCAATAATTAAGTACAAGATACATCTAGAACAAGACAATGCGGTGCGATGCTAGTGCAAAATGGCATCGAAGAAAGAATATATCGCTGTGGTTGTAGGATAAGAGTCTTGGCACTCCTGGAGGCTCTGCTTCTCACTGAGAGCACCAGTTTCTGATCTAGGTATTGTGGGGTGTTATGGTAGAGAGCCTTATGAGTCATACAAGCAATTTTTAAATGAATTCTTGCTTCAAACGGTAGCCAGTTGAGGGCTCTCAGGTCTGGGGAAATGTGGGCGTTTCTCTTAGAGCCTGTAATGAGTCTCGCTGTTGAGTTGATTGTGGCTCTTAGCGGGGCTGTCGAAGACCTCGGGAGTCTGCATAAGGTTACTGCTCCGTATTCCAAGCGAGGGATAACTAAGGCTTAAACAGCTTGTTTGAAGTCAAAGGCGAGCAGATAAGGTTTCAGATTTCGTAGGGTCTTTAGGTGGAAGTTGACTCCCTTAGTTGAGGCACTGATGTGTTTCAGCATTTTGAGGTTATTGTCTAGCGTTACCCCAAGAGATTTTGCTGAGTCGACTATGAGCGGTTGTCCATTGAGAGCTGTTAGATGCTTCAACCAATCTGTGATAGTTTGAGTTTTGTTGGGGGGGGCGATTACAAGGAATACTGTTTTGAGGGAATTAAGTTTCAAGGGGTTTTCGGCCAGCCAGATTTGGGTTTTTGTAGAGTGGAATTGAGTGATTTGATTTCTTCCAGAGAATGAATTTTGATGTAGATTTGGGTATCGTCAGCATATATGTGGAATTGTATATTGGAAAGGCTGAGAAGATCGGTGAGGGGTTCCATAAAAAGGTTGAAAAGGGTGGGAGAGAGGGAGGAGCCTTGAGGAACTCCCAACAAGACAGTCCAGGGGAAGGACAGGGATTGGTTGACCTTGAATCTTTGGGATCTGTTTTGGAGGAAAGAGGCGAACCAGTTAAAAACACTTCCAGATAAACCCATTCTGTGTTTCAAGAGATTCAGCAGGTTGTCGTGTTTGGCGGTGTCAAATGCTGATGACAGGTCGAGTAGGATTAATAGACAAGCTTCGTTTTGGTCGAGGATTTTTAGAGCGTCATCTAATACATGTGTCATGGCTGACTCTGTGCTGTGACCAGCACTGAAACCAGATTGAAATTGGTTCAGCAGGTTGAAACAATCAATGTGACAGTTCAGTTGAGTGTTAACACATTTTTCCAGGAGTTTACCTAACATACGGATGTTGGAGATCGGGCGGTAGTTATTATTGTCTGCGGGGTCCGCTGTGGATTTCTTAAGGATAGGCGAGACCTGCCCCATTTTCAGGGTGTCTGGAATGGAACCTTGCTGAAGGGAAGTATTAATGATCTTGGTCCAGAGGGGTAGTAGGAGTGAAGTCTTTTATGTAGTTTGCCAGGAGCGGGTCAGAGAAGTGATTGGATGGTTTCAACACGTTTAGCGTCTTTAGTATGGTATCTTCACTGTAAATGTTGAAGTGGGACCAAGATGCGTTGTGTTTTAGTTTAATAAGAGGGAGATCAATAGCTGGGGTAGCAGCAAGGGACAGTGGTGGGCTCTCTTTCAGACCCGAGATGGATATAAGGTCCTTGAGTAGATCTGATTTAATGGATTCAGTCTTAGAATTGGGGAAGGAGGCAAATTCATCCCAAGTGGGAGTAGCGAGAGGGTTGGTGTTAAGGACCTTAGGTAGGCTCTTGATTTGGGCTTTGATAAGATCGAAGAGTTTTTGGGGCGGTCCTTAGCTAGGTCAAGTTTAGACCTGAAGAAATCGGTTTTAGATTTTCTGATTTTTCTAAAGTAAGTGTTCCTGGAGGGCCTGAGAAGTTTGAGGAGGTTAGTTGAGAGTGTAGCTCTCCAGCGTTGTTCGATTATTCTAAGAGAACGTCTGTCATCATTTAGCCTCCCATCGTACCATGGTTGGGAATCTTTAGAGGAGGTTCTCTTTAGTTGCAATGGGGCAATTTTGTCTAAGAGGTTGATCATAGAGTGAAAGTAGTGATTTGTCAGCTCCTGAACATCAACTAGGCCTTCCGGAGGACTAAGAGGGTTTGAGTTATCTAGGGCTGTCAGGTCAGATCCTGCGTTGTTAAGTTTTCTCTTCCAGATTTTGGTTCTCAGAGGTTGAGTAGGGAATCGAGTAATGGTTTCTGAGATTTAGAAAGTAATGATATGATTGTCAGACCAGTCGCATGGGAGTATCGAGTGGAGCTGGGTAGATTACGCTTTGGATATTATTAGGTCGAGAGTTGCACCCTTGTCGTGTGTTGGGATATTACATAGTTTGGTGAGATTGAGGTTTATGTGGAAGGCTTTGAGGCTGTTTACCCCTGGGTCATTGTGGTCGTTCCAGTGAAGGTTGAAATCCCCTAAGAAAATTTGCTTAGATTGTTGGTTGTCATTTGAAGCTAGAATGTCCATGAAGTGTTCTATGAAAGTGAGGTTATCTCCCGGAGGAAGGTAGAAGGTGTGAAGAGAGCAGATTTGTTTGTTGTTGTTGGCAATGTTTAGGTATAGGTATTCGCATGATGGTATGGCAGGGGCATTGGCATTGGTCGCTGTTAGGCCGATCTGGTGTATGCAGGCTATCCCACCGCCCAGCTTGTCAGCTGGGTCGAGCCTGGTTATGTTATAGTTAGGGGGTAGCAAGATGTCCATGATGGGAGTAGAAGTTTCCTTTAGCCAGGTTTCTGTTAGGATCATAATGTCAGGTTTGTTTGTGATAAGAAGGTCAGTTATATCTGCTGCATGTCTGGAGGCGGATCTACAGTTTAGGAGGATACAGCTTATCTGAGGATGGGAGATGATAGTGGTGGGTTTAGCAGTGATGGGGATTCTAGTGAGGTTATATTCTATAATGCCTCTGGGATTCAGTCTGGAGGCTCTATGAGTGTTGAGCAGGATGGTGGGTATTCTGGGTGCTGCAGGCGGGCTAACTGGACAGATTAAAAGTCCCGCGCTCTGAGGAAGGTGAGGATGCTCGTAAGAGCAGAGGAGGGCCCCTAGATCTGATTCAGATAGAGGATTTGACCCCCTGATAGGGCAGGAATGGCGTTAGGGAATGGGATTGTGCTCCAACGTGGAGAGCGGTGAGCTTGGGGGATTGCGAGAAGACAATGGATGCGAGTATAGGTCTTATGGGAAGGAGATGGATTGTGTTCATATTTATTGCATGTGGACTTTGTTTATTGTAAGATAAGGTTGTGAAGGGTTTGGATATCTAATTTGACTTGTTGAAGGGAAGATAATATCAAGTCAAGTTTGGAATCGGGTGTGATAGTTTCATTATTAGAAGCGAGGACGGATGGAATGGACTGAGTGGTGGCTTCTATGGATGATGGAATGTCCAGAGTGGGGGGTCTAGTCAAGTTTGAAGACAGGCGGGATAGTTTCAATATTGGAAGGATGGACAGGGGGTGTAGACTCAGAGGAGGTTTCTGTGGATACGGAAGTGTCTAGAGCAGCGGTGATAAGGGTGGGGCTGAGGGGTCAGAGGGAAGAGCTGTAATTGGAGGGGAGGGGGGTGATATATGAGGAGCGGGGAGAGTGGATTGGATGGGGTCCTTACTGGGATCCAGAGGGGAATTAGAAGGGGAGATAAGCAGATGGGAGGGGGTAGTAGGAGTGAAGTCTTTTATGTAGTTTGCCGGGAGCGGGTCAGAGAAGTGATTGGATGGTTTCAACACATTTAGCGTCTTTAGTATGGTATCTTCACTGTAAATGTTGAAGTGGGACCAAGATGCGTTGTGTTTTAGTTTAATAAGAGGGAGATCAATAGCTGGGGTAGCAGCAAGGGACAGTGATGGGCTCTCTTTCAGACCCGAGATGGATATAAGGTCCTTGAGTAGATCTGATTTAATGGATTCAGTCTTAGAATTGGGGAAGGAGGCAAATTCATCCCAAGTGGGAGTAGCGAGAGGGTTGGTGTTAAGGACCTTAGGTAGGCTCTTGATTTGGGCTTTGATAAGATCGAAGAGTTTTTGGGGCGGTCCTTAGCTAGGTCAAGTTTAGACCTGAAGAAATCGGTTTTAGATTTTCTGATTTTTCTAAAGTAAGTGTTCCTGGAGGGCCTGAGAAGTTTGAGGAGGTTAGTTGAGAGTGTAGCTCTCCAGCGTTGTTCGATTATTCTAAGAGAGCGTCTGTCATCATTTAGCCTCCCATCGTACCATGGTTGGGAATCTTTAGAGGAGGTTCTCTTTAGTTGCAATGGGGCAATTTTGTCTAAGAGGTTGATCATAGAGTGAAAGTAGTGATTTGTCAGCTCCTGAACATCAACTAGGCCTTCCGGAGGACTAAGAGGGTTTGAGTTATCTAGGGCTGTCAGGTCAGATCCTGCGTTGTTAAGTTTTTTCTTCCAGATTTTTGTTCTCAGGGGTTGAGTAGGGAATAGAGTAATGGTTTCTGAGATTTAGAAAGTAATGATATGATGGTCAGACCAGTCGCATGGGAGTATCGAGTGGAGCTGGGTAGATTACGCTTTGGATATTATTAGGTCGAGAGTTGCACCCTTGTCGTGTGTTGGGATATTACATAGTTTGGTGAGATTGAGGTTTATGTGGAAGGCTTTGAGGCTGTTTACCCCTGGGTCATTGTGGTCGTTCCTGTGAAGGTTGAAATCCCCTAAGAAAATTTGCTTAGATTGTTGGTTGTCATTTGAAGCTAGAATGTCCATGAAGTGTTCTATGAAAGTGAGGTTATCTCCCGGAGGATGGTAGAAGGCGTGAAGAGAGCAGATTTGTTTGTTGTTGTTGGCGATGTTTAGGTATAGGTATTCGCATGATGGTATGGCAGGGGCATTGGCATTGGTCGCTGTTAGGCCGATCTGGTGTATGCAGGCTATCCCACCGCCCAGCTTGTCAGCTCGTCGAGCCTGGTTATGTTATAGTTAGGGGGTAGCAAGATGTCCATGATGGGAGTAGAAGTTTCCTTTAGCCAGGTTTCTGTTAGGATCATAATGTCAGGTTTGTTTGTGATAAGTAGGTCAGCTATATCTGCTGCATGTCTGGAGGCGGATCTACAGTTTAGGAGGATACAGCTTATCTGAGGATGGGAGATGATAGGGGTGGGTTTAGCAGTGATGGGGATTCTAGTGAGGTTATATTCTATAATGCCTCTGGGATTGAGTCTGGAGGCTCTATGAGTGTTGAGCAGAATGGTGGGTATTCTGGGTGCTGCAGGCGGGCTAACTGGACAGATTAAAAGTCCCGTACTCTGAGGAAGGTGAGGATGCTCGTAAGAGCGGAGGAGGGCCCCTAGATCTGATTCAGATAGAGGATTTGACCCCCTGATAGGGCAGGAAGTGGCGTTAGGGAATGGGATTGTGCTCCAACGTGGAGATCGGTGAGCTTGGGGGATTGCGGGAAGACAATGGATGCGAATATAGGTCTTATGGGAAGGAGACGGATTGTGTTCATATTTATTGCATGTGGACTTTGTTTATAGTAAGATAAGGTTGTGAAGGGTTTGGATATCTAATTTGACTTGTTGAAGGGAAGATAATATCAAGTCAAGTTTGGAATCGGGTGTGATAGTTTCATTATTAGAAGCGAGGACGGATGGAATGGACTGAGTAGTGGCTTCTATGGATGATGGAATGTCCAGAGTGGGGGGTCTAGTCAAGTTTGAAGAGAGGCGGGATAGTTTCAATATTAGAAGGATGGACAGGGGGTGTAGACTCAGAGGAGATTTCTGTGGATACGGAAGTGTCTAGAGCAGTGGTGATAAGGGTGGGGTTGAGGGGTCAGAGGGAAGAGCTGTAACTGGAGGGGAGGGCGGTGATATATGAGGAGCGGGGAGAGTGGATTGGGTGGGGTCCTTACTGGGATCCAGAGGGGAATTAGAAGGGGAGATAAGCAGATGGGAGGGGGTGGTAGATAGGGGGTGTAGGTAAAGAGAGGAGGAGGGGTAGAAAGTGTATGGTGAGGCGGGAAGGTGGAGGTAAGGAGTAAGTGTGAGCGGGAAATCCGTTACGCTCGCGGATTTTGCGGATTTTTGGGAAATCCGCAATCCGCGAATTTTGCGGATTTCCCGCAAAATCCGCAAAAAAAAATCCGCGAACGTAACAGGTTCAAAAGTTGAACCCCCACTCATGCAACTATTTTACAATGGCGCCAGCAAGCTGCCAGCGCCGTTGTAAAATAGTTACAAAGTTAGCTTGCACAGGAACCACTAGATAAAACGAAGCAGGTGCTGCTTTATTTTATCTAAGTGCTTCCTGTGCAAGCTAACTTTGTAACTATTTTACAACGGCGCTGGCAGCTTGCTGGCGCCATTGTAAAATAGTTGCATGGCTGGGCACAGGTCTGCAGCTCACTCAAGGGACCCCTGCGCCCTTCCGGGCGATTGCATAGTAACACACACATGGTCGCTCAAACTAGTTGATGCTCAAATTCAGTGACTCATTCATTAGCCCAAAAACAATCGTGAGCGTCGTCAAGGCTGGACAGGTGTGCCTTCTTCCCAAATCTACCGTGGAAAATCAGCTGTGATGCTGGATAGGCTTTGCATCCTTGACTTTCACGAGCGCAATACCCGTGCTGTTCCTGTGACCAAGAGCTTCTTTCTCTTCATCTGCTAAACTGATCTTTCTCTGATCTTTTATTCACACAAGAGGCACATACCCTACTGGGCACATTGTGTTCGCACGGGTTTCTGCAAGTTCGCACGCGTTTTGTACAATTTTGCAATTTGCGAAATTGTACAAAACCCTCGCGAACTTGCAGAAACCCGTGCGAACATAAAAAAGAAAAATCAGCAAATTTGCGGGAATTCGCGGATTTTGCGGATTGCGAGTTCGCAAATCCGCAAAATTCGCGAACGCGAGATTCGCAAAATTCGCCCATACTTAGTAAGGAGGGAAGGAGGGGGCGAAAGTGTATGGTGAGGACGGAAGGTAAGATCTAGTGTGGAGTAGGCGGGGCTGATGAGTAGGCGGGGGGTACTGAGAGTAGAGGAGAGGGGATGGAGGTGGTGAGTGTGCCAGGTGGGAAGGGAAAGTGGGAGAATTGATACTGTGATTGAGTGAGAGGGTTGTGATGAGGAGAGGTTTGCAGACTAGGTATGAAGGTGTTGTTGGGTGGGAAGGGGTCTGGGAGATCAAATTGATTTCGGGATCAGGATGTGAGTTGCAGATATCAGCGATCAAGGACGGGGAGGAGGGGCGAGTTAGAGTGACTTTCTCTTTAATGAGCGGAAAGATGTGATCAATCAAGTTGAGATTGTGGTTGTTAGATTGGATTAGGATGATACCATTATGATAGATATGCACTGTGGCAGCAGCAATGAAGAATAGGGAAGGGAGTATAGATAAGGCGAATCAGTGCACTGTTTTTTTCATGTTAGAGATCTTAAAGAGAGCGAGAAAGGCTTTTCTCCATTTAGCTCTTCTTTTAGTGTAGAATATGATGTCGTTCTTAATGAGCCAATTGTTCATTGAGAAGTAAGGGTCAGAGATAGGGGTTTCTGGATGAGACTTTAATAAGTTGCGTTTAATGTCCTTGGCTGCTCTTGTTGAGAGGCGCAGAGGGTATGTGATGGAGTAGGTGCATTTGCCGGAGAGCTCCATAGTGTGGGTGTCACTGAAGACAGTGAGGCAGGCCAGATCAGAGGCAGTCTAGGAAGTCTAGGCTGAGTGTGCTCTTAGAGGGGACGTTTAATGTGGTGAGGAGAAGAGGAGGGGAGAACAAGTAGGGAAGGAAACAGCCCTAATAGGGGTAGGGTTAGGGTTGAGAGAGAAGCTGCCCAGGGTGGGTGGAGGTGACTTTGACAGGTAGGGCAGTTCAAGAGGGCGGTGTGGAATCAGTGTTTAGTGAGGATCTATAATAGTATATATATACATAAATATATATATAAGCGTAGTAGTCTTTTCTTTTTTTGGAGAGATTCAGAATGGTAGCCCTTTTTTTCTGAGATAGTTGGTTGCGGCCATTTTGGGTGCTCAGTGGAAGAGGTAATGAAGTCTTCTTTCTATTACGAAAAGAGCAGAATCGTGGGAGGTAGTCCTATTTCGATTTTAAGAGATCATAAGCGGCCATTTTGAAATGCAAAGAGAGACTGGTGAGGAGATTAAAACCTATATTGCTCACAAGGTTGTTGAAGCCCTTGTAGGAGGAGAAATTATTTTTTGCTTAAAACAGGCACCGATGAGGTCCATTGATCTCCCTCCCACATCCAGATATGCTAAAAGTACATTCCGGCTGCCCTACCCAGGAAATGAGCATGGAGGCAGCCCTGCTGCAAGACTGCAATCCTAGCTCCTGCCCCGATCCCCTTCTCAAGTCATGAGGAGGACCGGAGGCCTTTTCGGGTGTGAGAGCATGGGAGGGGGAAGGAGGGGGGTGGAAGTCCTGGGGTGCTCACTCAGAGCTGGGGGGTAGCGGGGGGAAAGATTACCTTACTGAAGAATTAGCAGAGAGAGATCGCTGCATCCGTCTCGCTCTTTAAAGTGATCCTGGTTCCGCGCTGCACTACCCTAGAGGCTGCGATCCTCGGGTCTCCAGGGTCTCTGGATTAGAAGAACCAAGACATGTGGTGCAGGTAAGCAGTCGGGAAATTCAGGCGCTCCAGGGGCAGTCCCTGCACGTCCTTGGTGCGGGTGAAGCCATATATCAGGCTGCGAATGAGGGGGCTGTCCTCATCGGGGAACGTCCTCCGTCCCGAGAAAGCTCCTCAGTTGTTGACCAGCCGCTCCTAGGTCAGTCCCATCATTATCCTCAGGCGCTCCAGGAATGAGGGGAAGCGTCCCAGTCCCAGGCGCGGTCCTGCACAGATCCGGCAGCGACGCTGTAGAAATGGTGGATCGCCGGACCGGCAACAATGGCGGATCGTCCTCCGCCCGCGAGTGTCCCACAGTTGTTCAGCTGCTCCGAGGGCCGCTCCCCGCCAGTCGTCGGCCCGAAAGTGCTCCTCAGCTGCACCGATGCTCCGAGTTCAGCTCCCCGTCAGTCCTCGGCCCGGTGGTGTCCCTCCGTTGTTCCTCTGCCCGAGGGCTGTCGCCCATCAGTCAACGGCGAGGGGAAACGTCCTGCACCCAGGCGCGGACCTGAACAAAAGAACCGGCAGCGATGTAGGGGCTGGCAACTTTGGCGAGACTACCTCTGCCCGAGAGTGCCCCTGCTCTGCTCTGTTGCTCCGATGGCAGCCATCCGTGTCCAACGGGGATCCCAGAACAGCACAGAGGTAAAATATTGCTTCAGTTACTTTTTCTGTCTAATAGGTTGGGTTACAAATGCATGAAGAGGTGAAGATGGAGCTAAAAACAGGGATAAAGGTAAGATTATATCTTAGCTAGCAGGAGCCCTCCGAGTAAGCTCCTCTCCTGATCGGCCATCTTCAGCATCCTGTATCCCTTGCATCAGGACCACTTCATTAAAGTCTATGGCAGTTCATCCATAGAGGTAACTGCTTTACTAAACTTTATTCATCCCAGTGCCTTTCTCCTTGTCTGAGTTGGTGCTTATAGAGCCAATTTCAAATTACTTGTCATTACTAACCTTTAACCCTAAGTCGTAATAGATACAATAATTTATTGCGCTAAGTGAAAATTTGTGATTTATTGTTTCCTAAAAAATTCATAAGTCTCAAACCATGTAGTGTTTTTGTCATTAATGTGTCTATTTAAAAATAAAAATTCAGCCCATTTTAATAAATTGTTGTCAGATTTGTATTGGGTTGCATTTCCTTCGTATTAAACTGCTTTTGTACTTCTTTTAATGCTTTACAATTGTTCCTTTGACAAAGCCTTTCTGCTCACAGCCACAGTTACCCAGGGTTGAGCTAAAGTTTTTCAAACACTTTAGACTGGATCCAATACATATTTGTGCCTTTATTACATGGTGATGTGGCACAACCATACCACACAAATATTTGTCTGCTACTATGTATGTATTGTTTCCAGTCCAGAGAAGATCTGGCTTGGCGGTTCGGCCTGGACAGTTCCCATGAGGAACAGGGTCAACATTGATTTGCATATGGCTGGGTCTGAACTGGGGTGGGGAAGTGAGCTAAAGAACGAAGTTGGATTCAACTCAGATCTGTGCCTGTGTGTGAGTGTCTGAAAAGTTTCAGCGCTCCATCCATCATCATCTTGTGTTTGCTTTGTTCGCCCTAAATTGGCAGGGTTTGCCAAGACGTGGGTCCTTTGCTCACTTTGCAACTGGATTCAAGCTAGCATCGCTGATGAGGGGTGTTACCCTGAAACCGGTGTCAGGATGCTTGTTTCAGTTCCAGGGAAGGCCTGGCTTGGCAGTTCGGGCTGGACTGTTCCCATGAGGAACAGGGCCAAGACTGATTTGCATATGTCTGGGTCTGAACTGGGGTGGCAAAGTGAGCTAAAGAACAATGTCAGATTCAACCCAGATCTGTGACTGGGGGTGAGTGTCTAAAAATGTTTCAGCCCTCCGTCCATCATCTCCTTGTGTTTACTATTTTGGGGCAGGCATATTTATATTCACTGGTAATGCCATGCTGCACAGGTCTGAGGTTAGTTTTTGATGAGATGACATGCGGTTCCACAGAGCTCCTCATTATATATTATACATAAAGACTTACTTTTTTGCCACCTTGAAGATACTTTAATCATATGTGGCTCTACAATTTGGTCAACAGCTGAAACCTCATTCACTCAGAACATTATAAATATTTGTTCCTGGATATGCATTTAACATTCCATGATTCGCTTACATCAAAAGTATGCATAGTTTTTTAAATAACTCTCTTAAATTTGATGACCCTGTGGTCATAGTTTTTTTCTTCCAAAACCGAAATTACGTACATGCTCTCCAATGTCAAAGAAGAAACCGACTCCAGAATGTGTGTCCTTCAGTGAGCAGTTAAATGTCCCTGTGTCCCAATGATATAATTCAACCCTAGCTTACTTAGGTAGGCTACTCATCTATGGTACATTTTAACAAGTTTGCAGTTGAATATTCTGCAGGATGTGGTTGCATTTCAAACAAGCATTGGCATAGCCAATAGGTCTCGCTTTTGGGACCTTATAAGTGTTTAGCCATGCAACAGTTGATTTTGTTGCACCAAGGATATTGAACTGTATAACTAAACACTTATAGATCCCAAAGGTGAGACGTATTGGCTATGCCAATGCTTGCTTTCCTGGCCACGGTTGAGGGGTCGGCACAAAAAACTTTCCATGATGGAGCAGTGGTGGATGAACATTTTTGGGGTTAGTTTCGAGCAGATTTATCAAATTGCGCCACAGTTATTAGTGAAGAAAAAAGCACTCTTCCTATGGAAACAGTAGCAAGCGCGGCTGTGTAATAATTTCACTAAAATGAAGCGTTCTGGGCTAAAGCCAGATCTAAAAATACATATTGTGTGACTGAGCTTGATTATTAGGGGGTTCTTGTTTAGGGGGTTCTTTGAAAGAGGTGAATAATTTAGGTGACAAACAGGAACACCTGGGAATATCTACTTAACAGTCCTATGTAACTCCTACTGCTGCAGCAAAATCAAACAACAAATCCTTTCATGTGTGATAATTAGGATTACAGCTAGTCTACTCAACAAATACGTTGTCAGTCTAAACCAAAGCGTCATACTGCATCATAGATCACATTGGACCATAACTGTTCCTCGAGTAAATAAAGAACCCAAACAAAAGCATTTTAGCTAGATTTCAAGACTTTAAATAGGCTCAGCATATCAATGTATATGCATGATGTTGTATATTACTTTGAATGCAATACATTTCAGTCGATCCGGGGCTTCAGTAATGCGCGCCTCTGAGGTAAATCCACTATAATTTCGAAAACACAACTTTGATCAGACGGCACTCAAAAGTGAAAGATTAAAGGCACATTACAAGTTAGTTGCAGATCTTGTACATTTCTGCAGCACAATAGCGCCATCAGTTGGATGGTTTCACCCTCATATGAAACAGAACAAGGAAGCTATTGGCTTCAGGAATGTGAAAGAAAGCTCTCGTGCCTTGAAAGCTGATCACCCATGACAAGAGAGGAGAGCCATATGGCGCCTCTGCTCGTAAGCGCAAGCCCGCGCACATGCACGCAATCTCTAGGCCACAGTGGTAGCATTTTCTGATGCCCTTAGTATAACTCTCACCAGAGCACAGTGATTGCATGCGCTGACTCAGGCGAGACCTAAAAAATGGCATAAAAAAAAGGCCAAAATGTCAGAGTGACCGGAAAGCGTCACACAGCATGCTGTTCCTTTTTTGGGGGGAAATGTTATCTCCATGTAAGAAAACGTCTTTTAAAACCTGCATCTGTCAAAAAGAACATCAATAATTGCAGACTGGACTTTTTATATTTACAAATTTGTAAGACACCTCTATTTTTCTTCACTATAGCGTCCTTCATTCACCAGGGGATTTGTGAAAGGAAGCACTGTATGTATCTGTATGAAGCACTCTATGAATCATGATCAGAAACACGGATGACCTGGGTTAACATTTTAATCTTTTCCTGAATGTATTTTATTTAAATTATTGTTGTCTTGCATTAGTGACTTATGCTTAGTAGCCGAACCCTGAATGGAAGCGCATCTGGCTCAGTTGAACTTAATAACTATGATTATATGTATTGACAATATTTGATACTGTTTTATTTGTTTTAAGTTCTTTATTGTATTTTGCGTTTATGGTTTATTTTACAAAAACCTAAATGATTGGGTCTATTTGCTTATAGATCACACATATCTTTGTCTTCAGTGCTTTTTTAACGGTTTGCAGTGAGGACACAGACTCCTGAGGCGATTAGCCGGGAGAGACGCTCAATCTTTTTAAAAAAAAATTGTAAATTGTACTGTATGTTTTTTAACTTGACTCACCTGTTCCTGGGCACTCCCCCCTCAAAAGCCACCTGACATCCCCGCGCAGCGGACCTTAGCGCTGCCGCGGGTAGGAAAAATTATTTTGCCGCCATTGCCAGAGCCCACAGGCCACGCCCACTGCCGGGAGGCCACGCCCCCTCACCAAACACTATAAAAGTTGCGCCGCGGACGGCACGCTTTAGAAGACACAGACTCCTGAGGCGATTAGCCGGGAGAGACGCTCGATCTTTTTTTTAAAAATTGTAAATTGTACTTGTGTGTTTTTTAACTTGATCACCTGTTCCTGGGCACTCCCCCCTCAAAAGCCACCTGACATCCCCGCGCAGCGGACCTTAGCGCTGCCGCGGGTGGGAAAAATTCTTTCACCGCCATTGCCAGAGCCCACAGGCCACGCCCACTCCCGGGAGGCCACGCCCACCCCCTTCCCCTTAAATAATGTGCCTCCCCGGACGTGCAGCGGGCGCGCCACCAGCGCGCCGAAGGCTGCGGCCGGCCGGGGACAGGGTCCACTCCCCCTAGCCCCCCTCCTAGGATTCATTATAGCGCTGCTGCCCTCCTCACACTTAAACCCCCCACGGAAGCTAGCTGCCTTCACCAACATCATCCCCTGAACCTCCCCACCTACTGTCAACGCTGCAATATTAGCCTCCACCCCGCCCGGCTCAGACCGGTCCAGCAAAACTACACCCTACTGCTCCTAAATTGCAGGTCCATGCCAAAACATAGCGCAGAAATTTTCCTGCTATTAGACGAGCGGACTCCTGACGCCGTCTTTTTAACCGAAACTTGGTTAACCCCAGACTGTGACCCAGATGTGATTCAAGCACTTCCCCCGGGTTACCAGATTTCTCGCAGGGACCGCACAAGCAGAAAAGGAGGAGGCCTTGCAATTATTCATAAATCTTTATACCAGTGCCACTGCATCCCGGACCCAATCCCAGATTGCGAAAGCATTTCTTTCTGTCTCAAACTCACCCCCAACGACAGTCTAATAGGGGCACTTGTGTCTCGCCCCCCAGGCCCATTGAACCACTTCCACTCCTCACTACCCTCGTTAGCGGACAAATCTGCTATGTCCTCTTCCAACTTCACGGTGCTGGGCGACTTCAATATTCACTTCGACAACAGCACTGACAGCACCGCCGATGAGCTAGTATCTAGCTTAGCCGCTATCCAACCAGAACAACTAATCCGGTCCCCCACTCATAACAAAGGTCACCTGCTTGACCCGGTCTTTAGCAATTGCCCCAACCTCACGGTTGGCACTATCACACACCTCCCCTGGACTGATCACTTTCTCATTCCCCTTAATTGGTCCACCCACAGATTCACTCCACCCACCCCTACTTCACGAAAGATGAGAAACTGGTCCAGACTCCCGCCAGAGCAGTGGTCGAGCCTCCTATCCACCTCAAAGCCCTCTCTTTCCCAGAGCCCCATACCCGACAGCAGGAAATTAAATAAATGGATCGAGGACTCCATCGACTCCATCCTCCCCACCAGGAAAACCATGTTAAAAAGAGCACAAGAAACTTCCCCCTGGTATTCGGAGGAGCTCAGGGAATTAAAACGTCAGTGCAGAAAGCTTGAAAGGAAGTGGCGCCTAGGATACGTCACCACCAAAAAATACAGGTATAGGGAAGCTAATAGGGCATACAAACTCGAAATAAATACAGCTCAAGCCACTTACTACAAAGAGAAAATCATGGCAGCTAGATCCAAGCCAAGAGAAATATACCAAGTAGTCAAAAGCCTCTCCAAGATCTCCCCCGCCATAGCCCCTGTCGACAATCCTATAGCTTGATGCAACGAGCTAGCTGAATTTTTCTATCAAAAGATTAATAAAATATATGTATCCTTTGCAGCCCCCGGTCCAGAGATTATCACAACTAAACCCCAACCTCCAAGCGCCATAGAACACCCTCCGCGAGTATTCTTGAATGAATTCCCACCACTAGACTTAGAATCACTCAAATCCCTCGCACAACGGATAAAATAAGGCTCTCCCCACGACCCAGCACCCCCTTGCATGATGAATATGGCCAACCAAGTCATCCTTCCCACCCTCATGGAGCTACTCAATAGCTCCATGCAAACAGGAGTGGTTCCCCCTACTTGGAAACAGGCAATGGTGAAAGCGCTACTTAAGAAGCCCAACCTCAATCCCACGGACCCTAAAAACTACCGTCCAATCTCCCTGTTGCCTTGGGCAAGCAAAATTCTGGAGAAGCATATTAATCTCCACCTCACTAAATTCCTCGAAGAGTATCTTCTACTGGACTCCACCCAAACAGGATTACGTCCTAAACATGGCACGGAAACAGCTCTTTTAGCCGTGACGGAAGAATCCAGGAAGATCTTGGACAGAGGGGGCTCAGTGGCAGTGGTCCTCCTCGATCTGAGTGCTGCGTTTGACACGGTGTGCCACAAAACCCTGCTGTGTCGACTATCCGATCTGGGAGTCTCCGGAGACGCTCTTGACTGATTGGGTTACTTTTTGAGCGGAAGGACCTTTCAGGTCTTCGACGGTGACTCCTGTTCCACCAGCAGACCTCTAAACTGCGGGGTACCCCAGGGTTCCTCCCTGAGCCCCACACTGTTCGATGTGTACATGAGTCCGCTGGCTGAGGTCGTCCGCCAATATGGCATCAAGATCATCTCGTATGCGGACGACACTCAGCTGGTGGTCTCCCTGGCACAGAAGAACAGCGGGCTCCCCCAATCCAACCTGGCAGCCTGCATGGAGGATGTTAGGAGATGGATGACAGCATCCACACTAAAACTCAATGGCGACAAAACCGAGATCTTGCTCATCGGCCCCCCCACTCCCAACCCCATTGACCAGCTATGGCCCTCCAGTTTAGGCCCACCCCCAACCCCGAAGGAGGACATCAAAAGTCTGGGAGTTTGGCTGGACAAAACCCTCACTTTTAACACTCAGGCAACTAAAACTGCAGCAACCTGCTTTGGGATCATCCGGATGCTGAGAAAGATCCTTCCAATCCTGCCCTTTGAAGCCAAGCAGGTTGTCATTCAGGGCCTCATCCAGTCCTGACTCGACTTTAACAACGCCCTTTACTTGGGAGCCCCTGAATACGTGCTGCAGAAACTCCAACGTACTCAGAATTGCGCAGATCGTACGCTACTCCAGATTCCCCGCAGAGAATCGGCTAAGTCAGGGATCAGGTCACTCCACTGGCTCCCTGTCAGGGAAAGAATAAAATTCAAAACCCTGTGCATATCGCATCAAGCCTTCCATAGAGCTAGCCCTGAGATCAACCACACACTTCTCCCTCCCTACTGCCCCGGCAAGCTACTCCGATCTACGAACGCATTCCTTGCCGCAGTCCCTAGAATCAAAAGTTCCAGAGAATGAAGCAGGTCCTTCACGCTCAATGCCACTAAACTATGGAACTCCCTTCCCCTTCCCCTAAGGTCCAACCCCATCCTCTCATCCTTCAGTAAAGAGCTAAAAACATTCCTCTTCAGAAATTATTACCCCCCCCCGGCTCTCTCCCCCCGTCTCTCAGAGCACTATTCCCTCTACCTAGCGCTTGGACGCCCTCGGGCAGCAGTCACGCTCTACAAAACCCCTTTCATTCATTCATTCATTCATTTCATTTCATTCATTCATTCATTCATTAATTTCATATGCCAAGCTAGTAAAAGGGAAGAATCCATGAAGGCAATAAAACAGACAGATTCCTTTTAGAGAAGGATTTAGTTACGGAACCCCAGATATACAGTGATTAATTTGTTACTGAAAGAGTGCCGGTGTAATTAAACGTGGGTGTGCCAAAATCCAAGGCTGGTAGGCAGGGCCGGCATTAAAGCAGTACGAGTGGTGCAGCAACACCTGGCATTTACTTTGGGCATCACTGTGTTTAGAAATAACATAGGTTTAAAAGCACCTACTACAGAGTTCTGTGTATGTCCAGCAGTTTTCAGGCAACAATAAAAATGTCAAGATAACACTGGTGATTAATGTTTCTGCTGGAGAGAGAAAGGAGTTTTGTCTAGTGGGAGTTTTGAATCATCATAAAGTAGTTCAAGGGTTTACATGCCTCCTGCTGAGAACGTGTACCATGCAGTTCACAGAACTGCATTTTATGTGGATACCTCAATGGGCTACGCTTTTGTCATAGAGATCCTTTTATTTCTTGCAGTTCATCAAATGTCATCAAAGATCTGCATGCAAACTGTATGATACAGGTTAGAATGTAAAGTGTTGTTTGCCCAGTCTTTCATTATCCTAATGTTGCTAAAAGGCGGTTGTTTCGTTAGAAATACATTCTTATTAGTAAAGGCAATCCCAACCACTGAAGCACGTTTTAAATCCTGAGTTTGTGCTCCTCCAGATCAAGCACTCCTAAAATATACTGAATACCAGCATGGATGAGATGTGAGTCCTACCCCTTGTAATACTCTTTTTGTATGTAACATTTCCTATAGACTGATTTACACATGCATATTTCATTGGGATATATTCTCAAGAACGTGTCATACCTATCGCAAAACATAGCTTAACTCAACTTTCAACATCGCAGTCTATCGCGGGAAAATTATGCCGTGTTAACTAAGTATTGACAATATGGCGGTACCATGCGATAGTCTCACGATAACGCGTCAAATGACCGTGTTAAAACCAATGCGATGCCACAAAATGCGAAAACCAGCAACAGACCTGCAATCCACACGCATCAGGCGGGAAAAATCACCATAAAAGTAGAAAAACACAGACAAACAAATGCCAAACAACAGCAAAGCACAATGGATGTTCCTGGAGCAAGTACGGAGGAGAACCAGAACCCCACAAGCCCCCTGAAGGACCTGCCTGGAGAGGAAGAGTAGGAAGAAGCATTTCAGTCAGCAGGAAAACAGAATCCTCATAACGGAAGTGGTAGAACACCATCAACAACTGTTCGTCACCTCCACTGTTTCATTGCAACCAAAATTGGACTATGGCAGTCCATCGTGGACAACGTGAATGCAGTGGGAGTGCTGAAGAGGACAATAGAAGAGGTCAAGAGGCGCTGGAATGATGTCAAGCGCAAAACCAAGCTGAAACTTTCCAACAACAGGAAGGCAGCAAGGCAGACCGGAGGTGCGAGTTCAGAGCCACAGGAGGAGCTGGACGATATGGAGGAAATGGTGTCCACAGTCATCATTGGGGAGATGGTGGCAGGAGTTGGGGGACCGGACACTGCTCAACATGACCGGACACAACAGCACCAGGGTGAGTAACGCCCAGGGACTGGGGGGACATGGGGAGATCAGCACAATGGCACACATGTACAATTGAGCTGAGCACATCTGCGGACAGACCATGCCCCAGCCCTCAACTCTCACAAAGAGACCAATTTACCCAAGTATGCAACATCTCAGCACTACATAGGCACAGAAGTCAGAGCTGTAGGGGTGATACTCCAGAAATGCAGCACACGCACATAACATGCAGAGCACATCAACACTGACAACAAAGTGGTACAAACCGCAACATGTCCACAGTAAAACACAGAACACAACTGGTGCCGACTGGGTGTGGACACTGGCCAATCACATTTGGCATTGCAGGGAAATGTGAGTTGCTAATGTACAAGTACAAACACACACCCATCATGTGGTCGAAATGTCCACTGATCCCCATCAAATAGGCAGCTCCTCTCAAACAGCCACAATGTACACAGTCATGCAGTCTGTATGAAACCAGGTACAATGCGGCAACATACATGTGGACACATTGTTAAACTGCATATCCCCTTCACATTGCAGAGGGAGAATCAACACCTCCTGCATAGCAGTGCAGACCTCTCTTATCTGATGATGAAGAGGACCACCACAGCTTCAACTCTGATGCCCTCCAACAGCTCATGGACAGCCTCTGCAGTCCACATCCAGGAATAGGGCAGCCCAGCTGCTATGAGATGACCCCAACCCCTGCACAGCCCACACAGCATGCAGCGGCCACCACCACGGCTGCCTTCCAGGATCACCACGAAGAACACATGGTCTTCCAATGCTGTGTGTTGGGGTGACAGGAGCATCTTGCTGAACATGTGCGGGTGGGCTTCGAGCGCATGGAAGAAAAACTAGATGCCATACGTGGGTGTCTAAGTCCCATCAGGGATCACTCAAAGTCCCTAACGGACACCCACAGTCCGCTTCATGCACTCCAACAGACCATGGCTGACATCGCTGGAGCCCTAGAACAACTGTCCGGTCAGAGTGGCTCTAGCGATGTCACACGGGAGTTGGGAAACAAACATGCAGAGGTTACTGGAGACCATGGAGCAGGTGAATGAGGAAAGAGCAGCTGCCACGGCTGCACACCAGCGAGTGGTAGCTGGGTTCCTCAATGAGCTCAAGACCTCCCTCATGGCATTGCTGCCACATGGCCTGGTGCTGATGCATGCTGCTGCTAACACTACTATTAAAAATAACGGGGGTGACCCTGTGTCCCTCAGAACCTGGGTAATCAATTCTTAAATCAAAAGAGGTTCTGTCGGGTGACAACACGAATGATTTACAACTGCTATTCAATGCAATCTAAGAAAAGAAACAACCGTAAATGTATATGTACCTTCAGTAGTAGTTGAACTATGCAACTTGAAAGATGGCATTGTCAACACGGAATCAGATTCCACCTCGAGCGTAGTTGAAATGTGTATTTTTCATTTTGTATTAACATGCATGTATCTCTCATGTCATTGTAACCATTTTTAAGTATCTTTAAGTATGACAACTAAGCATGGGCGAATTTTGCAAATTTCCGATCTGCGAATTTGCGGATTTCCGAATTCGCAATCCTCAAAATTCGCGAATTTTTGCGAATTTGCGGATTTTTGTTTTTTGCGTGTTCGCGGGGTTTTTTGCGTGTTCGTGGGTTTTTTTGCGTGTTTGCGGGGCTTTTTGCGTCTTCGCGAGCCGCTTGCATAGCGAAGTTACCCATGCAGTCGTTTATGGGAGAGGGAGAGAGAGATAGATAGATAGATAGATAGATAGATAGATAGATAGATAGATAGATAGATAGATAGATAGATAGATAGAAAGAGAGGGAAAGAGAGAGGGAGAGAGAGAACGAGAGAAAGAAAGAGAGGCCGGATCTCTGAAGGGCTAGATTCCTGAGTTGCCCGTACAGAACATACAGCTTTTTATTTTTAGCAAAATGCATATGAAAATTGTGCTGTCTCTTTTAGTTTAACCCCTCCTGACAACTCAAAATGGGTGTATTTGCCATCCTCTCCCTTCGTCCTGTTTTTTATATCTGTAAGTGCTTCCTGATGAGGTTTAATTCCTTGGACAGGTGCCTTGTTGCCTACTTGTAACTATTCTCTGACCCTGCTTCAAGGGTCAGAGCAGGGTCAGAGAATAGTTGCAAGTAGGCAACGAGGCGCCAGGAAGCAATTAGCAGCAGGTGTCCAAGTTGAAGTTCAATTTTTTGTAACCCTTTTGTAAAAGGTTACAAAGAATTTAGGTTCAACTTTTGCACCTGCTGCTGTAACCCTTGCTTGGCTGAAAATTCGTCCCCGCTGATTCGCGGATTTTATAGCGATTTCGGGAAATTCGCGGATCGCGAAATCCAGGAAAATCCACAAATTCGCCCGCGAAACGGATTTTACGCCCACCCTTAATGACAACTTGAAAGATGACTTTTTCAACATTGAATCAGACTCCACCTCGAGCGTAGTTAAATGGTGTAATTTGTATTATGTATTAATATGCATGCATCTCTCATGTTATTGCAACCATTTTTATGTATGGGAACTTGACAGATGGCATTCTCAATACGTAATCAAAGTCTACAACGAGCACATCGGGGGTTTTGCAATTCTTCACTCCCCCGTCTTCTTCCCCGCCTCCTAGATCGCGGAAGTAAACACAGGTTGCACGTGTAACAGTACGCGATGCTTAGGTTGCCTTATAAACGACGCCCCACCAGTGAAGTATCAGCGTCCTCGCGGTACAACATCTTAAGCTCCATTCCTAGGGACCGGCGGTAAGCTGACTGTTTGCAGCTGTCTGATGAGCAGCCGTGCCATACAATAACAGCGCGATTTTTGCATAGTTGCGGGTAAGCGTTGCCAACCCATCCGCTTAACTCCGACATATCCACCATTAGATAAGCATGGGTTGGGTCACTTAATCGAGTTATTCTCAATCCAGTCACTCCGCCGTATCCACTATGAGATAAGCAAGGGGTGAGCCATTTAATCGAGAGTCATTTTAATTTAGTTTTTTAACCGTACCACTCAGTATCCTAATCACTCCCTTGTGCTCAATTACTAGATCGATTTGAGCTACATTAGATGTAATAAATGGCTCATTCGATTCGCACTATGCGCTACTTTATATTTGACATACCACGCTCTCACTGGTGCTCCACGCAAAACGACACCGGGTTAACTATCCCCCCACTCGTTTGAGCTGCGAAAGTCAAATCTATACTATGTCTTACTGAGTGCAATTGGAAAGTTACGGTTCCTTTTTATTCACTTTATTGGTGTTCTACGTAATATGACACCATTATCTGCTATGTTACTTCTCAGTAGCACCTTTTGTTGAATTAATCACCGCATACTACTTCCAACTATTAGAATTTGTCATATGCTAGATTCCCCAGCACTCGATTCTGAGACTGACAAGTCCCTTTCTCTACAGATTTAAGGACTCTGTGCCATTCCTGTCCAGGTGATTCGCACAGACTTGGACCCTAGGGTGAGTACTCCAACCGCCCGCTATAGTAGGCAAATCACTTAGCCTCATAAATTGAACCCCCTCTGACACACCCCCTCTTTGACTTATTTGCAGACTATCGTGCCTTGTACATCTGTCTTGAAAAAGACCCACCGCAACCTTAAACATGGGCGCCGAAGCGTCGAAACGTCGTCATTCTTCATAGGCCCTGCAATTCTAGAATTCTATCAAACTGACAGAAATAAATAGGATTCTGGAAAATCGTATCAGCGGATGGCCTTTAGGAAATAAAACACTTGTATATATTTGTATATGTTGATTGTATTGGAATGTATCATCACTGTACATATCATTTTATCACGTGATCACTATTCACTATTGTCACATTTTTGCACTTCAAATATTAAATTTACAGTCATTGTATTTATTGTATAAAAAATCTATTTGAATGAATTTAATTCAGATAAATACAAAGTACATTAAATCACACACAGGTCTTCTTTTCATTCAGTATAAGGGCCTGGTTTTGTGTTTTCCAGAGGGGTTGTTTCTTTTCTTAGATTGCATTAAATAGCAGTTGTAAATCATTCGTGTTGTCACCCGACAGAATTACTTTTTATTTATCCATTGATTACCCAGGTTCTGAGGGACACAGGGTCACCCCCGTTTTTCTTAATACTTGTGTTAGCAGGTGCTGACCTGCAAGTGTTCATTTTATCTTAATTTGTTTATATTGTTGTATCGAACAACTTGAATACTGACAAAGAATAACAAACACATTAATTAACATCAAGTGTACTGTATGTCACCACAATAGAGCAATTCTGACATGGCAGAGAAAGAAACTCTTTCTTATAGTGAAGATTATATTGCCAAACTTATACAGGAACAGGGGGCATCAAATTTCTTGCTGGGAGCTAATCACACCTCAGAATATACCACACTCAATGAAAAACTGTTGAAAATTGAACGATTGGAAAAGAAATTGGTGAGGGCTCGGCTTCATGGTCATGTTCTTAAAAAATATCTCACAGTGAACTTAATTCCCAAAGGCCTGCAAGTCAAAAACGAACCCGCCATTTTTAATGATGTACCACGATTCAGAGAAGGCTTCAGCTTTGTGGCAAATAATTGTTCAAGGCACTGGATGGTGCTAGGTGTGGAAACTGCAATAGAATGCATCAAGAAGCTCACGCAAGAAATAGGGGACCTCAAAAAGGAAATTCTAGAGGATAGTGGATTGACCAACGCCAAAGAAGCACTGGAACGGGCTGAAAAAGCACTTTCAGAATTTAACACTGTCACTCTCAACAGAAAGCTGGATAAACTGGCAAAGGACATCAGGAACTACGACAAAAAACACACATACCCGTACCTAGCGGACGAATACTATCAACAAGATCAACAAGGGTTCCTTACCAACAAGAATAGACAAGGACCGAGACGTTTCTACACCTTTTCCCACTCCTCTGCTGGAAGCGGATCAGAGTCGGAATACAACGATCCATCGACGAGCAAACAATCCTTCCAAGTACCCTCTAAACAACAACAGCATTTTTTAGACCAGGGCTACCGCCAACCCAGCCGGGGTGGTTCGGCCGATCAAGGCTGGGGTGCCCAGAGGATATGGAATCGAGGAGGAGGCTCCAAGAGAGGGGCGACACGTGTGAGGTTCTTCCCCTCAGAGGGACACAGGGAGATCTCCACACGAAAACAAACATACTGTTGGTAACAGATATCCAGGTATCTAATGCTGAAAATAACCAGATAAATCAAGGTATCACAGAGATACCCTTAAGAACTATAATATTGGCTACAACACCTACCGCCACAGATACAACTCAAAATATGACTATACAGCAATTAGAGATGAATGGACAACCTCTACCCAACTTGAAGCCCTCCGACCCCATCATTAACCTCTCGGACCATACCATCACAACAGCAGAAAGAGAAGTGCTTAGCAAGGGACTATCATTTGTGCCCACTTGCAGACCAGACTCATTCACAACTAAACTGGAGTTACAAAAGTTCTTCCGTAAAGTGAGGTTAAACTATCACTTTAGAAGGAATATATACATACCAAAACCTAATGCTACACCATTCAAGCCACCCTCGACATTCACACCAAATGCATACTGTATGAGCCAAAGAATTTGGCCTTTGAACAAATTGTCATGCAAGAGGTGATGGATACACTAAATGAGAGACAATACATTAAATACAATGTGACCAAAGAAGCGAGGTTGGCCATAACTGAACTACAGGAAAACAACTCCATCGTAGTAAAGGCAGCTGATAAGGGGGGTGCGATTGTATTGCAAAACACCCAAGACTATACCAGCGAGATTGAACAGCAACTCGGAGTATAGGACAGCTACCAAACTACGGCCAGAGATCCAACCAACAGCATCAAGTCCCTCATTGAAACCTTGGAGGAGGAAGGTGTGAAAGAAGGATTCCTCAGTCAACCAGAGAAAGAATTCCAGATCAAAAAGGAACCTCGCATTCCTACGATATATAGCTTGCCTAAAG
The DNA here is from genome assembly GCF_964263255.1 of Lissotriton vulgaris. Classification (NCBI taxonomy): domain Eukaryota; kingdom Metazoa; phylum Chordata; class Amphibia; order Caudata; family Salamandridae; genus Lissotriton; species Lissotriton vulgaris. Next base: position 1,523,719,009 of record NC_141687.1, on the reverse strand, counting down.
TGCATAAACGTTTGGATAAACCACCGGGAAGGCCGATCATATCAGGATGTGGGTCAATACTGGAACCCACTAACCAGTTCATAGATTATTTCTTGCAACCCCTTGTTCAACAAACCAAGTCCTTTGTACGAGACTCTACACACATTATACAGTTATTGGAAAATCAGCCATTTGATTGTAATACACAATTTATGGTAACACTGGATGTGTGTTCGCTCTATACATCGATACCTCAGAATAAAACCATAGAGGTCATCAAGACTACATTGAATAAACAACCTGCACCACACTGGGTGCCCACCAGCTTCCTAGTGAATCTATTGGAGATTGCCATGAAGAGAAATTACTTTGTATTAAAGCAGCAGTTCTACTTCCAGTGCAAGGGAGTGGAGATGGGAGCCACGTACGCACCGAGCCTAGCGAACATCTATATGGACAGCTATGAGGAGGAATACCTCTATTCACATGATAATCCGTACATCGATTCCATAGCTGTCTGGAAAAGATAGATAGATGATGTCATCATGATCTGGTCAAGCACTGAATCCCATCTACAAAATTTCTTCACCTGGCTGAATGAAAGGAGTAAAGAAATCCAATTCACTACATCATATAATCGTGACACTATTGACTTCCTGGACCTGACATTAAAAGTGGAGAACAACCTCATTTATTGTGATTTGTTCAGAAAACCGACGGAGAGGTACACGCTACTAAAATATGATTCATGTCAACCCCGCAATTTGCAAGATAATCTACCCTTTGGTCAATACCTAAGAATGAGACGCAATTGTACCAGAAGGGTCGATTTCTTCAGGGAAACGGATGTACTTACTACACGATTACGAGAACGAGGTTACCCACAGGGCCTCCTCAAATGTGCCAGAAAAAGGGCATGGTACTACCCAAGAGACCAGTTGCTCACTCCGAAAGAGAAAAAACCAGGCACTGACAATCTTGTATGCGTTACTACCTTTCATTCAAAGAGTAACAGCATAAAGAAAATCATCTGGAAATACTGGAATTTGGTGGCCCCAGAACTCCTGATGGTAGAAGGCCCCCTATTTGCCTTTAAGCGAGGGCGTAATCTTAAAGACAGTGTGGTAAAAGCCTACCTTGAACCCCGAAGACAACCCAATTTGAGAGATCAGCTAGGACTATCTCCAGGATTGGGCCATTTCAAATGTGGCATGTGCAAAGTCCGCCCACTATGCATGGAACGTTCAACACTAATCCATGGAAACAAGACACACAAACTACCATCTCTGATGAACTGTAATACTTCCAACGTAATTTACATTATCATGTGTCCCTGTAATAAGCCATACATTGGTCAGACGACGCAAAAACTAAAACTGAGGATCCTACAACACATGAGTCGCATCAGATGCAAAACGCAAGGGGCTCCGATGGTAGAACACTTCATGACCTATAACCATCCTGTGGAAAGTCTTAGATGGAGAATACTTGAAAAAAATTACTGCCAATCCAAGAGGTGGATCAATGTCAGCTGCCTTAAAGAAAAAAAAATGCAAATGGATACATATCCTAGACTCGGTGCCTCTTGGCCTCAATGAACATGAAGAGATTGCCAAGCAGATGGGCCTACTGTAATCGCTCAATGATTGTACACCTGGCATACAGTTGCCTTTTAGACTAGACCCTTATTCTATATGGAGTTTTTTCAGGCTATACTACTGTGTTTTCTCAAACCAATTGCTCCATAATCTCTGATCACTAGAACACACAGGTTCAATAGACCCAAAAATATAAGCGTAAATTTATATGTACATTCAGTAGTAGTTGAACTATGCAACTTGAAAGATGGCATTGTCAACACGGAATCAGATTCCACCTCGAGCGTAGTTAAACTGTGTATTTTCCATTTTGTATTAACATGCATGTATTTCTCATGTCATTGTAACCATTTTTAGGTATCTTAAAGTATGACAACTTGAAAGATGACTTTGTCAACACTGAATCAGACTCCACCTCGAGCGTAGTTAAACTGTGTAATTTGTATTATGTATTAATATGCATGCATCTCTCATGTTATTGCAACCATTTTTATGTATGGGAACTTGACAGATGGAATTCTCAATACGTAATCAAAGTCTACAATGAGCACATCGGGGGTTTTGCAATTCCTCACTCCCCCGTCTCCTTCCCCGCCTCCTAGATCGTGGAAGTAAACACAGGTTGCGTGTGTAAAAGTATGCGACGCTTAGGTTGCCTTAGAAATAGGCATGGGCGGATTTCGCGGATCCACGTTCCGCAAATTTGCGGATTTGCGGATCCGCAAAATCCGCGAATTTGCGGATTCGCAGATTTTGCAGATTTCCTTAATGGGGGGGGGGGTCTTCTGTGCGGCCGCGACGACGCTCATGATTGTTTTTGGGCTGATGAATGAGTCACTGAATTTGAGCTTCAACTAGTTCCCAGCGACCATGTGTGTGTTACTATGCAATTGCCCCGGGCGCAGGGGTCCCTTGAGTGAGCTGTCCATCATAGTGGGTAAATGGCGGAATTCAAGGATGCAAAGGCCTCTATCCAGCATCACAGCTGAATTTCGACGGTAGATTTGGGAAGAAGGCACACCTGCCCAGCCTCAACGACGCTCACGATTGTTTTTGGGCTGATGAATGAATCACTGAATTTGAGCTTCAACTAGTTCCAGCGACCATGTGTGAGTTACTATGCAATCGCCCTGAAGGGCGCAGGGGTCCCTTGAGTGAGCTGTCGCTGTCACTGTCTCAATCAAGGCTCGAGCACCTGCTTTATTTTATCTATTAGTGCTTCCTGTTGAAGCTAACTTAGCAACTATTTTAGGATGGCGCTGGCAGCTTGCCGGCGCCATCCTAAAATAGTTACAACTTCAAGCTTGAAGGCTTGAACTTTTGCCCCGCGAATCCGCCGCTCGCGGATTCGCGGATTTTCGGTAAATTTGCTGGAGTTCGCGGATTGCGGAGTTACCGAAAATCAGCGAATACCGCGAGCTGAACGGATTTTGCGCTCACACCTACTTACAAACGACACCCCCCAGTGACGTATCAGCGTCCTCGCGGTACAACGTCTTAAGCTCCATTCCTAGGGACCGGCGATAAGCTGACTGTTTGCAGCCGTCTGATGAGCAGCCGTGCCATACAATAACAGCACGATTTTTGCATAGTTCTGGGTGAGCGTTGCCAATCCATCCGCTTAACTCCGACGTATCCACCATTAGATAAGCATGGGTTGGGTCACTTAATCGAGAGTTATTCTCAATTCAGTCACTCCGCCGTATCTACTATGAGATAAGCAAGAGGTGAGCCATTTAATCGAGAGTCATTTTAATTTAGTTTTTTAACCGCACCACTCGGTATCCCAATCACTCCCTTGTGCTCAATTACTAGATCGATTTGAGCTACGTTAGTTGTAATAAATGGCTCATTCGATTTGCACTATCCGCTACTTTATATTTGACATACCACGCTCTCATTGGCGCTCCATGCAAAACGACACTGGGTTAACCATCCCCCCACTGGTTTGAGCTGCGAAAGTCAAATCTATACTATGTGTTACCGAGTGCAATTGGCAAGTTACAGTTCCATTTGATTCACTTTATTGGTGTTCTACGTAATATCACACCATTATCTGCTATGTTACTTCTCAGTAGCACCTTTTGTTGAATTAATCACCGCGTACTACTTCCAACTATTAGAATTTGTCATATGCTGGATTCCCCAGCACTCGATTCTGAGACTGACAAGTCCCTTTCCCTACAGATTTAAGGACTCTGTGCCGTTCCTGTCCAGGTGATTCACACAGACTTGGACCCTAGGGTGAGTACTCCAACCGCCCGCTATATTAGGCAAATCACTTAGCCTCATAAATTGAACCCCCTCTGACACACCCCCCTCTTTGACTTATTTGCAGACTGTCGTGCCTTGTACATCTGTCTTGAAAAAGACCCGACGCGACCTTAAACACGTGCGCCAAAGGGTCGAAACTTCGACATTCTTCACTGGCCCAGCAATTATAGAATTCTATCAAACTGAAAGAAATAAATAGGATTCTGGAAAATCGTATCAGCAAATGGCCTTTAGGAAATAAAACACTTGTATATATTTGTATATATTGATTGTATTGGAATGTATTATCACTGTACATATCATTTTATCACGTGATCACTATTCACTATTGTCAATTTTTTGCACTTCAAATATTATATTGAGTCAATGTATTTCTTGTATAAAAAATCAATTTGAATGAATTTAATTCAGATAAATACAAAGTACAACAAATCACTTACAGGTCTTCTTTTCATTCAGTATAAGGGCCTGGTTTTGTGTTTTCCAGAGGGGTTGTTTCTTTTCTTAATTGCATTGAATAGCAGTTGTAAATCATTTGTGTTGTCACCCGACAGAACAACTTTTTATTTAACCGCTGCAAACACTACATCCACATCTCCGCCCCCTGAAGTGTCAGTGCCACACAGTGGGACAGACATTCCACCTCCAGCCCCTGAGGTGTCAGTGCCACACAGTGCAGGAGACAGAATACCACCACCCACATGTGAGGCACATGCAACAGCAGTGGACGAAGATGCGGATGAACCTGCCTTTGTGGTACGAAGGATGCAGTTGCATTCTTCTCTGTCATATTTCCTGTTTCTGCTTGGTTTTCCCCTCTGCATCATCCCCTTCCACTGTCCCCCGATGCACTCTGCGACACTCACCTTGGACCTCGACGTGGACTGCCACATGCTGTTAGATCGCCAATGACACAGCAATCAGACTGCGGACTGAACTCCTCCTCTTCCTTTGGTATTGTCATTCCCTGAAGGACTCTATCTGGCCTTCCACGGGCCAACATCATCATGTGGGGTTTGCATGACCCTGTACTGCTCCAGGTGCAACACTCCACTGAATATGCATTAAACATTCCTACTCACACAGATGTGTCATGTCTATGCTCTTTCAAGTGTGGAAGTATGGATGAATGTAGGCTCTGTGAATTCCTTTTACATCCAGGTGGCTCATGTCGTAGAACCGAATGTGGTCTGGGTGGTGCAGACACAACAACAGGGACACACGTATTAGTTACTTCCTTGTCCAGCCACGTACAGAACCACGCCCAGAGCCGCAGGGTAATTGTTCATACCTTTACGTTGTAATGGTATACGCCATTTCAGCCCACTCCGCCTATGCTCACAGGGGGGGCATGGCAATGCTACATGTCCCAGGTTTTCCCTGTAGTGATCTGCTGGTCACAGAGTCTAGTTGTAAGCAGTCAAGCGAGTCAAGCAGAGGTGTGTGTTAACAAAAAACACACAGAATATAAATCACAGAACCAGCGACAAATCAGCACGTGGAATTGAGGGAAAAGGCATGTAGACTATGGTGGTATGTGCACCACAAAGGGTCACTAGACGGCTTTGTGGGCGGGTTTACCAGAATAGTGTGTGCACCTCGGAGGGTCGACATGGGGTTGGTAGGACAAGTGTACTCACAATTTAAAGATTTCCCTCAATTCATTGAGACCAGACGTTGCTGTATCAAATTTTACAATAAGGAAGGCTTCTCTTTTGGACAGTTGTAGGTTCAGTTCGCCTCCATGCGGGTCCGAAAAGGACCCGCGTGGAGGTGACCTGAACCTACAACTGTCCAAAATGTCTACATGCCTTTTCCCTCAATTCCACGTGCTGATTTGTCGCTGGTTCTGTGATTTATAATCTGTGTGTTTTTTGTCAACACACACCTCTGCTTGACTCGCTTATTGGAATTACGAGTGCTTTCCACTCATAACAAGTTTAAACTGTACACGCTGCCAGGTCATTATATATTTCATCAAGTTTGGTGCTTATCTATCTCTACACCTTGGGCCCGTTTAGAACGACTTCCTTTCTGTAGCAACCTTGTCTCCTTTAGCATAACGTGCCGAATTGCGTTCTGGTTATGCTATTTATATCTGGTATGGTCTTTTTTCCAACCCATATCTCTGTTTGTCGCAGAATAACCAACTTCTCGGTTTAGCATATTGTGTAGAATCGCAACCAGGCTCCGCCTTTAATTTTTCGTGTGTTTTTCGCCAACACACACAATCGTATGGATCATCCCGAACCGCTAGTGGCCCCCGTGTGCCTCTAATTAATCCAGTTCGGCTTTTTGCCCTGACCTCCGAGGCGGTACCGGCTCCCCCGCGCACTATAAAACCTCGAAAGGATTTTGCCCCGGCCTGCTACACGCATGCGCCGAGGAGTAGTGCCGACGAGAACGCGAGCGGTCCGACTGTAGTTTCATATCGTGAAGTAAGTGGTTCTCCCGGTCTCTCACCCTTCTCTTTACTAAATTTTTTCTTTTAAAACTAGTATAATGTTAACACGCACTCTTCTGTTTTTTAGTTAAGCTTCATGCCACTACTACTTGATAGATGGCTCCAATATTGTAAAGCCCTCGTCTACATATAAGGTGGTGAGACTCATTTCTTTAAACATTTCTCCAAGTTTCTGTGCACGTTTTTCCTCCCTATTCTGCTAAACTTTTTTCGTATGAAACTTCCATTATAGGTAATTAAATAATGGATCCTCCTTCACCTGCCCCATTATCTACATTCTAACAAAAGCGGTAAGCTTAATAACTTTGCAGCCTCTTCTGCTATCATTTTTGATGATTCTTCCCGCACTGAATGGCTTTTTATTATTCTTTTAGATCTTAAATCCCTTCCGCTTCCTTGGCATTCACTACCCTTCCACTCTATGGACCTAGACCTGCTTAGGTAAGAGATTGATTTACCGCGATGCTACCTTAATAAATACGTCATGCTGTTCGGCCCAATAACTCCAGATTTTTAATTGTGCAGACGGCTGCTGTAAATTAATAAATCCATCCCGCCATCCGTATTGATGCTGACGACCGTTCATGCTTGGTAAGAAGGATTTGGAACGCTGTCATTTGAATGAATGACCAGTTGAGCTTAGTCTAAAAAAGATTCTTCTCTCCTAAACAGGTAGATTCACACCACTTCAGACCTTATTATTCATTGATGTCCCTCCTGGCTTCCATTTCAAAGATAATAACCCGCATGGTGTATCTATGAGGCAAGTAGTTGTATAGGTTACCTCAACCTCCAAAGGAACTTCATCCCTTCATAATCGTACCTGTTTGACTCTGATGTATGTTTCTCCAATTCTAGATACAGACAACTGATATCGCTGATTTCTCCCGATTCCCAAAAAAACGGCGTCCCCACTCAGTGGTAAGATGTAAGAGATGTGTGTCGGCACTTTAGTCAGGTTTCCTGATGGTTGGTATTGTTAACTTGTTTGATTAAAAACTGTAAAACCGTGTCCTGAACCTGTCTTTTCCCCTCCCTCTTATTTTTTTCTTCTCTGTGTAGATACTACATGAGGCCCTGAAGAGAATCCCAAGAGAACCAGTGGGATTCGAAACGCGTAGGCTCCTGCCACACTGTGTCTGCGAGAGCAACAGGATCATTCAAATAATTTCTCCCAGACGCTCGTACATTACCAAGCCCCATCAGTTTAAAAAGTTTCTCTTGTAGATCTAAATTAAGATACAGGTTTCTACATTATAAAACTAATTTTTTCCTACTTTTGCAGAACTGTGGTCGCAGACTGTGGCTTCTTGTTTCTTTTGTAGTATAGACCGTACATATTTTAAGACTGTAGCATATGTTTTTGTAGTCCCTTTTCCCAAGTGGTTTGAATGAGTTTTGAATGTCTGTGATATGTCTGTAATACTGTATGACTGATGATTAGTAGCCAGTTCCCCAATTTCCGTGGGTCCTTTTTTGAACATGTTTTTCTGGATGATGTAAAAAATGAAAAAATTATAAGTTTTCCTTTTTCTAAAAATGTCAAAGTAAAAAACTATTAAGTAGTAACTCACGTTCTTGAATAATTTTTCAAGTTCTGTTTGGTTATTTGTCTAATTAAATTATTTATATCAGCACTGGCACCCCACTTTTGTTTCTTACCGTATGCACTGCGGCACAGGCACACCGCCACAGGACGGTGACTTTCGGTGCACCTTAAGTGCTGAGCGGGTGTGCAGCCTGCGATGATGCCAAGTCCCAGCGGTCTGGACTGCTCAGGATTTGTGTGTCCTTTTGGACTGCAGTGTAGGCCAGAGCCAGCAGGCAGTGCGGGCCTACCGCCCCTTGGCGTCACCTCCCGGATCACAGAGTTAGTGGCACCTCAAGGGCTGAGCGGGTGTACAGCCTATGATGATGCCGGGTGCACTGGTAAGTCCTCTGCCATGGCAAAATCAAGACCCAGAATCAAATGTGAGACCTGGTGGCCTGCGGAGCAGGGCTGCATGCTGTGGAGGATGCCATGTTTGCGAGCCCCCGGCTTGGGGTTTGCACAGGCACGTGGTGGGCCCTCATTGTGACACGCCAGTGGCGGAAGGTGAGCAGTGAGGCCTGGGTGAGCAGGGGCGGGCATGTACCTCTGGGCGACGGGAAGGGCTGGGGTGCAGCTGCCTGGGTGCACAGGGGAGGACATGTGATGATGTTGTGTGCAATTGTATATACTTTGCCATTCATGTATCTGGACTCTGTTTCAGATGAGGGGTCTGTTTCAGATGTGGGACCTGGGGAACTGCACTACATACCGGCACGTGGTTGGAGACACACCGGTGTCAGCAGGTGAGCAGTGAGGCCTGGGTGCGCAGTGTTGGCACTCCCTCTCCCTGTCCATTTCTTCTGGTATCTGTGTCTCTCTCCCCCTCTATTTCCGTATTTCTCTCTCTCCCCCTCCGTCTGTTGTCTTCCTCTCCCTGTCCATCTTTCTCTCTTTCCACCCCTCTTTGTCCGTCTTTCCCTCTCTCTCCCTCTCTGTCCGTCTTTCTCTCTCTCCCTCTCTCTCTGTATCGCTCTCTCTCCCCTTCGCTCTCTCTCTGTCCTTTAATGAGCGCAAGTCACACCTTCTCATCTGCATTTTTGTCTTTCAGGCTGTGACCTACAGATTGTCCCGAGGAGAGCCGCCATGTGTCTTCATTTCTGTTTTGTGTTTATTTGAATACATTTTTGTTTGTTAATTCGAAGGTGAATGTGTGATGCTCATTTTTGTAAAGACACATGCATGTCACCAAATGTGATTGTGCGACATCAGGCGGATTATTTGGTACATGCTTCATGTAGTTGATGTGGCATGTCTTTGCCCGGGGGTGGGGGAAGGCAGGGAAGGGGTCCTGGGGGAGGTGGTGGTGGGTGTTGTGGCCCTGTTGGGCTCCCAGCTGCATGATCGTTGGCTCCATGGCACTTGTTGCCCTTCAGGTGTGGCTCTAAGCTGGGCTCCCTTTTCTGGTGCAGGCTGTCGTCTGACTTTACACCAGGCCAGAGCAGGTGTAAGTTTCCTACTGCTAACGCACCTTATCTCCTGTTTTGGGTTCTTATCGCCGATCTGGCTGGTTGTTGAGAATGTTGCGGAATGGTGTTGTCAAAGCTTTTGGCACGGGAACGCCTACACTGCATCTAGTTAGCATTAGTTGCAGTGGTTATCTGTGGCGATGTTTTTAGAGGCTGCTATCGCAGGTTAATTGGAGATATGGGCTGTTTGCACCAGCTTGTGAATAGGGTGATATATTTATCACCACTTTGGCTGAGAGAAAGTGCTGTTAACTCAGCGATAACTCCTTGAGAATATGCCCCATTGTCTTTGTATAATGGGTGTGTTATGAAAAGTGCTCTGATACACCACACTGGTATGAATAATGCTATACAACAATTTAAATGTTTATGATAGAGAGGCTTTGTAGAATTGAGGGGCACTGTTGGAGGGTGGCAGTAACAGAATCCGTAAAGAAGGTGGTCATGGAGAGGCTCAAAAAAAGACAGTTGAACCAGCAGTGCTTAATTTGAGCTGGTGGTTTCCGGTGCTCGCCACCGGCACTTAATTGTCAGCACCGGCTCTGTCTAATGGTGCTGCCTAAATTTGAGATAAGTGCAACAACTGTTTATTAAGTCAAACTGCATAGAAAATGAAAAAGCACCGCACACCGTTATTATAGCCTTGTGTGACCTGAAACTGTCTGAATTGTCACAGTTGTAATAGTTTGATGGTTAGGTGTTATGTTGATAATATTATTGGCCGGAGCGGCCTCCTGTAAAGGGCCAATAGTGCTTAATTTGAGCCAGTGGCTGCCGGTGGATGGAACTCACTTTTAATTTTGGGGACTCGTTTTGATTTTTTGTATCAGATATTTACCGAGCGCAAGAGAGACGAAAAACTCACAGATTGGAAAGGCGGATGAAGAGAAAGACGTCAAAACCCTCAGGAACCTGCAAGACTGAGAAAAATGGGCAGGGAGTGTCTGATAGTGGATTAAAGACCACCAGCGGGGCTTGCTTTAGTGCTGGTGATGCCGGGTGACCCCATGTTATTCTATGCACGCTCTATTTTCTGCTGTGGAGAATTCAATTAATGGTATTCTGCCACAACACGAGGTACTGGAATATATTATTTCAAAGGGATTTTCTCAGAATGAAATGTAAAACCTTTGTTTTTTCCAGTCAGACGGCTTAAGCGTCTGACAGCTTTTAATGGCCATATGCAGAACTCCAGCAAAACGTTGCTTTATCCCAGATCGATTTTTAGCACTTATAGGTCCATCGACGCCAAGAATTTTAACAGTGTTTATTCAAGCTTATGAGGGGAGGCCCCAAAGGAGATATTCTACCCTCCAGCTGGACCATTAACTGTTTCCTATCAACATCCCATTGTTTATTACTACATGCTCACTGGATTCCCCATCCTAAGCACTAAGGCACAGTGAGGCTGCTTTATTGAGGAGTGTAGCACATTAAAGTATAATTTACAAAAACCCCAATCAAAAATTTCTATTTAGCCCAAACGCTTGGAGAATTATTCTATAAATTGAATTGTTCTGCTCAGTCTTAAAATAATAATATCGATGGGAGGGCCTCTAAACTCCCTCGGATAGGGTCTACTCAGCTTGCACGGTCAACTGAAAGCTAACTTTTAAACATTTTCCAGGCCTATTTTTATTTTTCACTCCAGTCCAGCGCTAACAACACAGCATAATCTGAAAATGTCTCAAGTAAATGTGCCAGAGCAAGCAAATGTTTCATTTTTATTGAACAAGCAATTATGCTGTCAAGTTGATGCCATCAGTTGTTTCACCCCTTCTAAGAGCCCCTGCAGCCCCACGCTGCCTACTGATGAAAGGTTCAGCCCCCCCCCCCGAAATTTTTTCTTAGCAGCCCCCCCGAAATTTGGCTCTAGTTGTGCCTCTGAGCAAAGGCCAATCTTTCCTGCAACCTTGCTCATTTGCACTCCGCACCAGCACTATGACTTGGGGCAGCCCGGGAGGCAGCAAGGTACTCCAACCCCCATCGATCCTTGCGCCTGGAGGTGCTGCGTGACGGAGAACGCCTCCGGAGGCGCATAAGAGGACTCCCGTGCTCCCTTAGCGCGGGCCCCCGATTCTTGTCTGCATCCTTGCTCATTTGCACGCCGCATCACCACTTTAGCCGGGGTCAGCCGGGGAGGCAGCAGGGGACTCCATCCCCCATCGATCCTTGCGCCTGGAGACCCTGCCCGACAGGGAACATGCCGGAGGCGCATAAGAAGACTCCCGGGCGCTCGCAACATGGGGCCTGAGCTGGCGTGCCCAGGCCATGCCCTGGCAAAGCCCAGGCCAAGGGCGGGCCCATCTTTGCCTTTTCATGGCCTTTTGGCCCCATTAGTTGATAAGGCAGAAACACACAAGTAAGGAGAGGGGATGGTATGCTAAAGAAACAATCTCTCCCTCTTGTTGTAAAAGTTTGTTTTTGGTGGATCCTAGCACTTCTTTGAGATAGGGAGGAAAAAACCTACGCCCGCTACTAAAAACACGGACGCTACTTTGGATGACTTCCTACAGAAGGCAGTGGAAATAAGGAAATCGAACATGCTGAACGTAGACTTTCATTAGCTCCCATCTGCAGCAGTCCAGCCTGCCACTTCCACATCCACAGAGGTTTCCACCGTATAACACGTGTAAAGCTCCTTGTCCCGCTGTCACTATCCCCAATCCCACTTTCACCTACCATCATTATCTTAAGCGAGGGCCTCAGGCAGAGACCCAAAGGGTGTGGAAGCTGCAATATGTGCATCTAAAGGGGACCAGAGTACTGCTGGGGGAAAAAGGAAGGGCATTGACATGACTGGAACTCACCACCGAGCAGTGGGCCATCTGCCAAGGGTCAAGAGAACCAAGCAAAACCCCCCAGGAACTTTGGGGAGACCCCACATGGGCGGAGGGCTCTCCAGGACACAGACTGAAATGGACATGGTGACAGCCCACTTTGGTAAAATAGTGTCAGACTCCTTGGAGCCTATTCTGTCCCGTCTGACTCGTATAGAGGAGCAGCTTGGTCAATAATTGTTAATCCAGGAAACTTAGCGGGGCAAAGGGAGCAAAATGGAAGATGTGTCTTAGTTAATGACTCTGGAGAGAGAGGAGAAAATGTTCCCCCTAGGGCTCCCAAGGGCGGCAGGGCTGTAACAAGGAGTCCCATAGTTACACGCCTTGCGGTCAATCCACAAGAATTCCCCCCCGCATATGGATAACTGCACTGACTATCCAACGTTGTCGGTATCTAGGGCACCTGGCCATGATGGAACCCCCAATAGTGATTGTAGGGCTACCAATTCTTTAAGACCTGATAGACATAGTAGGGTGAGTCTAGTGAATGGCAAAATGCACAAAAATGGTTCCGCGCCTGGCATACCAAGCAGGCAGGGTGATAATACCATACTAAACCTCCCACCGGAGTGTACACCCTATACCATGGTTTTGACAGGGGTCCCATATCCCCCTCCAGGACACCATGAAGTTGCCAGAGCTTTCTTAATACATCTGTCCATTGGTGTACTAGTAAAACCAAGTCCTAGTTAAACTGGCATAATCACATCATTATGGCAAGGAGGATGAGTTGGTTGGGAAAACACCTAAAAATAGGGAAGGCGATTGCGTGGTATTGAATTTTAATGATAGGATGTGTGCTGATCTTGCTCTGTGTCATATCTGAGACTCCTCTTTGGAACAGATACAGGCCCCCACCTTGCTTTCTTTCATTCTTACCACCAAGGCGCTTCTATGAACCTACAGCCTTGCCCGCAATTTCTGAAAAGACACCCTCGCCTCCAGCCCCATACATGGTTGCACCCTAACCGCTTTGAGGTACCCTCTGGCCTAACAGAAATTGATTGACTACCTTTCGACCCAAGTATTTCAGAAAAGATGGTAACAACAGGTAGGCTAACAGGGAGAGTCCCTCACGTAGTGGATAGAACAAAATGGAATTGGCTGGTTGAAAACTGCTTGGACCATTTCTCACATAAATCATCCATCACTCTCATTAACACTCAGGAATATGAGACTGGGATCTATTCATCTATCCCACCTTCCCCACCCAAATCTGGAGTGGGGGCATAATTTGGATTCTGTGCCTGGTAGGTCTGCTATCAGTAGTAACTTAGAGGATCCAGAGACAATGACCCACCCTCCTGGAATATCGCAGGTATACGTTCAAAATTAGAGGACGAGGTGTGGTTAAAGTATGTCAAGGCATTTGACATTATTTGTGTTCAGGAAACATGGTACAGGGAGAATATTGAATTAGATGGTTACTATTCTTCTAATGTCCATGCAACTGCCTCACCATCAGGGAGGGCAAAAGGAGGGTTCGCAACACTGCTTTGTGTCAAATATGGGTCTATTAAGGCAGAGACCTTTATTGATTTCCCTTGGTATCAACTTATTTTGATTTCTAACTTATTCTAAACCAAGACATTACTGATTAATTGGTAATATACCATCTTCGACCTAAACAGCTGTGATGTCATTGTCACTCTTAAGGATGAAATTGACAAGATTGTGGGGAAGTGACAGCCCCTGTGCATTTATTGGATAGGGGACTTTAACTGCAACTTATGTCGGCATAGCCCACACTGAGTGTGTGGGCTAATGGACACTGAGGGCCAAGCACTGACGCATTTTACACATACCACGCAGGGTGACGCCTTAAATACCAATATTATTGTAAACGATTTGCTTTTTGTTGATACCCTGGTTAGTAGCCCCCAAACACAACCCCTACTTATTTGGGCAGAGGAAGGTAAAGTGTTATTGACTTCATGTTAATATCTAGAAAATCTGCCTTTTTGGTTGACAGTTTTAAGGTGGAGTCTAATAACCCCAGCGACCATAATCTCCTCACTGCCTCCATACATGTAACCGTCCACGAGGAGGAAGGTGATGGTCGCCCCCTCCAGTATAAATCAAATGAAGGGGTTAGATTAAAATGGAGCAAAATAAATCCCTCCCAAATTGAGGAGAATATTGTTAAAGTTAATTTAAGCTTCATCTTGAATTGTTTAGACCAAGACTTTCCCCCAGATATGGTCAAACAGGGATTCCAGTTAATTTGTAGGTGCGTATCCAAAAACCTAAAAAATGAAATAGCAAGAAGGGAAGTCTATGAGACAAAATGGTTTAACGCAGAGTGTACAAGGGCCCAAAGGGATCTCAAGAAGGCCTGCACCTAACTCATCGAGATATAACGCTATTCAAAAATACGAGGCAGACTTGTAAAAGCACAATCAGTCAGAGGAAGGAAGAACTGAGAAAGTTAGCCTGGGCTGACTTTGAGAGAGCAAGTGCACTTAAACACTCTCTTTTTTGTCAGTGAGCGAGATTGAGGATGCCCTTGCGAAGGGGATATGCCTGAAAGCCCCTCGTCCTGATGGAGTACCTCTCGAATTGTTTAATTGCAACCCTCAACTCTGGGCACCCCTCCTGACATCTGTATTCAGGGCAGGAATAACTGGCCCCATCCCACTATCTTGGAATGAGGCTATAGACCTGGGCTGATATAGGCCTATTTCCCTAATTGACGCTACTGTCAAGATATTGGGGAAGGTGATATTAGCTCGCCTCGAGACCTGGGCAGATTCTTGTGGGCTTATGTCCCAAACACAATATGATTTCAGGAGGGGTATGGGGACAAACAAACAGTGCCTCAACGTATCAATTATCATGTGCAAGTACATGAAGGCAAGGAAGGGGTCAATCCACCTTGCCTTCATGGACTTGTCCAGTGCTTTTGACACGGTCAATAGGGAGAAATTACTGTCCCAGATGGGGACAATGGGTTTTGAGGAATCGCTTATCACCATTCTGCGCTGGCTGCATGTGTCCACCACTGACGACGTACGTTTTGGTCCCGGGGAGAGAAGACTGGGCCCATTGTCTCTACAGAGGGAGTTCGCCAGGGGTGCATATTGGCCCCTATTCTTTTTCTTTTATACACAAATGGCCCAGAGTCATATCTAATAGAGCAGGCATTAGACTTCCCCAGAATTGGAGGCAACGTCCCTTTGTTGTCATATGCGGACAACATGGTTTTAATGGCCTAACCTACAATATAGTTTACAGTAGTCCTTGATTGTTTTTACTGATTTTATGTTAGCATTGGACTTAAAAGTACATTAGAATAAATCTTACATCATGGTATGTGCCTCAAGTCAAACTAAAACCAGAACATTTACAGTAAAGGGCAAGACCATTGGCACGGTCGACAATTTTACATATGGGGAACGTTTTTAACAATAAATTGAATTGGGACCATCTTATTACCGATATGGTTCAGCATACTAGCTGCATAGTAGAAGGTCTTTTCTGCTTTGCCGGTAAGCTACGCCATAAGCCGGTAGTGGTATGAATTACTTTGTACAATTCAAAATGTTTGTCAGTTGCATCTTATGGGCCTGGAGTATGGGGCCACCATATTAGCACTCAATTACAAACCTTAGAAAACAAGTTCATAAAAAGATTGCTGATGTCCTCAAAAAGCTCTCCCACAGCTTTCTGTCATTCTGAGGTAGTGCTGGACTTCATAGATGACCGAATTACCATCGCCCCATTGGTCCTTTGGGCTAAAATATGGCTGTCAGAAGACCTAAAGTTTACCAGGGAAATTATTAAGGATTGCATGTCCCTGGATGGTAAACAGACAAAATATTGTCTACAAAATATCGAATGGATATAATATCGAGTTAAAAATATAGGCTGGACAGAATATCGAATGGACAGAATATAGACATCAAAAATATTGTTTTGAAGGTAAGTAATGTAATATCGAATTTTAAAATATAGATAGTCAAAATATTGAAGTACATAATATAGGTTAAGAAAAATATCGAAATTGTAATAACATAAAATTTTTTATAGTGTATTTTATGTGTTAAAAGTGCTTATTTATGTTATAATGTCATTTAATTAATGAATTTAATGCTATTAAAATTTTGCGTAATTTAATTCTGTAGCGGGTTGTGGGTTTATAGGGGAATAGGGTGGGAAGTAATTTAATTATAATTAATTAAATATGTAAATTCATTTATTGGTATTTGTTTATAATTAATTGTTAATTAATTTTTATTTAGTAATTAATTACATTTTAATTTTATTTAACTGATTAATTGATAATTATGTTAATTTAACTAATTTAATTTCTGTAGCGGGTTGTGGGTTTATAGGGGAGTAGGGTGGGAAGTAATTTAATTATAATTAATTAAATATGTTAATTTATGTAGTGTAATTTAATTATAATTAATTAAATATGTAAATTTATTTATTGGTATGTGTTTATAATTAATTGTTAATTAATTTTCATTTAGTAATTAATTACATTTTAATTTTATTTAACTGATTAATTGATAATTATGTTAATTTAACTAATTTCATTTCTGTAGCCGGTTGTGGGTTTATAGGGGAGTAGGGTGGGAAGTAATTTAATTATAATTAATTAAATATGTTAATTTATGTAGTGTAATTTAATTATAATTAATTAAATATGTAAATTTATTTATTGGTATGTGTTTATAATGAATTGTTAATTAATTTTTATTCAGTAATTAATTATATTTTAATTGCCAATTAATTTTATTTAATTGATTAATTGATAATTATGTTAATTTAACTAATTTAATTTCTGTAGCGGGTTGTGGGTTTATAGGGGAGTAGGGTGGGAAGTAATTTAATTATAATTAATTAAATATGTGAATTTATGTAGTGTAATTTAATTGATTAATTAAATATGTTCATTTATTTATTGGTATTTGTTTATAATTAATTGTTAAATTATATTTTTTTGGTAATTAATTAAATTTTAAATGCCAAATAATTTAATTTAATTGATTAATTGATAATTATGTTAATTTAAGTAATTTAATTTCTGTAGTGGGCTGTGGGTTCATAGGGGAATAGGGTGGGAAGTAATTTAATTATAACTAATTACATATGTTATTTTTTTGTGTATTTATTAGATTTTAATTGTTAAGTAACTGTTTAATTAACAATTAATTAATGTTTAATTTGTAATTAATTAGTGTTAATAGATAATTCATTGTAACGATTAAATTAAATTAGTATTTGTAATTAATTATTAATTATATTATATTAAAGTGGTAATTACTTTTAATTAAATTTTTTATAGATATTAATACATATATATTTTTAAATATTATATGAAGTATCTACTTCCTCTACTGTTGCACTCACTGGAGTGGGAATAGTAATTTTTACCCCTACGCCATCCAACGCTTTACCTACTGTTGCACTTTCTGGAGTGGGAATAGTAATTTTAACCTCTACGTTATCCATCCCTTTCCCTACTGTTGCACTCTCTGGAGTGGGAATAGTAATTTTTACCACAACGCTTTCCCTACTGTTGCACTCTTTGGAGTGGGAATAGTAAGTTTTACCCGTACACTATCCAACTCTTTCTTTACTGTTGCACTCTCTGGAGTAGGAATAGTAATTTTTACCCCTACGCTATCCAATGCTTTCCCTACTGTTGCACTCTCAGGAGTGGGAATAGTAAGTTTTACCCCTACGCTATCCAACCCTTTCCCTACTGTTGCACTCTCTGGAGTGGGAATAGTAATTTATAGAGGAAGAAACAAAAGAATCCCTAGAACTGCATTGTTTTAAACTAAAATTGTACTAACATATTCATTTTAAACTAATTTTAAATATTTTATGGCGTTTAAATAATTGACTTTTTTAAGATGTGTAAATAAATGTATTGTGGGTGCTTTCAAAATATTTTAAATGTATGTATTATCTTTGCCTTTTATGATTTTAACAAAAATCGAATAAAGTGTATTTTGACTGACTGACTGAGTGATTTTTACCCCTACGCTATCCAACGCTTTCCCTACTGTTGCACTCTCTGGAGTGGGAATAGTAATTTATTGGAAATAGTAATTTTACCCCTACACTATCCAACCCATTCTCTACTATACTGTTGCACTCTCTGGAGTGGGAAAAGTAATTTTTACCTCTACGCTATCCAACACTTTCCCTACTGTTGCACTCTCTAGAGTGGGAATAGTAAGTTTTTACCCCTACGCTATCCAACCCTTTCCCTACTGTTGCACTCTCTGGAGTGGGAATAGTAAATTTTACCCCTACACTATCCATGCTTTCCCCACTTTTGCAGACTCTGGAGTGGGAATAGTAATTTTTATCTCTACGCTATCCAACGCCTTATCTAATGTTGCACTCTCTGGAGAGGGAATAGTAATTTTATACTTCCGCTATCCTAAGGTAATATTATTGGATATATTGTAATTACATTATGTTACTATATATATATGTTTTAACAAATATGATTGGAATCTTTTTTTATAACTTTAATTAATTATTTAATTATTATAAGGTAATTTAAGTATTTTAAGTATATTTTAGTAAATCATTTTTAATTTTAATTTAATTTAACATTGTTCTTAATAAAGTCGATATTTTTACAAACTATATTTTTGTAAACAGTATTTTTTACTCGATATTTTTGTACTTATCTGTTTGTAGATACAAAGTCGATATTCTGTCTGTCGATATTTTGTCGCCGATATTTTTGGTACTCGATATTATGTCCCTCGATATTATGTCAGTGATCCCCCTGGATAATGCCCTGGCTATTCCATTGCTTCGTTTTCTCTAAAGGTAGTCCTTGGGCATTATTACGAAAACCCTGCTGGTATCCACACAAACATTTGATTATAAAAGAGGCATACTTTGCTGAAAAGGATAATTGTCGCCTGCAATCAAGACTTCCATCTTATCTAGATCGGTCTCCTTTACATCAACAATTGTATTTGTCTTTTCCACGAATGCACAGCTTTGATTTCTTACGACTAGGTTCTGTCTTTGCACGTTGCACTTTCTTGTGGCTTTTCCCAAACAGGCTGGATGGTGTGAGAACCTTATTCCCTGCCCCTTTAATAATTCAACTCAACAAAGCATCTTGCACTTTATGCTGTTTTGCACACTCTACAAAGAGCCTAGGGCAAGGTTTTTCACTCCAATCCTAAGAGAAACGAACCCCTGTAACCATCAGGAGGGATTTAACTTCTTACACTCTTTGTCCACCGATGTTATCTTTACTGCTGTGCTAAATTTTATCAGAACTGCATTTTCAATAAGGAAACAGTATGAAATGTAAATGAAAATGGTGTCTTTTAAGTGGTTTTAAAAACAAATCCTTTTTAAAACTTGTTTTTAATTGTGGAGTACTAGAGTCATGAGTTATATAATTGTATAAATTGGTCGATAATTTTATGCATCTTGTTTGTATGTTGCACTTTTATGGTCCATTTGAACCTAATACAGTTATTTTGACTTGACTTGGATAAGCAAAGCATCGATGACCTGACAAAGGTGCTGTGTGTGAACAGTCTCTTCTCAGCTACATTAGTCAGCAGGGCCCTACTACACATATCACTTGGTCCGCCTTTTATTCTCATGATTTCCAGGCATAGTAAACTCATGCTTTCATAATGAAGCATTGATGGCATGCTACACGTATGACTTAGATAACACACACTCAGTACACAGAAATACTAAAAAACAAAATGCAATGCTTAGTAGAGTGCATGTGTGTCACCAATATGTATGTTTGTATGTAGGGCTGTTTTATACATATGCCACGAAAGCTGTGGCCAGTGGCCAATGATGGGGGCAGAGGAGGTGCTATACACTCTTAGACTTACAGTGTTTAGCCAATGTTTTGGAGATGCATCTGTGAAAAAACATCGAGGGCAGTGGCAGCCGGCACAGGTGAGCGCGGTGTGGCGGGGCGAGGTGGAAGGGGGGGAAGTCAACAGACAATGGAATGGGTAAAATTAAATAAATAAATGATACCTGTTCCGTCTTCTGTCGACTTCCTACCCCACCCTGCCTTGCCCCGCTCCACCGCCCCACTGTGCTTACCTGCACCGGGGGGTCACAAAAATTGTATTTTTATAAAATGCCTTGAAAGAGTGGAGTTTGCTTTTGAGAATGTGGGTGAGAAATATAAAAATATGATGGTGCTTTTCAAATGCAGAGGATTAAAGAAAAGGTCTCTAGGCATGGCTTTCACCTACAGGATAAACCAGCCCCTTTCAATAGCACAGTAACAGCCGTTGTATTGCCTGCACTGCTATGAGACCGCCTGTGATACAGGTCGACAAGCAGCTACTAAGGAGACTGAAAGCAAAAAAGAGCAACAGATTGAGAGAAATAGGCCAAATTCACCAAATATGAAATGTCTATCCTTCCACAAGAGAGATGTACACATATGGAGCTGATGCATCATGCAGGCAAAGCACAGAGGGGCATATTATCAAGGCAGGCAAAATAAGATTATTGCCGCTTTAGCGGGCATTTTCGGCTGTAAAGCGGCGATCATTTTATTGCCCTATTAGCAAACTGTCGCTAACAGCAGTTAGCAATAGCTTTTAGGTGATAGCGAGCGGTTTGGGGGCCGCTTTGCATGTTAGCCATATTTATCGCTAATGACATGCAAAGTGGGAGTACCCAACCTGTTAGTGACTGAAAGCAGTCACTAACATCGCTGTCGCCTATTATCAACGTAGGCGTAGCGATGAAAAAAATTGCGCTAAGCACAAATATCGGCAAAACCTAACCCCTGCTTAGACCACTTCTTAGCCTGTATATCCAATGGAAGGTGGATATTCAGGTTAAGTCCCTATTAGCGATAATGCGTGAATATCGCTGTATTTCCAGGGATATTCACGCATTTCGCCGCTATCACCGGATATTTTATCGCATTGAGGATAAACGTTGCTAATAGCAAGTTATCTCTGCAATAAAATCCTGCGATGCGCGGCGATAAAAAAAATGTTGCTAAGCTCATTTAGCGATAAATATCGCTAGTTGTTGATAATATGCCCCAGAGTCCTCTAGAAAGCGACATGGCTCATCTTCTACAAGCAGTTTTTGCTTATACACAGGAGTATTTGCACAGTGACACAACTCAAGTTCAAATGCTGACAACCAAAAAACCATATTGATAGTTACCAAGTACAGAGACAGGATTGGATATGAGTCATCTGAGCCTCTCGTGTCAGGTGCACAGCAGCATGATGGAATGGGAGGACATCAAGAATTTTAGACAAATATTGGCATAAACTACAGGAATTTAAATTGCTGCCTTGATCAACCATGCAAGCTGTGTCTAATGTTTGACAGCTCACTCCCTCAATCTGCCAGAGATTGAGGTGAAATAGCAGTTGAGGGCATGCATTTTACTGTCTCCCTGACACGTGTAACTCCACATAAAAATAATGTCACTCTACATCCCTGGCTGCCCAAGAAACTCATTAGGGAACATTGAGGAAAGGAGGACTATACACCACTCTACAATGACAGCCAGGCAGCTTCTTTGCATTAGTGTTGGAGGTTTGGTACAACTGAGTATTGTTTGGCACTGGAAACTCCAAGGTTCTTGTTCATGGTGCAGGGGAAGTGTCTAGGCTCTCTGTGTCTTTATCGCTGCAGAGTCTCATCCTGAATGCAATCTGGAATGTAGTTCTAAGTTTAGCACCCCTTGCTCACGTTTTCTGAAGTAACATTGAAGTGAAATGGAGTTGTCTGCAACACTGTTGCTTTCTTGTGATAGTGGCCTCTAGTGACTTGAGGAACTGTTTGGAGCATTGATCTTGATGCATATGAAGGCAGGCTCTTATCCCTCCTACCATACCTCTCCTAGTGTTCTAGAAGTTGGTTCGTAAACAGTCTTACACCGACCATGATGGATTCCAATAGTGCTTTAGCATTATGTACCTGCCCTCCAATGTTTGCTATTTTCCAGTATGCAAGGTTCCAATGAGCTTCATGTGCATCTACATCCCTGGCTTCCATTAAGTCCTTAGCCCAAACAATTATCCTCTAGCAAGTTCTGAGCTGAAGACAAAAATTGATCCTTGTACTTGATTATTCCTCCTGGAATATTCCACTTCACATTCGTGTGGATACTTTACCCTTCCCCTGGCATAATGCTTTAGCATTGCCAACATATCCCTCACTCTGTCAATACAGAATCACAACGCACTCAGTGTAAGGTGCCAATTTCAAACATTAATATCATTGTACCATTCAAATGCTATAATATCACCAGAGGAAAGAAGAACACAGCCAAAATGTAGGAAAATTCCTATGCTAGGAATTTGGATGATGGATGAATAGTAACCATTCATTATGTCCTTTAGCATTATATTAGGGGTCCATAATAAAAAGATTCCCCTTAAGAAACAGTTGCCTTGGAAAAACTCCATTTAGAGATACAACACAGAATCGAGGCGGATGAAGCAGATGGTGCTATGAGGACTTGCGTTAAGATGAGTCTGGCTCAGCCAAGATGCATCAAACAGGGCAGATTGTTGGTGTGTAAATGCATCACACTGAATTGGCGCTTGCGGAGCCAGCGAACAGAAGCTGAGATGCGTGGCCCTGTATCGAGATGAATTGAAGTGTGTCTGCTAAGAGAACACTTTGTTGTGTCGCTGTGACTCAGAACAGGAGGCCAGTCAACTAGCCCTTGGAATAACTCTGTTGGTCCTGGGTTCAAGGTGTAGGTTCAGTCCTTACTGAAGCAGCAGGGCAGAAGAGCAGTCCTTCCTCAGGTCGAGAAGTGATCTGCAGAATAGGGTCTGTGGGTCCATTATTTTTACCTGTCGCTAGCTTAGAAATATGAGACGCTTCGAAAGGGTTTTCCCAACTGAGGTGTTTGGAATTTCATGCCTCGCTGTCCTGGTTCGAGTTTGTCTGCAGTCACAATTCGCTCACTTTGCATCAAAACCTATAGCTGTTTAGGCTGTAACCATACTGTTGTACCTCCTTTACGAAGCACTTTTGGAGCAAAACAGGTTTTGCTTCCAAAATTTGATCAGTATTGCTGCTTGCAGGGAAACAGCGTTTACATTGAATGCCTGTGAGAGGCAGTGTGTAAAGCATTTGTGAACACATAGAGTAATACAGTGAAAAAACTACAAATGGACTCCACATCAGTTCAGAAAAAAAAATAACACAAGACCAAACCACAAAAATCCACAATACTCTAATCAAAAATAAGTCTTTAAAATAGTAGAAAAATCTTAGTTCAATGTAGATGTACATGTGACACTTTACTCTCAAAGTACCTTGGATGCATCACGCAATACAAACAGAAGGGTCGCAGGGAAGGTGATACATCGGTTCCTTGCTTCGGGGGAGGTGATGCATCGTTTCCTTACTGCAGTGCAGGGGAGGTGATGCATCGGTTCCTTACCAGAGAGGAGGTGATACATCGGTTTCTTACTGCGTTTTAGTTACAATGTGACAAGATGGCACCTCGATCCAATGTGACGATCTGGTGCGATGCGACAAAATGGCGTCTTTGATGCGATGCAACAATGTTGGTTGCAATGCGTGCGCGCCCGACTGCCGTGCGGTGAATTCGGTAACTTCTGAGCCACGACAAACCCTGTGACACTCTTCTCCGGTGAAGCGACGGTGACCTCTGTGGCGGCGACACGCTTCTCCTGTGATGCGACACGCTTTGTAGATGATGCAATGGTGAACAGCGCAGTGGCAGCATGCTTCTTCGGCGATGCGATGGCAACTGCTGCGGCGGTGACACGCTTCCCCTCATTGCGTCGCGTGTCCAGCTCACAGCGACAGTACGCACCTCTCTGCAGGTAAAATTCCCAGCAAGGAAATTCAGGGGATCTGGTGGTGAAGTCTTGTATCCGTGAGACTTCAGGCAGAAGGCAAGCACACTTCAAACCCTTGGAGATTCTTCTTCAAGATTATGAAAAGTTCACAAAAGTAATTTTCCCCTTTCCTTGGCAATACAGTAAGCACTGTAGGCCAACCACAGAAATAGCAAAATAGCACAGGGGCAGTCTCCTCCTTCAGCTTATTTGATTCTTCTCCTTGGCAAAGGTTTGTCTTGATTCCCAGAAGTGATAAAAAAAATTGGGGTCTGTCCCCAATATTTATACTGCAAAATCCTCTGTTTTCTACAGGCTGTACCTTGTCAAAACCAACCAAACCTGTCCTCCTGGGTGCAGCTTCCTGGCAGGAGGTGGAAATAGCATTGTTTGAGAGAAGACCTGGCCCAGGTAGCTGAAAGGAAATCTCCTCTCCCTACTCTCTTTTCTATATGGGCTCAGGTCTGTGAAAGGAAATCTCTGCCCCCTACTCTCTATTCTATGAGGGCTCAGGTCAGTGAAAGGAAATCTCCGCCCCCTAGTCTCTCTTTAATGCAGGTCCTATTCAGCCCAGCCCTGACCCATCAGACTGCTGGAGCCAAGGCCCTCTCCAGTCCTCTGTTACTCACAAACAAGACATGGAATACACAAACCTAGCAGAGACAACTGGGTGGTTAGGCAAGAAAATAACTACTTTCTAAAAGTGGTATTTTCAAACACAGAATGTAAAAATCACCCTCACTAAAAGAGGTGCACTGTACTAGGGTCCAACAAGTAAGTCAAATAAGCCAAACATGGAGTCACTAATCTATTACAACAATTTACAATAGGGAGCACTTACACTTTGGCACTGAATAGACCAGCAAAAACATAGCAAAAACATAAAAGGCAACAGCCAAAAACGGAAGGGAGACCCACGCCAATGGTGCCAGGTATAACACGTGTCCCCTCCCGCTGAAGAGTGGGGAGAAATGCCCACCCCTTGGGAGTTGTCTTCACTAAAGCGGAAAAATCTGGACAGACCATCAGCATTAGCGTGTTCTGCACCAGGGCGGTGTTTCACCGTAAAGTCCATCCCCTGTAGGGAAATGGACCATCTCCACAGCTTTGGATTCTCACCCCTCATCTGCATTAACCATCTGAGGGGCATGCAGTCTATCTGAACCCGGAAGTGAGTCCCAAACAAGTATGGTCTCAACCTCAGTGCCCAGACCACAGCAAATGCCTCATGCTCAACTGCACTCCACCTCTGTTCCCGTTAAAGTAACCTCCTAGTGATGATGGCTACAGGTTGGTCTAGGCCCTCCTCATTCATCTATGAAAGAACAGCCCCCAAAAAATGCTCTGAAGTGTCTGTCTGTACAAGGAACTCTTTTGAAGAATTTCCAGCGATGTTAAATTTTATTGATGAAAAACTCTCTAATCGCTGCACGTTTGAGTTTATGAAAAATTAAAGTGCGTGGTTCTGCTGGTGTTGGCGCCAAGTGAGCCTTGAGGGAGACGGGGTTCAGCAGAACAAACCGAGGCTAAAACAGAGGCTAAAAGCAGTTATGGAAGCGTTGTGGCTGAAATCCTTGACAATAGTAACAAAGTTAGTAGCTGGCATCTGCGCACGTCTGCTGTGTGTGGGAACTGTAGGCAGGGGGGTAGATCGCTAACTGTCAGCTCCGCCGCCGTCCAAGGCCAGAAGAGTATGCCTCTATGCCATCATCAACCGCCACCAACAAACGTGCAGGCCTGGGGTGGACCGGAGTGAAGGGCGGAAAGCATGTGATGGCCGCGGGGAGACTGCAGAGGCAGAGGGTGAGATGCGGTAGCGAGGTAGTAGGCACTAAAGTAAGTGGTGCTGCTGATGTTGGTGCAAAGTGAGCCTTGAGAGAAACGGCGTTCAGCAGAACGAACAGAGGCTAAAACCGAGGCTAAAAGCAATTATGGAAGCGGTGCGGCTGAAATCCTTGGCAATTGTGGCAACGTGAGTAGCTTGCATCTGCGTGGTCCGGGCCACTTATCCTGGAGCGCACAGGTTTCCACGGGGTCCATGACCCAAACTTTATGACCAGGCTGAAGCTCAATCAGAGTGCCATTCTGATCGTGCCACCTCTTCATCTCTTCTTGGCTGGCTTCCAGATTCGCATGAGCGAGTTGCCTGAAATGCCGGGTGTGGTTTCTGAAGGCCAGATTGTAATTGTATATATCCTGGGTAGGTTTCCTGGGAGCTTTCTCCCAGCCTTCCTTTACCAAACTCAGAGGTCCTCTTACAGAGTGACCATACAGCAGCTCAAAGGGGCTGAACCCTAAGGACTTCTGTGTCACCTCTTTGTAAGTAAAGAGAAGGCATGGCAAGAGGACGTCCCACCTAAGCCTCATAGGTTCCTCAAGACCCATAATCATGCCTTTGAGCGTCCAGTTGAATCTCTTAACCAGCCCATTACCTTAGAGCTGGTAAGGAGAGGTGAACTTATAAGTTACCCCACTCTCCTGTCACAAGGCCTGCATGTACTTGGAAATTAAGTTTGTATCACGGTCTGACACCACCTCTCTGGGGAACCACACACAGGGAAAAATACCCATTAATGCATGACCCAACATGGGGGTCATCACAGTCCGGAGAGGGATTGCTTCCGGGTGGCATGGTCCACTAAGACCAGAATGAACCTGTTGGCCATGGCTGTCTTGGGATACAGAGACCCCACAATGTCATGCCCACCCTTTCAAAGGGGTACTGACCACAGGGAATGACTGGAGAGGAGCCTTGTGCTTCCTCCCACTCTTTCCACTTGCCTGGCAAGTCGGTGGGTCCTGCAATGAGTATCTGAACTCTTGCGCATTTGGGTCCAATAAAAGTGGGTGACAAGCCTTCCAAAGATCTTGTCCTTCCCCAAATGTACATCATGAGCCAAACCCAGCAGGAAGGCTCTGAAGCGCTGACCACCAACACAGGCTGACCCAGGATCAGCAACCTTAGGCTTTCTATACAGGAGACCATTTTCCCAGTATATCCAATGTGATCCAGACTGATCACCTGCTGCCTGGTTTGCAGCCTGTTGCCGCAAACCCACAAGAGAAAGGCACTTCTTCTGTTCCTCGCAGAGCTCTTTGCTGGAGGGTCTTCCTTCCTGCTGCCAAAGGGGCAGCTCATGCAGGTCCCCCAGTTCAGCACCTGCTCCCCTGTAGGTTCCAGGGCATCTCCCTCAAGGTTTGCTCCTCCTGGACCGTCGGAACGGTGGGGGCTGGTTTACCACTCCCCTTTCCGCTTTTCTTTAAGGCTGGCACCTGGACCATTCTTTCAGGCTCCAGGTCCTCTTGAACACCCTTACTGACCACCATGAACCGAGTGGTCACACACTCCCACTCAGGCAGACCCAACATCTCCAAATGAGTACTTCACTCCACCTGAGCCCAAGGAGAGCTCTCCAAGTCATCACCCAACAGACAGTTAAGAGGCATGGCTGGCCTCCCAGCTACTTGAAGAGTACCTGAGAGCCCCCCACTCAAATGGAGCCTAAGCCACCCTGCTGTGGCTCTCTGTGTTGTCAGCAGCAACAACTGGGTGAAATGCATTGGGGACCACCTGCTCTTCAGACAACAGCGGAGAACTGACAGCTGTCACACTGGCTCTAAGAGCCTCCACTCTATGGCCGTTTGATAGTTACCCACTACCTGTACTTTTTAGTGTTATCAGGCAGCCGGGTCCTGGGGACCACCTCACAGTCTCCTAAAGAGAAAAGGGACATATCTGTGGGTACCCATCTCCTACCCCAGGGCTACACTAGCCATCTGCCGGGGTGGTGCATTCATGGGTGCGGTTTTCTCACACAGGGAACATCTAGCATCATAAGAACAGTGGCCCACTTGACCACACTTAAAAAAGGTCTTGAGTCCCCTGTGAACAGGCTTATTGTCGGGCCCCTGCCTTCTTCTCAGGGGGAGGGTGGGAACCCTTCCCTTGGTTCCCTTGGGGATTAATTTGGGGGCCTTTCCGGAACTCTCTATTTATCCTTTTACCCCACTTCTCTGCTGGGGACACTGCCCACCTTTGGCAAAGTCTCCCACATGACCCTTGTGGACCCGGGTGCTCACAAGCGGTCCGCCTCCTCAGCAAGCTTCCTATGGTTAGTCAGCTTACTATCAATAAGGTGCTGGCCTAGCTCTGGAAAACAATTATGGACAAGTGTTCCCATGCAAACAAATCATAGAGCGCCTCAAAATTATCCACTTTGCTACCCTTCACCCAACCATTCAATGCTCTGCAAAAGAAAGATACATATTCCACCCATGTGGTAGACTCCAGTTTCTTGTGATTCCTAAACCTTTGTCTGTATCACCCTGGAGCTAAACCATATCTGGACAATAGGGCTCCCTTCATGTGGGCACAGGACACCTGCTCCTCTGTAGGTAAATCTAACAAAGTGTCTCGCCCATCACTAACAAAGCGGCCCCACAACCCCACTCCCCAATCCTTCTAAGGGACCCGGTGGGCCAACATTGTAGCTTCATAAGCCCTAAACCATTGACCAATATCCTCATGTTTGTGGAAATCTTTAACTACTTCTTTGTGGATGTAGGCCCTTGCTTCTGCAGGCGCTGGTGAAGAAACCTACAGCAGACCCCACCGAACTCAAGAATTACCGCCCCATCTCTCTACTTCCGTTTCCAGCCAAAGTCATCGAGAAGACCGTCAACAAACAGCTGGCCGCCTTCCTCGAGACGAATGGATCCCTCGACCCATCGCAGTCCGGATTCCGTGCCAACCACAGCACCGAGACCGCCCTCATCGCCGCCACCGACGACATCCGAGCCCTGATGGACAACGGAGAAACAGCGGCCCTCATCCTCCTAGACCTCTCCGCGGCTTTCGACACGGTCTGCCACCGCACCCTAGTACAGCGCCTCAGCAACGTCGGAATCCAGGAGAAGGCACTGGAATGGATCGTCTCCTTCCTCGACGGAAGAACACAGAGAGTCCGCCTACCACCGTACAAGTCAGAGGCCACCGAAGTCATCTGCGGCGTCCCTCAAGGATCCTCGCTGAGCCCTACACTCTTCAACATCTACATGAGCCCCCTCACGGCCATCGCACGCCAACACAACCTCAACATTATCTCCTACGCCGACGACACCCAGCTGATCCTCTCCCTGACCAACGACCCCGCCACCGCCAGAGCCAACCTGCACGAAGGGATGAAAGAGGTAGCCGAGTGGATGACGACGAGCCGCCTGAAACTGAACTCAGACAAGACGGAGGTCCTCATCCTGGGCTCCTCGCCCTCCGCCTGGGACGACTCCTGGTGGTCCCCTGCCCTGGGCACCGCACCCAAACCGACGAACCACGCACGCAACCTGGGCTTCATCCTGGACTCCTCCCTCTCCATGTCCAGGCAAGTCAACGCCGTCTCCTCGTCGTGCTTCAACATCCTGCGCATGCTTCGGAAGATCTTCTGGTGGATCCCCACGGAGACCAGGAAGACCGTCACCCAGGCCCTCGTCACCAGCAGACTGGACTACGGCAACGCACTCTACGCCGGAACCACCGCCAAGATCCAGAAGAGACTCCAGCGCATCCAGAACGCCTCAGCCAGACTCATCCTCGACATCCCACGACACAGCCACATCTCCGGACACCTAAGAGACCTGCACTGGCTCCCGGTCAACAGGAGAATCACCTTCCGTCTCCTTACCCACGCACACAAAGCTCTCCACGATCAAGGCCCGAGCTACCTCAACAACCGCATCAACTTCTACGCTCCCAAACGCCACCTCCGATCTGCCAGCCATGCCCTCGCCGCCGTCCCACGCATCCGTAGAGCCACCACAGGAAGAAGGTCCTTCTCCTACCTGGCCGCCAAGACCTGGAACTCCCTCCCGGCCGACCTGCGCCTGACCCACGACCACCTCTCCTTCAGGAAGAAGCTCAAGACCTGGCTGTTCGAGCAGTAGCGGCACCCCCCCCCCCCCCCAAGCGCCTTGAGACCCTACGGGTAGGTAGTGCGCTCTATAAATGTCTTTGATTGATTGATTGATTGATTGGTGGTGCACTGCCACCAGAGGGAGGAACCTCTAAACTTTTGGCTTGGAGTTCCAATTCCCTCAACACTCTCTCATGTTAAAAATGCATTTTCTTTTCCTCTAAGGCTAACTTCTTCATTTCTAATGCCATTCCAATTTCTATTTTTTTTCACTCTACGTTCCTCTGACCATCTATTTTGAGCTTGGCTAGCTCCAACTTATACACTCTCTCCCTCGTCCTGTCCTCCAGGTCTTCTGGGGACAGGTCCTTGGAAGAAACACTGGCCCTCCCTGGAAGGTACTTTCTCCCTGTTTGGGCCCACTGGCCCCTCCAGCTGCCCATCTAAATTCTCTGCTTCCACCACCGGCTCCTCAGGATGCTCACTGGCATTCCTAGATCACAACTAGACCCTCAACGCCTTTTGGTATTCCTCTTTCCTGGTGAGGCCTTTCACAGAGATTTTTAATTTCCTGCACAGCGCTTTGAGGTTAAGCACAGTGTAAGCATCAAATCTCTCTTCTTCCAACTCAATGTCTACAGATGCAATGGATGCTGGCTTACTCATGGTAGAAAAAACTGGTAGTTCTCATGAATCAAACATAGAAAAGAAGTTCCTAGGAGAAAAAAAATTGTGCCAAAATGTATGTTGTCGTGTTATGGTCAGCACTCACTAGTAGTGTACACCAATCACTGTATATAAATCCCAAATGCAAGTCCAAATCCCACCACTGACCACCAATGTTAGAATTGGGGGTCTCTAGTCGGCAGAGATAGTTACCTGTGATCAAATAGGGACCCTTGCTTCAAGTCAGGATAAGAGGCTACACTTCCAAAATAACCCCTGCTCACCTTCTTGGTAGCTTGGCACGAGCAGACATGCTTATCTCAGAGGCAGTGTGTGAAGCATTTGTGAACACATACAGTAACATGGTGAAAACACCACAGATGGACTCCACACAGGTTTAAGAAAAAAAGTAATCTTTAGACTTAACACAAGACCAAACGACAAAAATCCACAATACTGTAATCCAAATAAGTCTTTAGATTGTAAATGCAACACTTTAATCTCACAGTACCTGGAATGCATAACGCAAAACAAATAAAAGGGTCACAGGGAAGGTTATGAGTCAGTTCTTTACCCTCAGGGGAGGGGATGCATTAGTTCCTTACTGCTGCGCAGGGGAGTTGATGCTCGCTTCCTTACTGTGTGGAGAGGTGATGCATCGGTTTCTTACTGCGATCCGTTGCGATGCGACAAAATGGCGTCTTGGTTACAGTGCGACAACGTAGATGCAATGTGTGCACGCCTGACACCCGTGTGGCGACACAGTGATCTTTTGAGATGCAACGGGCCCTGTGGCACGCCTCTTCGGTATTGCGACGCAATTCGACGATGCCATGGTGACAGCGGTAGGGGCGGACCGCTTTCTCGGCAATGCGACGGCAACTGCTGCGGCGGCAACATGCTTCTTATGGTCGAGTCGTGCTTCTAGCTTCCAGCGACACACAGTCTCTCAGAAGGCCCAGCAAAACAGCAGGTACTTCACTTCCCAGCAAGGGAATTCAGGGGGGATCTGGGGGTGAAGTCTTGTATCCCTGAGACTTCAAGAAGGAGGCAAGCACAGTTCAAGCCTTTGGAGATTCTTCTTCAAGATACTAAAAGCACACTCAGTTATTTTTCTCCTTTCTTTGGCACTGAAGCAACAACCACTGCAGGCCAACCCCCAAACACACAGCACAGGGGTAGCCTCCTCCTTCAGCTTCTCTGGTACTTCTCCTCAGCAAAGGGGTCATCTTGATTCCGAGAAGTGATCTAAAGTTCTGGGGTCTGGGCCCCAATATTTATACTGCAAAATCCTCTTGTCCCTGAAGGCAGGGAGTGTCTGCACCTAGTCCAAACCAGTTGGGTGCAGTCCTGGAGCACTTTGTTAACAGTACTCCTTATTTCCTTTGTCAGTGTGGGCCAGGGTCATCAGACATCAGACCCAGAATTGTGGTAGGCATGCACAGTCCTATTGAGGCCCAGGTGCTACTCCTCCCACCACTCCTCATGCAGATAGGTCTATTCAGCCTTGTGCTGACTCACCCTGTCTCCTGGAGTCACGCCTGCCTCTGTCACTCACAAACCAGACATGGAATACACAACCTAGCAGAGACAGGCTTGGATGATTAGGCAAGAAAATACCTACTTTCTAAAAGTGGTATTTTCAAACACAGAATGTTAAAACCAGCTTCACTAAAAGATGTATGTTATCATTCTGAGTTCAGGCATACTAAACTAGAATTTCTACCTACTTCCCTGAGTCAGTTAGGATTTTAAGATGTTATAATCAAACTGCACATTCTGGCCTATGGGATCAGGTAGTTTTGCATTAGTGAAAAACGAAATTGGATGTAATTTACTATCAGGACATGCCACACTCATCAGGGCATGTCCTGACTTTTACCTACAATGCAACTTGCGCTTGGGCCTACCTTAGGTGTGACTTATATGTAGAAAAGGGAAGGTTTGGGGACTGGCATGTGGGTGCACTTGCCAAGTCGACATGGCAGCCCTAGGCTGCACACAGGCTCTGCAATGGCAGGCATGAGCCATAGGTTACAAGCTGCTCTGGTGGGTGGCACAATCAGTGGTGCAAGCCCACCAGCAGCATTGGATTTACAAGCCCTGTGCCCACACAGTGCACTGTACGAGGGTCTGACAAGTAAACCAAATAGGCCAATCATGGAGTCACTAATCCATTGCATCAATTTAACATAGGGAGCACTTGCAATGTGCCACTGAATAGCAGTGGCACAGTGCCCAAAGCATCTAGACCAGCAAAACGTATAGCAAAAACACAGGAGGCAACAGCAAAAAATGAAAGCTAGACCCACACCAATGGTGCCAGGTCTAACAGCACGCATAAAGTACAGGCGTTATCTTCAGAGGGCGTTCCCTCATTTGCATGGGTCCATTGCCCTTGCAAATGAAGTAATCTGTTTGTCTCTGCGCCTGTGCCGAATTGCAGACATGGGCGCAGAGGCAAAGAAGCTCTCAGGAGGTGCACTGACAGTGCATCAGCTAAAAGATGCCATGATGGCATCCCTCTGCAGGGGGGAGGAAGGGGGTGTCATGGCCCCCCCCAGACATCCCCTTGCAGGCGGTTGCGGTCACTTACTGCACCTGCCTGCAAAGGGATCTCTGATCCATTTAAAAGTGCAGGCGGGTTGCAGCATGCACTGTGAAAACATGAAGCGACTTTAAAGAAGCCGCTCCATTTTTCATGTGAATGCGCTGCCCTAGGGCATGGTGAGTTTGTGGCTACTTTAGGGCATTGAATTCACCACAAAGCGGTGCATTTTTCTGGATTGCACTGGGCGCACCTTTTGAAAGGTGCACCTAGTGCAATCCAGGAAAATGCGCTGCATCTGTAAAATGGCCTGGGTATTTTTGCAAGTGCAGTAAAATGGTTCTTATGGCGTATATCTGTCGAGGAGTCCAGGGAGACTTGTTGACTCTGTTTAAAGCTTGTACTAATCATGGATTGTGGTGGTGAAATTTCTGAAGGAAAGTCTTTGAAGCAATCACATATTTTTCTGGAAGTTGCCACAGGATCCCCTATCTTCTGATGGAAGTTTCATAGAGTTTCAGGTCTTCCAACTGCTGGTAAAAATACTGCTGGTAAAAATAGCTCCACGTTGATAATCCAGAAGTAAAAGGAGCAGTATCATGCTGGTATTGTCTATATATTCAGGATTTAATCAATTGTCAATCCCCATGTCAAACAAATTCCCATATGGGGTCCCCACAAGCCACACAACTGACCTAAAAGTTATACTCCTTCGCTGTGGCCGGCTTCTCAAAAGGATTCAGATACCTCATTGAATCAGAGGCTCCATTGAACTTGGAAATCATGTAGAAAGGTACAATCTTTAGTCACTGTATCAGTTCCTTCCAAGAAGTGTTCCAGGCAGACATCAGCACAGTAACTATTGCATTTCTTCAGCAGATGAACCAAGTGTCTTCCTCTTCTCCACTTTTCAGTCTTGTACACTAAAGATTGGCACAGACATTCAAAGTTTATAAAGAGAACAGAGTTGTCTGTCCCTTCTAAGTGCTCCATAAATTAATCTCTGAGTCCACACGTGTTTCAACATACTTATTACATCAAAGCTATATAGTCATAGGACTGAGAGACTTCCCATCTGGGTCTAGGCACGTCACAGGTCACATCCTGCCCAACCAACATGGTGGAGACCTCTTCCTGGTGAATACCTCATCATGGAAATCTACCCATGGCCATTGCTTGTGACATTATTCACCTTCTTGGAGAGACAGCTTATAAGACATCCTATTTAACATAATGTGTAGAAATTCCTTTAAGGCTAGGAAAAGTAGATGATTTCCAGAAACCAATTCAATGCTATCAGTACTTTTGCTCTTCAGCCCACAAGTGTAATTAAGGGCCATATGTATGAAACTTTGGTTTTGCGATTCTCAAATAATGATTTTTTGCAAATCGCTATTTGAGAATTCGAAAACGCTGTGTATGTAGGTTTTGCAAATAATTTTGTGAATCCTAGATATTCCTTAATTGTGAATTGCAAATTACGATTCACAATTAAGGAATACCTCCCAATTCATTCCTAAGCGCTGGAGGCCCATAGGAATTAATGGGAAGACATTCTCAATTTGCGATTCTCAATTAGAGAATCGCAAATTGAGAATGCAATTTCAAGAGTGCCAGGGTGTCAAAAGGACACCCTGTTGCATCCCTGAAATGTGCATGTGTGAACATGTGGCACACATACATGCCCTAAGGGCATGTATGTGCGTCACATGGCAATTTGAAAAATGCAGAAAAGTGCATTTTTCAGAGAAATCGAAAATTACCACCAACTTGAAGTTGGAGGTTATTTGCGATTCCTTAAGGCCAAATTGCACTTTTTCTGTCCTTCTTACATGGCATTTAAAGAATAGCAATTTGCGATTCCTTGAATGCAATTGCAAAATAAGGAATCGCAAATTTTGCGATTCCTTATTTTGCGAGGCAGTTTTTCTTTTATACATACCACTGCACCAAATCGTAATCCTAATTTGGAATTATACATACGGCCCTAATTGATTAATCACTTACTGACTGACTGAAAGTAAACTTTTAATTTTAATGTTAACCAAAATATCTATGTCTGTTCAGCTTAAAATGTGGGGATTTCATCCTAAAATCTCCAAACCACCTGAAATGAATATTAAAAGCCTGTCCATAAATATTATGTTATATACACTTCATTTAGAGCGTTATAACCGGAGTCACATGAGATAGTTTTGTCAAGGGGGACACTGTAATACACTCCCCTAACAGAAACTCTGCACACATACATCTAGCCAGTGGTGAAAATGTATTACTGCAGCCAGTTTAAAAAAGGCTGGTTATTTATAGCTAACATCTACATTAAAACCTATCAACCATTCAAAGTATCAATCCAATGTGCTAACAGGGTTTGTCCTGAGGGTGAAGGGATTCCATTTTAGAAACCATATATGCACAGAAGCCTGCCTCAATACCAGGGACAATCTGTACCTTATATTTCCATGCTCAGCAAGAAGTGCTGATATCTGAAGAATACACATGGGGAACTTAATATTCTATGCATTATTTTCACTTTGCATTACATGTATAATTGTTGATTCAAGAAAAGGTAGCATTCCTTGCAAGGGTGGTATGTTGAAATTTCACAGCAGAAAATATTTACCACTTTCTTTTGCGGCGATTTTTTTGGGGCAAGTATATTTCCTCAAAACTTCTCAAAGTTTGTCATAGTAGGGGCGATGGAAGTTCTCACTCTAATGGCGATCACTGAACTATTACCTCAAGGTGGCCGATGAAGCTTTGAAGACGATGATGGGCGTTGCTGGTTGTTTCAAGATGATGGCTTTAGGGAGTTTTGCATTTTAGTGGTGCTCTATTGCCTTTTAAAACACAGTTTATCGATATAACAGAGTCATTATTTTGAAAGATTGTTGGAGGATGCACCCTCCATGCATTGCAGGGATTTGTCCTTGGTGACATGTTAAGGGAGGGGAATGCCTGATTTGGTCCCCACTTTCAGTATAACATGGCCGAAGCACCACAAACCAATTAATGTTATATTTATAGTACAAACTAACATTTTGGCATCTACTCACTGGATGTCGTTCATTCTAACTTTTACATTACACTAATACTAACTTTCTCTTATGGAATATATTGTTTCCCTCTGTTTTGCCTTTTGTGAGTGGGTGAATATTCTCCAACCAGTGTTTTATGAATATTGTAGATTTGTGTAGCTTTCACTGTAGAAAACGATGGCCAATAGCTTTTCAGATTTCAAACTTACTCAAAAGCAAGCTGCATCTCCACTACAATTAAATTGTAAGTGGTTGAGTGAATAGTAGGAACCCTCTCCTAAAAATATTTTAGAAGAAATTCTTGCAATTTGTATCAACTGATATCAAGAACATTCCATTTCACCTAGCTGGTTGGTTAATGAGAGTGTCTGAAAATTAAATAAAAAATTGAGACAACATAAAATGTATTGCTCAGATTTCTCCGATAGTTACTCAGGTTGTGGGAAGCCAATCTTCACGAGCTGCAGAAAAGAAATAGTATAATCCCTTTATTTTAATCATCCAGAAAATTCGGAGAATTAAATCGAAGAGCTTATTTTGGGTTGTTCCTCTGCACAGGCGGGACCCTCAAACGACTGTAAGTCAGCCAGATGGCCCCGTGGCGCTACCAGGGGGGGGTCTGCAGTGCCCTACTATTCATCTCCACCCAGAATCCACACCATATGTAGTGGTCTCGGGAATGCCCTGCCTCTTCGTCCAAGTACAAATGAGGATTATAATAATCTGAAGAAAATAGTACTCCACTGGTAAACAACTAATACCCCGCGGGTCCTAGTGTGGAACGTAGTTTATCATGGTACGACAAGTGGAATGGATAGGCAGCTCTAAAAAGTTGGGAGGGGGTGACTGTGTTATAGTCAACTTCAACAGGGCATCTGTAGCCGAAAGAATCCTGTCAGGTGATATTCGTGCTGGTCCTTCATCTCATGGGTCCATAATACAGGTACTTCCATTTGGTTTCTTCTATAGAGCGGAATCTCATGGGTACATAACAGGGAATGAGGACAGGGAACTCTCACAGACCAGATGGCCTTATAAAACTCTGTAGGCAACAACCATGGGTTCCCACAACCATCGTACAATACAAGTTACCAACAGGAGCCTCACTTTGCTACTGTCGCGCCACCTACCCTAGCATTAGCCAACAAATTCTCCACGCTATCAGGGTTGGAGGAATGCGATTGACTGGATACTCTTGATGAGACTGTTGTTGAGCCAATGCACCAACAGAGGGCCCTCTCAACTCCGACAACCGGGATAGAGGTGAGAGCCTCCGATGTGGATAGTAATGTTCTATCAGGGAATATAGTAGGCTTGGCAGATAAGTGCCATGACCCCTTTTGGCAACAGTTTGTTAGGCAATTCTTAGTAATGTTTCTGGAAGGTTTTAAAGCTTATTTTGTCCCTGCCTCCCTATCACCGAGTGGCAGAGCCAAAGGAGGTTTGGTTATTTATATCTCCTTGACTGTTGAATGCCAGGTACAATGTCACCCTCTTCCTGGCCAGGGCCTACAGGTCATTACACTCAAGAAGGGGAATAACTCAATGACCCTGATCAACGATTATAACACACCAAATAGTAAAAAGGGGGAAGGTAACATCATACAGCTGAGCCACTGCCAAAGGAAGATAAGTGATCTCAGATCACACCCCTGATGGTGCTGGGAGACTTTAATACTCACCACTGTGGTGACCCAAAGATCACAAATATGTCCAATATGGGATGCCACAGAATGAGGGGGTTTCACTTTGAGCACTCAACACAGGGGGAGGATTTAAACAATCTAGTCAATGAATTTGATTTACTGACACTAATGTCCCTCTCTGCTCCAAACTGTAAAACCCTGACTCCCACCCAACCCAAAGTTGTGGCTAACATTTCCTTACACTCCCCTTCCATCCACTCTCTTAATCTAATTAGAGTGTCTCCCACCTGGCTGGGGGTTCAGAAAGTGGGTGTGGGCCTGGTTCATGTGCTATCTGAAGACCAGTTTAGCTCTGCAGCTCCATTTCCATCCTGGCATCTTCAAGCAGCACATCTCCTCCCACCAGATGGCTGCATTGTTTCAGCTCGAGGCCTCTTCATACCTAATCAGGGAGCAGCTTGACGTAGGCTGCCCACGGCTGACAAATTAGAAGAGGCTGCCAGAGAGCTGCTTCAGGTAACTTCAGGAAAGTACGTTCTAAAACTACTTTTCTGCAAACGTTATAATAAATCCGAATTTAGCAAGTTGTTGGATTTATTGAAAGTATTAATTTAAAACTTTGAAACATGGTGCTAGTTCACTCCTGTCAAAAGTTAGACTTTATTAAAGTTTAATAAAGTCTTCCCATGTTAGCTTATAGAGCTATCAACACTACAATGGGGGAAAAATATTTTAGCTCTTTTGTTTTTCCCTCTCCAGGGCATCTAAAACATTTTTTATAATATCCCTGGTTTTTATAACAAGACCTTAGCGGTGTCGTTTTAGACTTTGGAAATACTTTTAATTCCAAAGTTGAATTTGGACACAACTTTATTTTAAAATAACAGCAGACACCACAGAAGTGCACACTTAAGTGCATTTTATGCCCTCGGGTCTTTAAACCTACATATACTACCATGTACTGGGAACTTACAGGTAGGTTGTCTGAACCAATTGTAATTACAACAATTACCATAAACCTTTCAAACAGAGCACTGGCCCTGGGCCTGGTTAGCAGAGCCCAGGGCATGTACATAGTGTCCACCAGTATGGTGTAAGAGAGATTTTGTTCTGGTAAAAAAACACATGAATTACATGATCAAGCTGAACATGAACAGCTATTGTTTAATGCTGGCCACTGATAAATTCAATTTGAAAATGTATTTTGAATTGAATTTTTACTTGACCTGACCATTCAGGTGACTTTTTAATATGTAACTCAGCTATTTTGATATTTGTTGAATTTACAGGGGAGTGCTGTAGAGAATGAGGCTAGTATACATACAGTATTAACCACCTTTATCTGTCCAGAAGACTTATCCATTTTCTTTGGTTAGCTCTTGGTCATTTTTAATTTGGATTCATGAGGGAAAGTGTTGTTCTACATGATGCTGCTAGCCAACATCGTCAGAACCCATGCCATCAGCATCACATCCTACGCCAATGACGCCCAGCTCGACCTCTCCCTCTCAGCATACCTCACCACAATGAAAATCAACATCCATAACTGCATGAAAACTGCCAAAACAAGCACCTGTCACCTGTTGAATTTGGGCCAAGAATGATAGGTCCACCTGCCATTTTACACCTAGGTTTTGCGCAGTCTGCGGGGGAGGAAGGGCAGCCCATTCCCTCTGGCCACCAAAGGTCAGCGTCATTGATGTATTTGTGTAATGTATTTATTTCTCCCTGCTGTATTCTAGAGTTAAATTTTTATATTTTAGGGGCTTGTGTAGAGCCTTATATTCAAGCCTAATTTAGTTAAGTTGGGGGGGTTCAAGGATTCCATGCTCGTGAAGACAGACATTTTCTTCTGCTCTCAGCCACCTTCTTCACATTGTGATTGGCCACCATTTTCTATGTGTGTGTGTGTGTGTGTGTGTGTGGGTGTGTGCATGTGTGTTAGAGAGAGAGAGCAAGAGAGAGAGAGGGAGAGAGAGATAGAGCGAGTGATGTTTGAGTAATGTAATGTTTTCACCTTTTACAAGTCTTTGGCTAGGATATTTGCCGTCTCCAGCTGTTTCTGATTAGTTCATTATTTTTCAGATTACTGAAGTCTAGTGGCTCGAGGGCAAATGCTAAGTGATTAATGTTGTGGACATGATTGACATATCTAATCATACTTCTTGTTTAGGTGATCAATCATACAGGATACCTGCTGCCTGTTGTCTGGTAGTTTGACGTTGGCACTAGATTGACCGTAAGTTAAATGACATGCCAGCATATGCTCAGTACCATGTTTACCTTGGCTCTAAAACATTGTAATTTTCTTTTTTCATTCCAAAGGCCTTCTCTTTTACAAAGATTATTCACGGTGCACCTGCTCTGTGGTTCAGACTGTTCTCATAACAGTTAATACTAGAAAAATGAGGTTTCACTATTTGTATACAGTATCAATTGTATTTGTTTTAATTACACGTTTGTTTGAACTGTGTGTGTATTCCCTATTTTGCATTCCAGCCTAGCAAGTGGTAATTGTTAATTTAGGACTCTATGGGCTGCAAAAGACTAGACTGTTTGTATAGGTTCACTAAACCTATACAAACACAGATGTGCCTTGCTCATAGAATTGCTGAATGCAGTGTCTATTTCCTCAGCTTCTTCATAATCATTCATACTCTTTGATGGATTGATACCCTAACCCTCTTCGCCACAATTGTGACATCTGTGGGATGTAATCTACTTCTGCATTCAACAGGCACTTAATAATAATAATAATACTGATATTTGTAAAGCGCGAACAGCTACCTCGTGAGGAGGTGTCCCGGCGCTAGATGAGCAGTTTTAGACAAAGCAAGAGACGGGAGAATGCTTAGATTTTCTGCATAAAGAGCCAGGTCTTTAGTTGCTTCTTAAAGCTAGATTCTGTCGTGGCAGATTGGATGGTGGAAGGCAGGGCGCTCCAAAGTTTCGCCGTGCCAACAGAAAAGGACCTGCCACCAAGTCTAGCTTTTCTGGCTCGTGGGACAAGTAGCTGAAGCAGGGAGTTAGATCGCAGGCACCTCTCCTGATGGTATCGGGGGAGTCTGAGTTTTAAGTAATTGGGACAGGTCCCCTTTAGTACTCTAAACGCCAGAGTTAGAGCTTTGAATTTTATTCTGCTAGCCACTGGGAGCCAGTGCAGTTCGCGCAGATGCAGAGAGATATGCTGTCTGAAAGGAATGTGTTTTATCAGTCTCGCAGCCGCATTCTGCACGATCTGCAGGCCTTGAACCAAATATTTAGGATGCCTTGGTGGATCTATTGCAAGCAACACAGAACTGTTATAAGAGCATGATAAAACAATTGCAGAGTTGCCAACACCACCCCCATTTCCAACACCACCCCCATTTCCATGGTCACGGATATCATGGTGTACAAAGTAAATTATAATACTCATTGGTATTTGGGGATTGGTACCGGGTATGTTTTTTTTATAACATACATCCCACTGAGAATCTAGCTGCCAAAGTAACCACCTCTGGACTTGTATTTGGGTGATATTTTTGGGTTGCTAAGTCAAACATTATTCCCTAATACTTGACTTAGCAACCGACTTTACTCTGTAATTATTTATCCTTGCCTCTGTCCTAGATTTTCCACTCACTTGACCTTTTTTCAGTTTCATGTTGCAGTCTTTTTTTCTGGTTTATCAGCTCCACTCACAATAAGAACCTTGTGTTTCCTATTACCTCATCCCTGTTTGGGCTCATTGAGAACTCTAGCAGTTATTTCATTTGGAAGAATATCCCTAATTTCAACTGCTACTCACAGGTATTTGAAGAGGTGATGGACAATACATTCCTGCTCATGTAAGAAGAGAGTAGTTGGGTTCATGTCAGGGAAGATAAGAAACGTAATTTGACATCTATTCAATGGGCAATAATTCTACAGAGCGGAGGAACGTACATAACTATTATTGCTGGGAAGGTGCTCAAGTGTCATCAGTTCATAAAGGTGGTGCATAGTTTGGGCATGGAAATTTTCCAACAGTGGTTGAAGGGCTACACCATATCTAATGAAGAAAAGTCTTGAGCCTTTTTTTTCTAACAGTTCTTTTTGGACCTTGACCAGGACCTGTATTCCAGAGAGGCCATTTTGGAGGAGGACTGGTATGGTTGTAGGGGAGTGGCATGGGTTGCTGTAGGGGTCCAGTGGCTCGAATGCTTGTGGTAGTTGATGGAGCGAGATGATGAATAACATTTTGTTCAAACTCGCAAAGTTAATCTTCCATAACCGATGTAACTGTATTATTAAGCATGAGTTGAAATCATTAACCAACTTAGTTTTAAAAATGCATTTATTCAAGAAAACATGTGGGACTAATTTATATGCTCTATGTTGCAATCGCAAGTGTGTGAAAAATAATTAACTAACCTTGTCTATTGTCTTCGTCAGTATTAAATGCGGCTGTTTAATTAATTGCATGTGCTTATTTGTGTGCTTATGTTATGTTATGTCTTTTCTGTGGCAAAAATTTGTGAAGAATCCTCGTGGCCTAAAAGAAAAAGGTAGATATAAATGCTGCTTTGTGTGCTCAGCAAGGTAACATAGTCTAATGGGTTTTAATAATTAGCGAAAGGGGGTGGGTAACAGAATGGTCTCAATTCTCTAATTAATTAATGTTTTGTGTTTGTTTAAATACTAGTTTTCGAGAGAGGCCTTAGGCCTGTAAAAGATGGCGTTTTCGAATCCTGTTCAGAAAGGAGCCTTGCACAGAAGTGAAAACTTTTACCACGTTGACAATTTTGACAGACAAAATACAGTATGGTCGGGATGCCCGCCACCCCCTCCCAACACCAATCCCCAAGGATGGGAGAAGTCGGACACAGGTTTGAACTTTTGGAAGGCGGGAGGGAGTCACCCTCCTGGCCGTATTTATTAAAATATGAAACAAAATTTAAAACATTAAATAAAAGTTTCATCATTATGTACAATTTTACATTTATTACATTTCGATGAAGACATGTTCTTTGGCTAACCTTAACAGATCTCTAATACAAAGGTTTCCTAGCCGAGTCTAACATCCTGAAAATGCATACATTCTAAATTAAAATTGTACATCCTAGCATTAAGGGCCAACGGCAAGGTCTTAACCGGTGTCAGATCCCTACTACCAAAAACTCTCGCCCTCACGGTGTGAGTGGCGCATGCGCAGAGGACTCTACCCTCATTGCCAACTGTAACTTCCCTTGTCGTGGTGGGTGTCCCCTTTCCACTCGACGCCATCTTAAAGGTCGTACGAGTTCCCGTGTGAGGTATCTGTAGGAAGGACAGCGTGGACTCCCCCCCATCCCCACACTCTCTATCCGCCGTCGCGGATATCCGGCCCCCGGGAAATTAGTAGGAGGGGCATCTAGCCACCTCCCCCTGGGAGGGGCCTATGGCCATCTCCCCCTAGGTGACCCATCCTTAGTGGGTGCCGCCTCCCCGTGGAAGGGGCCAATGGCCGCCTCCCCCAAGGCGCTCCCATCCATTCTGGGTGGCGCCCCCCTCTAGGGACCTTGAAATTACTGCTCACCGATCATGACCTTACCGCCACAGGCCGGATAGTTGACCGACTATCCGCCCCCCCTACTCCTCCTAAAGGTCATGCTTCCTCAAACCCCTTAGCCATGCTATGAAGTCTCCTATGATTAAGTCATTCCCCTCCCTGGCCAGATGAACCCCATCATTCAGATACATGTGATCACCCCGAATACACCCGTGAGGAAGGCTATGCAACTGCGAAGAGCGAAACAATTTACCAATTTTATTGTTAACCCTTTTCACCGAATGGTTCAGTGCTGACACCGAAAGGCCCCCCCGCCATACCTTCCTGGGAATCATGTGGGACCAGGCAATCGTGCACCCCGGGATTCTTTTAGCCAACCAGCTAACAGCCGACAAAATTTGTTCCAATAACACTCGTCTACCCAGTGTCACCAAGTCATTGCCCCCCAGGTGTACTATGACTACAGATGGCGGTGACCTTTGCCGCCCTAAGAGACCCTCAAAAAATGATTCGAATTGGTCAAAACAGAGCCCGCCCTTCCCATGGAAGGCCACTCTGTACCCGTATTCCCCAGCTGCGTGAGTCGCGTCACCTGCTTTGAATACGTCCCCGGCGCGCCTCACATATGAGTGGCCCACGACCCATACCACTCTCTCTCCAGATGGTGATCCTTGACCGCTGGTCTCCTGGTGCTGGGTCGACTGCAAATTCCGCCCCGCGTGACAGGCTCGCGAAACTGTAATTCAAACAAAAGACAAGAAGCGTGAGTGCATGTCAATTGATCTTTACAACATGTGTAATCGCACATACCTTTTGAAGCAATTCGAGGACCAACGTCCCAACTGTTTTACTTCCTCTGCACTCTGACCCCTGGCTGTAGCCTCAGTAGCAGCCCCTATCCTAAAGGAGTGGGTCCCAAAATCGCACGGGTCCATGCCCGCAGCAGCGATTGTCAGTGCTAGCGCCCTCTGGAACTGAAACCTCATCAGTGGGGTGCCATCCTTGTGCCTCAGCAAACTCCCCCCCATGTAGCCGCCCTTAGTGCCAAGTATTCCTCTATACACTTTATCGGGCATGTGGGGGACCCTCGCGCGCGCTGCACGACAACACTATTTCCCATAGCCCCCTGGTCAGTCTTGGACCTGGCTATGGAGACCACCATCGAATCACCCCTAATTTGGACGTGATCCCTGCACAAGCCTCCCTCAACATCTTTCTTATTCCTTGCGACCAGTTCGCTCACCCGCATAGCCCCATGGAACGCTAATGCGAAAGCTGCCCGGAACAGAACTGCTTCGAAATACAGAGGAGCACGTCTCGTCCAGTTTTGCTACGAGTAGAGACAACCTGTCTAAGCCAATCGGGTGCCTCGCATCTTGCTTGCGACCCTCGAGGCGCTGCCAGCCGCGAAGGGCTTTCTTAACAAAAAAGGAACCCGTCGGGTCTTTTATGCCATGCACCTGCACCATGAATTAAATGGCCGCCTTATGCCTACTGGCCGTTGCCGCTGATCGGCCTTCCCTGTGCAGCGCTACCAGGAACCCCAGGAAGGATTCCTCCTGACCCCAGCTCTGACTCCCTATTGGACCCAAAAATTTGCAGTA
Source organism: Lissotriton vulgaris (assembly GCF_964263255.1). Lineage (NCBI taxonomy): Eukaryota > Metazoa > Chordata > Amphibia > Caudata > Salamandridae > Lissotriton > Lissotriton vulgaris. Next base: position 1,523,674,043 of record NC_141687.1, on the reverse strand, counting down.
GGAACGAAACGCTCCTTCGTATGCCTTCCTTGTCCTGGGGGCTAAGCTTGCTGCCACGAGGTCTTGTAATCCGGGGCACCGATTAGCCATAGCGCTTCGGCGAATGGTGCCGGCACTAGGTCCGCTGTAGGTAGATAACCCCTGAACGCCTGCATATGTGAACGAGAGAGTGCATCAGCTGCATGATTCAGTACGCCTGGCACATGTTTCGCCCTGAACTGTACATTCAATCTCATGCAAAGCAGTACAACTTCTTTCAACAATCTCAAGATCCATTTGCAGCATGCTGCCTGTTGGTTAATGCACTCGACAACAGTCATATTATCAGACCAAAACACCACTGAGCGGTCCCTGAAGTCGTCTGGCCATGCCATCAGAGCAACCCAAATGGGGAATAACTCCAAGAACCCAATGTTACCTGTGAGACCGCTGGAGTGCCACCATGTCGGCCATGTTTGCGCCGACCATCGGTTACCAAAGATGGCGCCAAATCCCACGCTCCCAGCTGAGTCAGTCCACAGACCTAGTTCATCTGAAGACGCTGGTGGCTTGTTCCACACAACTCGACTGTTGAAGTCCGCCAGAAATGCCAACCAAATGCGCATATCCTGGCGAACCTCTGCCGACAGTCTCGTACGGTGGTGTCCCTCCTTGAGACCAACCATAGCTTGTGCAACAGAGCGTGAGAAGGGGCGGGCCATTGGTATCACCCTCAAGGCAAAGTTAAGCTGACCCACTGTTTGCTGTTACTGGTGCAGGGTCACTTTCTCTTTGCACAGGCATTGCGTCAAGGAAGCCCTAAACGTGGCCACCTTTTCCATCGGTAAACGGAAACATCCCTCCACAGAATCGAGCTCAATTCCCAGAAACTCCAGTGAAGTAGATGGTCCAACCGTCTTACCTGGTGCCAATGGGACTCCAAACTCTCGCATGAGGATGCAGAAGTCCTGCAGCGCCTGTGCACATTTCGTGTCACCGGCTGCTCCCAAGAACAGGAAGTCATCCAGATAATGCATAACATGCCTATGCCCTGTGGCCTCGGTGAATGCCCACTCTAATTGGAGTCTGTAGTGATGGCCAATACCTTGGTCTTGTCCATGAGATTCAGCGCGGCTATCAGGGGCTGAAGATAGGCATTGAAGAGGAGGGGTGACAGCGCCGAGCCCTGTGGAACTCCACACGAGAGTTTGCCAGGGTCAGACACATGATCAGCCAGCTGTCCTCTGTGGGATCGACCGCTGAGGAAGGATGTGAGTCACTTAAGAGCCACGCCCTGGATGCCCAACTCTGAAATCCGTGACAGTAGTTGGTTATGGTTGACCGTGTCAAATGTCGCGGACAGGTCCAGCAAAACCAGGGCACATGGTTTCTTCTTATCGGCCCAGAGCCTGAGTTCATCCAGCACTGCCAGCATGACCATTTCCGTGCTGTGATGTGCCCTGAACCCCGCCTGGTTGGCTTGCATAAGGTTATTTGCTTCTAGGTGATGAGAAAGGGATTTCAGAACGGGCTGGTCCAACACTTTTGCCAGGAAGGGAAGTTGGGAGATTGGCCTGAAGTTTTTTAAGTTCTCCCCATCTACACCTGTTTTTTTTTAAAAGTGGGATGACGCGTGCTTCCTTAAAATTGGCAGGGACATGTCCTAATTCCAAAGATTGATTTCGGAGCACGAGGACCTCCCTTTCAATCCCTGGCAGTGCAAGCTTAAAGATTCTTGGAGGGCAAGGGTCCGCAGGAGAACCGGACTTGGCCCGCCCCATTGAGGGAGGCAGGGAGTCGCAGGTCAGTGTGGGGAACACAGTGAATAGTTTATTATATGTTGAGGCCAGAGGTTCTGGTTCCAAGGGACAGTAGACAGTGGGGGTGATAGAAATCTCCATCAATAAGTCCTTCACTTTCTTAGAGAAGAAGGTCTGAAACTTATTGCAATCCTCTGAACAAGAGGGGGCTTCAGTACCTGAGCTTGTCTCAACTCTTTTAGGATCCGAAAGGTTTCTTTTTGTGTATTGTCTGCAGTCGCAATCCTGAGTTCATAGAATTCTGCCTTCCTTTCCAGGATTGCTTTTTTATAGACTGCGAACATAGAGAGATAGTCTAAACGGGAACCTGAGTCATAGGCTTTATGCCAGGCTCTCTCCCGCTGACAAAGGATTTCTTTCATGTCTCTTAGAGCATCGTTGAACCAGGGGGCCCCTTTCCCTATGTCCCTAATTCTCACCCTACGTGTTGGGGCTACTATGTCTAAGGCATTCTTCAGCCTGGTAGACAGGGTAACGCTTCCTGCATCGAGGTTACCCTGTGTTAGAGGTGGAGAAATGTGGCTCACTGGTTAGAGGAGGCAGACCTGGAAGCAGAGGTCAGCCCAGGACCAATGGTTCAATTCCCGGCTCGGCGGGGTCTTGAGTCCTAAAATGTCCATGGACTCGACAATTCTCGCTCCGGTGCCTTCTCGATTCACGGGTTCACTCTCTGCGACTCTGGGCAATAGGGATGTGCTGTGCCACCCTCTCCCGCCTCGAGGGTAATGAACCCTCCCCCGCCATTACCAGGTTCGGCCGTTGTTCCCGCCGTCTTCTCGCTACCAACTGCAGGTCCTACCGGTGCCACCTGTGGGGAAACAAGAGGAACATTCGCCGTTGCGGCCTCTCTCGACTGCCGCAATTGCTCGATTATTAGTCTGGCCTCCTCGGCCGGGTCTCCCGGGGCCACTGCTCCCCCTGCTTTTTTCTTGAGCCATGGCAACACCGCTGCCAACTGGATGGCCAATTCGGGAGGCATCTCCTCATCATTAGCAGGAGTAATCACAACCGGGATCGGCAGACCTATATCTGGGTTTGGTACCGGGTTGTCTGCTGGCGTGACGGGGGCGACTGGGGGTACCTCTGTAACCGGGACCTCCCCCGAAACCGCCCTCTTCTTGACCCGTTTCCCTCTACCCTCGGGGACGACTCCCGGCAAGGCCGGGCCTATTACCTTCTTAGGGTGACCCGAGTTGCTCAGTGCCGCCAGCTGTTTTTTGACCTCCGCCAAACCTCGACTGATCGATTGGACCTTTCCGAGTTTTTGGTCCATGCAAGCCATCCGGTTCGACAATAGGCGTAATACCTTATCCGCCTCGGAACCCTTTCCTGCTTTCTTGCCAGCCATGGTTTCGAGTATTCCGCTCCTAGTCGATCAACGAGGTCCTGGATCCTTCGTACTCCAAATAACTGAAAGAGAAACAACCAGATTACAAGTTCTCAAAATTGCTGCTTGTTCCGTCGAGGGCTCACGAGCAACGAGTGGGTGCAGCCTTCAGAGCACAGGAACAAGAGGACGCTTCTTCGGATTCCCGCTCTATTTATTCTTCTGCAGGAGGGCGTGTACCCTCCTCCGGTACGCCTACTGGGCGTGGTCTTCTGTGTAGGTGTCTAGGATAACCCCCCTTGGGCGGGAAAAGGCGCGCCCCGGCTACGCCGCTTCGGGCATACCAGCCGAGCCACGCCCCCCGCCCAAAAATTGTTTCCCGGGGGGATCGGGGCACCCAACCATACGTTCGGGGGGACCGAGTGGTCGCCCCTTTCCATTTAATGAGTTGTGCTAAACGTGCTCCTGGAGAGAAGGATTCAAGGACAGGAAGCGGCAAGATTGCCAAGGCAAGGAAGTCATGAACTGTAGCTCGAGTGAAACGATACATTTTCGAGGAAGCGAAATGACACAAAGGCAAAGGACAATAGGGCTAAAGAAGAGCCCGTTCTTGGTTTGAAATCGGTGATGACACAATATGGTCCCACATAAGACAGCCAATGGGAACTCTGAGGGCAAAGTAAATTAACACTTTTGGGAAGATTAGCTAGTCAGGAAGGTATAAAACCTGGCCCATGGGGAGGAGGGAATCTCTTCTTGTTCTGATTCCTGAAGGGTTTGGGAGGCACGGTTCTGTCCTGGATTAGTTCCTTTCTTAAAGGACGGACTCAGAAGGTCTTGCTTAGACCTTTTGGCAGAGGTGGTGGAATCTTGGGGGGTCAGAGTGATCTCTTAGGCTGATGATACTCAGCTTGTGTTTTCATATAGAGATCACTCTGACTCTAATTTTGCCAATTTTCGCCATTGTCTCAGCAATATATGCTCTTGGATGACCTCTAATCATCTCAGACTTAACACTGATAAGACGGAGGTCTTATTTTTTAATCAGAAAACCCCGCTGCCTGCCATTTTGTGGTGGCCGACTGTGCTTAATCCTCCCCCCATTGCAGTCCAAACAGTACGAAATCCGGGCTTTCAATTTGATAATGCTCTATCTTGTAATTCTCAAATTATTAATGTCACGGCAGCTTGCTTTGGTAAGCTGCGCATGATTAGAAAGATTTTTCTATACCTCCCACTGGATGCCCGCAGAACCATTATTCATGCCCTGATCATCTCACACCTCGACTACGCCCCCTTGTACCTATTTGAACGCATGCAGATTGTACAAAATGCGGCGGCGAGATTGATTGGCAATATTCCATATCGCCACTCGGTCGTATCCTATCGCCGGAAGTTACATTGGCTTCCCATTGCCCGTTGCATTCAGTTCAAGGTTCTGACTCTTGCTTTTAGGGCCCTTAATGGGTCGGGCCCGGGATACCTGAGAAAGAGACTAAAATTGTCCCAGTCGGTCAGATCTTTGAGGTCGAACAACTTGCGCCTCCTGGTTGTCCCTCGCTTTCGCCGTTCCAGAGCTGGTGGCAGGGCGTTTGGCGTAATGACCGCTAAGCTCTGGAACAGCCTTCCTTTGGACCTTAGGTTTATCTCCTCTGAATCACTGTTCCGGAGCAAATTGAAAACTTGGCTGTTCACTGTCCCTTAGGAGTCATTTTTCCTTTCTAAGTCTGCAGTCTACAGCGCCGGGACACCCCCGCCGGGGGTAGCCGTGCGCTTTACAAGCTTCAAAAATAAATTAAATAAATAAATAAGGGCGTGACGTGCTGTTGGACTCTTTGGCAAACGAAAGGACAGCAGTCTTTAGAAATTATTCTTTTTAGGTGAAGTGAGTTTTAGACAGAGAGTTAGTATGTAGGGAATGGAAACGTATATTTTGCTTTAATTCATGCTTATTGATTTGCCCTTGAAGTGTCAGTCTAATAAATCTTTTCCTTAATAAAATGTTGCCGTCGTTTAGCTAACAAATAAAGATTTTAATTAAAATGCTCTTTCTATGAATAATAAAGTTGATAAAAATTAGATTTGAAATGACAAGCTGGTCTTGTTTATTCATGGTCTAGTTATCATCAGTTGATCCATTCGCCTTAAGTGACTTAATTAAATGACATATGTTTAAATCTATGGTAAGAAATTATAAACTGCAGTTGTATATGTATTTGTAAATAGTTTGTTAATAGATCTGATTAATTAGGTCACATGATTCAGTCGCTCAAAATTTGTCTCGTTAGTTTATGGGCCTTAGTAAGTAATTCATGATTAATGGTGAGTATTGTGGAGACAAGTAGCATTGGGGAGACAGTTTTTCATTAGAAGTGCTGGATCCATTACTTGGTAGCAGAGGATGGTTACTATGGTAACTGACATGTTACCTGGTAAATTTATAGGATACATGTCTTAAACATGTTCAGATTGTTAAGTTTGTTACATGTAGTCGAAAGGGTTTTTCCAGCAGTGTGAAAATTCCTAGTTATACTGGCCAGTGCAGAGTAGTGTGACAAGTGAAGTTACACAGTGCATTTGTTCTGTTTCAAAATAGTGGTATTGTCGTATATCACAAGTGTTGTGGACGTACAGCACAAGTTTAGGGATTTTAGGTGTGTTAGGTAGAATGTATAGTGAGGATTGTCTATGAAATTGTAGCTTTTGAGTAAAGGGACACCTGTCCTGTTTTAAAACTCACTGTGAAAAGAGTAATAGAATTTATCCAAGCTTGAGTGAAGGGTAAGGAAGCGTCGTCTATCTTACTGGCGAATGAGTATTTCTGTTAGCAGGTTAAAGTCCTACTACAGAATTATGTACGAATGATTAGGGATCTTTTCCGTATGAATGTGCGTGAATAAATGGTAAAGTAGCCTTACTTTATCAACGAATTAAAACATTCTGTGAAAATAGCATCGTCTATTTCATGCGAAAGAATAATTGAATGATTGAGAAAGCTATCGCTTTATTTTAGAGAAACAGACAAATGGTTTGTTTTTGTGGAGTTACTAACTGAATTCTATTGTAAGTTTTGTAAAAAATGGCGCTGTGAAAATATTTTGTAAAGGAGGTGTCAGTATTAGAGCAGAGCGAGAACAGTGAAGCTGCAGCGGCAGCATACGTCACAGGGGTCGCGCTGTGATTGGCTAACATACGTCACAGTATTCACGCACCGATTGGCTCATGTGACTAGGTAGGCTTGCAGCTGATTGGTTCATTCTGAAATTCAGTAATTCTATTGGCTGAGCAGAATAGTGACATAACTTAACCTGATTGGCTTGTTGGTGAGTTTCGCGTGCGGATTGGCTAGTGTAGCGGAACAACAAGGAAATGTTTACGATCTTTTTCAAAGTAAGCGAAATTGTTTACAAAAATGGATTATTATTACATGAAAGAAGAAAAGAAGGCTTCATAGTTTCCGAAATTGAAAAATATGTTTAAAAATGACAAGAAAATTAAAACGCGAGGTGGAAGATTACTTCATAAGTATAAAACACCTGCAGCTTATATGTTAGGTGAATATGGTTATCATACTTGCCTTTGGATGGAGAATTTGATGGAATATACCAAAAATGATGGTGTATTGGCATGGCCGGAAGATGGGTCATTTAATATTAAGGTGTTGAAAAACTTGAGAGAAAGAATGATGACTCTTGTACCAAAACCTAGACCTACACAATTTGAGGCCTGAGCTGAATGGGAAGATGAGATGTTTAAATTAGGACGAGAAAACAGAGGTGTAACAAGAGGCACCAGATTAGACATTAACAGAGAAACTTATGAAGACAGAATGCGTCATTGGAGATGTGCAGATATGTGTGATGGTTTGTACCCCGCAAGATTTAGTGAAGTAACTGGTCAAAAGAATACTGAAAAGAAAAATAATATTGGTGAAGATAGTGAATTAGAAGATTCGGTCTTAGAAGAGATTTTTATCACAAAATTGAAACCGCCACCTTATCAACCAGTTTGTTCATGGTCTACCCCGAGAATTCCTCCAGGAACTTCTCCAAGTGCTCTTCCTAGGGAAGTTAATGATGAGACTCTACCTAGATTAAATCAGAATAATGCAAAATTTCCTACGAGAGTAGAAACAAGAACTAACTCTAGTACATCTGGAGAAAATAGAAATTATGCAGAAACTCCTGTTCAGAGAAATGAAATCCCAAGAAATGTAATGAGAACAGAAAGATGTGGGGATATACCAAATGCTTCAGAATTTTTCCGATCAAAAGATGAATTAATACAACAGTTAACTAAAAGCATGGCAGCAGTAACAGCACCAGTAACAATTGGACCTGTTCTTCCAGTTTTTGATCAAAGGGAAATTAGACATTCAGCTTTGACAGTTCCCTTGAATGCAGAAATTCGGAAAGTGGCTGAAAAATTTTATTCAGATTTAACAGAAATTCACCGAGAGAAAATGATGCCTGATTTAACCTTTAATCAAAGTTTGTCAAATGATCAAACTCCATCTGTTGCAGAATCTGATTCTGGAACCCCCAGGAAAGAGTATACATAAAACAGATTTAACGCAGACTCCACAGACCCCAGAATTTAAATTACTTGATGTCGCAAAATTGAAGGCGGATTTGGAGGAATTGATTATAGGCCCAATTGTACCTGACAGTTTAAAGCTATATCAAGATGATGAATTATTGTTTATTTGTAAAAGTATGCAATGGAAAACGAAAACTAAATATGATCAATTAGAGGAAATGGCTGCTGAATTAGAAATAGATTTGAGTAGACAGAAAAATTTGCAGGAACATTACAGGGTGGATTTTTCTGAAAAAGATGTTGAAAATATGAACACCACTGGAAGAATAATTCATATAAAATAATGTAATAGTGTTTCTAAAAAGATTAGGTGAATTAAGTAAATGGAGAGTGAATTGGACAAAGAAAAGAGAGGAAGACAGAAGAGAAAGAGGGGAAATAGCAACTGAGTATCCTGTGAGAGAAATAGCTGGTGGAGGGTATGTACATGTTCCATGGACAAGACAGGATATTTTACTGTTTACAAATGATTTTCCTCATTTGGGAGAAAAACCTGTGGAATGGTATCGCCAGGTAGAAAGATTTGTCAAGGTTTCAAAAGTTCTGTGGATTGATCTTGATGGACTCTTTGACATTGTTGTTCCATCGGATCTTTGGACAGAATGTAGCATTTCTATAGATTGGCCAAAAGAAGGACCTGCTCGAGATAAAGTAACAGGTGCACCTTGAGCTGATGTTATAACTCTGTATGATAAGGTGATTGTGTGGCTGAAAAACAAAATTCCCCCAAAAGAAGTAGATTGGGTTAAAATAGATAGAACAAATCAGGAGCCAAAAGAATCAGTACATTCATTTTATGAAAGATTACTGCTGGTATTTAAACAATACAGTAAATACGAAAAATTGGGTGAAAAGGATATGAGCCATTTTATATACAGATTTGTTTATGGCTTAAGACCTGAAATTGGTGAGATTATTAGATCAGGAATAGTTGGTTGGCAATCACTCTCAGTTGATGACATTTTGAGAAAAGCAAAATTCTGCAGTGATGAGATAGATGCTAAACAAAAGAAGCTAAAGGAAAAGGCTATGTGGGCACAGGTAAAAGTGGCTGAACAACAAATTGCAACTTTGGGAAACAAAAATGTTCACCAGAATCAAGGGAAATTTAAAGGTAATTATAATAAGCCAAAATTGATGGGTAATATTGAAGAATTAAAGTAAAAACTCCCATGTTTTAATTGCGGCGAAATTGGACACTCGAAGCGTGAATTTAAGAATCCGCCCAGAAATTTGTAAAATGCATCATTAAATCCACAGATGCAGAATGAGATAAATCAGAAGCAACAGCTACAACTACAGTTAACCTCATAGCTGCTATTACACATTCCTCCCCAGTGCTGCGCTGTCCATTAGAACTAGTGCTGAATGGACGTTCAATGGTCGTGCGCAGCACTGGGGAGGTAGTGCTGCCGTCGGCCAATGCACCGAGGCAGCACTTAAGGGGTTAAATGAGATAAATCAGCAGCAACAGCTACAGCAACAGGGAGTGAATCAGCAAAGTCAAATTCCACAACCACCACTTCCAAATTGTGTAAATGTGCAGAGATACAATACAGAAACAGGATTCTGCGGAGGTGAACAGGTAAACAGATCGCCAAGAGTCAATGTGTCGAATGTTTCTCAACAATATTGGTTGAAAGAAAGTGAAGGAAGTGATTCTGAGGATTACTTATGACGGTTCCTGAGAGAGGAGGAAGAGTGTGTGCTTGAAGCCATTCTTGAGGTAGATCAGTCTGGCCCGTTTGTGAATGGTAAAGTGAATGATGTAGAAATCACTTTTCTTGTGGACACAGGTGCTACCCGTACTACTGTTAGATCAGTGGAAATAGAAAACTTACCTCTCTCTGGGGATACCATCCAAGTAGTTGGCGTAGCTAATCAACATATTAAAACAGATTTAACAGGACCAGTTAAAGTTGAAATTGGCAAATTTAAAGACAAACATAGATTTGTAGTCTGTAATAGCAGTCCTGTAAACTTGTTAGGAAAGGACATTCTTTGCAAGATAAACTGTAAAATATATTGCTCACCGGATGGTATTGAGCTTCAAACTCAAGAAGAAGATGGTCTTTATAAATTAACAATGTTAATGGTTGAAGCAGAAGAAAGTAAATTATTTCCTGCTTTGGACAAAAATGATTTACCTGACGAATTAAAAGAAACGGTCAATGCTAAAATTTGGGATTTATCTGGAGTTTAATGGGTTTGATGAAACATGTAGACCCAGTAAAAATAACAGTAAAACAAGGAGCAGAGTATCCAAACATTCCTCGGTATAAAATGAAAGCAGAAGTTATTGAAGGTGTTATTCCTGTAATTGAAAAATTTATTAAACAAGGTGTTTTAAAAGAAATTGAGAGCAGTCCATGTAATTCACCGATTATGGGAATCAAAAAGCCAAACTGAACTTTCAGGATCGTTCAAGACCTGAGAAAGGTTAATCAAATAGTTGTTCCATGTTGCCCAGTTGTACCAAACCCAGCGGTAATTCTATATCAGATTCCGCAAGATGCAGAATGGTATACGGTTATAGACCTTTGTAATGCATTCTTTACTGTTTCATTAAATCCAGAAAACCAACACATTTTTGCGTTCAGATTCCAAGAGCGTATCTTAGCATGGTGTCGTATCCCTCAAGGGTACACAGAGAGTCCATCCAATTTTAATCAATTGCTAAAGAAATCCTTGAAAAATGTAGATTTGCCTGTAAAATCAACATTAGTGTAGTATATTGATGATCTCCTTGTGGCTGCAAAAACACGAGACAACTGTGTGACAGATACCATTACTCTTTTGAATCATTTGGCAGATGAGGGACATAAAGTGTCTCCTGCAAAATTACAGTTTTGCAAACAAGAAGTAAAATATCTTGGTCACAGAATCGCAAAGGGAATTAGACAAGTGACAATTGAAAGAATAAAAATGATCCAAGCAATGCAACCTCCAAAAACACAGAGACAGGTCAGAATGTTTCTAGGAATGGTAGGTTATTGTCGTCAATGGATTAGTGGATTTTTAGTAATTGCAAAACAATTGCAGAGATTAACAAAAGCAGACATAAAAGACCCGATTATTCTAACAGAAACTGAGTTAGAGGATTTTGAGCAGTTAAAAAGAAGTTTGTGTGAAGCTCGAGCATTGGAAATGCCAGACTATGAAAAAGAATTTGAGCTGTATTGCAGTGAAAGGGAAGGATGTGCATTATCAGTTTTGATTCAAAGGCATGGGAGACGAAAGCCAATAGCATACTTCTCAGCTGTTCTTGATCCTGTTGCAAAAGCATTACCAGGTTGCTTAACACCTTGGCTGCTAGGGGGTTTTCCCCTCCTGCGCTGGATATGCATGATCCCCATTGTTCATGACAAGGTCAACTCGTCAAACGCACAGCGCAGGTAACACCCATGACGAGCTGACCTTGTCATGAGCATGGAAGGGGTTAAAAGCCGTACCTGCAACAAGTGTGAGTTTGCAGCAATGGGGTTTCCTGTAAAGGTATATGTGCCTCATTCAGTCGAGATTCTCCTCACAAGAAGCAAAACACAGCATTTGATAAGCAAAAGATTGACAAAATATGAAAAAAATATTCTGGGATCAGATAATGTTTCAATTGCAAGATGTGTGAATTTAAATCCTTCCACATTATTACCTGATGGTACTGTAACAGAGATCAGAAATGAAAATGACATTGATCATGAGTGTTTGGATGTTTTAGAATATTGCACCAAGCCTAGGCAGGATATTAAGGATGTTCCGTTAATTGAATCGGATTTTGTTTATTTTGTTGATGGGTCATGATTAAGAACAGAGGAGGGTATTCTGAGTGCAGCATATTCAGTCTGTACAGTTGCAGACGTAGTTGAAGCTTCATGTCTCAAAGGAATTCCTTCAGCTCAAGTAGCAGAATTGATTGCTTCGATTAGAGCATGTGAAAGAGCAAAAGGATTAAAAATTACCATAGTGACTGATAGTCAGTATGGTTATCGCGTAGTCCATGACTATAGCCAACTCTGGTCTTAAAGAGGTTATTTAACTTCTGCGGGAACACCTATCAGAAATGCAAAGTTGATCAAAAGGCTGATTGATGGTATTCAGTTACCAGAGAAGATTGCTGTGGTAAAATGAACAGCTCACAAAAAGGGAGACAATTACATGACAAAAGGAAATGCATATGCTGATGAAATAGCAAAATTCTGTGCAAAGAATAATATGTCCATTAATCGGGAAAAAGACAATGAACATGTTTTGAACTCACTTATGCTAACATCTGCAGTTGAGACATGGCAAGGAGTAAAATATTTACAAGATGAGGCAGATGATGAGGAAAAAGACACATGGTTAAAAGCAGGTTGTAGACAGCCAGCAGAAGATGAGATTTGGGTGTACACAGATGACAGGCCAGTAATGCCAAACTGCATGATTGCTGACATGGCACAAATGTATCATGGTCCAGGACATTTAGGAAGAGATTCAATGATCAGGTTGTTTAGGCAGACATGGTACAATCCAAAGTTTAGAATAATTGCAGAATCTTTTTGTCAGAGATGCTTGATCTGTCAACAGATCAATCCGAACAGAAAAACAGTTGTAAGCTTGGGAACCATAGGACGGGAGGGTGGTCCTTTTACCAGGTTATAAATGGATTTCATTGATATGCCACCTCATAACAGATTGAGATATGTCTTGGTGATAATCTGTCTGTTTTCAAGATGGATGAAGCATTCCCAACTCGTCACAATGATTCAGTTACTGTGGCTAAGTTGCTTTTAAGAGAAATCATACCTAGGTACGGATTTCCAGTGACGGTCGAGACTGATCGTGGCACACATTTTGAAAACAGACTGTTACAAATGATTTGTGAAGCACTTGGTATAAAACAAAAGCTACACTGTGCTTACAGACCAGAAGCATCAGGCGTTGTTGAGCAAGTCAATGGTACAATAAAAAACAGGCTGGCAAAAATGTGTTTAGCTACAGGAATGAAATGGACGGTTGCACTTCCACTTGTTTTGAAGTCTCTGAGAAGTACTCCTGATAGAAAAACAGGTTTAAGCCCACATTAAATACTCATGGGCAGAGTCATGAGACAAGCATTTGTTCCAGTTGGTAAAATTCTAAGTATAAATGATGGTGCATTTATGGACTATTGCAAGAACCTATCTGACGTGGTGACTTCTGTGTTCCATCAGGTGGGAACTGAAGTACTTACAAAAGAAAAAGAACAAGCTCATGATCCGTTGCCAGGAGACTGGGTGAGGACAAAAGTTCATCGAAGAAGGAATTGTCTGGTACCCAGGTTGCAGAAGACAAGACAGGTGATACTAGTCACAACAAATGCAATTAAGTGTAGGGGACTGAAAAGATGGATTCATGCTAGTAATACCATATGAGTCCCTCCACCTGAAAATCCTGACGAGGAGGGTGACACAACAACTGATTCAGATTCTGGAGAAGAGCCTGAAAGAAATCCAGATGCTGAAGACCGACAAGAAGGTCGAGATCTGGAAGATTCAAATGCAAATTAAGCATAAAATGAAAAAGATCTAGAGATTGTGATACTAGACTCTGAAAATGATAAAGATCTGCTAGAAAAAGAAGCAGAAAAAGAATCTAGTCAAGAAGTGAATCAAGATCAGGAGAGTATTGAAAAGCAGATTGGAAGCTTTGGAAGAAGGAACGAAAATTCTGAAACTGGTGGATTGGAAATAATTGAAAAAGAAGAAGAAGAAGACGAATTACCAAGTACCAGCTATAAGGATGATGTTCCTAACAGAGTGAAGCTGCCGAGTAAAGAAGTACCTGAATCTAGAGCTGATATCACAGAAAGCAAAACAGACGAAAGTGATGATGAATCCAAAGTGAAAAGATCGAGAGAAAGAGCTTGGAGAGTTGAATGCAATCTAACTGAGCCAAAGAAGAAATTCTCAAGAAAAGGAGATAATTGGCCAAATGAAAATGAGAGTTTGAAATTCAAATTAGTGAACAAATCAAAAGAACCGGTTAATGAAATCTCAAGTCAGAAAAGTGATTCGGATAAGAAAAATCAAACAGGAAAGAAAATTGAAGTGATTAGCAGTAGAGCAAAGAGGGTGTTAAAGCCTAATCAAAAATATAAGTCACCTGAGTGGACCTATATTATAATCTCACCAGTAGTGGAAGTGAATAGTAGTAGCCAAGAAGATATAGATGACACAAGTGATAATGATTGATTTTGTTTTCAGTTGAAAAATTGTAGGTGACACAAGGTCGAAGAAATTGTGTTAGGTGACACAAGGTTGAAGAAATTGTGTTAGCTGGAAAAACACATTGCTGTAAGACGTAAGGTCGAAGAAAAGCTGTTAAAGGATTCTTTGTTTAAAAAAAAAAAGGGGGGTGTATATTTAGTGATTTGTTAAATTTTTAATTTTTTTTTAAAGGCTTTTGTTTCAAAGTAAATGATGCCTAATACTAACAACAATTCGAGATGTTCTATTTTAAGGAGATGTTGCAAAATGTCTTCTATTTGTGTGATCTTAACAATTTTGGTTTGGTTAATTTTAGCTGTTATTTTTCCTTTTGGAATTAATAAAGAAATGTACAAATCTAATATGACTAGTAAAGTTGTGGCTAAACAGGATATTCATGATGTAGTAAGACTAATAAAGTCATTGAGCAAAAACCAGAGATCCATCAAGATAGATCTGTTGGTGATTTTTCTAGCAATACCTTTTCTAGACTTTTATCTGAATATGTTAAGGTGATGGATGTGAAAGATTGTTACATTTGTGTGAAACTACCTGCTTCTGTTTCAGAAGGGGTTACTTATAACATGCTTCCTCTTACTTATGGCATCACTTGTAGTGTAATAGCTAGTTTGTTTTATCAGACAGGTCGATTAGAGTATTACTACTCTAATTATGATGAGATTTTTGCAAATTTAAAGATTGACAATAGTCTAAATAAATTAAAACATGCTAAACAGATGAGGGAATTTTTTATAGTGACTAATGAACTCACATACGAATATGCTTTTAGAAATATTTTAACATGCAAGTTGAGAACGGAAGAGGAATCTCTCTTAAACATGGTTGAAGAGAGAAGGGAAATTTATAAACGAAACAAGATGCTGAAATAAACCAAATCCAAGGATGAAAAGCTTAATGGTAGAAATGAAAATGCTGCTATTCATATAGATAAACCTGTTAGTGGAAAACTTTGTATAAGAAGAGAAAATACTCAATTTGATAACTATTTTGTGGGTGCTGATCAATGTGAAGATACTTATCGTATCTTAGGAGGTTGGGGATTTAAAGGAGGCAAAGATCCAATTTTTCCTGGAATTTATTTTGTTTGTGGGAACAAAGCTTACTTCAATCTCCCGGACCACTGGAACGGGACTGGCTACGTTGGCTTAGTTTTTCCAAAGATTTTTCATATAGATAGAAGTACAGAAGGTTCATTTGAAATTGGCAAACACCTGAATAGGTTCAGGAGGGAAAGTTTTTCAGAAATAATGGGAGACATATTTGGTGCAATAATACCTATGGTGGGAATAACTCTGAATGCAAATAAGATCAGAAAAGTGTCTACAATTGTTGATAGATTGTCAACAGACACTGCAAGTTGTTTTCAATTAGTTGACACATAACTTGTTGCCATGAGAAGCATGGTAATGCAGAACCGTCTTGCATTAGACATTCTCCTTGCAAAAGAGGGAGGAGTTTGTGGGATATTGCATGTCCAACACTGCTGCACATATATTCCTGATAAGAGTCAGAATATAGAGATGTATATAAAAACATTACTGAGCTTCATAGTGAAATTGTGCCTTTAGAAGATGAATGTTTTTCAGAACGTTTGTGCAAAAGATTTGCAGCAATCAGAAACTGTTTTCAAGAGATTGGTAGTTCAATCATTGGGAAAATACTTTATACTGTAATAGTTATAGGCATAGTGACACTTTTGTTAAAAATTAGTTGCATGATACACAAGAGAAAGAAATATGTAAGGGAAAAGAAAAGAATTTATAAGCTCAGAAAAGAACAAGAAAAGGAAATAGAATTAGAAGAGTTTCGTAGAGCTCAATATGAGAGTTGCAGACAAACTGCTGAATCAAAAGTTTAGAAAAACGAATACAGTGAATGTTCAAAACACGATTCAAAGAATTAAAATTTTTGCTAAAATTTTGGGTGTTGTTTGGTGATTATGAAATCACCAGATGAGGGAGTTGATGGAGCGAGATGATGAATAAAATGTTGTTCAAACTCGCAAAGTTAATCTTCCATAACCAATGTAACTGTATTAATAAGCATGAGTTGAAATCATTAGCCAACTTAGTTTTAAAAATGCATTAATTCAAGAAAACATGTGGGACTAATTTATAAGCTCTATGTTACAATCGCAAGTGTGTGAAAAATAATAAACTAACCTTGTCTATTGTCTTCGTCAGCATTAAATGCGGCTGTTTAATTAATGGAATGTGCTTATTTGTGTGCTTATGTTATGTTATGTCTTTTCTGTGGCACAAGTTTGTGAAGAATCCTTGTGGCCTAAAAGAAAAAGGTAGATATAAATGCTGCTTTTTGTGCTCAGCTAGGTAACATAGTCTAATGGGTTTCAATAATTAGCAAAAGGGGGTGGATAACAGAATGGTCTCAATTCTCTAATTAATTAATGTTTTGTGTTTGTTTAAATACTAGTTTTCGAGAGAGGCCTTAGGCCTGCAAAAGATGGCGTTTTCGAATCTTGTTCAGAAAGGAGCCTTGCACAGAAGTGGAAACTTTTACCACGTTGACAATTTTGACAGAAAAATACAGTTTAATTAGTTGTGCTAAACATGCTCCTGGAGAGAAGGATTCAAGGATAGGAAGCGGCAAGATTGCCAAGGCAAGGAAGTCATGAACTGTAGCTCGAGTGAAACGATACATTTTCAAGGAAGCAAAATGACACGAAGGCAAAGGACAATAGGGCTAAAGAAGAGCCCGTTCTTGGTTTGAAATCGGTGATGACACAATATGGTCCCACATATGCAGCCAATGGGAACTCTGATGGCAAAGAAAAATGAACACTTTTGGGAAGATTAGCTAGTCAGAAAGGTATAAAACCTGGCCCATGGGGAGGAGGGAATCTCTCCTTGTTCTGATTCCTGACAGGTGTGACGTGCTTTTGGACTCTTTAGCGCACGTAAGGACAGCAGTCTTTAGAAATTATTCTTTTTAGGTGAAGTGAGTTTTAGACAGAGAGTTAGTATATAGGGAATGGAAACATATATTTTGCTTTAATTCATGCTAATTGATTTGCCTTTGAAGTGTCAGTCTAATAAATCTTTTCCTTAATAAAATGTTGCCTTCATTTAGCTAATAAATAAAGATTTTAATTAAAATGCTCTTTCTATGAATAATAATGTTAATAAAAATTAGATTTGAAATGACAAGCTGGTCTTGTTTATTCATGGTCTAGTTATCATCAGTTGATCCATTTGCCTTAAGTGACTTAATTAAATGAAATATGTTTAAATCTATGGTAAGAAATTATAAACTGCAGTTGTATATCTATTTGTAAATAGTTTGTTAATAGATCTGATTAATTAGGTCACATGATTCAGTCGCTCAAAATTTGTCTCGTTAGTTTATGGGCCTTAGTAAGTAATTCATGATTAATGGTGAGTATTGTGGAGACAAGTAGCATTGGTGAGACAGTTTTTCATTAGGAGCGCTGGATCATAGTACTGTGTTATCATTGCCACTACCTATGAAATACAGTTGTTGCCTCCTCCTTCTCTTTCCAATTCTGCTTTCCCACTGGCACTGGTCCTTAATACTGGACTCTTCCTCCTGGTCCTGAATTTTGGTGAGAACAACAGGATATTCAAAGCATAAAAGAAAAGGGCACGAATGGTACCCACTGCAAGAACATACTTGTATATTCAGTTACATGGAGCTCCGCAATTTATTAACTCAGGTAAGTTTCAGCATGGCAGGGTTCACTAATAATCGCCCATGGGAAACAAAAGGTAAGCAGGGATAAGTGCTTCATTTCCCATTTTAGCTCCAGTAGGAAAATGTGTCGAAAGACTGAGCAACAACTGCTGAAGATTTTTACACCAATCCCGTCATAAACATAGAACTTTACTCAGAAAGTTTTCTCTTTCCTCAATAGTATTTTATTGTTTCTTAATAATAGGTCTTAATAACAGTTTGAAATCCAGCTTAATCCCTCTGTTTCGCTTCCCCCCTCTATCTCCCTACGGTGGACATAGCTGGCATTGGAACTGCTTACAATGATTACGGATATCATACACACAAGTCAAATAACAATGTGACTGTTAGATTGAGTCTGAGGATCAACAGTAGGTCACTTTCAATAAATGTAGGGATGTCCGTGGGCAGTTTAATAACAGGCCTCCACCGGACAAATAGTGGGTGCCACATGACTTCATATTTAGTGCCCATATTATTCATATACCAAAATAGCTTTTCCATTTCTAATAGGGTTCACAGCTTTAGTATCAAGTCCTGTATTGTTGGTATGTCCTCTGTTTACTATGGCCAGTTGGCTGTTTAGCTGCAAACGCCATGTTAATGATTATCCTCCAGTCTGTTATAGAAAGGTCTCTATATTTTAAGGGACTGGTTCCTCAGCGCAACTGTTGTTGGGATCAGCTCAAATCGGTCATCCCACCACCGCTTTAATATGACTCAAAACCTCTTTCTTTAACAATGTTAAGCATGCACATAACCATAGCCTGCTCTTTCGGATTTTTTGAGGAACTGGGATTTTTTGTGATAAGTGCATTTATAAAAAGATACTAGGCAGGGTTTAAAGGTGAACAATTTTGTACTTAGTCATTGAAACTCACTGATCAATCATTTTTTAGTTGTTTTACACAATCTGATGGGCTGGAATCATTCAGGGCCACAATCAGGGATTTGAAAGTGTGCTCCAATGGTAGAAACAGTACAATGAGGTGGGGGTGTCCAACATTGACCCAGGTTTACATGCCCATCTGAGTTCTCTGGGACACAATAAGAGATATGGAGAGAACCACAATGACTTCTAAAGCTGATTGAAGCAAAGGCTGCCCAACACAGGGTCTAGTTTACCTAAACACCCCAGTTGCCCATCAGAACACTCGAGACCACAACCAAAGATTTGGGAGAGGGCCCAAACAGTAACAGAGGCAAACTGAGGGGGAGGGTGTCAAATGCAGACTGAGGTTTATGCACATACCCTGTTCATCCATGCTAGCGCTGTTGGCCACAGTCAGTGATCTAAAGGGGTAAAAAGTAACAGAAGCAGAGTCAGGTGGAGGGTGCTCAATGCAGGCCAAGGTTTACACACACATTTCACACACCTGTGCCAGCACTTGGTGCCACAGCAAGAAATTTGGGGAATGGCCCCAACAACAGCAAAACCTGCATTAGGCATTGGGTGCCAAATATAGAACCAGGCTTATGCACATCCCTATTGGTTCATACCAGCATCCAAGGCCACAACCAGGGTGTTGGGGCAGAGCTCCTATGTCATATAAAGTAGAGTGACACATGGGTATTCAGCACATGTTAAAGTGTAGGCCCACTTATCCATGTTACCACTCACAACTAACGCCAAGGTTTTGGAGTGCACCCTAAAGGGAGCAAAAGTACTCAAAAATGAAGTGAGTGATTGCACCAATCGCAGAGATTTTATCACAAGGAAGAGTGAAATGGACAAGTGAGAATAGCACGTGTCCAACACATGTTCAAGAGCACAAACATTTGCTCTCAGTCAGATACACACATAGGGCTACCGTCTGGAAAATTATCACTCTGAAGAAAAGAATGGCATTGTTAGCCATTGATTGTCCTACAAAGATTCAATAACACAAACATCACCACACAGGTACACACTCACGAGCAACCACAAAGAGCTGAGAACTTCAAAGGCAAGTAAGGGGTAGTGAGGCAACGGGTGGCCAACACAGATTCAAGATCACAATCACCAGCACTCACTGAGATACTTAGTCAGAGCAAAATGATAACATTGTGTTAACATGTTATCTTTTTTCCAGCTAGCAGTATCAGTTACATTTTGGTAGAAGCTTACTAACAAAAGAAAGGTACATTTATTATCAGTCTCATAATAAATAGATGATTTAGAAAACCATGTATCACAAGTGACAATATTTTCATGTTGATTCTTATTTTGGATCCAAATTGATATACAAAAATGATTGAAAAAACTGTTAAAATTGAGTAATGCTTCTGGCTCAAATTTGTTCAACCACTGAAATTTGCCAAGTATTGTATGTGGCGCAAACCATAACTTTTCCTTTTCCTTTGCATTGCAAATGTCATACTATACAACATCAATGATGACATCATAAGTGACAATATTGATTACATCCTTTTTGACATCACTATTGGCATGGCTGCTTGAACCATAACTTACGCCACCATCTTAAGATGTCTATGTCATCAACCATGACATCATTGATGACATTATAAGTGAAGTCATTGATAGCGTCAATTTTGGGGGGCCTTTTTTTTTACTTAATGTGGCTGCTGGTGGAACAATTAAAGAACTTCCAACAAACAGTTGCAACATTCGAGCTGTATTGTTCAAGAGAAAAGTTTATTTTTATTTGGTAAACTTGTATAATAATGATTTTTTTTCTACCCCCAATAAGAATTTTATTGAGCTGTTTGATTTATCTCAAATTTAGATTACCAGCTAGACCCGGGTAATAATATGGGGATTGTCCTGGGAGGTGATTTTAATGCAAAACTTAGAGACAGCCACCTGGGAGTAGAGCGACCCTAATCTATCTCCTCCAACGCGTAGGGGTGCTGAGCTGTCAGTATTCCCAAGGTCCCATAATTTAGTTAATGTTATGGATCAGACGGGTACATCAAACATGGCTGTCAACCACCATCTGACATTTAGAGGTAGGGGCCATAGATCAACTATAGATTTGGTTTTTATTTCCATTTTACTTGTGGATTATTTAGCCTTAGCAGAGGTAATTGCCACTACTCAGGGGGACCAAAACCCCATTAAAATAGCACTGAGTATGGCAGAATAACCAATGTTTTTGTCTGATTGTGGGGCAAGAGACTTAACGTTATCAACAGACAACTTAAGTTTAGTATGGAGGGGCATTAACTGTGAGAATTTGTTTAAACTAATAACTAATGAGAACTTGCCCCTTATTAATTTCTGTCTGTCACCTGAATCCCCGCACCCAGATATAATTCAGAATTTTTCTGAACTTTGCTTGGCCATTAAAACCCATCTGTCAAAGCCTGCATCATTGGATAGATAGGGGCCTAGATGGTTTGATAACAAATGTTCATTGGCCAACAGGAACCTGCGTAAGGCACTGCAGGCCGTACCCAGGTGCGCATCGGATGTGAAACTAGCTAGGAAGGAATACAACAGGGCTGTTAATAAGCGGAAGGAAGTACTCCTTAGGGACCAATGGGAAATCCTATCTCAAGCTGCAACTGACAAAAACAGTAAAATTATTTTGGTCCGCTGTAAGGGACTTTCGGACTGCGGGTCAGTCATTAACACCTATTAGTTGTACTATATCCTGCGAATCCTGGGAATCAAATGTTTCTAATATGCCTTACCTTCATCGGACACTGATTAGTTTGAATATGGCCCGCCTGTTAGTATATATATACCACTCCCTGAAGTAGAAGAAGCTATTCATCAAAGTGCCGGGAATAATGCTCCTGGCACTGATGGGCTGCCAATAGATTTTATTACATGGAAGCCGGATTTCTGGGCACCGCTCTTTTTAAGTGTTTTTAATAATCTTACACATACCTCGCCACCTGCCACTTGGGCAAAAAGCATCATTGTTCCGATATTCAAGAAGGGGGACCAGTCGCAGCCCAGTAATTATAGGCCTATACCATTGATCGATAATACCCTTAAAATACTGGGCAGAGTATTGTATAATAAGATACTGGAATGGACTGAGGAATGTAGCATCCTGGAGCCTTGTCAGTTAGGCTTCCGATGCAAGGTTGGAACCATTGAGAAATGCCTTAATCTCAGCCTTGTATTAGGGAAATATAATATAGCCAAGAAGTCCCCACTTTACTTGCCCTTTATGGATTTGTCCTCAGCTTTTGACCTTGTCAATAGGTCAAAGCTGTGGACAATCCTTCTGGCCTATGGCCTGGATGAGCCCTTGGTCCACTTCCTGGCACATATTCATAAAGATCTTCAGGCACAAGTGAGGATTAGTAGAGGTGGGGAGGTATCAGGATCTGTCAAGGTTGGAAGGGGGGTCAGGCCGGGTTGTGTCTTGGCCCCCTTCCTCTTTATTATTGATATTACCGACCTGAACAAAATTCTAACATCTATGTCCCAGGATGTGCCAATGATCAACGGGAAACCTCTTCCTGTGCTGCTATACGCAGATGATGCAGTTTTAATATGCCGCACCCCAAATTCCGATGGATTTGGGCCCAGATCTTCGGACTGGGGTGAATGTGTGACATTGATCCACATTCTGCCCATCACCTGTTTTGTTTGCAAATTCCGCCCTAAGTGCGCTGGGGATGCTCAGACGTGGGTCCCAGGCACTCCACACCACTGGAGTCAAGCTAGCCGGGCTGATAAGAGGTGTTACCTCGAAACCGGTCCGGTCCTCGGATGCTTGATTCCGTTCTGGGAAGGACATGGCTTTTGTAGTTCGGACTGGACTGTTCCCATGGGGCACAGGGTCAGAGCTGATTTGCATATCGCCATTGTCTAACCAAGGGTGGTGTGGAGTGCAAAAAAACGATGGATTTGGGCCCAAATCTTCGGACTGGGGTGAATGTGTGACATTGATCCACATTCTGTCCATCACCTGTTTTGTTTGCAAATTCCGCCCTAAGTGCGCTGGGGATGCTCAGACGTGGGTCCCAGGCACTCCACACCACTGGAGTCAAGCTAGCCGGGCTGATGAGAGGTGTTACCTCAAAACCGGTCCGGTCCTCGGATGCTTGATTCCGTTCTGGGAAGGACATGGCTTTTGTAGTTCGGACTGGACTGTTCCCATGGGGCACAGGGTCAGAGCTGATTTGCATATCGCCATTGTCTAACCCAGGGTGCTGTGGAGTGCAAAAAAACGATGGATTTTGGCCCAGATCTTCGGACTGGGGTGAATGTGTGACATTGATCCACATTCTGTCCATCACCTGTTTTGTTTGCAAATTCCGCCCTAAGTGCGCTGGGGATGCTCAGACGTGGGTCCCAGGCACTCCACACCACTGGAGTCAAGCTAGCTGGGCTGATGAGAGGTGTTACCTCGAAACCGGTCCGGTCCTCGGATGCTTGATTCCGTTCTGGGAAGGACATGGATTTTGTAGTTCGGACTGGACTGTTCCCATGGGGCACAGGGTCAGAGCTGATTTGCATATCGCCATTGTCTAACCCAGGGTGGTGTGGAGTGCAAAAAAACAATGGATTTGGGCCCAGATGTTAGGACTGGGGTGAATGTGTGACATTGATCCACATTCTGTCCATCACCTGTTTTGTTTGCAAATTCCGCCCTAAGTGCGCTGGGGATGCTCGGACGTGGGTCCCAGGCACTCCACACCACTGGAGTCAAGCTAGCCGGGCTGATGAGAGGTGTTACCTCGAAACCGGTCCGGTCCTCGGATGCTTGATTCCGTTCTGGGAAGGACATGGCTTTTGTAGTTCGGACTGGACTGTTCCCATGGGGCACAGGGTCAGAGCTGATTTGCATATCGCCATTGTCTAACCCAGGGTGGTGTGGAGTGCAAAAAAACGATGGATTTGGGCCCAGATCTTCGGACTGGGGTGAATGTGTGACATTGATCCACATTCTGTCCATCACCTGTTTTGTTTGCAAATTGCACCCCAAATTCCTTGCGTGTCCTGATACAGTGCTTTGTTGAATATATGGACAGCCTGGACTTGAGTTAACTTTAATAAATCATTCTTTTTTTTTTATTTCAAGTCGTTTTTATTGAAATAGAAAAACAAAAGGAAAAACAGTACAATAATTCTTCCAGTACACAAAATGTTCGATTCATCTATTGATAAGCACAGACCCCTCTTTGCTTCTGCCCTGAGTGGTCGCTCCCCTGCCTCTCCACCTGAAGCGGTATCGTTTATCTGAGCTGCATTGCGTGATTGTACCCTGTTTAGAACTGCTAAAATATTTGCATTGACCTCGCCTGCTTGCCGGTATCTTTAAGTGCGCTGCATTGTCTGGTATCTTTAAGTGCGCTGCATCGTCTGTTTGTGCCATATTTCGACCTGTGCATTTTTTAGAATAGCTAATTAAGTTTATTAACTGCACCTCGCACCATTGTTGTTTAGACATAGACTTTACACGCGCGATACCCCCCGGCGCCCTGCTCGACTCCCCCCTCCATTTTGGATCTGTTGTTGTTGTGCTCCGTGTTGACCTGAGCCCGCCCCGCCTCCCAGCTGAGCCGCCCTCCCACTAACTATTTACAGCGCTCCCTATCCCAGAAGCGCTGTGACCCCTCTTTGCTTCTGCCCTGAGTGGTCGCTCCCCTGCCTCTCCACCTGAAGCGGTATCGTTTATCTGAGCTGCATTGCGTGATTGTACCCTGTTTAGAACTGCTAAAATATTTGCATTGACCTCGCCTGCTTGCCGGTATCTTTAAGTGCGCTGCATTGTCTGGTATCTTTAAGTGCGCTGCATCGTCTGTTTGTGCCATATTTCGACCTGTGCATTTTTTAGAACAGCTAATTAAGTTTATTAACTGCACCTCGCACCATTGTTGTTTAGACATAGACTTTACTGCGCGATACCCCCCGGCGCCCTGCTCGACTCCCCCCTCCATTTTGGATCTGTTGTTGTTGTGCTCCGTGTTGACCTGAGCCCGCCCCGCCTCCCAGCTGAGCCGCCCTCGCCCCTCCCCCTTCCCACCATCCATATATGACAGCAGCCCAAGCGGGCAGCGTCCACGCGCAGCGACCGCGCCCAATCCGCGCCGAAGGTGCGCCAAAGGTAAGCCCGTCTCAGCGCCAGACCCCCTGGCCCCGTCCCTCCCAGCCCTCCCGCATTACCTACGATGCCGCCACCCTCCTAGCCCTTAACCCCGGTCGCGCCCTCAACTGCGTCCAAGCCGCCCCTGGACAAACCCATGGACCTTTCTCCTGCTTCTCCTGCAAATTCAGCGGCACCGACAACATCTCCGCTACGACCACACCACTGACTCCCGACCCCAACCACCTACAATGCATCCTTCTCAACACCCGATCAGTCCACAGGCACGCCATTGACCTATGGAATCTACTAGACACCATTTCTCCAGACATCGCCTTCCTAACGGAAACATGGATGAATGCTTCCTCCGCACCAGACATCACCATTGCCATCCCTGAAGACTATAAGATTACTCGCAAAGACCGTACCAGCCACACAGGAGGAGGAATCGCTATCGTCCATAAGAAATCAATCCGCATCTCAACCAGCTCTGACGCCTAACTCCGAACACCTTCACTTCCAGATCCACATCGACCCCAAAACAACACTCAGAGGCACCCTCCTCTACAGACCACCAGGACCCCGCGCAAAATTCAGTGAAGACATCACGGACTTCATCACCCCACACGCGCTCCCCTCCAAAGACTACATCCTTCTGGGAGACCTCAACTTTCACCTTGAAAAGATCAACGACCGCAACACCGCCACCCTCTTAGACAACCTCGCCAACCTCGGACTTAAACAACTAGTCACTTCCCCCACCCACATCGCAGGTCACACACTCGACCCCATCTTCACATCCAGCAATCATGTCTCCTTCAGCCACACTACGGATCTCCTCTGGACTGACCACAGCTGCGTTCACTTCACCTACAACAAACCAAAACCCACCATCCACCTCCAACCTACCCTGCAAAGAAACTGGAACAAAATCACCACGGACCAGATCTCCGCATCGCTCCTTCTAAACACCCCAGCCCTCTCTTCTAACGCTAATGAAGCCGCCACCAACCTCACCCTATGGTTATCCAACACCGCCGACACCTTAGCACCACTGAAAAAACGTCAAAGCAAACCTGGCAGCAAGAAGGCCTCATGGTTCAACGATGATCTTAAGAAGTCCAAGAAACTCTGCCGCTCCTTTGAAAAGGCCTGGAAAAAAGACCCAACCACTAGCACCAAGGACGCCTTCAAAAACGCCACCCGCACTCACCACCAACTAATCCGAAAAGCCAAGAAAACAGCATTCAAGGATCGACTTGACAACAACGCCCACAACAGCAAGGAACTTTTCAACATCGTCAAGGAATTTTCCAATCCCTCGGCCAACTCCAACGACATCACCCCCTCTCAAGCCCTCTGCGACTCCCTAGCCTCATTTTTCCACAACAAGATTGCAGACATCCACAACAGCTTTGACAACCAACCCGGAAACCAACCCACCCTACCATTTGCTGAACATTCTCCCCCCGTGAACACCCTTAACGACTGGAACCCAATCTCCACTGAGGACACCATCCGCCTGATGAATTCCATCCACTCAGGATCCCCCACAGACCCATGTCCTCACCACATCTTCAACAAAGCAGACTCCGTCATAGCACCGCACCTCCGAGACGTCATCAACTGCTCCTTCAACTCCGCCACCTTCCCGGAAGACTGGAAACACGCTGAACTCACCGCCCTTCTGAAAAACCCCACAGCGGACCCCACCGAACTCAAAAATTACCGCCCCATCTCGCTTCTTCCATTCCCGGCCAAAGTCATCGAGAAAGCTGTCAACAACCAGCTCGCCGCCTTCCTCGAAGCCAACAAATCCCTCGACCCCTCACAATCTGGCTTCCGAGCAAAACACAGCACTGAGACCGCCCTCATCGCAGCAACAGACGACATTCGAACTCTACTGGACAATGGAGACACAGTCGCCCTCATCCTCCTTGACCTCTCTGCAGCATTCGACACAGTCTGCCACAGCACCCTTTTACAACGCCTCAATAACATCGGAATCCAAGGAAAAGCACTTGAATGAATCACCTCGTTCCTCACCGGAAGAACCCAGAGAGTCCGCCTCCCACCATTCAAGTCCGAGGCCACCGAAGTCATCTGTGGCGTACCACAAGGATCCTCACTCAGCCCCACCCTCTTCAACGTATACATGAGCCCCCTCGCGGACATCGCCCGCCAACACAACCTCAACATCATCTCCTACGCGGATGACACTCAACTAATCCTTTCTCTCACCAATGACCCCAGCACCGCCAAAACCAACCTACACGAAGGAATGAAAGAAGTTGCCGAATGGATGAAACAAAGCTGTCCGAAACTGAACTCAGACAAAACAGAAGTCCTTATCTTAGGTACATCCCCCTCTGCATGGGACGACTCCTGGTGGCCGGAAGCCCTCGGAAAAGCACCCATCCCGACAGACCACGCACGGAACCTAGGCGTCATCCTGGATTCTTCACTCACAATGAACAGACAAGTCAGCGCCGTATCCTCTTCCTGCTTCAACATTCTTCGCATGCTCAGAAAAACATTTCGCTGGATCCCCTCCGAAACAAGGAAAACAGTCACCCACGCTCTGGTCACGAGCCGACTGGACTACGGAAACACCCTCTACGCAGGCACTACCGCTAAACTCCAGAAGAAACTCCAACGAATCCAAAACGCCTCAGCCAGGATCATATTAGACATCCCACGCAACGAACACATCTCTGGTCACCTTAAAGACCTCCACTGGCTACCCGTCAATAAGAGGATCACTTTCCGACTGCTTACCCAGGCACACAAATCACTCTACGACATCGGACCAGAATGCCTCAACTCACGACTGTCCTTCTACACCCCCTCCCGCCAACTACGTTCTTCCAGCCAAGCCCTCGCCACTGTACCTCGCATCAACAAGACCACCATGGGAGGCAGATCCTTCTCATACCTGGCTGCTAAAACATGGAACTCACTCCCCGCTTACCTTCGCCTTACCCAGAACCACCTAGCATTCAGAAAGCAACTTAAAACGTGGATATTTGACAAGTAATCCTCCTCCCCTTCCTAAGCGCCTTGAAACCCTCTGGGTATGTAGTGCGCTATATAAATTCTCTGACTTGACTTGACTACATAAAATGAAATTAATATAAAATAACTCAGCTCTTGCTTGCATTATCATAAGACACATACAGACATAACTCTCAGTGGTGGAATAGGCTCTAATGGATGACAACAAGTGTACTTACAGGTGGCATAGGCCGTTGTAACAGGATCGCCTGTATTGCATCAAGGCGGCTCATAATGAAATGAGGATGCATCTAGCGATTTCCACAGCCTCCTATTGGATGGTTTCCATGAAGCTGCTTGTAACGCTGGATTATTAGCACCTCTCAGAAATGATAACCACTCCTGCCAAATTTTAAAGTTTACCTCTTTTGCGCTTTTCCATTTGCATAGAACTACTTTGCACGCAAGTGTCAGCATTAAGTCCAAAAGCAGGCGGTCTTGGTCATTTGATACCTGTGGGTCAAGCGCCCCTAGAAGTACATATACAAAGTCCTGTACAGGTCGTATCTTGAATACGTGTTGAATGCAGTCAAATATTTTCCCCCAGTATACAGGTAAAGAGGGACCATTGAAAAGCATGTGCGCAATGTCGCCTGACTGGCAGTTCCAGCAGGTAGGCGAATCCCTTAATTTACACTTGAAGAGCTTATCTGGAGTCCAAAATGCCCTGTTTATTAGCATGTACTTTGTTTGAAATAGAATAGGTGAAACTTTATGGGTAAGGGCCGTCTTATGAATCATCTCCCAGTCAAATTCTATGTCTGTTAAATTCGGCTCAGCTTCCCATTTCAATTTGACCTTTCTGTGAGTCTTCCTGGGCAAGGGCAGTAAAAGTTTATACACCTTAGAGACGAAGTGACCTGCATGTACAAGACGTGGAAGATGAGCTACTAACCATGGTGTGTATGGAGAGAAGTTATGTGCCGTTAATATCGCTTTGATTTTCAAGAAGTCATAATGATCCATCGGTGTGAGACCATGCCTCTGTTGCAGAGTCGAGAATGGGAGTGGATTTTTCTCATCGTATAAGTCCCTTGCCATGTTGATGCCCTTCTCGGACCATGAGTTCCAGAAGAGTCTACCACCATTAATCTTTAGATATGGGTTTCTCCAGAGTGACATAAAAAAAGGACTTGGCGAATGTTAGCTTAGTTTTATGTGTCTGATCTAGTCTAAGCAGAGCCCGTCTAGTGTTCAGCAGTATGTATTTAGAGCGTGGTAAATGAGATAGGTCCATAGTGAGGAGGGTTTCAAGTGGGGCATGGTTCACTAGTGATTCCTCAATATTGATCCAAATGGGTGTGTAGTGTGGTGATCTAATTACCATTGGGCTCCCTGTTTGCAGAGAAAGGCTGTTTGATAATTGCTGAACGAAGGGAGACCCAGGCCTCCTTTGTCTTTGGCCAATTGCAATTTCTTTAGTGATACCCTGGCTTTCTTCCCACGTCACAGGAAACTACCAAACAGCTGGTCTATCTTGGTGATAAAGTTGTTCGAGAATGTCATAGGAAGCATGCTAGCCAGGTAGTTAACCAACGGAGTAGACATCATTTTAAGCGTCTCCGCCCTACCCCACCAAGAGAGAAATTTTGGAGACCAGCTTTCAAGCAGTGTGGATATCTTCTTTAGACTCAGTTCTTCGTTTATTTTCAGGGTGGAGATCAAATCTTTGTCAAAGTCTAACCCCAGGTATTTAAAACACTTAGGCTGCCAAGTAAGGCCGGAGTCCCCAATGATTCCCTTATCACCAATATTGTTCAGAAGTTTAACCTCCGTCTTGTCTTTATTGAGTTTGTACCCAGAGACCTTGGAAAAGTCTTCAATGTCAGACAAGAGCGCAGGTATTGCCTCATCGGCTTTCTCTGACAAAACAAGCACATCGTCTGCATATGCCGTTAATTTAACCGTGCAGTCCCCAAAAGGGATGCCTACAATGTTGGGGTTGTTTCTTATATGGTATAAGAACGGCTCGATCGCTAGTAAGAACAATGATGGAGACAGGGGGCATCCCTGTCTCGTGCCCTGCTTTAGACAAAAGGAGGAAGAAAAGGATCCGCCGGCTCTCACTCTCGCTGACGGACAGCAGCATAGGGACATCACTAGTCTAGTAAATGTTTCCCCTAAGTTAAACTTATGGAGGACTGCTCTAAGGAAGGACCAATCAACTTTTTCAGCGTCCAGTGTTATTGCTGCCGTGGGTGTACCTAACAATTTCGCCTTTTCTAAAACATGAGCCAGATTTCTTGTATTATCACTGGACAACCTATTTTTAAGGAAGCCTGCTTGAGATGGGTGGACTAACTGGGGGAGAACCTTCTGGAGGCGGGCGGACAATATCATAGCCAGGATCTTGCAGTCTATATTGATCAGTGAGATAGGTCTATAGTTTTTCGGGAGCGACGGGTCTTTCCCCTCTTTAGGAAGCACTGCAATTATTGCTTCTGCCATTGTGCCTCTAACCTCACCTGTGTCATTAATTTCTTGGAATAGATGTTGAAGGGGCTCTATCAGGAGGGAGGGGAAAGTTTTGTAAAATTTCGCCGTGAAGCCGTCCGGGCCTGGCGCTTTCCCTGATTTCAGACTTTTAATTGCATTCCCTATTTCTAGAGCACTAATCGGGCCATTAAGACTAGTTTGGTCCTCAGCAGAAAGTCGTGGAAGATCACATTCATCTAGGTAACATTTAATCTTATCTTCCTCCACCGTTTTATTCTTAGCATAAAGGTCTTCATAGAATGCCCTAAACACCTCTGTTATCTTGTCTGGGTCCGAATGTGAGGAGCCTACGGTATCTTTATTGACACTGATCGAATTCTTTTGGATTTTAAACTTCAAGTATGAGGCTAGGCTTTTACCAGCTTTATTAGAGTCGCAGATCCTGAACCTCCTTCTGTTATCAAGCCAAACTCCCGCTCTTTCGCTGACTATTTTATTGTATTCGTATTTTTTATTCGCCAGGGCATGAAGTGACATATCATCTCTGTCTTTCAAATGTTTACTTTCTAGGTTTACAATTTCACTCTCTAGGGACTCCAGCTTTGTGTTATAATATTTGTTCATTGCTGATCTGATTTCAATACAGACCCCCTTATGTTGCTTTTCAAGGCCTCCCATCTAATGAGATCAGATGTATCCCCTTCTTTGTTGACCTGCAGATAAGAGGAAATCTCCTCTTGTATTGTGGTCCGATGTTGTTCATTACTTGGGATTTCGTTATTTAGACGCCAAGACGTCTGACAAGAAGAGGGTTTGACATTGGCAATGGATAAGGAGATGCAAGAATGATCATTTCTCGGGGTTCTATGGTAGTGGACTCAATTCTAGGGACGCCGTTCTGTGATATGAGGATATAGTCGATTCGGGAGTACGAGTCATGTGGTGCGGAGTAAAAAGTGTAATCCCTCCCTGTAAGATTTTGAAGCCTCCACGCATCCATTAAGTGAAAACGTTGAGATAAATTGATAAAGGCTTTATGTGATTTATTTGATTTGAAGGGACAGTGGGAGTCTCCATCTAGCGTTGCATCCAAGGGGAGATGGAAGTCTTCAGCCAGTATGTGGACAGCATTATCTGGGATGTTTCCAATATGCTTGTTAAGAGCCTCCCAAAAATTAAGATCGCTAGTGTTAGGAGCATAAATGTTTGTGACGTAAAACTCTGTGTTGTCCTTACTCAACTTGGCCGTGACCCATCTCCCATCATCACTCGCCTCAGAGGACAGAAGCTCAATCTTGGATTTCCTCGCCAAAAGAATCAAGACACCATTCTTTTTGTGCACAGCTTCTGCACCCACAACCTCATTATAAAACTTGTTCCTCATATGGTAGAACTGTTTAGATTCAAGTTTCGTCTCTTGCAGTAAGACAATATCACCTCTCAATCTCCGTATGTAGTCTAAGATCTTTTGTCTCTTAACAGGTTGGTTCATTCCTTTAACATTAAGAGATAATATCTTCAATTTATCTACGTTACATGCCCCTAACGGAGTACTAATAATTCTATGTGACATCAATGGAATGTACCATCATATTAGAGTCATATATCACACAAGGCATTAGCAGTAGTATGACAGAGAGACAAAATTCCACGGGATCAATAACGCCCATATACGTGATCGTATGATAGCAGAGCCCACGACCTCCCCCACTACCAAGCATTAAGACAGTAATCAATATGCAAGCACAAAGAAACAAAATCAAAAAACATAGAACATACATCCCAACCCAGAAACCCCACAACCCCCCACCCTCCCCACCCCACCTGTACGTAGTAGGCATGGTGACTGGAGAGAGATTGCAGTGAATCCTCCCTATGCGTATACATGTTTGAACAAGTTTGGAACAAATCAATTTCCACATCGTACCTGCGGATTGCCGCTAACTAGGGTAACCTGGGTGAACAGCGGTCTAGGGACCACAACTAAGGACATCTTGAGAAGAAGCATGTACATCATAGTTCCTGTTGATCTTAAGGCAACTGAATAAAACAACAGCAATATCAACAGACATAGTCCCTCGGAACACATATGGTAATCGTACCAACTTGCGGACAGATATCCAGTACCAGATGAACATTATACTAACATGCAATGATAGAGCATTCTCCTTAATCAATGGAACAAAATCAATTGCAAACCTTACAGTCGTTATTATACCAGCAGGCATTGTAGGACTTTCTCCTTATCTATTGAAACAATATCAATTGCAACCATCGCAAAAGCCTTTAAAGCGTAATATAACATAGGAAAAGTTTAGAGGCTCGGAGCCCCTCCCTGTAGAAGAAAAAGGGGTACATATAGGAATTGCATTGAAAACGTGGATGAGGACCATTCACTTGTAACCTGAGGCCGAAGGCTGGCCTGCTGAGTCCTCAGTGTTGCTCGTTTCCATATCCAGGTCCTCAGGTCCATCTAACATACGCTTCAGTTTCAATGGATCTGAAAAGATGTGTGGAGAGCCTTGGATAATCACACGATATTTTGCTGGGCCCATGAAGCCATACTGGCAACCTCTCTTCTTCAACATTGGTCGTAGTGCCAAGAACGTTTTCCTAACATCAACTGTCTCCTTGCTAAAATCCTGTGATATGTAGATTTTAGATGACTTCCACAGGATATGGTTGTTTTTCCGCATAAAGCTGAGAATTTGCTTTACATGTTGGTAGCGTAATGGTTTACACACAATGGCTCTAGGGCCTTTTTGATTCTTACTTATCCTGCCCGGCACTCTATGCGCTCTGTCAAATTCCAACGGATGGACAAAGGTCATGTTAGTAGCTTGGGTGAACCATGATTCTAGGAAAGCCACAGAGCTCCCCTGTTGATCCTCCGAACCTTCCGGAATACCAAAAATTCGTAGGTTCCCCCTTCTGTTCCTGTCCTCCAACTCCGCGAGTTTCGGTGTCGTTTGGTCTGCTGCTATGCACAGACGTTTAATGGCTTCACATGACTTGACTTCCCTATCTTCGAGTTTGCTAATCCTCGATTCTGCTTCCAGCAGTTTCGCATTGGTGTCCCGGTTGTCCTGCCTGATCGCCGCTACTTCCTCCTTGGTTGCCTTTGCCCGATCCCTTACTTCATCCAATCTGCTGAGTATCAGGTCAATCGGGTCTGGGCTGTTTTTCCCCCCTTTGCTGGGCGAATTCGGATTCGACTGGTCGGATTTAAGCCTCTTCAGGCTTTTCACAAGCTCTTTATTATCCGCCATGGCTAATTAGGTGTAGATTCCTTTAGTCGAGGCGGGTATTCTCTCTTAACTCCCAGCCGCCCTTTAAGGAATGTTTACATTCACTGATCACTCTGATACCATCAGCTATCTCAGTACATGTAGATGAGAGTTACCATATGATTCGCACATTAGCCGCAATGATGATCTCTCCTGTGGTTGTCGAGCGCCGTAAGGAGGTGCACACACTCAATCAATGCATTACGCTTGTGCCGCCATTTTGAGAGCCACCATTTGCGTTAAGCTTTACACTCTTGGAGACACTCTAACAGCCCCATCCTTGTACTCACTGAAAATTGCGACATGCAAAACTTGATTTGTCAATCAAAAACTTCATGATGCAGCTCAGGGCTCATTCATAGGTTTGCTGGTCTCCACTCGACAGTGCAATAACCATTTCACCAGTGAAGCAAACCCTGCCTCCATGAGACGTCATACACACTGCAATATATTTTTGGGCCGTATTGTTCTATTAAAGCATTGCTATATTGCAGCAATCATGTACTTCAGTGATCATGCAAGTGTTCACCGCTACTGATCTGTAGGGTAAGCCGACCTTGTTCTTCTCCTCAAATCCGGTATCGGTAGAAAAAAGAAAAAAAAGCGCAGAGAACAAAGGCTGACCTCACTACGTTAAAACGCCCTATTTTATGCCATAGTGGTTCACAACTGCCACTGCGCTCGCTGGTTGCATTTCAATGTCCAACAACAAAGTCTAACCTCCGTGTGCAGCATAGGGAGTCCTCGCTCAAGGAATAGCTCGAGCCGCCATTTTGCCTACGCGAGTAACGCAAGTGTTCTTTCACGGGTCTAATGTCGCCCGGTGGTGGTTGAGTCTACTCACGGTTTTAGAAACCAGTTCATCCAGCGCTACCTCCAGTAATCGTGTTCGACTCCCGTCAGGGTCCTATGACTCAGCCGCCGATACTTTGGGCAGCCATGCGGTCTCCTCTTCCGCCTCACTCGCTGCAGCCTTCGGGGCGGGCCGCCCGAATTAGCTGAAAAGCCACTTCTCAGCCACGGAAAACCATGGGCATACTTCCTAGATGCTCCCCTCACATTCCGGTAATCGATTCTGCCACCTTTGACGATGTAGGGGCGGTGAGGTGCGTTCCGCCTTTAGATTTCGGTCTCCGCACGGGTAGAGAGATTCACCGAGCCGCCATCTCTCTCGGCGTCCAAACCACACCCCTTAATAAATCATTCTTAATGTCCTGTGGTCCCAGGAAACACCAGCTCAGTTTTATCAGTGTAGGCAATCAAAAACTAACAAGCACATGTAAATTTCCCTATATTGGGGTGGTCTTTGCTGCGAACGGCTCCTGGACTTCCACGCCCAAAGAACTCAGGTGTAATCCTAGCGCTTTAAAAATTTTTTAAATCACAATGTGTCCCTGTGGCTACTTACGGACCAGAGATTTGGGGCACTGCAAACAGCTCCTGCATTCAGCGGGAAGAGAATAGATTTTGCAGAAGATTGCTGGGAATCCCAATCTCCACCCCACAATACATTTGCTACAGGGAGTTGAATTTAAACTATATAACAGATTTTATTCGTGCTTGTCCAGCCCTCTTTTGGCTATCGGTTTGGAAGAATGAGGCAGCCCCTCTAACTAAAGATATTATTAAAGAAGTGCGACAAAGGGATGGATATCCCCTGGCTCTCTGGAGTTTACCAGAGCCTACGCAGTGTCAATAGGGGCAGTATCTTTACAAACCCTAGTGAGACTGAAACCATGGACAAGAAAGAATTAAGAAGTGCCCTTTACTCGCTATATACCCAAGATAGACTAGTGCTAGAATCAAAGAAATCACTAGTTTTTAATTACATGTCCAATGAGCGTTGTTGTCTCCCCTTACCAGAATATTTATTGTTACCGATGAGTAACTGGGATATAAGCCTCTTATTCTGTCTCAGAGCAGGGACAATTAAATTTGCACTATGTTTTCCTTTTGGCTATAACCCGCAACTCGCCTCTCTACCGTGTCCATGCGACGGGATAGGTGGCCAATCTATTATTCACTTTTTGTTTTTCTACAAATACTATGTAAAGTACAGTAAGGGGTTCCTCAGCCATTTTTTAAGAAGAGCAGGCCGGTTAGCTTGGATTCTGCCTACTCAAATATGTTGTCTTTAAGCAATGAAGAGCTTATTTTTCGCACTAGCACTTTTTTAAGGGTTGCTTCTCGGGCACGTAAGTCAATGCTAGCATCCTGAGCCCCATAAGCACTGAAAGACATATTTTATAATTGCTGCTAATGGTTTTTATTGTCTTTTTCCTCCCTTATTAAAATGAATGGGATAATGTAATTGCTGTTAATGGATTTAATGTTTTAGCCTTGATTGTATTATATTGTGTTTTATAAATTGTTATTTATTTGCTTATACTGTCACTTTTCTCCTGCTACTAATATTGCTATTGTACTTTTATGGATATGGATATATATCCGAATACAGTTATAAAACTGAACTGATAGAGTCACTCTAATCTTCAATAGTAATTATTAACCATATCTGTCCTTCAACTAGCTTTGAATGTATTTTTGCCCATAATGATGCTGATGTTATGCCAAAAATAATTCACTGGGAACACCATCCGTCTCACGACCAGCACCGACAACACCCTGACCAGCGCCGAACACCTGCATTTCCAGATCCACACCAACCCGAACACCACCCTCAGAGGCACCCTGATCTACCGACCCCCGGGACCACGCACGCAATTCAGCGAGGACATCGCCGACTTCGTCAGCCCGCACGCCCTCCCCTCCGCTGACTACATCCTCCTGGGGGACCTCAACTTCCATCTGGAGAACAACAACGACCGCAACACCAGCACCCTGCTCGACAACCTCGCCAACCTGGGACTCAAGCAACTGGTGTCCACCCCCACCCACCTCGCCGGACACACACTCGACGCCGTCTTCTCATCCAGCACAGACATCGACTTCAGCCACGCCACAGAGCTTCAATGGACGGACCACAGCTGCGTCCACTTCACCTTCAAGAGAACGACGACCCACCAACACCAGCAACAGACCGCCCGCAGAAGCTGGAACAAGATCACAGCAGACCAGCTCGCCACCTCCCTGAGCCAACACCCTCCTGCCAGCTCAGCGAACCCCAGCCAGGCCGCCGACAACCTCACGAAGTGGATCAGCAACTGCACGGACGAACTCGCCCCGCTGAGGACCCCGCCCAGCAGACCCGGCAGCAAGAAGACCCCATGGTTCACCGACGAACTCAAAAGCTCCAAGAAGAACTGCCGAGCCCTCGAGAAAGTCTGGAAAAGGGAACCGACACCGGACAACAGAACCTCCTACAAACTTGCCACCCGGAAACACCACCAGCTGATCCGCGCCGCCAAGAAAACTGCATTCAAGGACCGGTTGGACAACAACGCACACAACTGCAAGGAACTCTTCAACATCGTGAAAGAGCTTTCCAACCCCAGCGCAGGAAACAACGACATCACCCCATCGCAAGACCTCTGCAACTCCCTCGCCTCATACTTCCACAACAAGATCACGGACATACACAGCAGTTTCAACAACCAACCAACGCACACCACGACCGACCAGCCACCCCCCCCCACCACCACCCTCCACGCCTGGACCCCGATCAGCACCGAAGACACCATCCGCACGATGAACTCCATCCACTCCGGATCACCGACCGACCCCTGCCCTCACCACGTCTTCAACAAGGCCGACGCTGTCATCGCACCCCACCTGCGAGACATCATCAACACCTCCTTCGACACCGCCATCTTCCCTGAAAGCTGGAAACACGCCGAACTCAGCGCTCTACTCAAGAAACCAACAGCGGACCCCACCGACCTCAAGAATTACCGCCCCATCTCGCTTCTCCCGTTTCCAGCCAAAGTCATCGAGAAGACCGTCAACAAGCAGATGGCCGCCTTCCTCGAGACGAACGGATCCCTCGACCCCTCACAGTCCGGCTTCCGAGCCAAACACAGCACCGAGACCGCCCTCATCGCCGCCACCGATGACATCCGAGCCCTGATGGACAATGGAGAAACAGCGGCCCTCATCCTCCTAGACCTCTCCGCGGCATTCGACACGGTCTGCCACCGCACCCTAGTACGGCGCCTCAGCAACATCGGAATCCAGGACAAGGCGCTGGAATGGATCATCTCCTTCCTGGACGGAAGAACACAGAGAGTCCGCCTACCACCGTACAAGTCAGAAGCCTCCAAAGTCATCTGCGGCGTCCCCCAAGGATCATCCCAGAGCCCCACCCTCTTCAACGTCTACATGAGCCCCCTCGCGGCCATCGTACGCAAACACCACCTCAGCATAATCTCCTACACCGACGACACCCAGCTGATCCTCTCCCTGACCAACAACCCAGCCGCCGCCAGAGCCAACCTGCACGAAGGGATGAAAGAGGTAGCCGAGTGGATGACGACCAGCCGCCTGAAACTGAACTCGGACAAGACGGAGGTCCTCATCCTGGGCTCCTCACCCTCCGCCTGGGACGACTCCTGGTGGCCTCCCGCCCTGGGCACCGCACCCAAACCGACAGACCATGCACGAAACCTGGGCTTCACCCTGGACTCCTCCCTCTCCATGACCAGGCAAGTCAACAGCGTCTCCTCGGCGTGCTTCAACATCCTACGCATGCTACGGAAGATCTTCTGGTGGATCCCCACAGAGACCAGGAAGACCGTCACCCAGGCCCTCGTCACCAGCCGACTGGACTACGGCAACGCCCTCTACGCCGGGACCACCGTCAAGCTCCAGAAGAGACTCCAGCGGATCCAAAACGCCTCAGCCAGACTCATCCTCGACATCCCACGTTCCAGCCACATCTCCGGACATCTGAGAGACCTTCACTGGCTCCCCGTCAACAAAAGAATCACCTTCCGCCTCCTCACCCACGCACACAAAGCCCTACACGACCAAGGCCCGAGCTACCTCAACAGCCGAGTCAACTTCTACGCTCCCAAACGCCACCTCCGATCAGCCAACCACGCCCTCGCCGCCGTCCCCCGCATCCGAAGAGCGACTACAGGAGGAAGGTCCTTCTCCTACCTGGCCGCCAAGACCTGGAACTCCCTCCCGTCCGACCTGCGCCTGACCCAAGACCACCTCTCCTTCAGGAAGAAGCTGAAGACCTGGCTGTTCGAGCAGTAGCGGCACCCCCCCCCCCCAGCGCCTTGAGACCCTACGGGTATGTAGCGCGCTTTATAAGTGTATCTGATTGATTGATTGATTGACTGGGATGCTATTGAAGGTACAGCAATTTCGATGATGGCCCATGAAAACAATATATATTCATTGGGCTTACAATCTAAAGCAGGATAGAGCCATACCTGTTATATGTCAACAATATGCGGGAGTGAGCTCTACTGACGAAATTCCGTTTAAGCACTATTAGATGTCATTTGAGCTTTTCCATTGGTCAATATGACCCTTTTTTAGCTAAATTTGATGATGAATATAACCTGGTGTTTTTAAATGTGCCTCTTTGCACTTTTATGATTATATAATATGATCTAAATAAAGTATTTGATGATAAATATAATCAGTACAATTTTATCAGTTTAAAAAAATCTAATTACATAGTTCAATAAGACAGTTCATTACTTATATTGACAGAGCCCATTAGTTCAAATTACTAAAATTCTTATGAATGTCAGACCAGATATTTTTTAAATATATCGACTGAATAAAATCAAACTGGAGAAGATCACAATAGGAGCCGTATTGTGTTTTTCCTCTCACACCTTTATTTACTTGTATTTGGCAGATGCCACACCCAGGAAACCGTACCATGGTGCTTATTCTTCTAGGGTCAAAGAGAAAAGTGGAGACATGGGTCAATACTTTCCATCAATTTTTTTTTACTATTGACAGGAAAGGAGAGTTTTGAAATTGTCACATGTCACTTGCTCTCTCAAGTACTAATAAACAGTTGGTAACCATCACGGATTCGTGAGGCCTCTTTTGGGTAACACTTCTCGGCGTCTCTACTCATTGCCTTATTACAATTGCCTTAAACGACCAGCTGGTAATCCACCCATGGAGTAAGCAATATCAATGGTACTGGTAACAGGGGAAGTAATTGGTGGGTTATGAGTTGGATCCTAAGAATATACTTAGAAATTAGGAATTTCAGCTGCCTCATTAATGCCAGCAGCAGTTCCTCTGGTGATTTCCTATTTCTCCTTGGGCTAGAAGATAATCACAGGTATTTGGTCCCAGATTTACAATGAGTTTGCATATGAATTGAGTCACTTTTATTAACACAGCCCACACAATCCTTTTTTGAAATTTAAAATGTCAAGTAAATTTTAATTTGCATGTCTTTGTAAAAAACATGTGACACAAGGCAGTGCACAGTGTTGCTTTGCATTACTTTCCATCAGGAAGGCATTCCACGGGTGATGCATGGGCATTCCCTTGCACGCGCCCATGGAATTTGATGCAAACCCATATTTACAAACAGATATAGCCATGGGTTAGCACCAAAAGGATGTTGCTGCTGTGGCTGGAGTGCCAAGGAGAAATATCTTTATTTCTCCTTGTTGTTTCCTCTTTGCATGTGTGCTGAAGTAACCCACACATATACAAAGATTAAATAGCCTTAATGGACAGCTTTTGCTCTGGAGGGTACCCTTTCTGTATAAAAACTATCCTGACCACAACACGTACACCCTTGTACTTTAAAACAAGACTGCTTCTGCCGGCGCTAGGTACCCCACAGTGTGCCAGCACACGAAGAGAGCAGAACAACATGATTCCTTTTAAGATATGATTGAGTTCTGCTCTGTCAAGTGAGATGCAACCAAGCACAGCAACTTTGCAAGCTGCGCTGCATTGTGGCACTCCTTTGTAAATATTTTCCAGGTGTTTTGACATCATTTCAGCATTATTGGGGTCTGCTTGTACTTTACCCTGACTAGGATTGTCAGCATTTAGTATTTTTTCACCTCAATCTGAGTACAGTTTACTGTTCACAGTTTACCAGGTTTTCACAGTGAATGAGAAGGGAGAAGGTAATGGATAGGCAGGGACTTCAACACAACATGATTTGGGCGTAAAATTCAATTTCAGTCTGAATCCGGAGTTCTGTGTAACTTACTTTGTTCAACTGGCCTTCATAAATTGCAATTATCTTTTAATAA
Organism: Lissotriton vulgaris; assembly: GCF_964263255.1. Taxonomy (NCBI): domain Eukaryota; kingdom Metazoa; phylum Chordata; class Amphibia; order Caudata; family Salamandridae; genus Lissotriton; species Lissotriton vulgaris. The sequence goes on along the minus strand of NC_141687.1, from coordinate 1,523,633,439 downwards.
ATTGTTAATTTTCACCATCATTTTTTACGAGTTTGATTTAATGTGCGATTTGGATTTTATTAGTTTTTTCATTACCTACAATTATTTGTATACTGTTGTCTGTTATTTTCTTTTTCACAGTTCGACATTAACACAAATCCAGGCTGTCCCCAATTTGAGGCCATTTAAATAAATAAAGAAATACATATTTCTACACCAGTTGGGTAAGGAATCAGACAATAAAGGCAAATCCTGTTGAATTGACACCACCCTTAGGTAGAAGTGGATAAAAAGTAAAGGTAAAGAATATGGGTCTATTCTACAAAGAGTATAAAACTACATTTGCGGTGAGCAAAGCTGTGAAGTCAGTCAGTTTTCAACTGTGCATAGGGCTTTTCTTTTAAAAATTGCAATCTTTGCAAAACACAATGCTTACAAAGTTTATAAAGGAGAAGATGGAAATAACTTTTATCAGCATGATAATACTACCATTTTAAGATGTCCCCCATCAAAGCCATCACCCAACACACAACATCCCACATCCTCCCCAACTGCATCAACTCACTTGCCTTCCTGACAATGTTCCTTTGCCATTTCCCTCTGTACAAATCTCAAAGCTCTATTCCATGTACCAAGAACCATTTCCTTTTCCATCGGTATCTCATATGGACATTTACAGTTACAGGATGGTCCACCTTTCATGGGCATGACATTCTGTGTCTGGAAAGAAATCCACTCTATGGGGTCAGGCAGATTAGCTTTGTCTGGGCAAAGTTGCGTAAAGCCTGGAAATTTTTTCTGCAATCAGATGAAGGGTAAACCCCAAATTTATGCCAGTAGGTTTATACCTTTGATTGGATAAGATTACCAAATTGTTTGGGATTCTCACTACTAACTGGGAAGCTGTGCCTGGCCTAGCTTTCAAGGGTTGCACATGTGTATTGCTGATCTGGTGTAAATGTAAGCATCTGTTAATGCATAACAAATGCGCATTTGCATATGGCAAATGTTAGAAATCAGGTTACTAGTTGACTGGGGTCTGAACCCTAGTCAAGCAGCAACCACAATCCTAGTCAAATCAAATCAAATCAAATCAAATCATCTTTATTCGGTTTCCATTATTTTGAAAGCCATAAAAGTACATAAAAACACAATAAATATTTTAAAAAATCGCATACTTTCTGTATCAAACAATGTCATATTTTTAGCAGTCCATCTTATATCAAAAAAGGCTGTTCAATCAGGATTCATAAGTTCGTTCGGTGCCTAATACATAGTTTGAGATACTGTGCAACAGATTTTGTCATCAAATTATTTTCCAAAAAGTCAGGGTAAGGCACAAACAAACCCCAAATTAACCTGTGCTCACTCCCTGGTAGCTTGGCACAGAGTAGTCTGGCTTAACTCAAAGGCAATGTGTAAAGTATTTGTGCAACACTTCAAACAGTAAAAATGTGAAAACATCACACAAAAAGATTCCATGCCAGTCTAGAAAAATGGAGTTTAGTGCACTGTAAACAAGACCAAAATGACAAAAATCCAATAAAAAGAACCAGAGTTATGATTTTGTATAGAATAAACTGTAAAATAGTGCCTAGAAACAGAAAGTGGCAACCATGGCAAGTTGTTCACGCTTAACCAGTTGAAAGCCAAAAGTTAAGGCTAACTGTGATGGAGCACAGGTCAGATACAGTCCCAGATTAGGCCAGCTGAAGGGTTACCTTTTGAAGTTTTATGCCAAGAGTCCCATTGCAATTGGAGAGGGTCAGCGAGATAAGGAGACCCTCACAGGAGGTGGTCAGCGTGGCATGAGGAGGAGGCTGAGCATCGCTTACAGGTGGGCTGGAGCCAAGCATTATCAGTCCTCCTATGCAATCAATGCTTGCTGTAAACTATTTTCTCTGCCGTCTGTACAATTTAGGAATATACCACAAACCTCCTGAGTGTTCAGTGTACTCTACACTAGTGTAAACTCATGTGTGAGGAAATAGGTTGATATGTTTAAATTCAAGTTTTCATGCCATTTGTGCACATAAGTAAAACTTACATGCACAAATCCTGCACAAGCCTATGGTGCAGGATTTGTGAATGCTAACTTTATTAGGCATCAGTTGTATATTCCAAATTGTGTGAAACCTAATTAATTTTTTACGTCAAGTGCTATTGTTTTGTGTTAGGAGACAAAGACCTAGGGCCGTATTTATGAAGGTCTGCAACACTTTTACGCTGCAGTTGCGTCACTTTTTGTGACGCTGCAGCAACGTAAATAATGTACCACGTTGTGACACGTTTACAAAGAGACGCATCTAAGCAGATGCGTCACTTTGTAAAGGACTGTGCTACTTTATACCTGCATTAGGTATAATATATGCAGGGTGGGCATTCCCGAACAATAAAGTGTCATAGAAATTGCACAGTAAAATCTATGAGATTCCATTGCGACACTTTTAGGACGTTACTGCGTCAATATCTTATGCCTGCATCACAACCGGTGTAAGACTGACGCAGGCCCTTTCCCATGGGGCTTGTCCCAAGTGAAAGGACACATTGCTGGAGTTGCATCTGTTTTCAGACACAACGCAAATATTCACCACTTTTGCGCCTGCGATGTGTCAGTAATACTGACGTATCTGTAACTCCTTGCGACATGGAGCACGATACATTAAATTCGGTGAATACATGGTGTCGCAAGGAGGATGCAGTGTGAACTGTTGCATCGCTGTTTTAATGTAGTGATGGAACAGTTTTCATAAATGAGACCCCTAGAGTGCACAAGGCCCTTTCATGGTTTGCTTCTATGGCCACTTTATACTCGTTCACACAATAAAAGCTCAATTTCAGTCACTAAAGTACTTCAAAAACCTGATTAGAAGACATTTAAACCTGAGAAGCACTTTTAGCCAGTGCGTAATTTGAGATCGTGGTTTCCAGCTGTTTATTAATTTCATATACATAAAAAATGACTACTTCCTGTCACCCCTGCCCCACCACCCCCATCTGAAGCCATTCCTATAGCTTTGGGGGCTTGGAATGATTTGAATTGTCTCATTTTTAGAAGTGTGACGGTTTGTAGTTATGTTGGTACTGTTAATGCCAGAGATGGTAGGGACAGCTGGCGGTGTAAAGTGCAGTGGGCTCCTGACGTGTTCCCTCGCACTTATTTTTAACAAATTAAGCACTGCTTTTAGCGGAGCAAAGGTTCAGCAGAATCTGCATTTTTATGCAGCTTGCAGGCACATGAGTCAGCCTCATGTGGAGGGGAATGTGAAGTACTGTAAGCGCAGCACAGAACAACTTCAATCACTTAGTAGTTAAGTGCAGGTATCAAGGACACTGCTGGAGGAAGTAATATGAAACTACGTATCCGTGTGTTTGCATCTACTTCATGCTGCACCATCTTTCATCCTAATTTGTTCTCAGTGGTGTGAAGTAGCGGTCCATGGAGGGGGTTCCGCGGGGTGGCGGAGGGGTAGGGTGGGGGGTAGTAAACTCCGGCTAATGGCTGACCGGAGTAATGAAAATAAATAAAAAAATAAAACGAATGTCATTGCGCCCACTGAAATGCATTTGGCGTTTCAGTGCGTGCAATGAAATTAGTTTTATTTAATGATTTCTTTACATACTCCGGTCGGCCGTGAGCTGGAGTTTACTGCCCCCCACCCTGCCCCTCCCCTGCCCTACCCTACCGCCCCGTGGAACTCCCTCCACGGCCGCTACTGGTGGTGTAAACAGTTGTAAATGTAGGTTCGGGTGGGAATTTGCTCATTTCAAACTTCTCACACACACGTTCAAGGCACTACACAGCTCATACCTGAACAGTTCCCTGAGGACAGTAACATAGCAAGAATGCAACGGCCCTGATGCAAGCAAGGAACACTACCTATTTGACTGCTGTTGGAATAGTAAAATAAAGCAATTATCAGAGTTTGATGGACTCCTCAGGACTTTGAGCCCAGTTCCACTGCTCCTGCTGTACCAATGGTAGTTATGCACCCGCCAGAGGAAGAAGAACGAGGAGGGCGAAAACCCACAAACTATTGTGGGTATTTACAGACATGTGGTATGTCCAATCCCAAACTGAAAGCACAAACAAATTTACAACTTGTAAAGGTAGAGGTTTATATATTTTCATGGTACACCCAGAAACTGATGACAGCTGCCTAATCACGAATAGCAGAGCTGCACAGCCTTCCATCATGTACCCATAAATCAAGTAGCAGAGAAAAATATTGAAAGTGCATTTTAAAAAGGGGTTTGAATCACACACAGGTTTTCAAGTGATTGATTTAAGATAGCAATGTTAAGCAAGAGGGACGCTTCCAGGTTAGCAGTGACAAGTTGCAGGATGGATTCCTTCCTTGCATTTTCCTACGAGAATGTACCCTCTTTTCAAAATCCTTCTTAGTTATCATGTTCCCAGATGTTTTGCAATGCAGTCCTTAATCACTAAGGAAACACCAAAGCAGTACACTTGGTCTATGAGGACCGAAATAAGACAGAGCCGCACAATACTGTGCTGCTTGATGCAGGAAAGTTTGAAATGCTTACTACAAAACAATGCCAAAAGTAGGGAGAAAAAGATTAAAGAAAGTTTATAAGAGGCAAGTTTCTCATTGTAATGTCCTATACGGCCATCAGGGAAATAGAGGAGCTGGAAAGAGGATTTGTGAACATAAAGAAAGCAGCAGGGAAAAAAATCAACACAACCAAATTCCCTCCTTGATTTAGTTAAAAACAAAACACTTTGAAGATTAACATGGCATCAAAACAAAGGAAACCGGCTGAAGGAATTAGGAGATAAATAAAAAATGGCACTGCTTTATTGTATTTAAAGTAGTTACAGTTGTACACATTTGAACCACTAGAGCTGTCGCTGTTCGTTTTCAAAGCAGCCACTAGGGGCAGCAGTGCATTAATATTTAGCACTGAAACCAAGTGGTGGCGCACAGTCCAAAGAAAGAAAAGTTCCTGCAAAAAATATTGTCCATTGGGACGCAAGCCAGTATCAAGCACTAATGTGCAGGTTTCATGGATATTGTGGAAAAACAATTTTACAATCCTTAGAATTTTTAGAAAAATCGTTCTGTGGCTTTTGTGCTGACACTCCAAATATCTGCACCTCACAAGAACAGTTTTTTTGACGTCAGACCATATATTCCATTCAGAGAAAGACTCCTCCTCCCCAGTTTTCAGAGTCACATCCAATACCATACTAAACGTGTTTGTTTGCTCAAATGCAACACCGCACAGTCTGATTCTGGGACCCTCCGCCTATTCACAACCTTGAGGGTATTAGAACAACAGCAGTCGCGGCCTGGTTCCACTCTTCAGTATGTGGGGTTGAAGAGACTAGCTCCTCTGATGATAAGACTAGCTTTATAGAGAGCTGAAGACAGATGTTCAAGATAGAGCTGATGCCAGAGGTTCATGAGAGAGCTAAAGCCAGATGTTCAAGAGAGAACTGAAGCTAGAAGTTCAAGAGCGAGAATCCACGGGTTTAAGAGGGAGCAGAAGCCAGAGGTTCAACAGAGAACTGAAGCTAGAGGCTCAAGAGAAAGCTGAAGCCAGATGTTCAAGATAGAGCTGAAGCCAGAGGTTCATGAGAGAGATAAACCCAGATGTTCAAGAGAGAACTGAATCCAGAGATTCAAGAGAGAGAAGCCAGAGGTTCAAGAGAGAGCTGAAGCCAGAGGTTAAAGGGATAACTGAAGCCAGAGGTTCAAGAGAGAGCTGAAGCCAGAGGTACAAGAGAGAGCTGAAGCCAGAGGTTCAAGAGAGAGCTGAAGCCAGAGGTACAAGAGAGAGCTGAAGCCAGAGGTTCAAGACAGAGCTGAAGCCAGTGACGTTGATAGAGCGTGCAGGTCACCCGACTATAAATTTTACCAATACTCACCTGGGCCCATAATTCAAATATACATTTTATTCAATCAGGAAACCTTCATTCTACTACCAGTTTATTTTTATTCCACTGGGTCCTATACCATTGACTTACCAATCCTTGTCACTGGTACCTGTAACCTCTTGGATCAGGGAGTTAGATAAAATTAGGTAACTAATAACATTTTCACTCATATCATAACCACAGACTCGGGAAAGTTTTAAACTCTTTATCAAATCATCATCAAAGGTCATGCTCCACAGATTAAAAGCAATAAGACTATCAATAATCAAAATCAGAAATAGAGTATAACTATGCTAAAGATATATTATGCCAATCATTTAATAAAAATCTAACGGGAAGGTAAGAACAAGGGACAAGCTATTGTTTTTAAAACCAACTTGCACAATATAATAATATAAAGATTAAGGAACATACTATAACAACACAGCTTTCGCAATTAAAAACAGTTGGGAAAAAGGAACACAATATGCAATGACGAAACCAAATTTTAGCAAGTATCTATAGGGAAGGTAAGAAATGGAACACACTATTAATCAAAATAACCAAGTTTGATTACTTTAAAGGGAGGGTGGAAAAAAAGGAAACATCTATGCAATCATGAATAATGTTTGCATTCGTCTACAAGGAGAGTAAGAAAATGGAACACGCTATAAATAGCAAAAAACACAAATTTAGCATTTAAGAGGGGAAGGGTAAGAAAAGGAACATATGCAATCAAAGCTTTAGCACATTAGGGAGGGTAAAGAAAAGGATGCAATTTATACTAACAATTACCCACACAGATTTATATTTACCTAGAATGGTGTGAAGACCAACCCTGGCCACGGGTCAGTTGGAAAGGACAGAAGAACCCCAAAGGTTGCAGTGCCAATAGGCCAGCAGGTGCAGTTCAGACATCAGGACAGGAAACCCCGGATTTGGATCAGGACCGGACCACAAAATGTTAAGACCAGCACCCGCAGTTCAGTTGGAACGCCTGGACTACTCCCTCTCTGCAAGGAATCAACCAAAACCCCGATTGGGTTACATCATTCACCAGCAAAGTGCTTCGCCAGCACTTCAGCTTCCCAGAACCCCGAATGGGTCAGCGAACCTCCAGACAGAGTGCTCCGCAGCCCTCTGCTCTTAGTCACCTATTGAGTACGTTGGGTCAGTGACAGGTCAGCTATTCGGACAAGTCGGACAAATTAACTAGCTAAGCCTACTCTAGTTATACTGTTTTTCAGGTCAGTTTACCCCCCCCCCCAATGTTGCAAGTGTAAGGATCCCCAATTTTGATTGGACAAAGGAGGAGGACAGGTCATCACACCACCTACATTTTAGACTTTTGCCATCTCCTATTCAAATTTTGTTCTCGCCCATCAAATTTCAGGTTCTCATGACGGTTTATTCCACCCAACAATGGATGTTCTATTGTCCAATACATTGATTTACATTGTTTAAACTTGGGTTCAATTGGGTGCGTTCCCAGGAGCCTCTTCTAGTCAGTCAGCTCCTTGGCAATAGTCCAAAGGTCACTGTCCTCGAGACTTGAGAATTTCGTGCAGCCTCAGTTTCAACAAAGATGGAGTACAGCGGTACAAGCCAGGCCAGTTTTCAAAGTAACATGAAATGGAAAAGAAACAGTTTTAGCACACAGAATAAAATGAATACACTGTATACCATGTATTTCTACACTATACCCATTACTTTATAATAACTATAGCATTAGGATTAGGCAGAATGAACAGCTTAGCAAAAGCAGCAATGCAAGCTTCTCGCATGTGAGAACACAGAGCAGCCATATTAGCACTAGTGCGCAGATGCGAAAGATTCCCTCCAAAGCTGCGAGTACGTCATGTCACGTGGGTATGACAGACGCATGCACAGTAGAAAATCCAGCGTAGCAGCAGCCATTTTATATGCAAGCGTATTATGGTTAGTAAAACACATAAGCAAGCTTCACTCGGACACCCGATATCGATGAAAAAAGGGTAAATTAGTAAGACAAACTTGTTGATTACACAGTTAACGTTATTCGAGGTTCATGAGTTCAAGCAAGTTGCTTCTCGTGCGAAACCTTGCTCCATCAATCCCCTCTTTGATGATATTTTATATCATCAACAATTAATGAAACAGATGCCAACTTTTTACATTTCACCCAATTCAATCTCTTCAAACTTTCTATTTTGCTTCTTCTCATTATTATTATGAGAATTTTTCATCTTCTTATATATTTGGCTATTCAAATCTTTTTATTCCTCGCCTACCCATGGAGTATTTCTTTTTAAGTTTTGGACATTTACACCAAATTATTATTCCTAAAACTAATAAACCTATTCCCGCCATTGGCATCAGTATTTTACTCACAAGACTTTTACCTAGATTAGAAAACCAACTACCTACTGAGGAGAGACCATCAGTGAGCCTCTTCCCTGCACTATCAAGCTCTAGTGGTTTGAGCTCTCTTTCCAAATTTTTAATATTTCTCACATACCTCTTAATTTCAACACTTTTGTCTGGTATGTAAGTGCAACAATGTTGCGCTTTCAACATTCGACAGACTCTGCCCTCTTTTGCCAATAACGTGTCAGGAGCAAGTCGATTTTGTAAAACCATAGATCTGATTGCAACCAATTCGGTATTGATCATCAAGAAACCTCCAGCAGCATCAGTTGATAACCGATCTACTACTGTCGACAATTTTCAGATTCTGTGTGTATTCAGAGCCACTCCCACTGTTGGTATTAATGCACTAAATAATATATCACCTACTACGTCACCAAACTAGCTCTTTTACTACGTGCTAAACCATTAGTTTCTTCATTGCTTCCAGTGATTTTATCCACATGATATATCTTTGGGAAAACTATTCCAAAATAACAGCTCCCATACCAGTGATCGGGTAATTTGTAATAAGCCTTGTTCCCACATATATAATAGACTCCGGGAAACACAGGTTCAGTTCCATCTTTGAAACCCCAACCCCCAAATACCCTAAAATTGTGTTCACATTCACTGGAACCAATGAATACATTGTTATAATAACTAGTCTTTTCTCTGTGAAGACAGAGTTTCCCCTTCTTTTCGAAATCCAGCAACATAGCAGCATTAGCTCCACCATTTGAGGTGTTCCCTATACTTTTAGCCCACTTAGGAATTTTATGGTTCTTATCATTTGCCTTTCTTTGGAAACTCTCTCTCCTTCTCTCAACCATATTCAAAAATATATTTTCTTTTTCTTGTAATAAACATGTTAGATTATTCTTGTGTGCGTCTATTGTACCTATAGTTAGGAAATATTCACTCATGTAACGCGCTACATTTCTAGTCGTAGGTACAGGATTCAGGTCTCTACGTATAGGAAGTTCAGAAAATATCATGTCTAAATTAGAAAAATAATACTGTAAAGGTCCTTTTTTATAGAATAAACTAGCTAAAATACTACATGAAATTCCATATGTTAGCGGTAAATGGTGGTACGTAACACCTTCAGCTACCAAAGAAGGCAGCTTCATACAAACATAGCCGTCTTCTATTTCCATTGCTTCATGTACTAACAGGTTTGCAAATACATTTAAATGAGTTCTGTTCTTGATTCTATTATAATGCAGTCCTTCCTCATCTGTTGCTTTTAAGTCTACTTTTCGTTGTTTAATGCTATGTGCTTTCTCTTTTTGGTGTATCTAATGTCTGTTGTTTGTCAGTATCTATTGGCAACTGTCCATTAATGTCATTCTTTGTCTCTTTACTCATCATGTAAGGAATAGCTATTGTTAGTCCTATCCAAAGTATAAGTACTATTGCTATACTACATAAACATACTCTGCAGCATGTTTTTAAACAATTTCTTTTTGGTCTTTCATTAACAGTATGATCAGCCATTTCTGACTAAAAGAGATTCAACCCCTCTTTGTAACTTTTACACAGCTTTTACCCTGTGCGAATTTCAGGTGGGTCTCACTTCTTCGTCAGTTTGATCAGTAATCAATTCTTCATCACTTTCGTCACTTATTTCCAAGTTTTCAAAATCTTCCAAAACAATGTAGTTCCACTCAGGGCCTTTGTATTTATTGTTCAGTCTCTTTAATCGTGGACTTCTCCTTTTTGATTGTATCACCGGTTGATCAGTTTGACTTGTAACTTTGTTTACTTGTTCAGGTTCTTCATTAATTGTCTTTAAATGTAGTCTTAGTCTTTTGACAAATCTAGGCCACTTGTCTCCTTTTCTGAGTCTTTTAGCTGTACTGTGCTCTGGCCCTCTTCAAATGTTCTTTTATTTTCATTCAGTTGTGGCACATCATTGTCAATCCTGTCTTCCGTTTCCCTCTCTATCTGACTAGTTCCAGGTCTTATTTCTGTTTCTTTTGCCTGGTTACTAATCTGGTCTTGTTCAGGTATTTGCTGAATCTGACTTTTGTTTGTTTCACTTTCTTCTTCCTGAACACTATTGTCTACTCCTGTCTGGTCCTGCTTAAGGTCTTCGAACCCTTGATTTTCTTCCGCTTGAGCCTCCGCCCTAATTTCTATCTGTCCTTTTCAGTCTCTGGAGTTCTTGGTGGAGTGTCGATTACTGGACCTTTCCCTCTCTAGTCCTCCTCAGAATCACTTTTGATTAGTATTTCTATGATCTGAGTACCTTTTTCTACACCTGTCTCGTCCTCACTATCACTTTGTCTATCTTGATAAGTTTGACTTCTCGTTCTCACATATTCTGCAGGTATGTTGATTACTGGAATCCAATCATCTTGACTGGTGCTTGGTTGTTCTTCTTCAGCTACTTCAGGATCGATATCTTGAGACCCCTCAGCTGCGCAACCCTCAGCCTCAGTTTCATCAGGTTCAGTCACCTTTTTTGAATGACTGGCATGGATCCAGTGTGGAACTCCTGCACACTTTACAGCTGTGGTGGTAACCAAAATCACTTGTCATGGTTTTTCCCCCCTTGGTGCAAGGCAAGTTTTTCGAGTATGTTTCTTAAGCACTACTCAATCAACTGGGTTCAGGTCATGTGCTGGTGTTGCTGGTCTGGCGATAGCGTCTTCCCCAACCTGGTGAGAGATAGAACGCACTTGGTTAGACAGTTCTTTGCAGTACTCCAGTACTAAATCATCAGATATACTTAGCTGCTTGTGTCCTGGCACCCATGCTTGCCTCATTGCTCTTCCCATCAGTATTTCATGGGGACTTAAGTCTGTGTTACCGTCTGGAATACTTCTACGTCCCATTAGAACAAGTGGCAAAGCATCTGGCCACTCCAATCGAGTAGACTCATACATTTTTCCCAGTCTTGATTTGATTGTGCCATTCAATTGTTCTACCACTCCAGAAGCCTCTGGGCAATATGCACAGTGTAATTGTTAATTAATCTTGAATGCTTCACAAATTAGGTTCATTATTTCACTATTAAATTGTTTTCCTCTATCTGATCCAATTGTTACTGAAACCCGAAACGAGGTATCAGCTCTCTAAGTATAAGTCTGGCTACTTCGATGCTATCATTCCTGCGTGTGGGGTAAGCCTCCACCCATTTTGAAAACAGGCAGACAATGACAAGTAAGTATTTTAGTCCTCGACAAGGGGGTAATGGAATAAAGTCAATCTGCAAAAGTATAAAGGGACCTTCTGCCTTCCCACTCTTTCCTGGTAACACTACTGTTTTCTTCACTGGATTCATTTTTCATTTGTTGACAAACCAAACACCTCTGGCAGAGTGCTTCTGCTATGTTCCTGAATTTTGTATTAAACCATGACTGTCTGAACAGACGTATCATAGCATCTCTTCCCAAATGAGAATCTCCATGAATCAGCTTAGCCATAGGAGCAAGCAGACAGTCGGGTAACACTGGCATTTCATCAACGTAAACAATGACACCATCCTCATCCCTTCTCCGACAACCTAGCTTCCTCCATTCTTCCTTTTCCTTTGGTTCTGCTGCATTCTGCAAATCTCTCACTTCTTCCCACGTATCCACACCATCTAACAACATTAGTTGGCAGCTGTTTCTGCCCACCTCAACTTTCTTGTTAACAGCCATTTTATATTTTCCACAATGTTGGGCTAACTGGTCAGCATATCGATTACCAGCTGTCACTTTGTTGTTGCCAGATTTGTGAGCAGCACATTTGACCACAGCCACTTCTTTTGGCAACTGGATTGCTTCCAGGCAACCAATTCGGCTACTTGTGCAGATTTGACTCCAGGCAAATGGGATGCTTCCACTGGGCCTCCCAGAGTACACACTGCAGAAGCAGCGCTCAGGCCTCCTTCCTCATGTCTCAAACATGAGCCATCCACAAATAGCTCATAGTCTGAATCAATTAATGGCTCTTCTCTTATGTCAGGTCGTGGTTTTGTACTTTACTCAGTTAGATCAATACAGTCATGCTCAACTTCTCCCTTCACTTCTGCAGCAGTGTGTGAATTAGGTAGCAGTGTTGCTGGATTCAGAATGTTACATCTGGCAATGGTTACATTTTCTGCACCTATAAGGATTCTCTCGTACTTAGTCATCCAACTAGGTGTGAGATACTGAGTTTTAGTCCTGGTTAGCAAAATTACAACTGCATGTGGAACATACACAGTTACAGGATGTCCCATAATAATGGATTCACTCTGTTCAAGGTTCATGCAAGTTGCAGCTACTGCTTTTAGACATCCAGGCAATGCAGCTGCCACTGGGTCTAATGTGCAATAGGCCAAAGGACGTCTTACCAAACCATGAATTTGAGTCAAAACTGAAAGTGCACAATTATCTTGTGTGTCACAGAATAGTGCAAAATCCTTTGAATAGTCAGGTGTTCCTAATGTTGGAGTTGTACACAGGCATTCTCGTAATTTTACAAAAAGCAGTCAAGCTTTCGTCATCCCACTCTACCGGCTCCTTAGCTCTTTTATTTGTCATTTATATTAATGACTTTGCTAGGACTGCAAATCCCACAATCCATTGTCTGCAGTATCCTACAACTCCAAGAAACTTCCTAATCTCTTTTTGGGTCTGAGGCAAATTCATATTTCTTGTTATTCTGATTCTTTCTGTGGTAACTCTTCTGACACCTTTTTCTATCTGGTGCCCCAGATATTTCACTGATGTGGCACAGAATTGTAATTTTTCTGGTGACACTTTATGTCCTCCTTCACCTAAATGATTCAGTAAGGCAATGGTGTTGACAACACAATCATTGCGAGTTTTAGACGCCACCAATAGGTCATCGATATACTGAACCAGGACTGACTGTCCAGGCAGTATCAAAGACTCAAGGCACCTTTTCAAAATCTGATTAAAAATCGTGGGGCTTTCTGTGTACCCCTGAGGGACACGATTCCAAATGTAAACATGACTGTTGAATTCAAATGAGAAAAGAAACTTGCTATTTGGGTGCAATGGAATCAAGAAAAATGTGTGACATAGGTCTATGACAGGAAACGATCCAGCCTCCCACGGTATCTGATACAGAATCACTGCAGGATTTGGCACGACTGGACAGCAAGGTACTACAATCTTATTAATTTTGCGAAGGCCAGTTTTAACCTTTATGAATCTCTTAATATTGGTGGGTGGGATAGAGTCCCCACCTATAAAGGAATGCTGCAAGGGTCCATAATTGATTAAATATTCACCACCCCTGGGCTAAATACAAAGGTAAAAACCTATAGGACAATTCCGTCATCCTATAGCGATCCCAACCCTGTGTTATTGGTGATGTGTTGGGGAGACCTTAAACGCGAGGGCTTGGGCCGCCCACTTGCGCAGGCGGTACTTGTGCCCACTGATCAGGGTAGGCGGCTCAAGTGGGGCAAGGTGATCCCAGACGATTTTATGGCAACTTTATTGCCTAAAATTGAGGGATACATAGAGACATGCTTAAATCAAGAGGCCTCCAATTGTTCAATTGTTCAGGCTTTTGAATCTATATGTGTCCAAATATCGAAGGACCTGACAGTCACATCTACTAAGAGACTGCCTACAACATCAAAGTAGTTTGACGATGATTGCTCACGAATACATACCCGTCTGATGCACGTGTTAAAAGCAATACCGAGGGATAAGCCGCTTATTGCCAATCTGAGGAGGGAATACAAACGGACCTTAAAGGGGAGAAAAGATTAAATTAAAAGTGAAGCGTGGGATAGACTTCTCTCTGTCGATGTCTTGCGTGACAGCAAGAAATTTTGGGAGATCATAAATCACCCTTTTTTGCTGGAGAACAAAATGCAGCCACTGACTGTGTCATTCCGGACGAGAAGTGGGTTCTCCATTTCAAAGACGTCTACGGTGACAAGAATAGTACAGCCCCGTGCGGCCAAACGATAGCTCGGGTCTCCCCCCCGGTAGTTTTTTCAGAGGAGGAGGTGCTGAAGGCCATTCTGGAGACCTCAAAAAACAAGGCACTGGGGGCCGATGGCGTACCTGCGGACCTATATAGACATTTCCCGAAAACTTGGTCCCAGCTACTAACTAAAGTCTTCAGGGCAGCAAATGATAAGGTGTTCCCCAATACCTGGGCAACCTCCATTATAGTGCCAATTTTTAAAAAGGGACAACGTGAGGACCCGGGGTGTTACAGACCCATTTCCCTCCTTGATTCGGCCATCAAAATCCTAGGCAGAGTCCTATTGGCTAAACTTAGTGGAAATTTGGAGGTTTGTGGGGGGCTTTCAAACATACAATATGGGTTCATAGAGAAACGAGGCACCCTGGACCAATGTTTGAACTTGCACCTGTTAATCGCCAAATATGCGGTGGCCGGGGAGGGGTCTCTTTATTTGGCCTTTATGGATCTCTCCTCGGCCTTCGATTTGGTAAACAGGTCCAAACTGTGGTCAATCCTTCTTGAGATGGGGATAGATCCTTCCCTGGTCACTTTCATGGCCTCTTTACACCAGGAGCTATTTGCCAAGGTAAGGGTCACAAAAGAGGGGAGGTGTACGGACACTTTTAGGTCAGAGAAAGGGGTCCGCCAAGGGTGCATTCTGGCCCCCCTCCTTTTCACCATTTATATAAACGGGCTGGGAAAACATCTAGAGAAGGGGGGGTAGACGCTCCGCGTGTGGGAGGACAGCAGGTTCCGGCCCTCCTATACGCGGACGACGCTGTACTGATTGCCCGCACAGGAATCGGTCTACAGACACTATTGGATCGTTTTGGTTCCTTCATGGAAAAACCTTGACCTGAAAGTAAACGTGAAAGAATCTCATTCTATGATAGTGGGTAAGCAGAGAGGAAAGTTTAGATCCAAAACCTTCACATGTAAGGGTGAGGTAGTTTCCAGGGTTCCGGTCTTCCCTTACCTGGGGGTCCTTTTTGATGAAAGGGGGTCTTGGGCCCCCCAGATAAAGGTGAAGAGATTATCCTTGGCTCGTTCAACATCTGCTCTGTTGGGTTTCACAAAAAGGTTGGGGGCCAGGCCGATGGAAGCACTTCTGAAGGTTTACAATACCAAGTGTGTTCCCATCGCCACCTATGGGGCCGCCTTGTGGGGCTATGCTACCCATGACAAAATCCAAAGGGTAGAAAATAGGTTAATTAGACAATTGCTCTCAGTCCCAAAATCGACCCCTACCTTTTCCATCCACGAGGAAGTGGGTTTGCCCAACATTGCAGATAAGTTGAACCTGGCACCCCTCTTATTCTGGGCAAAGACATGGCTAAATCCAGAATTAACCTTGAACCATCTTATTCTGGAGGATGTCACTTCTCTGGACCATGCCATGAAAATACCTTGGCTGAAGTATATAAAAAACACATTTTCAGCTCTAGGTAGACCAGAACTTTTTTTATCTCCTTGTAATATTAGGAGAGATGGCGTAAAGTGAATCAAGGTTCATTTTATAGAGAGAGTCTGCCTCAATAGAGAGGAGAAGGAAATAATGAAACCATCTGTAAGAGTTTACTCTAGGTTAATCACTACTCCCACCCTGGAACCATACCTGAAATTTGTTACAAGACCCCTTCATAGACTCCTATTAGCGAGATTCAGGTTTAACTTGATTCAATTCTCCCTAGGTTGTTACCCATCTTGGGACAACTCAGAAGATGCCCCCCCTTGTGAGTGCGATAATTTTTCAAAGCAAGATACCATGCATTTTACGATGTTTTGTGGGTTTTATACTGCCGCTAGGAAAAAACATCTGTTACCTGTGTTGAGGGAGCCGGGCTTTATTCAAGTTAGACCTGCATTAATTTACCTCCAGATGTTGGGCAATGTTTACATTACTTTTAGTGTTGCCAGCTTCCTAGCAGAAGCCTTTCGAACTAGGAATAAACGCGTAAATAAGGTATCTTTTAAACAAATCTTAATTCTTTGTGTTAGTCACGATGTAGTACAGTTAAATATTGGCTTGCTCTGTTTATGTACAAAATATGAACAGTGATTTTAATGTATATGTATTGTATGTGCTTTTTATGTTTTTTTTAAAATCGAATAAAGCGTGCTTTGACTGACTGAATTTTGCGAAGGTCTTGTACGACCCTGTACTTACCACTCGGTTTCTTTATAGCAATTATGGGTGATTTGCATGGACTGCTCATTATTTCTTGTAAAATGCTTGTTTCAACCAAACGCTTTATTTCTACTGCAACACCTGCTTTTATTTCGGCACTCATTTTATACTGTTGTGTATTTGGGTAAACTGCATATTCTTTTATGGTCACTTTTATTGGGTCAACATTAGCCATTAATCCTACATCCTTTCCAGTAAAATCCCATACCTCTGGTTTTACCGTCTGTTGCAGTTCTTCTGGTAAGTCCTTTATTGTCAGTCTTTCAAGTTCTGTCTACGGTCTTGCTAGCATTAATTTGTGTATTCCGTCTTCGTCTGGGGTTTGAATTTCAACACAATTTGGAGTGCAAAAGATGTTGCAATTCATTTTGCACAACAAATCTCGTCCCAATAGATTTACAGGACTGGAATCACAGACAACAAACCTATGCATTTCTTTTAAATTACCTATTCTGACTTCAATAGGCTCTTTGACTGGGGTCCTAATTTGTTTATTTGAAACGTCCACTACTTGGATCGCTTCTCCTGAGAGGGGTAGGTTTGGAATGTCTGCTGTTCTCACAGTAGAACGGGTAGCACCAGTGTCCAACAGAAAGGTGACATCATTTCCTTCAACCTTTCTTTCAATGTATGGCCCTAACTGGTCTACCGGCAAGGAGGCGCTAAGCACGCACTCCTCGTCCTCCCCCCTCAGGCACCGTCAGTAAGGTTTTTCACAAAAGAATGTGTCATTCAAAAGAAATTGTGAGGTTGCTGCATCTCTTTTTTCCCTTCCTTCCCAATTCGTGGTATCTACACTCTGTTGTGCTTTGCTCCTGTAATTTGGCATAGGTGCTGGGGGTAACTGATCTTGTATTACCTGCTGCTGGGTCTTCCGTGGCACCTCATTCTGCGTCTGTGGATTTAAATCATTATTTGGCACATTACCATTCTGCACAGCCTTAGAGTTGTCCTTCCAGTGCCCCACCGTGACAGGGAAACTTCCTTTTTGCATCCTTTCTATTGTATTTTTCCATTGGCTTTCCTCCACTTCGATCACTCTTGTTCTGGTTGCTAGTCATCTGGTTTAACTGCTGTTCTTGTTGCTCTGCTAATTTCACTTGTGTCCACAAGACTTTTTCTTTTAACTCTTTTCGCTTATTTTCTAGCTCATCTTTAAAATATTTAGCATATTTAAGAACTTCTTCTATGAGCTTAGCCTGCCAACAAATTTTATTGTCTTTAATCCATTGTGAAATTTCTGGTCTTAATCCTAACACAAATAGATAAATAAAATGCGTCATATCCTTCATGTCAATGTTATCCAGTTCACTGTATTGTTTGAATGTTTGTAATAAATGTTCATAATATGAATGCACTGACTCGTTTTTATTCTGAGTGGCTCTATCTATTTTCATCCAGTCTGTTTTCTTTGCAGGGACCTTTCCTTTAAGGTAAAGTATTACCTGATTGAATTTTTTCATTACATCCTCGGAAGGTGCCCCTGTCTTTGGGTCTCTAGGGTACTCATCATTAGGCCAATCAACAGCAATTTTGCATTCCGTCCACAAATCTACTGGAACTACAATGTCAAATAATCCATCTATGTCTTTCAAAAGACATGTTGAAACTTTTACAAATCTCTCGACTTCTCTGTACCATTCTACAGGTTTTTCACAAAGTTTTGGGAAATCATTTGTAAATGACAAAATATCCTGTTGGGACCATGGAACATGCACATAGCCTCCACCTGGTACCTCTCGCATGGGGCATCATTTCTCTACTTTTTCTGCTTCTTTTAAAACATATTCTGATGGAATTTGCTTTGATCGTACCTCTTCCTTTTTCTTTGCCCATCTGGCTTTCCATTTCTCTAGTTCTCCCCATTTTTGCAATAATGTCAACAGCTCTCTTATTTGCACTTTTCTTCCTGACACATTCATGTTTTCTAAATCTTTGTCAGAAAATTCTACACGATACGGTTTCTGCAATACTTTAGATTTACCAATGTCAATTCCCATGCTAGCTGCAGTGTCCATTAATTTCTCATGAAACACCCTTGTGTTTCTAGTAATGCTTTTACAAATGAACAATAATTCATCTTCACTAAGTGTATTTAACCTGTCCAAACCCACACTTCCAGCTATCAATTCCTCTAATTCAATTTTCAATTTATAGATATCTAATGGCTTTGGCGGTGTCGTTGGTTTTTCTATTTCTCGTGTCCATTTGTCTATTTCTTCAGGAGTTACTACAGTGGCACTTCTTGTACCTGAAGATTTTTCCATCTGTACTTCTCTCAAATTTAAAGGAGTGGTTTTCCTCATTGAACTACCTTCTGGTTCTCTTATTGGTAAATCCATTAAGGAGATTACTGATTCACTTGCCTGTGGATCTATTATCATCGGTTCTTTTCTTGGCTGTACTACTGATGTAGTTATAACCGGAGCTTTTGGACTAGCTTGCTTATCTCCATACAAAGGAAGAACTGGGCCGATAGTTACTGGAATTGTCAAAGCTTCTGGACTTGTGTTTAATTGGGAAATTTTCTGAAAAAATTCACTTCTCTGTTTATTTAAAGCTTCTCTTTCTCTTTCTTGTAATACCCTTTCAATGGAGGTCTCATGTACTACTTGAAGAATTAAAGGAGGTTTTAAAAACAGGGCATTCAGAGTTACGGTACATGGATCCTCATTATAAGGTGGTGGATTTTTCATTAATAAATCCTCCATATAATCATCATCTGAATCACCACTAGTCATGAAATGTTTGGTTTTCCCAGTCCTTTTACTTCATGTGGGCTCTTCTAAAGGTAATACAGGATATAGGGCCAGATGCATCATGCAAAGAAATAGCGATTCCTTAATTGCGATTATTAAGGAATCGCAAATAAGGACTCGCTATTGGCTATGCATGATGTGGATTGCGAAAAAACAAGGAATCGCTAAAAATCGCTATATGATTTAGCGATTCCATGTAAAGTAATCGCAATAGTAAAATAATTCCGATCTCGCAATTTGCGATCCCGCTATTTGCGATATCGCAAATTGCGAGATCGCAAATTGCGAGTTCGCAAAAAGCGGGAGCGCGAAAAACTACAGAGTCGCATTGGGAGCAGGCTGATGACATCACAACCAGGAAGTCAATCAGCCCATGCTGCCACCTGTGCACAGTGGAACACAGAGGAAGAAGCTGAGTGCAGGGAGTGAGAGCTGAAGAAATCAAACTGCAGGTTGCTAACTGGTGGAGACAGCCATGTCCCAAACAGCCACAGAGGAGGGAGCAGTGGCCAGGAAGCACAAAATCAAGTTCAGTGAGGGTGAACTTGACATCCTCATTGAGGAGGTTGCAAACAACCATGAAAAGTTATTTGGCAAGCTCTCCCTTAAAGTGCCAGAGGCAGACAAGAGACGGATATGGACCAGGATCAGGGACAAGGTCAATGCTGTGGGGGTCACACACCGCAGCATCGATGACCTGAAGAAGCGCTGGTACGACCTGCGCAGTCGTGCAAAGGAGAAGGTGGCAGAAAGGCTGAAGGAGGCGAAGGGGACTGGAGGAGGAGGCCCAACAGTCCCAGACAACACACCCCAGGAGGACATGATTGAGGCCACAATTGATCCAGAAGCAGTGGTAGGAGTGACGATCCTGGACACATCTGGGGCAGCCTGTAGCACACAAGGTAAGATGCATGACTACCAACAGCACAAAGCACATACTGATAGTGCCCAAATGTGATTTCACCTGCAAAAAGAACAGCAAAAATAGTCCAGCACACATTTAACATAGGGAGACCAATGGATCATGGGACTTGTAGTCAGTAGTACCCATTTGCCTGTCAGAATCCAACACAGTAAGCCCAAATGCTAACAGTAAGCAGTACAGTGACAGATGAGAGACAGTTATAACATAAAAGTATAATTTTATTAAGGTTGCAGAACTATTGAAACACATGTATATAACATTGCACTGTTTCACATCACAGATGCAGCTGAAGTTAACACTGATGACAGTGATGATGGAGACAGCACACAGCCCAATCAAGAAACTGCGGTGTCAAAACCTGTGTCACCACCACCCAAAGGCAAGGCACCAGCAAAACGCAGGGCCACAGTTGCACCACTACAGCCAATGGAGGTAGAGCAGGATGCATCTACTGCACCTACTACAAGTCGTGAAAGTGCCAGTCACACACCAACACCGCAGGCACATGTCCGGGCTGGATCACGACGCAGACCAAGGAGCCCTACTATGTCACAGGAAGCAGGAAGTCACAATCAGTGGGGTGGGGTGGAGTCACAGATGGTGCGGGTTCAGCGCGTGCAAGCTAGGCACATGGGAGCAATCAACCTGCAGATGACAAAAATGAACAGTAACATCACTGCAATGGCTGACAGTGTGAGGGAGCTCACAACTGCAATAGTGGAGGCTCACAGGGAATCCAACAACGCCCTGCTGGAGGTTGCGCGTGTGATGCACGAGGGACACACCACACAGAGGAAGAGGCATCGCCAGTTTCTCACATGCATGGAGGCCTATACCAGGTCAAACAACAAGATCAGCACTAGCGTGTCACACCTGTCACGTCGGTCTGTGGGAATGCAGATTGACATGGCCCATTGTTGCGGGGATGTGTCCAAGGCACTGGGGCAAATTACAACTGCCGTAGAAGTGATGCAGGCTAGCACTGGTGTTCAGGGCGACGTTACAGGGGAAGAGGGTAGTGAGGCTTCCAGCCTCAGCAGCATCACTGCGCCACTCAACACTGTCAGGAGGAGCAGTAGCCGTAGACAGGCACCTCCCGCAGCATCTGGGAATGCAGATGCTGAAGCAGGAGAAAGACATTTGGGTGTGAGAGGGAGGAGACGGTGAACCAAATTGGAGGGGTGTTAGACCTCATGGTGACGTAACCATGTCCAAGACTATCTTAGTGACTGCATGACAAGTCCTTAGTGTGTCTCCTCTGTCCATTGGTGCATGGAGTTATTGTGCTAATGGACACCATTTCAGGTTGCATTGACACCCCATACCGCCAGCCCTGATAATAAATAGTTCACCTTAAAATGCAAATGAGTGTTGTGTTTCATTGTTACATACCTTAGAAATAATGCTGGGTGATGTTTGCACGTTTCCTCTGTCCCTCCACTGAACTACCAAGATGTGCACGGCGTGGTTGTGCTGGGGGCTGGTTGCCCTCTGTGTCGGATTCCTCAATGGGGATGCCTCTCCTTGTTGCGATGTTGTGCAACATTGCACATGCCGCAATTATCCTGAAGCAGGTTTCCGGTTGGTACAGCATAGCTCCTCCAGTTTTATGCAGGATGCGAAAGCGACTCTTGAGCAATCCAAATGTCCGTTCTATTACGTTACGTGTCCTGATGTGGGCTGCATTGTACCTCTGTTGTTGTGGGCTGGCTGGGTTCAGGTAGGGAGTCAAGATGTAATGCCTCACCGCGTATGCACTGTCACCTACAGGGTAAGAGGCAAGATGTCAGAGTCACGTATGCATTGCCCTGACTAAGTCAGTGATGTGTATAGTATTGCACTTACCTAGCAGGTGTCCATTGCCAAAATCTCCCCTGAGCAGACGTGTGTGCAAGCCGCTATGGCGGAAGATGTATGAATCGTGAGTGCTTCCTGGGTATTGTGCGACTAGGTCGGTGATGATGTTATCAGCATTGCACACTACTTGAACATTAATTGAGTGATATGCTTTCCTGTTGCGGAATATATACTCATTCACGGCAGGGGGACATATGGCTACGTGGGTGCAATCAATGCATCCAATCACGTGTGGGAACCTTGCTACTTGGTAGAAATCCTGTTTTGTTTGGCTCAATTCCTGTGGGGTGGTGGGGAAGGTGATGTGGTTGTTGATGACAGTCATCATGGCGGCCAGGAAGGATTTGAAGAACCGCGAAAGGGAGCTCTGTGATACCCCTCCTGCTTCTGCCACTATGTCCTGGAAGCTACCTGAGGCAAGGAGGTGGAGGCTACATAGCACCTGGACATGAGTAGGTATAGCCTGGCTCCTATGTGTTTGGCGCTGCAATAGTGGGTCCAATTCATCTATTAAGTCCAGTATCATAGCAGCATTCATCCTGTACTTATCATAAATTTGCTCAGCTGTCTGTCCTAGCAATGTGATGCGCAGACGGAAGATTCTATCCTGGATTCTCCTTCTGGCCTGGCCTGCTGCAAGTATCCTCCTCCTCCTCGCAAATATGTAGAGTCCTGCCATTGTGGAAGGCCACTGGGCCTCATGGGTCTGTTTAAATACACCTCTGATGTCAGGCAGGTGAGTAGGGATTTTTTTTTTTTACCACCTGATTGTGATTCCCTGTAAACTGCTCATGCAAAATAGCGATTAATGACAGAATCGCAAATTGCGATTTTACATGCATGGGGAATAGCAAATTTATAGCGAAATCGCTATTTGGATATAGCGATTTCGCTATTTGATTCGCAATTTATTGGTTTCTCGCAACTTGCGAGTCGCTAAAGGGGTTTGGCTTAGATTCTGCGATTTTATTGCGATTTCGCAAAATTGCGTTTGCGAATTCGCTTTTTATTGCGATTTCCCTTCATGCATGCCGTTTCTTTACTTTGCGATCGCAATTGGTAATTTGCACCAGTTGCGATCGCAATTTTGGTTGATGCATCTGGCCCCTAGGGCCAGATGCATCATGCAAAGAAATAGCGATTCCTTAATTGCGATTATTAAGGAATCGCAAATAAGGACTCGCTATTGGCTATGCATGATGTGGATTGCGAAAAAACAAGGAATCGCTAAAAATCGCTATATGATTTAGCGATTCCAAGTAAAGTAATCGCAATAGTAAAATAATTCCGATCTCGCAATTTGCGATCCCGCTATTTGCGATATCGCAAATTGCGAGATCGCAAATTGCGAGTTCGCAAAAAGCGGGAGCGCGAAAAACTACAGAGTCGCATTGGGAGCAGGCTGATGACATCACAACCAGGAAGTCAATCAGCCCATGCTGCCACCTGTGCACTGTGGAACACAGAGGAAGAAGCTGAGTGCAGGGAGTGAGAGCTGAAGAAATCAAACTGCAGGTTGCTAACTGGTGGAGACAGCCATGTCCCAAACAGCCACAGAGGAGGGAGCAGTGGCCAGGAAGCGCAAAATCAAGTTCAGTGAGGGTGAACTTGACATCCTCATTGAGGAGGTTGCAAACAACCATGAAAAGTTATTTGGCAAGCTCTCCCTTAAAGTGCCAGAGGCAGACAAGAGACGAATATGGACCAGGATCAGGGACAAGGTCAATGCTGTGGGGGTCACACACCGCAGCATCGATGACCTGAAGAAGCGCTGGTACGACCTGCGCAGTCGTGCAAAGGAGAAGGTGGCAGAAAGGCTGAAGGAGGCGAAGGGGACTGGAGGAGGAGGCCAAACAGTCCCAGACAACACACCCCAGGAGGACATGATTGAGGCCACAATTGATCCAGAAGCAGTGGTAGGAGTGACGATCCTGGACACATCTAGGGCAGCCTGTAGCACACAAGGTAAGATGCATGACTACCAACAGCACAAAGCACATACTGATAGTGCCCAAATGTGATTTCACCTGCAAAAAGAACAGCAAAAATAGTCCAGCACACATTTAACATAGGAAGACCAATGCATCATGGGACTTGTAGTCAGTAGTACCCATTTGCCTGTCAGAATCCAACACAGTAAGCCCAAATGCTAACAATAAGCAGTACAGTGACAGATGAGAGACAGTTATAACATAAAAGTATAATTTTATTAAGGTTGCAGAACTATTGAAACACATGTATATAACATTGCACTGTTTCACATCACAGATGCAGCTGAAGTTAACACTGATGACAGTGATGATGGAGACAGCACACAGCCCAATCAAGAAACTGCGGTGTCAAAACCTGTGTCACCACCACCCAAAGGCAAGGCACCAGCAAAACGCAGGGCCGCAGTTGCACCACTACAGCCAATGGAGGTAGAGCAGGATACATCTACTGCACCTACTACAAGTCGTGAAAGTGCCAGTCACACACCAACACCGCAGGCACATGTCCGGGCTGGATCACGACGCAGACCAAGGAGCCCTACTATGTCACAGGAAGCAGGAAGTCACAATCAGTGGGGTGGCGTGGAGTCACAGAGGGGGACTCTCTTTACACATACCGGCTCCAGGAGGGGTCGGCACACTGCTCCCACCAAGCGCCACTGGGTTCCTGACGTTGTGGCCGCCCCCGCCGCTGTGCAGCGCCATCGCACGGCCGCGGAGCGGAGCGGACCACAACTCCCAGCGTGCCTAGCGGTATTGTCAACGCCCACTTCCGGGTCGAGCGCCAGGAGGCGCCACAAAAGGCAGCAGCACCCGGCGAGGTGCGGGGACTCTCTTTACACATACCGGCTCCAGGAGGGGTCGGCACACTGCTCCCACCAAGCGCCACTGGGTTCCTGACGTTGTGGCCGCCCCCGCCGCTGTGCAGCGCCATCGCACGGCCGCGGAGCGGAGCGGACCACAACTCCCAGCGTGCCTAGCGGTATTGTCAACGCCCACTTCCGGGTCGAGCGCCAGGAGGCGCCACAAAAGGCAGCAGCACCCGGCGAGGTGCGGGGACTCTCTTTACACATACCGGCTCCAGGAGGGGTCGGCACACTGCTCCCACCAAGCGCCACTGGGTTCCTGACGTTGTGGCCGCCCCCGCCGCTGTGCAGCGCCATCGCACGGCCGCGGAGCGGAGCGGACCACAACTCCCAGCGTGCCTAGCGGTATTGTCAACGCCCACTTCCGGGTCGAGCGCCAGGAGGCGCCACAAAAGGCAGCAGCACCCGGCGAGGTGCGGGGACTCTCTTTACACATACCGGCTCCAGGAGGGGTCGGCACACTGCTCCCACCAAGCGCCACTGGGTTCCTGACGTTGTGGCCGCCCCCGCCGCTGTGCAGCGCCATCGCACGGCCGCGGAGCGGAGCGGACCACAACTCCCAGCGTGCCTAGCGGTATTGTCAACGCCCACTTCCGGGTCGAGCGCCAGGAGGCGCCACAAAAGGCAGCAGCACCCGGCGAGGTGCGGGGACTCTCTTTACACATACCGGCTCCAGGAGGGGTCGGCACACTGCTCCCACCAAGCGCCACTGGGTTCCTGACGTTGTGGCCGCCCCCGCCGCTGTGCAGCGCCATCGCACGGCCGCGGAGCGGAGCGGACCACAACTCCCAGCGTGCCTAGCGGTATTGTCAACGCCCACTTCCGGGTCGAGCGCCAGGAGGCGCCACAAAAGGCAACAGCCCCCTCCGCCTCTGTGCCGTGGGCGGGCCGTCTGTGGCCGTCAGGGGACGAAGAGGGACGGGACGGGCCACCTCCATTCGTTCCGCTCACCAAAATGGGTAAGCGCAAATTACAGACCTCTGTTAATGGGGGTTCAGTCAAAGCTAAAGTACCACGCAAAGCTATTGCCTCAGAAAGTATTATGAACTACCTAACATCACAAGTGGGAAAACTGACCAAAGAGATCGCTGCTAAAGAACGCGAGCTGGGGCTAGAACAGATAATTCTGGACAGTCAATTGTCCCCCTCCGTAACCAGTCTCCCTGTTCCCTTGGACCCAGTAATAGTCATTGGAAATTTGCCTAACGCTGAAACACAAGGCCAAATAAACATCAATCTAGACGAGGGCCAAGACAATGACAATGACAATCAAGATACTTTACAACAAGAAGATAGCAGGACACTTGTACAAACCCCTCATGCACCAAAACGCACTAAACGTGTTATCCAAAGAACAAACACACAAGGATTACACCCACGGAGAAAGGTCAGACACCCATTAACTGACATTGAATCCTCTCTGAAAGAAATGGTTGAGGGAATACTTGTGGAAAAAGTTGAGGGGATACTAGTGCAGATCTCAAATGATATAATTGAAACTCTAAGGGATTGTGTAGCAGACATAATGGGGAAATGTGATAGGATTAACACTTTTCTGTCCTCTGGTCCTGGTAGGCCTTGCACATGCACATCAAATACTGCACCACAGTTACCATCCAATCCAAACACACAAATAAAATCTGTGACGAAAGAAACAGGAGAGCCAAACCCCTCAAGGCCATCTCCCCCGCCCCAAGTATCTGCGGGTAATACAAACTCCCAAACGACCACCGGCATAACCAGGGTACAACAGCCTAGTAATCCCCGTACCGCTGTAGCTACATCTAGAGCCCCTGCAATAGACACCTCTAACCCCCCAGGGCCCAAAACCCAACGCATAACACCACCCGTACACCTCCCCCCGGAAGCAACACCTTTTGTTGCTATCCTAGTGAACATACCAGTATTAAAAAATGGAGAATGTGAGACGGATATAGCTCAATTAAATAACATTAAGACGTGGTGTGATGCAAACTGTACTGGCCCCAATAATATATCAGAGTATATCCAAACAGGCAGAAGGGTTAAATGGGTGGGGTATACGCCCAAAAAATTTGCAGGGGACTGTATGATTGTAAATTTTAACAGTCCACATGAGGCCCAACGGTTATTTTGGGATGCCACGGAAGTGACGGAAGATGGGATCAGAGCACTACCGTTAGGATACTTTTACCCTCCTCCCACAAGGCACAAGCCCCAACCGGGAAGGGATCCACATCGAGCACAAGATAGACATACTCCGCCCCTGAGCACATGGGCCACACAGAAAACAAGCATGATGCCAAGAAATAGGGATAAACAGGGTGGTGAACGAAGAAATGACCTCATGTTAACAAATAGGTTTGCCGCACTTTCCAACTTAGAGGAAAATGATTGACTAACCTCCCTGGCCTGTATTACAATTCCATCACAATCCCCCTCCCAAATTGTTACCGACGAGGGCAATGCATCAACTACACCATTAGATCCTCCCCCCTCATCACCACATACCTGGCCAAACATTATGGGAAAAGATCGTATAGTGAAATTGATGAGTTGGAATATCGCTGGTCTACGCTCGAAGAGGAGCGATATAAGATGGTTGGATCAACTAAAAAAATGTGATGTGGTGGCCATGCAAGAGACGTGGGATATGGACTGTGATTTCTGGCTAGATGGATATACCTCCTACTTTGTAACAGCCCAGACATCAAGTTCAGGTCGAAATAAAGGGGGCCTGTTGTTTTTGATATCCGTAAATGTAAAAGGCACTGTAAAGGTTTTGGATTCCCCATCCTATAACTATTTAGTTCTTGAAGTTACAATGCCAAATAGACACAAATGTGTTTACATTAATTTTTATAACAGCATACAAGGCATATCACTAAATGTAAATACTAACTCTTTGATGGAGTTTTTAAAAAGATATAGGGAGAGTCAGACCACTTTTGTATATTTTTTCCTGATGGGAGATTTTAATACTCATTTATGCCAACAGAACTGTCATGTCATTGACGCAATTAACACTGACATGCCGCAATTACCACATTTTGAGCACTCAGAAAAGGGGCTGGCCCTAGAAGAACTTCTTTTAGAAAATGATCTACATGAACCAGAGTTCTGTGACAGAAAGGAAAGGGTCCCTACTTATAGTGCTAGGGATAGTAACACAATAATTGATTACATCTTCATTTCACCGGGCATGTTACAAAATGTTATGTTTTATAACGCTGTACAGACGACCTTCAGTGACCATAACCCGGTCATACTAGAAGTAGATGACAGTAATTTGTTTTTATTTTCAAATGCAAACAATTCTGATTTGATTACAGTAGGAACCACTGATTTGATTGTTAAGGATCAGGGGAGAAGGGTCAAATGGAGTGATATTATCCCTGAGGACTTTCTCCACTCTTTAAATCTTAAAATGGGCAAAGAAATCAATATTTGTACAGATCCTACTAGGCATGAGGGGAATATAATCCAGTCCTTTGAAAAAATTTGTTGCCAAGTAGCGGACGATCTCAAAACTACCACACAAAAGAAGGAGAAAAGGGTGATGGGATGGTTTGATAAAGAATGTTCCAAATCCCATAGGGAACTACACAAAGCCCTAAATAAGACCCCACGTGATAAACAGGAAGTGGCCAGTAAAAGGCAAGAGTATAAGGCTAATATCCAAAGACGAAAAAATGAAATTAAAAAAATGGCATGGGAAAACCTATACGATAAAGCCATCCTGAAGGACAGTGCCAAATTCTGGAAAATTGTAAATACCCCCTTATTTAATGGGATTGAAAATGCTCCGTTAGAGGTGAACATTGCGGAACGAGATTGGCTGGAACACTTCCAAAACATCTATGGTAGTAACATCACCACAGATCCCTCAGAGTCAATACTGCCAAAAACAGAAGAGGTTCTGGCCAGTTTCACCATTAAAGAGGTGCAGAAGGCAATAGAGGACACGGCAGGAAAGAAGGCTCCTGGCCCTGACGGCGTACCTGCCGATATGTTTAAATCAAATTCGGGCATGTGGGCCGTGGTACTCACTAATGTCTTCAATGTTATTAGCCTAGAGGGTACAAAAGCACCAGTTACTTGGTCGCAGTCTGTTATTATTCCCATCTTTAAGAAGGGTCAAAGGGGAGACCCCAGATGCTACAGACCCATTTCTTTGTTAGATTCTTCCTTTAAAATTTTGGGTAAAGTTATTTTGGAAAGAATTTCATCCTGGGCGACTAACGATAACATCCTGTGTGAAGCCCAGTATGGCTTTCGCGCCGGGAGAGGCACAGAGGATCAGTGTCTTAATTTACTTCTAACCCTGGGCAAATACACTGTAGCGTCAAAGGGTATGATGTATCTGGCTTTTATGGACTTGTCCACAGCCTTTGACCTAGTAAATAGGTCAAAGCTGTGGACAATACTCCTGGAACTGGGTTTGGATCAAGCTCTGGTGAACTTCTTGGCACAACTGCACAGTGATCTGAGAGCAACGGTACGCATGACACAAGAGGGAAAATGCACCGCCTTTTTTAAATCAGGAAGGGGGGTCCGCCAAGGGTGCATTTTGGCACCGATGCTCTTTTCACTCTATATTAATTCCCTGGGGAAGACCCTGGAAAGAGCATCTATTGATGTACCACGTATGGGTGACTCCTTAATGCCGGTCTTACTTTATGCCGACGATACGGTATTGCTGGCTAGAACCCCAAATGGTTTACAACGCCTTTTAAATTCCTTTGGGGCTTTCATGCAAGGTTTGGATCTAGCAGTTAATATCGAGAAATCCCACGTTATGGCTGTTGGCAGTCGCAAAAATGGTATGAAAACCCTTACCTGTAATGGTTCAGTGTTATCCAAAGTAAAAGTTTTTACCTACCTAGGTGTGGTGTTCGATGAAAATGGGTCATGGGCTCCACAAATTAAAAATAAGGCTGCGGCAGTAAAAAGATCGGCTGCCGCCATCCTAGGCTTTGCTAAAAGGTTGGGTGGTAAGCCACCTGAGGCTGTATTAGCAATTTATAAAGCTAAAACACTGTCAATTGCAAGGTATGGTGCCATGATATGGGGTTATAAAAATCTGGACCCCATACAAAGAGAAGAAAACATTTTTTTGCGATCTCTATTAGGACTCCCTAAATCCACCCCAGCCTTCCCCGTACACATGGAACTGGGGTTAGGGTACATTGAGGATTCTTTGACCCTGGCCCCTTTGCTGTCATGGATTAGGATTTGGCTTAATCCAGCTTTAATTTTAAACCATATGATTATTAGGGATTGCATGGGGAGAGAAAACGTGGGTAAGATCGGGTGGCTACAGTATATTAAAATTACAACAGAATATTTAGGCCGCTTGGAGTTATACACATACCCAGAGAACATTGTGAGAGAGGATATTGACTGGGTTAAGAAAAGCTATATAGAGAAAAAGGTTTCAGAGCGAGAGGCCATCGAAATTACAAAACCAACTGTTAGGGCCCACTATTTGACGATAGCTTCGCTATCTATGCAACCCTATTTAATGATTGTAAGTAAACCTTTTCATAGGTGGGTCCTTACTAAATTTCGTTTTAATCAAGCACATTTTCTGCTAGGTGACTTTGAAAAATGGTGCAAGCCCCATGAAAACGCTCCCTGCAAATGCGATTACTTTTCAGATCAGGACATATTGCATTTCTTGTTCTTCTGTCCCTTTTATAAAAATGGAAGAGAAAGATACATAAAACCAATTCTGAAAGGTTTCGTGCAGGTTAAACCAGCCCTATTGTACCTACAACTTATGGAAAGTTCAGTTGTAATGTACGGGGTGGCAAATTTTTTGACCATGTCTATCCGGTCAAAGCAAGCAAGATTAAAATCAAATCATTAATGTACCCTAAACTGCTTGTATACATTAAACTGCTTTATGGTATTTTTAGTCCTTAGTTTGTACCAAAATTTAGATCACGAACAGCACGTTTTGCACTTTACCCCAGGTAGCTAGTATCTCCTGTATATAAAAATTGTAAATATCTCTTCTGGTTTTGTACTGTATTTGTAATTCGATCACTGTTAATGGCCTACAAGATACTGTAAATATGTCTTGCAAAGATGATTTTTTACATGAATTTTTATGTGTATAATAACTTTTAACCTTTTTACTTGTTTTTAAACTTGTTTGTCTGTATGATTGAATATGGTTCTGTAGCATACTTTTATGATTTTAAAACAATCGAATAAAGTGTTTCTGACTTGACTTGAGTCACAGATGGTGCGGGTTCAGCGCGTGCAAGCTAGGCACATGGGAGCAATCAACCTGCAGATGACAAAAATGAACAGTAACATCACTGCAATGGCTGACAGTGTGAGGGAGCTCACAACTGCAATAGTGGAGGCTCACAGGGAATCCAACAACGCCCTGCTGGAGGTTGCGTGTGTGATGCACGAGGGACACACCACACAGAGGAAGAGGCATCGCCAGTTTCTCACATGCATGGAGGCCTATACCAGGTCAAACAACAAGATCAGCACTAGCGTGTCACACCTGTCACGTCGGTCTGTGGGAATGCAGATTGGCATGGCCCATTGTTGCGGGGATGTGTCCAAGGAACTGGGGAAAATTACAACTGCCGTAGAAGTGATGCAGGCTAGCACTGGTGTTAAGGGCGATGTTACAGGGGAAGAGGGTAGTGAGGCTTCCAGCCTCAGCAGCATCACGGCGCCACTCAACACTGTCAGGAGGAGCAGTAGCCGTAGACAGGCACCTCGCGCAGCATCTGGGAATGCAGATGCTGAAGCAGGAGAAAGACATTTGGGTGTGAGAGGGAGGAGACGGTGAACCAAATTGGAGGGGTGTTAGACCTCATGGTGACGTAACCATGTCCAAGACTATCTTAGTGACTGCATGACAAGTCCTTAGTGTGTCTCCTCTGTCCATTGGTGCATGGAGTTAATGTGCTAATGGACACCATTTCAGGTTGCATTGACACCCCATACCGCCAGCCCTGATAATAAATAGTTCACCTTAAAATGCAAATGAGTGTTGTGTGTCATTGTTACATACCTTAGAAATAATGCTGGGTGATGTCTGCACGTTTCCTCTGTCCCACCGCTGAACTACCAAGATGTGCACGGCGTGGTTGTGCTGGGGGCTGGTTGCCCTCTGTGTCGGATTCCTCAATGGGGATGCCTCTCCTTGTTGCGATGTTGTGCAACATTGCACATGCCGCAATTATCCTGCAGCAGGTTTCCGGTTGGTACAGCATAGCTCCTCCAGTTTTATGCAGGATGCGAAAGCGACTCTTGAGCAATCCAAATGTCCGTTCTATTACGTTACGTGTCCTGCTGTGGGCTGCATTGTACCTCTGTTGTTGTGGGCTGGCTGGGTTCAGGTAGGGAGTCAGGATGTAATGCCTCACCGCGTATTCACTGTCACCTACAGGGTAAGAGGCAAGATGTCAGAGTCATGTATGCATTGCCATGACTAAGTCAGTGATGTGTATAGTATTGCACTTACCTAGCAGGTGTCCATTGCCAAAATCTCCCCTGAGCAGACGTGTGTGCAAGCCGCTATGGCGGAAGATGTATGAATCGTGAGTGCTTCCTGGGTATTGTGCGACTAGGTCGGTGATGATGTTATCAGCATTGCACACTGCTTGAACATTAATTGAGTGATATGCTTTCCTGTTGCGGAATATATACTCATTCACGGCAGGGGGACATATGGCTACGTGGGTGCAATCAATGCATCCAATCACGTGTGGGAACCTTGCTACTTGGTAGAAATCCTGTTTTGTTTGGCTCAATTCCTGTGGGGTGGTGGGGAAGGTGATGTGGTTGTTGATGACAGTCATCATGGCGGCCAGGAAGGATTCGAAGAACCGCGAAAGGGAGCTCTGTGATACCCCTCCTGCTTCTGCCACTATGTCCTGGAAGCTACCTGAGGCAAGGAGGTGGAGGCTACATAGCACCTGGACATGAGTAGGTATAGCCTGGCTCCTATGTGTTTGGCGCTGCAATAGTGGGTCCAATTCATCTATTAAGTCCAGTATCATAGCAGCATTCATCCTTTACTTATCATAAATTTGCTCAGCTGTCTGTCGTAGCAATGTGATGCGCAGACGGAAGATTCTATCCTGGATTCTCCTTCTGGCCTGGCCTGCTGCAAGTATCCTCCTCCTCCTCGCAAATATGTAGAGTCCTGCCATTGTGGAAGGCCACTGGGGCCTCATGGGTCTGTTTAAATACACCTCTGATGTCAGGCAGGTGAGTAGGGATTTTTTTTTTTTTTACCACCTGATTGTGATTCCCTGTAAACTGCTCATGCAAAATAGCGATTAATGACAGAATCGCAAATTGCGATTTTGCATGTATGGGGAATAGCGAATTTATAGCGAAATCGCTATTTGGATATAGCGATTTCGCTATTTGATTCGCAATTTATTGGTTTCTCGCAACTTGCGAGTCGCTAAAGGGGTTTGGCTTAGATTCTGCGATTTTATTGCGATTTCGCAAAATTGCGTTTGCGAATTCGCTTTTTATTGCGATTTCCCTTCATGCATGCCGTTTCTTTACTTTGCGATCGCAATTGGTAATTCACACCAGTTGCGATCACAATTTTGGTTGATGCATCTGGCCCATAGTCCTTCCACTAGCATATTCTGCCTCCATTGTTTCATTTGTTTATCTTTTGAATCCCTTTGATCTTTAGGGTAGAATGTATTCAATCCCTTGTCAATTCTAGGTCTGTCTCACTCAAAAGCCTCAATTTCCCATTCTTCTAGTGCCTCCTATTGCGTTAATCTAGGTATAGGATGTAAATCATTCATTCGAGTCCTTAAATTGAACAACATTCTTCCATTAAATGTGCCTTCTAAGGGAAATGTCAAAATTCCGTCATCTTTAGTGTATTCCACCCAGTTCTCTAACCATACACAAGAGTGGTAACCCCTATCAAACATCATAAATGATGCGGGAGTATTCAGTGGTTGAATAATTACCCCTTCTCTATTTTTAATGGGCTTGTCTTTTTTAAAGAAATTCTTAACTCTGTCAACAAGTGACATTTTTCTCTTACTTCCGTGCATGTTGTAAGGTCTGCCTCTTATCATCTGTTCTCTAGCAATCCCTAAGTATCTTCGATCAGGTCGAGTTTCTGGATTAGTTGGACTCCACATATAATTTGCAAAAATTCAAATCGTACAACAATACTTATTTCTTTCTAACTAAATGCTTCCAATACTCGTGCGTCTTTTATTGACCAATCAACAATGCGGTTTCAGATAATTTCAACCAATGAGTGCACTGCCTTTCTCTTGAGATGAGTTCCCATGCTCCTGTGCTCACCCCTCCTTTACAGTGCTATCTCAGCTATACGCCCGCTGTCTCGACCAATACCAGCACAGCTCTGAGTGACGTCAGCACAGCTCCACACTGACTCCCTCCATCACAAGGTACTGCGAAACTCAATTCTTTTAATTTTAAAGTGCAGATTTTATTATTCAACAACGTAAAAACATTCACCACTGTACCCGAGTGACTAGAAAGGAAATAAAT
This sequence comes from Lissotriton vulgaris, assembly GCF_964263255.1. Lineage (NCBI taxonomy): Eukaryota > Metazoa > Chordata > Amphibia > Caudata > Salamandridae > Lissotriton > Lissotriton vulgaris. Next base: position 1,523,599,161 of record NC_141687.1, on the reverse strand, counting down.
ATTTCATGCAAGTAAATCCTGTCTGTTTACTTTTCATATACTGCAAGTAGATCCATTCCGCCTACCCTCCACACACTATCACTATGCCTGAATGCAATGTTGAGATTGGGGGTGAAATGTTTGCGCTATTAGCAGATTCTGGTTCTCCCTTCACAATGATTGGTAATCAGATATGGAACAAAACCTTTCCAAATGTACAGCTACTTTGACCTGATACTAACTAACCCCGGGCGGAGTTGGCGGAGTGGGGATTCGCGGAGCTACGCGAAGTGGGCGAGAAACTACGCCCACCTCTGCACTCCGCGTAGCCCCACTCCGCAAAACCACTGGCCGCCAGCCCCGCCACCCGCCTCCCTCCCGCCCTCCCTAAATACTTTAAAATAAAGGAATGCAATAATTTAAAAAGCACTTACCTTGCCGCCGCTGCCCGCCGCGTCCCCGGGGCTCGCTATCTTCCGTCTTCTTCAGTAATGCGCATGCGCGGGCGGCCGCGCATGCGCATTTTCTCGTGAAAATGCGCATGCGCGGCATTACTGAAAAATACGGAAGACGGAAGATGTAACAGAGTCCCTGGGGACAGAAGTGGTCCGGGAGCAGGCCACATGGCCCCCCTCCGTTTAGTTAAAAAAAAATAATGGCCAGACCCCGGGGGATGGGGTCTCCAGGGCCTAACTCCTATAAAGGGATAATTTTAATAATGGCCAAGCCCCAGGGGATGGGGTCACCAGGGACAATAGTGTCCCAGGAAAGGGGGGCCGCGTGGTCCCCCTTCCCTGAACGCATGAACCGTGTTGTTAAGGGCTGTGTTCAGAGATCCTTAGATACTAAAATTCCCCATAAAGATGTTTTACGAGATACATGGTGGGCTCATCGCACCACAGTTAATCATATTTAGAAAAACTCTCCTTTCCTTTTATTGCGTGGTAGACAAACCAATTCCAAGTTGAACCCTGGTTAGTTACCTGCTCAAAATGTCATTCCTTTAGAAAGGATGGAGGTGGATTCTAGAATTCACTCATATCAAAATAAATACAAGGAATGTTATGATTCAAAGAATTGTGTAAGAAACAAGGTGTGGAGCATTGGTGAGTGGGTTTTTGGTAAAAAAAAACAGGTTCCATAAAAAAGGTATCACTGAATTTATGGGTCCTTTCATGATTACTCCCATTTACAAGAATGTTGTTACAATGCAGAATGGTTGTAGGTGGAACATGTCAAGAATTGTAAAATTCAGTGACGCCAAATCACGATGGGCAAGATGTAGGAGCCCAAATACCGGTTGGTAACGGCCGATTTCGGCCGTTACCGACCAGCATTTAGGCATGTTAGGGGCCCTATTTTACCGATTCGGTAAATTTACCGTATCGGTAAATTTACTGAATCGATAAAATACCGAATCGGTATTTTTACCGATTTGGTTACTTCCTGATGTAGGTGGGACTCTTCTGAGTCCCTAAGGCCTTACAGATTCGGTATTTTACCACCCAATCCAATTGGGTGGTAAAATACCGAATCCAGGTGTGCATGCACATGTGTGCATGCACACCTATGCCATGTGACAGACAGACATGCCCTTAGGGCATGTCTGTGGGCCACATGGCACACATGCCTGTATTTGGGGTGCTAGAGGGTGTCAAAGTGACACCCCCTGCACCCTTGCTGGAATCGGTATTTACCGAATCGGTAAATACCGATTCGGTAATGCCCATTGATTCCTATGGGCTTCAATGCCCATAGGAATCAATGGGCATTACCAAATCGGTATTTACCGATTCGGTAAATACCGATTTTTACAGAATCGGTAATTCAATTTCCGATTTTACCTACATCTCCCCCATTCTATTTTACCGATTCATAAATACCGAATCGGTAAAATTCGGTATTTATGAATCGGTAAAAAAGAATTACCTACATCTGGCCCCATATTCCTCTTGTTCTGATTACACTTCATCTACTCCTCTGACATCAAATCCAGGAGTAGATCATACAAGAAGGTTTCCTCAGAGATCACATCGTGCCCCTGCATGTTTTTAAGATTTTGTGTGAATATATAATTTATTGTTCATTTACTCTTCTTTAATTGTGTTTCCTTCTCTTTTATTATGTTAGTATAGGGGATGTGTTGTAATGCTTACACATTTTTAGATTTTATCTTCAATAAAGTAATAGTATTTCTGTTTTCTGGTCTCCATGGTGATGCCTCTCCCAGGCAGTATGAGGCTAGAGACTGAAGGAGCAGCAAGCATCCGTTGGTGGTGTATTCATGAATAAATGACTTCATTACTTTATCTAGTGTAAGTCTTATTTAACAGAGTCCCTGGGGACAGAAGTGGTCCGGGAGCAGGCCACATGGCCCCCCTCCGTTTAGTTAAAAAAAAATAATGGCCAGACCCCGGGGGATGGGGTCTCCAGGGCCTAACTCCTATAAAGGGATAATTTTAATAATGGCCAAGCCCCAGGGGATGGGGTCACCAGGGACAATAGTGTCCCAGGAAAGGGGGGCCGCGTGGTCCCCCTTCCCTGTAAATATTTTTTTTAAACTGAGGCCATGCCCCGTGGGATGGGATTCCTGGGCCAAAAAGTGGCCCAGGGTAGGGGGGCTGCCACCTCCCCGGGGCTTCTTTAAATTATATAAGGGTGCTTGCAGCCCCCCGCAGTCCCAGGGGCCACCACCCTCCGGGGCTTTGTTTAATAAATATGTGGGAGGCTCCAGCCCACCCACACTGCCCCATGGAACACCACCTCCCTGGGGCACTGTATAATTATATGTGGGGGCCTCATGGGCCCCCCCCCAAGCCCTGGGACCACCACCTCCCCGGGGCTTAATTAAAAAAATAAAAGTGTGGAGAGGCTCCTGCCCCCAACTGCTCCAGGGAACACCACTTCCCTGGGGTACTAATTAGTGGAATGTGGGGTTCGTTGCGGACCCCTAGGGACCACCACCTCCCTGGGGCTTTGAAATTCTGGGAAGGGGGGCACATGGACCCCCTCCTGAAGCCCTTGATGGCCCTGTAGACCACCACCCCCCAGGGCCAGCTCCTGCAATGTCCCGGGGTGCCCATCCCTGGGACATTGCTGTTTGATATGGAAGGGCAGGAGCACAGCCCCAGCCCTGTCATAGCAAACTTTGCTTTGGTTTGTTGAAGCGAGAGCAGGAAACCTGCTCTCGCTTCAACGAAGCAAAGCAGGATTGCTTTTGAGCAAGGGGAGCTGCATGTCAGCAGCTTCCCTTGCTCAAAAGAAATGCTGGGTTCCGCAAGAGGCGGGAGGCCAGCGGGACCGTGGAGGCATTGGGGCTCCCCCAACTTTCCCCAACACTAAGGGCTGGCCTCGGGGGATGGAGTCCCTGGGGACAGAAGTGGCCCGGGAGTGGGCCACGTGGCCCACCTCCCTTTAGTTAAAAAAATAATGGCCGGACCCCGGGGGCTGGGGTCCCAAGGGCCGAAATCCTATAAGGGGGTCATTTTAATAATGGCCAAACCCCAAGGGATGGGGTTTCCGGGGTCAATAGTGTCCCAGGGAAGGGTGGCCGCGTGACCCTCCTTCCCTCTAAATATTTAAAAAAAAGAAGAGGCCATGCCCTGTGAGATGACATCCTCGGGGCCAAATGTGGCCCAGGGTAGGTGGGCACCATGCGGTCCCCCTTCATTTTAAAAATGTATAAAAAAGAAGGGGATGGGGTCCACGGTGCCGAAATTGGCCGCTGGATGGGGCTGTGCAGCCCGCTTTCCATTTTTTTCTTTTTTTTAAAAAAGGGGTTTGGCCCTGGTTGGTGGGGTCCTCAGGGCCTCAAAAATATTAAATGAAGCGGGCCACACAGCCCTCCTTCTATAAATACATAGCTGGCATCTCGCCGGAGGCCACGCCTTCTCCCTGTACCACTCTGAAAACGCACCTCCTGGCGCGTTCTGAGTTGGGTGATTAAGTCCCCTTGAATACTGAGGGTCCCTGGGGGACAACTTGCCCACCAGGTACCTCCAACAAGCACCACACAGCTGGATTGCAAATCAGTGGTCTGAGGCTACGCCCCTTTTCATACCACTCTGCAAACACGCCTCTGGGCACACAGCTGGTGGGGCAATGAGGTCCTCCAGTGTCCTGAGCACCTCAGGACATAAGTGGACTTCATCCCCCGAGCAGCAGTGTGCCACGAGTCCTGTTTGCAGAGTCGCGTAAAAAGGGGTGTGGCCTTTGAGCACGCTCAGCAATCTAGCTGTATGGGGATTACTGGAGGTAACAGGTGTGCTAGCTGGCCCCCAGGGACCCTCAGTATTCAAGGGGACTTAACTCTCAACTTAGAACACACCAAGAGGGGTGTTTGCAGAGTGGTATAGAAAGGGGGTGTGGCCTGTGTCCAGCTTTCAGCAATCCCACTATCTGGGACATACTGGAGGTATCAGGTAGGCTAGTTGGCCCCTAAGGACCCCCAGCAGCGAAGAGGAATTCAATCCCTATCAAGAGCACATCAGGAAGTGTGTTTACAGAGTGGTGGGGAAAGTGGTTATGGCCTGCTATAAGAACTTAGCAATCCTGCTGTGTGGGATTAACTGGAGGTAATAGGAGGAGGAGTTGGCCCCCAAGGATATCCTTGGGGGCCACCTACCCCTGCTGTTACTTCCAGTAAGTCCCACACAGTGGGATTGCTAAGACATCTTCAGAGACCATACGACCCTTTCTCCACCACTCTGCAAACGCGCCACCTGGCAGCGTACAGGATGGGGGAAGAAGTCCAATTTACTCCAGAGGGACTTTGGGGGCCAAGAGTCCCTCCTACATTGTGGAATTCCTGAGCGCTGGTCAGAGTCCCAGCACCCTTTTTTCACCACTCTGCAAACACGACTACTAGTTAAAGAAGTGTTTGCAATGTTGTAGGTTTTGCATTTGCGAGAGTTAGAGCTATTGGCAATGTGAATGTAAAAGTGTTTTAATGTTTTTCTGAGTGGAGTGGATGTATTTTGTGTGTAGTGTAATTATGTGTTAAGATGTGTAGTGAAATTATGTGGATAGAAAGTATGTAGTATCTATTTTATGGGAATTATGTAGAGTGGGATTATGTGTCATGGAGAGTAATTATGTGGTATGATAGTCTGTGTTGCAGAGTCGTAATGTCAGATTTAGTCTTCCTTGTTTCCATTGAAGCTCAACTATGAACTCACTGAGAAAAAAAGAAGGAGTCACTGAGGAGCATTTCTGGACCTAGTCAGAGATATGAGCAGGGCCACTGGAATTATGTGACTGTTTGGCTGCACCGACTTTTGCACAAATATACATTTTCTGCATTAGCGACATAATTCCTCATCTGCTGCCTAATCTGCAGATTTGAACAAAAAAGCCTTGTTTCTTGCTCAAACGGCTCAAATATTACCAAAAATGCAACAACATGTGTTACAGCATGTTGGAAGGCCCTTAGCAAACGTAGAATGGTCACCTGTTACTTATTGCAAAATGTGGGTGTTAAATTAGTACTAATGGTGTGCAAGTCAAAATTGCTTCCTCCTGCACCTCTTTCTGCACCTCCATTTCCTATTTATGCAGTTCTCTTGCCTCCTTCTGCACTTCACTTGCCTCTTTCTGTAACTCTCTTACCTCTCTGTGTACCTCTCTTGCCTCTTTCTGCACCTCACTTGCTTCTTTCTGCCCCTCTTTGGCGGTTTCTGCATACTTCTTCCCTCTTTATGTAACTCTCTTGCCTCTTTCTACACCTCTCTTCCCTCTTTCTGGACAACTCTTGCCCCTTTCTGTTACTCTGTTCCTTCTTTCTTCACCTGTCTTGTCTCTTTCTGTACTTCTATTGCTTTTTTCTACACCTCTGCTGCTTCTTTCAGCAACTCTTTTGACTCTTTCTGTACTTCTCTTGCCTGTTTCTGTACCTCTCTTGTCTCCGTCTGTACCTCTCTTTCCTCTTTCTACACCTCACTTGCTCCTTTCTGCACCCCTGTTGCCTCTTTCTGCACCCCTCTTCTTTCTTCATGAAACTCTCTTGCCTCTTTTTGTACCTCTCTTGCCTCTTTCTGCACTTCTCTTGTTCTTTCTGCACCTTTCATGCTTCTTTCAGCACCTCTGTTACTTCTTTCTGCACATCTATTCCTTCTTTCTGTACCGCTCCTGCCTCTTTCTGTACTTCTCTTGCCTCTTTGTGCACCCCTCCTACCTTTTTCTGTACACCTCTTGCCTCTTTTCACGCCTCTGTTGGTTCTTTCTGCACTGCTCTTGCTTCTTTCTCCACCACTGTTACTTCTTTCAGCAATTCTCTTGCATCTTTCTGTACTTCTCTTCCTTCTTTTTGCACCCCTCTTGCCTATTTTTGCACCTCTGTTGGTTCATTCTGCACAGCTCTTGCTTCTTTCTACACCTCTCTTCCCTCTTTCTGAACAACTCTTGCCTCTTTCTGTACCTCTGTTCCTTCTTTCTTCACCTGTCTTGTCGCTTTCTGCAGCCTTCATGACTCTTTCAGTACCTCTGTTGCTTCTTTTCACAGTTTTCTTCATCTCTGCACCCCTCCTGCCTCTCTCTGACCCCTCTTGCCTCTTTGTGCACTCCCCTACCCCTTTCTGCACATATCTTACCTCTTTTTCCACCTCTATTGGTTCTTTCTGCACCTATTTTTATTCATTCTGCACTTCACTTGTCTCTTTATGTACCCCTCTTCCACTTTCTGCACTGCCGTTCCACTCCTCTCTGGCTTCTTCCTGCATCATCAAGTTTATGCATCCCTCTTACCTTTTCATGCGCCCTTCTTCCCTATTTCTATATCTCTCTTGCCTCAGTCTGCCCACCTGTTTCTTCTTTCTGCACCCTTTTTCCTGTTTCTGCAACTCTATTGCATCTTTCTGCAGTTCTCTTGCCTCCGTCTGTACCTCAATTGCCTCTTTTTGCACCTCTGTTGGTTATTTTGCACTGCTCTTGGTTCTTTCTGTACCTCTCTTGCACATTTCTGTATCTCTCTTGCCTCTTTCTGAACCCCTTTTACCTGGATTGCACCTCTTGACTCCGCACCTCTGTTCCCTCTTTCTGTACCTCCTTTGCCTGTTTCTGCAACTCTTTTGTATATTTCTGCAGTTCTCTTGCCTCCTTTTGCACCTCTGTTACTTCTTTCTACACTTCTCTTGCCTCTTTCTGTACCCCTGTTGCTTCATTCTGCACTTCCCATGCTTCTTTATATACCTGTCTTACTTTTTTCTGCACTGCACCCCTGTTGCTTCTTTCTGCAATCATCTTCCCTCTTTCTGTACCTTTCCTGCCTGTTTCTGCATCTCACTTGCCTCTGTCTGCACTTCTATGGCTTTTTTCCATACCTCTGTTGCTTTTTTCAGCAATTCTCTTGACCCTTTCTGTACTTCTCTTGCCTGTTACTGTACCTCTCTTGTCTCCATCTGTACCTCTCTTTCCTCTTTCTACACCTCACTTGCTCCTTTCTGCAACCCTGTTGCCTCTTTCTGCACCCCTCTTCCTTCTTCATGAAACTCTCTTGCCTCTTTATGTAACTCTCTTGCCTCTTTCTGCACTTCTCTTGCTCTTTCTGCACCTTTCATGCCTCTTTCAGCACCTCTGTTACTTCTTTCTGCACTTCTCTTCCATCTTTTTGTACCCCTCCTACCTTTTTCTGTACACCTCTTGCCTCTTTTCACACCTCTGTTGGTTCTTTCTGCACTGCTCTTGCTTCTTTCTGCACATCACTTGTCTCTTTCTGCACTTCTCTTGCTTCTTTCTACACCTGTGTTGCTTCTTTCAGCAATTCTCTTGCATCTTTCTGTACTTCTCATCCTTCTTTTTGCACCCATCTTGCCTATTTTTGCACCTCGGTTGTGTTATTCTGCACGGCTCTTGCTTCTTTCTCCACCTCACCTGCCTCTTTTTGCATATCTCTTGCTTGTTTCTACACCTCTTTTGCAAATGTATGTATCCTTCTTGCCTTTTACTGTACCCTCTTCCCTATTTCTCTACCTCATTTGCTTCATTCTGTACTTCTCTTTCTTTTTTTGCACTGTTCTTGCTTCTTTCTATACCTGTGTTGCAGATTTCTGTGTCCCTCTTGCCTCTTTCTGCGCCCCTGTTCCCTTTTCTGTACCTCTCTTGCCTGTTTCTGTACCTATCTTGCCTCTTTCTGCACTTCTGTTGCTTCTTTCTGCACTTTTCTTGCCTCTTTCTGCACCTCTGACTTAGAGGTAGTTTTAATCCCCCTGCCCTATTATGTACTAGGGCCTTACAGGGGAGGTCATGCCAATCACAGGGGTACCCCAACCCATAGTGTACCCTAGTGTATGTAGGTGTTTTCACTGTATTCTATGTGTCTCTCTGTATATCACTGGCTCGGGCCTGAGTCAGTTACTACCAATACTAGTCAACAAAAAGTTGTGTGTACAGGATCACTTTATCACTTTGCAACAAGGCCTCTTTCTGCATTTCTCTTGCTTCTTTCTGCATGTTTCTTCCTCTTTCTGCACATGTCCTACCTATGTAGGAATAGTTAGATATCAGCATTTAAAAAACCTTTACATTTCACTGCAAAACCGTAGATTTCAGGGACTTCATAGTTAGAAATTAATATTTTAAAAACGTTTGAAATTCACTAAAAAAAACACAGGTTTCAGGGATGTTATAGTTAGAAATCAGCATTTAAAAAACCTTAGAAAGGTTATATTAGGGTGCGAGGAGGTGCCTCAGTTTATCACGATGATGATTTCATCAGTGATATCATCAGTTAGGTCATTTGAGATGTCATCAGTGATGTCACTGACCATGTCATGAATGATGTAATATGTGACGTCACCAGCAGTGCATTGCGGGGCCGCGAGTTATATATATCGCTCAGCTAACTATAACGTCCAAATTTCTCTGGTTTTATAAGAGTAAAATGTCCAACTAACTATAGCGTCCCTGAAACCTGTAGTTTTTTTCGGTGTATAATTTATATAAAAGTTGAATTTATATTGAGCGCCTTGCCTGTGAGCGCACAGAGGACCCATTCGAAAAAGCGGACACTGAAATATGGGCAAACTCTGACGTTAGCCAAGGTATTGGACTTAAACCGTGACCCACCACGATTGCTTGCAAGGCGCCCAAAAGCTGCGGTAGTACCAGGGACCCAGATCACTGGGTGAGACATTTTGATAACATCTCGTCTCCCAGTTGGTGTGTCTAGCAGGTTTGAGGTAGAAAGAATAGGATCAGAGGAGAATTTGCCTGAATAATTCTGCGGTTTCCCTGAGCACTGAACTGTCTGAATGCGGCACTGTGGGACTGGTAGTCCCCTGGATTGGCGCTAACAGGTGGAATTGGAAGCAGGTGAGGCTCCTAAACCACCAGGAGGAGGAGCCCACTGAACAACATGAGATTGGGAGAAAGCAATGTTGGAAAAGGGCATCTGACGAAGGCAAACGCTGAAACCGGTTATGCGAGATTCCAATAAAGCAAGCCTGTGCAACATCCGGCTGTGTCCTTTGATCTCCTTTGCCGTTTGGGAAAGAGAAGTTGAATAAATATATATATATATATATATATATACATAGAGTGTTGGGGACCTGAGGAGGTACTGGACATTGAACACAGCGCAACCAACAGTCACATTATCGCTTCGCTTTTGCCAGGTATTACAGCGTGCACCAAGCAACAACCTCGCCAATGCACTTACCACCCAGGTGCATGATGGGATCTGTGGTCCACAGACACCGGACTGCAGCTGCCAATGAATCGGCGTGGTCAGCTGACTTTCCCTGGATAGGGGGAGGACCGAAGGAGAACAAAAGGAGGAGTTGGTCAGCGTTTCCTGCTTGCTACAGCGTCCGAAGAAGGCTTGTTATGCCGAAATGCATTACGCTCTGCATCCTGTCAATAAAGGTTCCTCCAACAGTTCCCCGCAGTGGCCTCTGATCTCTTACGAATTAAGCGGTCCTTTGGAAACATATATATATATATATATACATATTCACGGAACTTCGTTTCTTTATCCTGAATTACTCAGACCCAAACAGGTGATTTGCAATCTTCTTTATTTTGCGTGCATCACAATGACCGCCATGGCGCGTTTTGGGCCCTATGAGCCCTTGTTCACATAACGTTGTTTTGGCAAGCCCCACCCATATAAAGTGCAAGTGCAGGTCATCTGACCACCAGGCCTAAGGAGTAAGGACATGAAAAACAGACTTCCGCAGCATTTCAATATAATTCACTAAAAAGTTCTATACAATTACTTTATATACAATTAATTTCTAAATGGATGTAATTTAAAACCAAAGCCCCACAATATATTTAAAATCATAAATATAGCATCATCAATGATGGAGTGCAAAAATCAAGCGTGTGCAACATTCCAAAAATAAATATACCACAAAATAAGTAATTATGTAAAATGTGCAAATTTGCTTTAGAGTGTGCAAAATACTCTGTGTTTGTGCAAAACATACTGAGGTCTAAATATCTCTCATATCAGGGTTACTAGCTCAGGACCATACAGCCTGAGCAAGGTTTACCTAGTTATACCCTACTTTAAATGAGATAATAAACAGGTCTTTTGCTGCTAATGTCGGTTGACCCCCAACAGTATACTTGTTTCATCTCAGCTGCCTACTATGGGTTAGATGTATATCCCTGTATTTGTGGAGCCCTGGTTTCATAATAAAGCCCATGTGGGTAGATTACAATTACATGAGTGCGCTGCGTCCTAACAGCCTATCAGACGTGGTCAAAAAATACTATACATAAATATGAAAAAAGAGAAAAAGAGAAAAAAACAAGATAATCTTATTTTTGTGTAGGTCATATAGACCATCCCTTGTGTGACAAAGTGAAAATATATTCTAACAAAAAATGTGAAACTTCTCTCGCATACAGCCGTACACAGACTGATTCATAATTATTTTTAGGCATGCAACTTGCTAACACACAGTATATACCTGTTTGCTGTACCCTCAACCCTCAGACCTAGGAGAAACTATAGACAAGTATACATATCTTCACTTGATTTCAAACCGTTTGGTGTTTTGGAGTCTAACTCAAGGATGTATCATGTTTCTAGCATTCTCAATTGGGCCTCTTGATCTCCCCCTCTGTGCAACTGTGGGACCATGTCAATAGCAAAGTAACTTAAACACTCCAGATTATTTCCGTGACAAGATTTAAAATGTGTCGCAACTTGGTATGCCTCATCCTGGTTAATGATTGCCTGCATGTGCTGGAGTATGCGCTTGTGAACCTGCAACTTGGTACTCCCAACATATTGCAGGCCACATGCACACTCCAGCACATACACTGCATATTCATGTATATATCAAATAGTCCTGTACTCCAATTGCCACTGGTAGTGTAGAAACAGGTACAGACCACAAACGTGCTGGATTCGCTTTCAAAAGTGCTTTATTCCACCATCTTACTCAGCATGACGCATTTCGGCTGCGTCACCACAGCCTTGATCACATCATATATATCAAAACAATACCCTTTCAGGCATAGAGTGACACATAAATTATGCAAAAAAGAAGCCAATCCAAAGATGTAATACTATGCCTGGAGTGCTAAATGGCTTTTGTCATTTCACAGCTCGTCATGGATAGCACTGTGCTAATCCTATGCCTAAAAACTTGGATTGAAAAGCAGACATTTGAGGTGATCAAATTTAGAGTGTATCTGGTGTTGAGGGTGCTCTATACAGGAGATGCTTTCCACCTAAACATGGGAACTTCCCAAAGTTCTCTGCTTTGTTTTTGCAGATATATAAATAAATAAATAAATAAATATATATATATATATAAATATCACCAACAGACCACCTTGTTTTCAAAGAAGTCCAGGGACACAGTGGGGATTCTGTGGAAGCCTTTATTCACAGAATTTCAGCATGGCATGATGCATTTCGACTCTACGTCTTCTTCAGATGCTGCTGCTGAAAGTGTCATCACCTGTTCCCCCTTTGAACAAATCTTTGCGCTCCCATTGGTGGAAGTTCAGCCAATCCTGCTGCCCTGTAAGGAAAGTAGTTTAATGTACAACTACGATTCCCATCATCCATTGTTCAGGTGAGTGCTGCAGCCGGATGAAAATGTGACTGATCTGAAGGCTGATGAATGCTTCACAAAGGGTGGCCGTGTAGTGGCAGGTAAAAACAATTAATCACCGTGTTGCAGGCTTCCTCTGGTCCCCTATGCCCAGCCTCAAAAACGAGAGCACATCGCGTCTGAGGCGAGGTGAAGTCATGCTCGCCTCCCCATGTAGTCACAGGCTGTCTGGTTGCAGCGGCCGCTGATCTGTTCTGTTTTCGAGGCAGTCCTGGCGTTATCAAAATCTTGATGCACAGTCCGAGTTGCCAGGAATTACCAGGACGCTTGATGGGCGGGTCCCTGTTATCGCGCTACTGGCAGGCGCGAAAATTATCACCAACAGACCAACTTGTTTTCAAAGAAGTCTAGGGACACAGTGGGGATTCTGTGGAAGCCTTTATTCACAGAATTTCAGCATGGCATGATGCATTTCGACTCAAGCATCCTGGTAATTCCTGGCAACTCGGACTGTGCATCAATATATATAAATATATAAACATATATATAAATATATATTTATATATAATAAACATATATATATATATATTACCTACTGGCGGTCGCCAGTAGGTAGTTATAGTTAGGACCTCGTTTCCATAGGAAATCCGCAACATTCTATTTGGAATAACTTAGCGTCGGTCAGCGAATCTTCACGAAATTCTCCAAGAAAATGGCCTGCTCTGCTCCTTCCCAGAAAGTTTTGGGGTGATTTGTGAAGCGGGGGCTGAGTAAAAAGGGGGGTCCCAAGATGTGTTTTCCCCAGCTAATTTTCCATGAGGACCTTTAGACACAGCTACAGCCCGAACTGCTGAACGGAATTACACCAAATTTGGCAAAAAGGTAGAGTTCGGTTCGCAGATTAGGCTTTTTGTTAAATGGTGTAAATCCGTTCAGTAGTTCCTGAGAAAGTCAAAAGTGTGGGGGGGCCCAATCCCCCCCACACTGCCCCAGAGACAGCCACCCTTGGGGCAAAGTAAGTATGATAGCGGGAGGCACACGGCCCCCCCGCAGCCCCAGGGACCACCACCCCGGGGGTTTGCTTATAAATGATGGGGGGCCTCTAAGGCCCCCCAAGCCCTGAGGACCGCCACCCCGGGGCTTTATTATCAAGTATGCGGGTGCACTCACGGCCCCCCGCAGCCCCGGGGACCGCCACTCCCGGGGCTTCGTTTTTTAATAAATGAAAAAAACCTGTGTGGGGGGCTCAAGCCCCTCCCACACACCCCAGGGACCGCCACCTCCCCGGGGCACTAATATTTAAATTGGGGTGTCCGTGACAGACCCCCCGGCCCCAGGGACCACCACCCCTGGGGCTTTTAACAGGGAGGAGGGGGCCGCGCGGCCCCCCTCCTGGAGCCCTTGATCGCCCTCGGGACCGCCACCCCCCCGGGGCCCGCTCCTGCAGTGTCCTAGGGTGCCTAACCCCGGGACACTGCTGTTTGCTATGCTACCTACAATAGCAAACTGCTTTGGTTTTTGAAAGAGAGAGCAGGAAACCTGCTCTCTCTTTCAAAAATCAAAGCTGATTGCTTTTCTGCATGGGGAGCAGCATGTTAGCTGCTACCCATTCAGAAAGCAATGGCGGCTCCCTCAGGATGCAGGGAGCCGCCAGGGACCGTGGGTGGATGGGTGGTCCCCAATGGAGAGGGCAGGCCCCGGGGGATGGGGTCCCCGGGGTCACAAGTTGCCCAGGAGCGGGGCCACGCAGCCCCCCTCCACTATTAAAACATATTTTTTTAAAAACAGTTTGGAAGGCCCCGGGGGATGGAGTCCCTGGGGCCAGAATTGGCCACAGGAGGGAGGGAGGGGCCACACAGCCCCCTTCCCATAAAGAATAAATAAATAAATAAGAATTGGGGGCAGGCCATGGGAGATAGGGTCCCCAGGGCCAAAAAAAATGAAAAAGAAGGGGGGCTACACAGTCCCCTTCTTAAAAGCAGATTTTAAAGAAAAACAGGATCGGGAGGAGGTCACGCCCCCTCCCTGCACCTCTCTGCAAACGCGCCCCTGGCGTGTTTGCAGAGGGGGAACTAATTCTCTTTGCATGCCTGGGTCACTGGGTGGCAAATAGCCCACCAGGAGCCTCCAGTATGGGCCAGGCCGCTGCATTGCAGTGAGATGTCAAAAGGGGTGTGGCCTCATTATACCTCTTTGCAACGCAGCCCCCTGGCGCATACTGGAGGTTCCCGGGAGGTTAATTGGCCCCTAGGGACCCCCCAGTATGCAAGGGGCATTAGTTCCCCCTCTGAAAACGCTCCAGGGGGCTGCGTTGCAGAGAGGTGTAAAAAGGGGCATTGCCTCATTACACCTCTCTGCAACGCAGCCCCCTTGCCCAAACTGGAGGTTCCTGGTGGGCTAGTAGGCCCCCAGGGACCCCCAGTATGCAAGGGGAATTAGTTTCCCCTCTGCAAACGCATCAGGGGGCTGTGTTGCAGAGAGGTGTAATGAGGCCACGCCCCTTTTTTACACCTCTCTGCAACGCAGCCCCTGGTGCACACTGGAGGGTCCTGGTGGGACAGTTGGCCCCCAAGGACCCCCAGTATGCAAGGGGACTTAATCTCCCAACTTAGAATGCTTTACAGGGCGTGTTTGCACAGTGGTGAAGGTAGGGGGCATGCTTGAGGTAATATGTGTGCAAACATGCCCTGTGGCGCGTTTTAAGTTGGGGAATTAATTCTTCTTCAATCCAGAGGTCCCCTAGGGGCCATATAGTCCAACAGGTACCTCTAGTAAGCGCCACGGAGCTGCGTTGCAGAGTGTTGTAAAAAGGGGGCGTGCCCTCTTAACACCTCTCTGCAATGCAGCTCCCTGGCCCTTTCTGAAAAATAAATATTTTTTATATATGTATATCTAAAGGTCGATGGAAGAATAAATAGGTAAATAAGTGTCTGAATCTATGTTTTTTTAAAAAAATGATTGTATAACTGACTTATTAAGTGTATCTTAGTGAATACATGTATTAGCGAGTAATTTTTAAATATGTAAATATCTGTATCAGTGTCTTACTTTGTGTATAGGTGGCTGCATGGGTTGGTGAGTAGCTACACGAGTGTCTACATGGGTTATTAGTTGGTTTTTTGAGTATATGTTTTAAACTAGTATATATGAGTATTGATGTATATAAGTGAGTACATGTGATAGTGAGATATTGGAAGAGTTCCTGTATAAATAAGTATGTGTTTCTATAAGTGATTGTTTAAGAGAGTAAGTAAGTGTACGTTTCTCTAGAAGTAAGTGTAGTGGTGTGTATATAGCTGCATATGCAAGTAAATGCATGTGTAAGTATGTGTGTGAGTAACTCTATGGATGAGTATCTGTGTGTAACAGGATGTATAGGGGTAGGAGTGCATATGATGAGTGAGTACGTGTATGAGTGACTATATAGAACTGTTGGTGAATGAGTGGGTGTGTATGTAGATGTTGGAATTACTGAATAGGTTTTTCAAAATGTTAGTTTCTGTTTTTGAATGTGTGTATCAAAGGTTATATTACGGTGAGAGGAGGTCTGCCACTCTTTCACAAGGATGATGTCATCAGTGATGTCTTTTGAGATGTCATGAGTGATGTTGCTGACCATGTCATGAGTGAGGTAAAATGTATCGTCATCAGCAGTGCATTGTGAGCGTGCAAGTTATAGTTAGCTGAACTAACTATAACAAGGAAATTTGAATGGTTTCGTATGAGTGAAATGTCCAGCTAACCATAACATGTGTGAAACCTATGTTTTTTTCAGTGAATATATATATATATGTATATATATATATATTTTCGCTCTTGTACCCTCTCAGCGACGCGCCCTCAATCCAGAGCCATCAACCATAAAGAGAACGGAAGACCCAGAGTGCAGGTGAGTTTCTTTATTTCTCAGTACACCACGGCAGCATAACGTTTCGGCCTTCGCAGAGGCCTTGGTCACATGATATATATATATCCAAAAATCACAGTTGCCTGCTGAAGAAGATAACGGCACCACTGGTAGAAATCTGCCACACTTGGTTTGTTTCAAAGAAACAGCAGCAAAAACCATGAGGCAGTCCACTTGAAATCGAGGTCCATCCCGACGCGTTTCGTTCTCACTTCAGCAGGGGAGTAGGACTTGAAAGCATCACAGCTGGGCAATGTTGGGCGGCACAATTTAAGTTCCAGAAACCCGCCCCAGTGGGCGTGGCCCACACTGTGGCCCCTTGGTTAATGTAGTCCCTTGCCAGTACTCTCGAGTGAGTTGCTTTCTGTGTGCTTTAAAATAAAATACAATACAAAATAACATCCCAGTGGATCGTGGCTCAAGCTGTCATGTCCTGCCACTGTCTGTGTACCTCTGAAAAAACGGCACCAGCGCCAAACATGATCCTGTGTTCGCGGAATCACTGGAATGCATAAAGCATCGGATTATCTTCAGCGGTTCAGGCGGGCCGCTAGAAATCCAAAAATCACAGTTGCCTGCTGAAGAAGATAACGGCACCACTGGTAGAAATCTGCCACACTTGGTTTGTTCCAAAGAAACAGCAGAAAAAACCATGAGGCAGTCCACTTGAAATCGAGGTCCATCCCAACGCGTTTATATATATATATTACCTACTGGCGGTCGCCAGTAGGTAGTTATAGTTAGGATTATTTTGTATAGGGATTTTGCAACATTTTATTGGGAAGAACTTTGGCGCCGGTTGAGGAATCTGCCTGAAATTCTCCTCAAATTTGCATCGCAGTGCTCCGCTCCTTCCCTGAAAGTTTGGGGGGGATTTGTCAAGCGGGGGCCGAGATAAAAGGGGGGTCCCAAAACGTGTTTTCCCCATGTTAATTTCCATGGGGGGGGTTGGACTCACTTTTAGCCCGAACGGCTGAATGGATTTCCACCAAATTTGGCAAAATTGTAGAGACTGGTAGCCCGATGTGCCTTTGCTCTGTCTCAAGATATGTGCTGCAGTGGATTTTGAGTAATTTAGGTTAAAAAAAATATATATATCTATAAGCGCACCCCGGTACGCGCACCGGGGCGCGCACCAGCGTGCTACGCGAGTTCGCGAGCGGAAAGCTGATTGGCTCTCGGGTGTCTGTCAACATTCCTAACAGTCCGGAGCGGCCGCCATCTTGTGTCTCGGTTGGATCATGACACAAGAGGTTGCAAAAACAAAGGGGGAAATAATCAAAAAGGGGCAGGGTAGACGCCCCCTGACCCCCTAGGTTTGATGTGGGGGCCATAAAACGGCCCCGTGGGGCAAATATGTTTTTTTTTATTCCGATTTGCGCAGGAGGAGCGCCCGGTACACGCACCGGGGAGCGTACCATGGGGAAAAAAGAATGACAGAGTTTTTTATAAATGTAGCATTTTTTTATAAATTGGAGGTAGTTCTAAAAAGAACAGTTTTTTTTATTCTTTTTGTTGTTTTATATTTTTTTTATTTTTTTGGAACATTTTGTACTTTGTTTTGGCTTTTATGAACAATTTTATATTTTTTTGTTATTTTTTATGGGGACAAACAAAAAACAGGGAATTGTAAACGGCTCAACTGGAGCAAAAAAAAAACAGGAAAAAATTAAGATTTTTTGGGGCAATTGTGGTTGTCACCAGCACGGTTGATGAGCTTAATGCTTTGCTCACCATAGGTAATTTTTTTACCACAAAATATACCAACAATTTTGTATTGTCCAAATTGTGTTTGTATGTTTGGGACCATCTCCCTTGCCTCTGGACCCGATGAAGTGGGTTGCTTACTTTGGGAGGTGCTGGGAGAAGATTGGGGAGGGTTCCTGGTCATTTCTCAGACCTCTGCCGCAGCATAGTTGTTAGGGTGCCGGCGTTGCATGCGGCGAATCATGGTGTTGTTGCCAAAAGAGTATTTTTTGTTAGGGTTCCCCCTTGAAAGTTGAATGCCACAGATTAGACAAGTCACCTTTGGCGCATTTACTTTCTTCTGGTCCCTTGGGATTGAAAAAAACTCCCGGATAATGTGCTCCTTTGGCTTATATGGGGTTGTGTCTTCAGGCAGGAACCTCCTCCTCTCCTCCTCCTCCTCCTCCTCCTCCGCCTCCGCTTCTTCATCTCCACCACTGTGGTGTTGTGGTGGTCCTTGTGGTGGTGGTGTTGGTGGCTCAGATGCTCCTGCAGCTGCTGCTACTGAAGCCATTTTTCAGTCCAAAAAGGTACAGAGAGGTCTTTCAACAGGTCTTCCTCACTCAAAGTACAAAGTGAGAATGAGGAAAATAGGTGGGGGCTTTCATCATTTGGAAAACAAAACTGTCCTGAACCAATGAAAAGTGTTATTTTCAGGTCACTTGACTGGGGCCTTCATCATTTGGAAACCAAAACTGTTCTGAACCAATGAAAAGTGTTATTTTCAGGTCACATGACTCGACGCGCTTATGCTACGCGCGCCTCGGGGTGCTTCCGAAGCGCGTTCGTATGCGCGTGGCTGCTTCCGGGTTCACGTACGCCGTGCATATCATACAGACGCTGCTACGAGATACGTCACGATGATGTTTTCTTTCGCGGCAATAGCGCTAACGGGACGCTTACCGGTGCGCTCACCGGAGCGCTCCAGGGCAAATTTTTTTTTTTTTTAAAAATGAAGAATATACATACAAAAATTAGTATTAAATAAATATACAAAATAGGATTCATAAAAAAAATATTATATTTGATAGCAATAGAAATTTGCAATTAAAAAACCTATGAAATTCACTGAAGAAACCATAGGTTTCACATCAGTTATAGTTAGGAATTAGCATTTAAAAAACCTTTGAAATTCACTGAAAAAACCATAGGTTTCACAACAGTTATAGTTAGGAATTAGCATTTAAAAAACCTATGAAATTCACAGAAAAAAAACATAGCTTTGACACCAGTTATAGTTAGGAATTAGCATTTAAAAAACCTATAAAATTCACTGAAAAAAACCATAGGTTTGACACCAGTTATATTTAGGAATTAGCATTTAAAAAAAACCTATGAAATTCACTGAAAAAAACATAGGTTTCACACCAGTTACATTTAGGAATTATCATTTAAAAAACATATTAAAATCACTGAAAAAACCATAGGTTTCACACCAGTTATAGTTAGCTGGAAATTTTACTGACATAAAACCATTGAAATTCCCACGTTATAGTTAGTTGGACTCACTATAACTTGCGCGCCTGCAATGCACTGCTGATGACGTCACATAATACATCACTCATGACATGGTCAGTGGCATCACTCATGACATCACTGATGACACTATCCTTGTGACAGAGTGACAGACCTCCTTTCAGTGTAATGTAACCCTTGAAACACATATTCAAAAATAGAAACTAACATTTTAAAAAAAAGGAGATACCCATACCAGTTATAACAATCAATTCAGTAATTCCACCATCTATATACACATCCACTCATTCACCAACAGTTCTATATAGTCACTCATACATATACTCACTCATCATATGTAGTGATACACCTATACATCCTGTTACACACCGACAGTCATCCAAAAGTTACTCACACACATACTCACACATGCAAATAAATTATTGAACATCCATTTAATTGCATATACAGCTATACACACACTACTGCCTTACTTCTAAGGAAACTTACACATACTTACTCTCTTAAACAATCACTTATAGAAACACATACTTAGTTAAACTGGAACTATAACTGGTGTGAAACCTATGGTTTTTTCAGTGAATATATATATATATGCTGCAACAACCTTTCTCAATTAAAAAAGGTAATCAGGACACTCCAGGATGCTCAAAATGTATTTTATTTGCAATGGAAAGTCACAAACTGACGCGTTTTGCCGTAAGGCTTGGTCACGGTAAGATTTGCACATCGTACTTCCGTTTACATACACACAGTGATAATAATAAAAATAGGACTAACGTGGTTTAAGGAAGTTGATTAGTACAATCGCCATCTTGTAATGGCTTTTGAGTTACAACATTAATTCAAGTCGGATGTTTTGAAAGTTCGTTAATTCGAAACTATTTCTCAATCCCAAATTGTCACTGTGCAATAAACATATCGCCCTAGTGGGCTATATTAATGACAAATATAACATGTCGCTTGGTTACAGTTAAGCCCAAGTGGGCAAAAGATACTTGATACATCTTTCTTGATCAGTATAAATTTCTTGTTCGTCGGGAAATCTTGATTGATGATTTCAAAATAAATTCATCTATACAGAAACCATTGGTTCGTAGTCCTAGTAAAAATATAATGAAAAACGTGCTCTAAGTACAGGTGCAAAAAATATACAATTTGTATAAAAAAAGTTTTTAAAAAACATATATTACAATTAAAAACATTACATTTCAATTATATACAGGAAGTCTCCAATAGGGCAGTTCAGTATCAATAGTACATATGTATAATTCACTTCTATTGTACTTGTTTATTGATACTAATATTATCTATCTCAATCTCATTACTCTACGCACTTTGTCAACCAAGGTGAACTGCCAATTCTTCACTGGAATTTAAGCCTACCGGCATGAGTGTCACAAAATCTATTATGTATTTTGATTCTAGGATTCTTAATTGATGTTCTCTGTCCCCTCCACTTCTTCTAGGTTTTATAGCATCTAAGATAACAAAAGCTAGCAGTTTGTTCTTTTGGTTGTGAAATGTCTTGAAATGAGGGGCTACAGGATATAATTGATTATTATTTCTTATTGCCCGTTTGTGTTCCAAAACTCTCCTTTTTGCTTTCTTTTTTGTACTCCCAATGTACAATTTTTTACACGGGCAGATTAAACAGTAAACACAAAGTTCTGTATTACAGTCATAGTTCCCTTTGATGATAAATTCCCTATCACTGTTAGGCACTTTTATTTTAGAACAGTTATTGCTGTATGTACATGCTTTACATCGCATGCAACATGCAAAGCCTGAATGTGTGTTTAACTGTTCATTCGATTTACATGTTATCTGATTGCAACTCAATTAGTCTTTTAGAGACAGGCCTGCCTGACAGTTATTTTGGGGGCGTCATGTAGACATTTGTCCAAAATAGGATCTGTTTTTAATATATGCCAGTTATGATTGAGGATCTTGCGCACCTGAAATGCTTGACTGGAATATGTAGTAATAAATCTGACCGACTTGAATCAATGTTGTAACTCAAAAGCCATTACAAGATGGCGATCGTACTAATCAACTTCCTTAAACCACGTTAGTCCTATTTTTATTATTATCACTGTGTGTATGTAAATGGAAGTACGATGTGCAAACCTTACTGTGACCAAGCCTTACGGCGAAACACGTCGGTTTGTGACTTTTCGCTGCAAATAAATTGATTTTTGAGTATCCTGGAGTGTCCTGAATACCTTTTTTAATTGAGAAAGATTGTTGCAGCATATGATAAAAACGCCGTTTTTTACGAAGGACCGACGCACAGCTAAAGACCTGAACTACTGGCATTGGTGGATAGAAATTTTCTCAAGTCAGGGCTTCACCCGAGCTGCCTGTTCCCGTATGGATTGAGCGTCATAAAAAACGAAGTGGGGACGCCGGGAGCATTTGCAACTGTGTGCCAGCATTACCAACAGAAGGGGAAGAAACGCGCAACACACAAGAGCTCAGTGAATCTATTAATTCCTCAAAGTCACAAGTATGGGCTAGAGTTTTTAGCAATGCAATTGAGATGCCACCTCTTTAAGTCAGTTCTTAAGTCATAGTGAAGAATGTATGAGGCTCCAGCACAACGATTATCATGGTCCAAAGTATTGCTCTAACATTTTTACTGACATCTCAAAAACATCAGTAGGTTCTCTATCTCCATTTCCAATTTGTACTTTATGTATAATTTGCTCTATCTTGCAACCTTATATCCCTAAGGTATGCAATAAACTTCCTGCTTCTTAGCAGCTGTGAATTTTTGTGTACCAATGGCTACAAGGTAAGACGCAAAGACTTTCTTCCTTTGGTACCAAGGAAGCATGGGGTCAACTGTCTGAGAGAGAAAAGCCAGGGGCTGAGACATATTGCTGACAGACATGATGTATGACAGACATGGCTTATAATAGTATAGAATAGGACAAGATGCCACAAAAATAGTTTATCTACATTTTAGCCGTATATCATGTCCCAAACCGAATACAGCTGTTCATCTGTTACTCAGCCACTAAAAATGCCATCTCCCAAAGCGTGCTTCTCTGATGGGTTCTGTTTTGCAGTGCGACCTTAATCAAAATGTCCGCTTCACATTGAGCGTACTGAACCCAAAGCAAGATGGCTCTAAGCATCATGAACAAAGTCATATAGTTGCCATCTCACATGTCACTTGAATGCGGATCAGCCCAAGATGACTGTGAATCCAACACAGGATTTCCAGAGTCGGCTACCAATAAAGGAGGTAAATAATTTTAAAAAACTGAAGTACCTTTCATTATCGTTGTTTTGTCATTATTCCTGATTGCCTCTCTTTGGACCATCACTTAAAGGTCCCATGGTTAAAGTATATTGTGGATAATTTTCGTGAGATCTTTAACATTAACATCATTACGGATCGATGTGGGGCTACTGAGCTGTCTAAAATCGAATTTAAGCTCTGTTTTTTACAACAGCTTTCCACCAGGAGGCATCAAAATAGCTCTGAACTTTCATCCTGTGTTCTTTATTATGATTTAAATGAATTTGTGGGTTTCCAACCATATTTGTCGCAAGTGACCTGGAAGGCACATCGGTTTGTGTTGACTAGACTGAGAACCGGAGTAGTCCACAACCTTGTTGCTTTCCCCTCTCTGCATTCACATCCCGCTGGCCCTTGACAATACCACCCCTCAAAGCACTGTGCACTTTCTTTTGCTCTGTCAGTTGTACAAATACCTGCGGATTGCTTATTTGAAACCTCTGTTTGCTAAGTTTGGAGTCAGGACAATACGAGACTGCATGAGCCTGCTTTTTAACTTACATCACCCTGACATTTGTTTTTATACGGCTACCTTTCTCCTTAAATCAATTAACGTAAGGAAAAGTATGCTTTTTTAACCTTTTTAAACTGCTGTATCTCCTGCTTTTGACTGTTTTATACTGTTGTCTTTTTATGCTGTGCTTTTATGGACTTGTCTTTTGCTCCGAATAAAGCCTTATGAAATGCAAATTAATGCGGATCAGCCCAAGATGACTGTGACACACATGTCACCAGCTAGAGTGAATCCAACAAGCTTGAGTGAATCCAACACAGGATTTCCAGAGTCGGCTACCAATAAAGGAGGTAAATAATTTAAAAAAATTGAAGTACCTTTCATTATCGTTTTTCTTATTATACACGGGTATTCCAATTTAGCCAATCATTCAAAGTTCAACAATCACCAGTTCCTCACATGTGTCCAAGAGTTGGTGGTGAGTCAGCATGTCCCCCTTCAAGCATCGTTCATCATCAGTGTTAGGAGGTGAGGCCTGTTAGATTTTACAAGAGGGTTGTAAGCAGCCCAACTCAGCTCCCAGTCTCATACTGCCACTCACTGGAACTTCCCACCCTAGAGCCTGCCTACATTCTATGCATGAACTGCTTATACATAATAGGAAATAACATTCACATGACAAAGAACAAAGCAACAGTATGCACCCCTTCATGATATTGTGTCCTCAATATTAAGGAGAATATATTATGGTGAATGATATTTTGTCGCATGATATTTTAACAGTCACATGGAGACAGCCCTTTCAGAGACTGTGGCATTTTTAGAAAAAGTATTTGAAAATTGTGCTCTTAAAACTGTGCTTTAAACATCACTGTTTTACTCTACTTAGTAATTTTGTCTTGGTGAACCACCCCACATCTCTCTTCATGCAGTAGGTCTTGGTCCTGCACTCAACAACACTTTTAAATATCACTACCCACTACAGATCCAAACCAACCAGCTCTTTAAAGTAAATGTGGAGAGGGCTTTGGCTTAGCCCACAGGATAATCTTTCTCTCACCTGCTGCTGTTGCCTTTTTGGTATGTCATTCCACCTCTTATGGAGTGCTTTTGTTGCAATGCATAGTGGACATATTTATATCAGAAAGTGTACATTATCACATTAAATTCTTTATCACATAAATACATTGTTAACAGAATGCAATATTTTTACTGTAACTTGCTTTTTAAAGTTGTGTCAGAATTGCACATATAAACCAGACCCACTGTCTTTGCTAATGCTTGCCTTTTCTGGCACCTTACACAGGCACCTTTTCAACACTCTGTTGTTTTTTCCATTCCTTTCTTAAAGTCTATACTGTGTGTGCAGTTTCTTCCCTTTGAAGACTTCCATCCTCCCCTCACTGCAGAAATAATATTACTCAAGTCCACCGAGAAGGTCAACAAACCTAGCGGTGATGAGTGAGCTGATCATCTTTGTAGGTGTGCACAGTATAGTGGGGATGGAGATCATAGTGCGGGGTGGAAGGTGAGACACAGGATCTAACTTACATGCAGTTCTCCAGTAAGCCTTTATCAATATCAAAAAGCATATGAATATAACTTTTATACACCACACGCATGCCTTTTTTGTACGCTGTCACAACAGATGTCATTAAGACCCAGTTTAATGGTATTAAATGTAGTGATCCGAAAGGGTGAGTCTGCTTTATTCCAGTATTTAAAGTCATGTAAGGTAGTGTAGCACCAGCAAACGGTCAACTCACTGAGCACGTCCAGTCATAGTTTTTGTACTCAAACTGCAAAGAACTGAATCCGTTTGTCATTGAATAGCAATAAAAAGTAATGAAAGACCAGTCAAGAGCACTTAACTGGAATAACGAATTACCCTCAGACTTGCACATAATGTCATTGTCATTTGTAGACCTGCTTCTATGCTTTTAATTACTTTGACACTGCGAAAGCACTCGAGGAAAAAAGCACACCCAGATGTCAGGTGTTGTTTAGGTGTGTCTACAAAAAGGGGGACTATGGGCTCTTTTTTTTGCCAGGTCCGTGATACATGCCCAACAATTGATCAATACAGCAGAGTATGCAGTTCCTGACTGAACAATACAGGTTGCATAAGAGAGCAGCCAATCACTTAATATAGAGGAGGGGAATTCCTCTTTTTGGAATTAAGGCCCTCACACACCCAGCCAGCTAGGTGGCATGCTTCATCATTGGGTCTGCTCCTCGTCAGGTCAGCGCTGCAATACCCGACGGGCACCCGTAAAGGGGCTCTTTTTTGGAGATCTTTTATTCCTTGCCATAATGTGCAGTGCGTGAGAGGGTCCCAGTGAGTGTAGATGTAAAGGTAAGTGAGGCTAAAACAGGAAGTAGAGGTCTAATAAGATCTATTTTAATGAGTATGGCCCCTATCCTGATTAAAACTTAGTGTGGCGCACCCCTGCAGTAGTGTTACAGGGTACTGCGCTCTAAGGTCAACTTATTTCTTGCCTAACTGTCACGTAGACCGCAATTCTTTAGGGCCGGTAGCAAATTCTATCTACACTATCAATGGTGGTCAAATGTAGCAAAAGTGATAGAACACACAGCACCCTAAGTGAGGTACCTGTCAATCTAGAAGGTCAACCTGTAAGAAAAGGGAAATTCACAGCATAATTATTTGCATGTTTTTTACATTCATCTCACAACTTAAATATGACTGTGCAGCACTCAAACTGTGAGGAAGACATGCTTCACACTGAAGTGCTGTGACCATAAGTCAGGCAACAGTGTTACAATCAGATAAAAGATGTTCCTTGTCTTAGTGTTGCCGAGTGGCTGCAAATTTGTAGTAACTCACCCCTTTGGGGTCAGTGGTTCATGTCAGCATATTCCGATAGGTGTTGACACTGAAAAGACTAGTGCCCTGTGAAATGGGAAAGAGGAAATACATGGTAATAAGAGAGGTAGCATAATATCAATGGTGCCCCCACCTGTTGCAGAGGCCAGGGATTCAAAGGACACCATCAGGCCAAGGTGTCCAATACGTTTGGTTACGAATCCCAAAGCGTGGGGTACAGCGAGGGGCAGTGTCAGAGTGCTTGAGCAGAGCGGTACGGCATGAGGGGGCATAGTACAGCCCAGCACCCAAAATGCGTGCACCGAGATGGAACAAGATCATGCCCAAACAGCGTGCCCTCTGGGGCCATGACGACTATGCCACTCTTCTGCACATTACAGCAATGTCAAGAGATTGAAAAACAATGCAGCCTGCAGCCCGTAGTATCACAAACTGGAAGGGCTCACCTCGGGCGAAGATGCTAGGGAATCTAAGGACAATGCGATGTCAGAAGAGAAGAGTCAATTACTTATGTGTCTTCTCCGGGAAGTGTCGGAGGACCTACCCCCAATCTGACAGAACAGGAAGGTATCTGCAAGCAGATTCATGGCGTTGTTAAGTCGCAGTCGGCATCAGAAGGGGCGGGCCTCTCAGTTTCCCTGGGAAATGCGCTAGGGTGCTAACCTCAACCTAAAAATGGGGTTCGCAATGATGGAACGGTGAAAAGGATCCAGAGGACGGAATCAGTTAACCTAAAACAGCCGGATATGGTATCTGCAGTTTTGTAGTGTCTAGTTGCCCAAGTATATGTTAATACCTCTAGCGTCTCTCTGGATATCAAAAAAAGGAGGGGCCCAGCATACATGAATGTCCCTAAGGTAATAATGTAGGTGTGCTCCCGTGCCAGTGTGGTTTGGGTCACACCAGGAGAGTATGGCATGTCAAGGGGCAAGAGGAGTTATAAAAATTGTTTGGATTGGACCTCTACTTCCTGTTTTAGCCTCACTTCCCTTTACATTAACACTCACTAGGCCCCTCACATGCACTGCACCTTATGGCAAGGAATATAAGATCTCCGCCAAAGAGCGCCATCGAGGGTGCCTGTCGGGTATTGCAGCACCTACCCGACAAGGAGCAGACCCAATGATGAAGCATGACACCTAGCTGGCTGGGTGTGTGAGGGCCTTAATTCCAAAAAGAGGAATTCCCCTCCTCTATCTAGATATTAAGTGAGTGGCTGCTCTCTTATGCAACCTGTATTGTTCTGTCAGGAACTGCATACTCTTCTGTATTGATATGTTATTTAGGGTCATGAATAGGTGTGAGGGAAGATTTTCATAATTTCCCTTCACATTATTAGAGTACAGTTATGTGAAATTATGCCTAATTGCAAATCTGAGATTATACGCTATATTTTACTACAGAATGAGCCTTTGCATCAATTGTGGGTGCAAGGATGCATTTAAAGAAAAGCACAGTGAGCAACAGCTGCTCGCATTCTGTTGTTCATTTGTGTCTGCTGTAAATTTTGATTGGAACTTGCGCATTTGCACCAGGCAGGAATGTGCCATACCTATCAGACACTGCACATTCCTGTCCCTTTTCCCTGCTCTGGCACCCAATGGGCTGCCATGCGCCAATACCGGCACCTTTGCAACATGCTGCAAGGGTGCCTTCATTGCAGAGATGATTATTTTTGTGCAGGAAGGAAAACCTTCCTGCACAAAAACAATCCCTGGAGGATTTTTCCTCTTTCAATGTGTGCTGAAGAATGCAGCACACATATGAAAACGAAAAACGAGGAGAAATAACAATATTTCTCCTCGTTGTGCCTCCATGTCTCCCCTGGGGAGGCAAACGTTTTTGGCACTGCCTCAGATTTGCGATTTCTAGTAAATCTGGGACAGGGTCAAAAAGCCATGGATGATGCTGGGAATACCCCCAGCAACATCCATTGCATGCCATTTTAATGCAGAAAACTGTGTTTAAGGGAACAATATTTACAAGGCAAAAAAAGCCCAAGCCCAAAAAAGCAGCTTAGTGCTACCTCATAAATATAAAGCAGGTTCCTCCACCATGGAATTTCACAAAAAGCGATGACCCGGTGGTGCAAGGGGTCTCATAAATGCAGTTGCGGCTGGCATGGACTGGGGGTGGGAGGGCAGCTAAAGCGGGGAAAGCAGGTGTAAAAAAAGAAAATAACGTACCTCCTTGCCGCTTCCTCGCCGCGTCTCTCCTCCATAGTCCCTCACTCTAACTGGAACAGAAAGCTCACCCAGGCTCTCAGTCAGCCAATCACAACACTGCAATGCAGCTTTCTGATTGGCTGAGCTCAGTGGTTTGGCACTCATACACTGACTGGTAGCCTTTTCGTGTTCTCCACGCATGCCCCCCTCCTGTCGTGAAATCAGCCCCACCCGGCACAGCTGCCGGGCATCAGAACAAAATAAAATGATAATAACGCAAGTTATTAACATTTTATTTTTCCTCAACTTCCCGGCTAAAAAGTAGTGGGGCAATGCTCCTCCGCCTTAGTGGAGGATCTGCCATTGCATAAAGAGGCATTTTATGTTTGTGTAGCAAGTATACAGCAACATTTCAGAGAATACGCATATCACTCCAGCGCCATTTAAATTTCACCCACGCAAAGTACTATATGCTTTTTTATCTGACAGAAATTTAAGTGGGTTACATAAATTGCCTTAGGTTTGGGTCCCGCTCATGCAAAGATTTTCTGTAGCTGCAAGACAATGTTTGGTAAATGGTGACTAAATTCAATCAAACCATACCATCACAAAATATACAAAATATATTAACATTTCATATCCCAAACGTACACAGTTTTGTTCTGCATTTTTTTTTTTACTTTTCCACGATAAACTACAACAAATGTCACGATTTTCATGTAATTATGGTAAACAATACAGTGAGCTATTTGCAAAGTTTTTTCACAAGCTTCACAAATGTTAATAGATAAAAAATGTTTTACTTCATGCACCTAAAGAATTGATATGAGTCATGGTCAGAAACCATAAAATACACTTGTGCTGTACTCTAAGCAGAAATGGTGCATCTTTGAATTAAGCAGTAATTAAATAATTTTAAATTGACTTTCTACCCTGGGCTATATTTCTCTGTGTAATAATCGTTTTGTTTTAGTGGAAATCTGACACCACTCACCTAGGGACAGGATCTCCTGCAAAATTGTTTACTTGACAAAGGGAGGAATATTTTTTTTTTAAACTGTATTGTAATTAGTGCTCCTGGTATCATTGTATTTATTTATTTAACCACTCCTCTCTGTGTTGGATGCCTGATGGGTTTCAGTGAAATAAAACGACACATACACCTTCACTCCTATGCAATAATCTTATTAGAATACATTAGCCTTGCTGTATAAAGATATGCATACTTGCAGCTATTTAAAGCTTCATTATACAACCTATTTTTTTCCGCTCCTGTCTGTCAGTCTGAACAGAAATTGGCCTGACAGTCATGATTGACAGCACTAGGAATTACTCAAAACAAGACTTAATTTAATTTTTTTTCACATTTAAATACAAAGGAACAGGTGGTTTTCTGTTTGTACGTATCTGCAAAAAATCCGTACACATGTAAAGGCTTGACTTGCAGTTAAGGCTAGGCAAACTTTTGGTCATTTTCTCTGCGGAGATTACACTAAATTCCCCCAAATTACGCACAATTATGTGTAACTATGTGAAATGTCAGTCCAGCAATTTGTGTGAATTTTCAGAGCAAAATATGTCATCGGGTTCAAAATGGACACAATAATGCATCTTACTTTTAAAAACGTAGCAAAATAGTGCAAGAGGTGGACAACAGCTGCCCGCGTTTAGTTTGTTTGCATTTTCCCTTGTCCCTGCAATAGGATTTTTACCCTAACAAAGTCTTCATCGTACAACATGGTGTAATGGCGTAATCTCTAACATTTATCGAAAAGCGAAATGGCAGAAACTATGCGACGCTGCATAATGGAAAGGGGCGACCAATCGGTCCCCCCGAACGTATGGCAGAGTACCACGATCCCCCCGGGAAGCCATCTTGGGCGGGAGGCGAGTCTCGGCTGGTATGCCCGAAGCGGCGTAGCCGGGGCGCGCCTCTTCCCGCCCTCGAGTGGGTTGGCCTAGACACTAACGCGACTGGCCACGCCCTTGGGGCAGGCAGGGGCGGGTTTACGCCCACCCTGAAGACGGATAAAAGGAGAAACAAGACCAGAAGGCATCCTCTTGTTCCTGTGCTCTGAAGCTGCACCTCCTCGCTGCACGTGAGCTCGAGACGGAACGAAGAGCCAATTTTGAGCGTTGTAATCCTCTTGTTTGTTTTCTAGATACTCTGCTGGAGAATGCCGAAGAAGGCGGGAAAGCGGATGACTACCGACCAGATGCTGCGTGTTCTCATGAAAGAGGTGACCGACTTAAAGAGGCGAATGGATAAAGACGAGGAAGGGGGGCTGAAACGTCCTTTGGAGGGAACAGCCCCGGGAGGAAAAGGCAAGAGGCCCAGGAGGGGAGCAGCTGGGGGAGATATCCCGGGTCCCAGTGTCCCGCTCGAAGCACCCACTCCCGTGCCGGAGGAAGGGAATCCGATTCCCGTTGTGGTCACCCCCGTGTCCGGGGAAGATATGCCGCCCGAGCTGGCAGCACAATTAGCAGTGTGGTTGGGTAAAGGTAGCGAGGGCGCCACGGCTGTCGACGCGCAGGTGTTGATGAAGCAACTGCGTGAAACTCGGGAAGCAGCGAGGGTATCCACGCCGGCTGCGGCCGTAGAGAAGCCACAGGGGACGGTTGTAGTCGCTGAGACGGCGTCCGGTTCAGGTGAGCGGCCATTGCCGATTGCGAGGGAAGAATCGGCACCCTCTCGAAGGGAGAAGTTGGGTCAGCATGTCCCTTTAGCTATTAAGGAAAAGATATGGGCAGGGGAATATGTAAACATCTTCTCGTTGCTTACTGATCATTATGAGATGGAGCATGTTAAAAGTCAGAAGGACCTCATGCATCCGAGTGTTTGGCGCGCAAAGATGTCCGCCTTTAAGGTAAATGAAAACATTGGCAATTGGGGCAAGGCGTGGGGGGTTTTCACATCGATCTTGGGAGAACGAAGGCCCGAATTGCTACCCGAATTGCCGATTTATCAGTCACGGATCATGGGGTACTCGGTATCACACGAGGGTAATCATTGGTTCTGCTATGATAACCTTTTCAGAAAAGCAAAAGAGCATGATAAAAACTTAACTTGGGATTGTTATGATTCTGTGTCCTGGTCCAAAATGAAGGATACTGGTATGTTGAAATTGCCATTAGTAGGGAGTAACGTGGGCGAATCCTCCCGTCAGTATGCGGGGACGCCCTTTCGATCAGGTACGGGTACCGACAATCACTCGAGGCCTACCGGTAATGCAGGTAAAAAGGGGGTTTGTTGGAACTTTAACAGGGGTAAATGTACTAGGCCCCAGGGGTCGTGCAAATTTAGACACGAATGTAGTGGGTGTGGGCAATCATCCCATCCTGAGTCCACGTGCAGAGCCAAAACGGGTGATAACGGGGGTAGAGGAGGTGCCAAACAGGTCTAACATAGTCCGAGGGGCGCCTTTACCTACCCCGATTGATACCTTGGCAATGATTCCCTGGCTCAGTGAATACCCGGATCGTGCTTCCACTGGGGTGGTGCGGAACAGGTTTTCATATGGTTTCCGCATCCCAGTGGGGGACTTTCAGGGTGTGGAAAAATGCAAAAATCAGATATCGGTCTTGCAGCATACGACCGTGGTACAGGAAAAGATCCGGAAGGAGGTTACTCGAGGTCGAGTCGCCGGTCCGTTTAGTGTGCCCCCGGTTGCTAACTTTGTTTGTTTGCCTTTAGGAGTGGTCCCCAAGAAGGACCCGGGTGAGTTTCGGCTGATACATAACTTGTCAGCCCCACGTGGTCTGACAAGGGTAACTCCCTTCCCGACTTCCAAAAGTTCAAGAACGGTTTCCGGTTTCCCATCCTTGGGGAGTGTGTTGAGAGGGGGTGGCGGGTATCTCAGCCATATGGAAAGGGGCGACCAATCGGTCCCCCCGAACGTATGGCAGAGTACCACGATCCCCCCGGGAAGCCATCTTGGGCGGGAGGCGAGTCTCGGCTGGTATGCCCGAAGCGGCGTAGCCGGGGCGCGCCTCTTCCCGCCCTCGAGTGGGTTGGCCTAGACACTAACGCGACTGGCCACGCCCTTGGGGCAGGCAGGGGCGGGTTTACGCCCGCCCTGAAGACGGATAAAAGGAGAAACAAGACCAGAAGGCATCCTCTTGTTCCTGTGCTCTGAAGCTGCACCTCCTCGCTGCACGTGAGCTCGAGACGGAACGAAGAGCCAATTTTGACCCACCCACCAGCCCCTGAAGACAGCGAGTGGTTTTAATAAAGTTTGTGGATATCTGTGATTTTCGTTTACAGGTTGTGGTATTATCGTGAAGATTTTGAGTATGCAATAAAGAATGGTCGATTTGTGTTATGTTTTGCAAATAAAGTAATTCTGCTTTAGTGTTCATCAGTACGCATGCGTTTGAATAAAGTTGTTGTTGCTACTGTTGGTTAGATGTAGTCATTTAGTATTTAGTTAGCATTGTCGTATTTATTTTGGTCGGGCGGAAAGGTCATGATCGGTGAGCACTAATTGGAAGATCCCTATGAGTGGGCGTTACCCATTACGGATGGGGGCGCTCGGGGGAGGTGGCCATTGGCCCCTCAACGGGGAGGCGGTCCCTTCTAAGGATGGGTCGCCGAAAGGAAAGGGAAGGCGGTCAAGGCCCCTTCATGGGTAGGAGGGGTTACAGCCCCCTCCTGGTGAATTTCCCGGGGCCAGGACGTCTGCGACGGCAGATGTGGTAAGTTGTGTGGGGTGTGGGGGGGGGTCTACGCTACCTTCTAGATACCTCACACGAGCCTCGTACGACCTTTAAGTGGCGTCGAGTTTTACTGGGGCCCCCGTCAAGTCAAGGGAAATTGGTAGTTGCACTTGAGGTATGCCTCCGTGCCGCCCCTCACAAGGGAGGGGGATATGTCTGGGTTAGGGATCTTGACACCGGTTACGACCTTGCCGTTGGCCCTTAAACGTTAGGATGTACAATTTCAAAATTTCAAGTAAATGTTTTGTAGGATGTTAGTTCGGCTAGGAGAACCTTTGTATTAGAGGATATGTTAAGGTTAGCCAAACATCGCAATGTGGTAATGAAATTGTACATAATATGAAACTGTTATTTTAATGTTTTAATTTTGTTTCATATTTTAATAAATACGGCCGGGAAGGGTAACTCCCTTCCCGACTTCCAAAAGTTCAAGAACGGTTTCCGGTTTCCCATCCTTGGGGAGTGTGTTGAGAGGGGGTGGCGGGTATCTCAGCCATAATACAATTTCACCCAGCATTACTTGTAACGCGATTCAAGACAAACCACAGGAAAACAACCATTTGCATTTTAGTTCTCCTACATCTAAAAGGGAAAGGCCATTTTGGTATTGGTGAACTGTCAGCATGGCAGAAAAATTATGTGTGGCTAAACTTCCAAGCCAGAGAGTCACAAACCAATAAGAAACAAAAAGATAGAGAGCGTCCTTTGGGACATCTATGAAAAATATATCTTTGGCTGCAATAAGTCTTGGATGGGCTGTATGTCAGCAGAGCCATTCCTTGCAACTGAAATGTAAAAAATAAATGAAAATAAAAAATTCTCTGCTTCAAGAGTAGTGACTGCCTGAAATGGATGACCCTCTCAATTCAAAGCATGATCCCTGGGTCAAACCTTTTCGATTTTATGCAATTCAATCCTTTAGGTATTATACATTTTCATTTTCTTAACTAATGCAAGCAGTCACCTATTTGAATAAAATAGGATTCATATCAAACTTTGCATTTGAAATGTGGAAGCAGTCTAATCCTATAGATTGCTTCCCAGCCTGCAAGCTTATCTTGAACATTTTGATTCCCCATCGTTTACCTCCATATGCTGGATTTTCGGTAGTTAATGAAAAAATCTCTACTCAAAGTAAGGAATGGAATGTTGAAAAAAATGTTATGCAAATTCAATAATAACCGCAGCTCAGGAAAGTAACTTAAGTACGATTTCCAATGGAAAACTTTGTCACCTGTACCAAAGTTTACAGTACAATGAGGCGTGCAATTTAGAAGCTAACGACAAACACTCTAGCAGCATGAAAGTGGAAGCATGAACTTTGCACTAGAAATCAGGCATAAAAGGATTGTATAAATGGGGTCTGCTCTCTATTTGTGAGGAAATATGAAGATGTATTGACACTGCAGACCTGTTGGCTTAGTCTGTGTTTTTTTGCCGAAGCTGTCAGCATTTGCAATAAGAGGAAAAAAAGATTAATAGCATTGCCCGATAAAAGAAAGAAAGAAAGGTCTGATGCTACGTAATTTATGTGCAGGTGTCTTCACACTTGCCACATAGTGGCCATGGCGCTATTACAGCTGCAACATGATTACATATATGTAGATATCTGCATGCGTCATGATCAGCAGCCTTTAAAAAAACAAAAAACATTAACTGTTCCAATATAGTGGACGCCCTTGGACAGGCAAATTAAAAGCAGATAATTAACCGCTGTGTGAAAGTGCTTTTGTATGTTTTATAGAAAGTACTCGATAAAAGTGGCAACCGTTGGGCCTATCTAAACAGTTTAAATTAACTGAACTAAAGAAAAACAATTTGACAGGTGGGGTGCAATGGAGGAGAGAGGGTGGACAGCACCAGCGGCGGCACTCAAAGAGGGGCATGACAGAAACGGGATGGATGGAAAGGGGGAATAAAAAAGGAAAGCAGATCATTCATTCAGCTGAGGGTGAAATGCTGCGCATGAGCTGGGTCGGGGGAGGGCAACATGAAGAGTGTGGAGGAGAGTGGCAATGTGAAGGGGGAAACAGCCAGCCATGGCTCGCACAGGTAAGCACGGTGGGGTAGTGAGGCGGAGAGGGTAGGGGGTAGTGGAACTCGACATAGGACGGGATAGTCAAAAGTAAACAAATAAATGAATAAAACCACTTAACCTTGCGCTCGCCGCATCGCCGAGTTGTCCATTCAAACCATAGAGAAGAGGAAATGTTCAGAGACAATGTAAACAAAGATGAGGAAGATTAAGAAATGGGTAAATGAGATAATGAATGAGTGAATTAATATTAGTCTTATAAAGCGCAAATTTTGCCCAAAGGCTTCAGGGCATGGCAAAGGCGACAAGAAAGCTATACAGTCAAGAGAATTGGAGACAATAGGTCTTCGACAAACAGACGTTCTAAAGCTGTCTGTGGGCGAGACCCAAGAAAGGAGATTACCTTCTATGGGTTACTCTGTCATTTGCATGAGGCGGATCCATTCTGCTGTAACCTGAAAAACTGGACTCCATCACTGGTGGGGATTTCTCACACCTGGAAAAAGCACAGTGTTGTGATGCTTCTTACGTCCAGGAAAGCAGGAGACAGGAGACGGTGGCCTTGTTCAGGTAAGTTTATTGGAAGTAAGCAACCTGGCATCCGACCACCTCGACAGCGCAGGACAACTGTCAACTCTCGAGTGTCGTGTGCCAGATGTTCCACACGGAACATAGAGAAAGAGCAGAGCGAGGAGAGAATCTTAAGCACAGGTAAGATTCCAACACAACACATCCTCTACCCTAGAAGAGAGTGAAACAAAGGAAACCAAATGCAAACGATCTATCAAAACGTGCAATGAATAAAATGAAAACCTAACATGAGAAACATGAAAACCATACAGAATCCATCCCACTTCGGTGGAGAAAAAAAAAAAAAAACGAAAGCATAAAAACATTAAGAAAGGACATAATCATTGAGATAAGCAGGAGTCTTATGCACTCTGGGCCCAACAGGCAAACTCACACTTGGAGGAGGACGAACACGGGAATTGCACGAAGACTCGCGGGCACCTGAAACAGAGGGACCATAATCACAGACCGAATCTTGAGACCGAGGGTCTCTGAAATCAGAGTCAGGCATGAACATAGCACCCGAACACCCCTCACCCCTTGAAGCAGGGATATGAAACGAACCACCCTTCTGGTAAAGAGCGACATTCCTAAGGTTCCACCTGTCACCACCTTCCAGAACAAGAGAAAATTTGCTGACAGAAACAACACGAAAAGGGCCCTTAAACTTATGCAGACCAGCCTTAGTTCTGCCGGACTTAACTTTGACCCAATCGCCAACAGCGATCCTCCCGGACACAACAACGGGAGAACTCACGCCATCGGACAGTACCCAATCCTTTAACCAAGCAGGGACAGTTCTAGAACCATGGGATCGCCCACGCATGACTTGGAAAGGAGACATCTTAGTGACACTGTGGGGGGTGGTCCGGTAAGACCAAACCATGTCTTGAACCAAACGTTTGGGGTCTAAATTGTTGGCAAAAGCAAGTTGGATGGTACCTTTAACAAGGCGATTGGACCTTTCAACCATTCCATTGCCCATGGGGTTGTATAAGGAAGTGCGAGAATGTTTGACACCACACTTCTCAAAGAAACACCTCATCTCATTGGAGGTTAACTGGGTGCCATTGTCAGTCAAAACCATGTTGGGGAAACCCTCTGAAGAAAACAAATTCTCAAACACATCAATGGTGGACTTAGTAGTGACATCTCTAAGAAACTCCACACAAAGCCACTTGGAATGGACATCAATGACCACAGCAGCAAAACCCAAATCAAGAGGAAGACCGGACAGAGGGCCAATGAAATCTAGACACAGATTATACCAGGGTTTACCAGGATCAGAAATGTGCCCTTGATTGGCTTGAAGACCAACTTTCAACCTTTTTTCGCTCTCCTTGCAAAAAGAGCAATTCTCCACCCAAACACGAACAGTATCATCCATGCCCGGCCACCAAAACTCTTGCTTTATTCTCCTGATAGTCATGCCCTGGCCCAAATGTCCCAAGTGTGCCAGCTTGAAAATATGAGATCTCAGGCCAGCAGGTGGCACAAAACGATCGCCCCTCATAATGATCTCTGACCCTGCCAGAGACAACTCATCTAAGAGTTTCCAAAAGGGCCTGACAGCCACAGGCACCATGCTTTCTCTGGGAGCACCTCTCCTAATCAGAAGAATAACTTCTTGGAGGACAGAGTCCTTCTTCATCTCAGTCAACCACTGGTCTTGAGAAAAGGCACCCACCGGAGATTCACAAACATCCCCAACCACAGCAACGGCCTCATCCACAGTACACTTTTCAAGATCTTGATCAACCAACTTCCAGTCAACGGACAAGCGAGAAAGACAATCCGCTTGAACGTTTTTCCATCCTTGAATGAAAACAATTTCGTAAGAGTATTCCTGGAGCCTTGCAGCAAACCTTGCAAGACGAGCAGAACCTTTTCCAGCACCACCACCCGATAAAATTTTCAGCAATGGCTTGTGGTCGGTTCGCAACACAAACCTCACACCCCACAGGTATACACGAAAGTACTCAACACTCCAAGCAGCAGCCAAGGCTTCTCGTTCAATGACCGAGTAGTTCCTCTCAGCTTGGGTAAGTGTTCTTGAAGCAAAAGCAACGGTTCTTTCAAGACCACGCTGAAGTTATGAGAACACCACACCGATGCCCGTAAGACTGGCATCTACGGTCAAGAAGGATTTGCAGCCAGGATTAAAGGGGGCTAGAATACCAGCATTGCAGATATTCTCCTTGATCTGTTGAAAGGAGTCCTCTTGGGCTTTATCCCAAACAAACTTGTTGCCCTTTCTCAGTAACAATCTCAAAGGTTCGGACAGACAAGCAAAGCCTTGAACAAATTTCGAATAATATTCGACTAAGCCCAGGAAAGAGCGAAGCTGATCCCTGTCACTGGGTGCTGGGGCCTGGCTGATGGCAAGTAACAGATTTTTTTTGGGAGCAATGCCATCAGCGGAGATAGTATAACCTAAGTACTCGATCTTTTCAGTTAGGAAAACACACTTATCCTTGTTCACAGTTAAACCGGTGTCTTCTAGTTTGAAGAGGACCTGACGCAAAGCTAAATTGTGATCATTCACACTTTTCCCAGACACTAGAATGTCGTCTTGAAAGTAGACAACCCCAGACAGACCTTTAAGCATGTTAGACATCATCCTCTGAAAGACACTAGCAGCCGAGGCGAGGCCAAACGGCATGCGAGTGAACTGGAAAGTACCCTCGGTGGTAATGAAGGCAGTCAAAGGTTTTGAGTCAG
Source organism: Lissotriton vulgaris (assembly GCF_964263255.1). Taxonomy (NCBI): domain Eukaryota; kingdom Metazoa; phylum Chordata; class Amphibia; order Caudata; family Salamandridae; genus Lissotriton; species Lissotriton vulgaris. Next base: position 1,523,561,223 of record NC_141687.1, on the reverse strand, counting down.
GGTGTAATCTGATTTGGTGGTACGCACTCCTCAAATCGATCTTTGAGAAGAATCTACCCCCCCCACAGATTGTAACAACTCATTGATATTGGGAAGGGGAAAGGTGTCAGTAATAATCTCCTGGTTGAGGGACCTGAGGTCAATGCAAAATCTCAACCTCCCATCGGATTTCAACGTAATTACGACGGGAGAAATCCAGGGCGAAGCTTCCACAGGTTCAATCACTTTGGTAGACAACATGTCATGTAACAAATCCTTCAAACCCTGTCTAACAGAAAGGGGAACTCTCCTTAGTTTATGCTGCACGGGAGAAGCATTGGGCTTCAAAACAATTTTATGGAAATAGTCTTTAACACTTCCTAACCTGTCAGCAAATACTCTCAACTTGAACATCACGCTCAATTGTCATAACGACATCCGGCGAACAGGGATTGATCACAATATTCAAATCAAACTGGTGCATCCACCCCAAAATTGGAGGACCTTCTCTAGCTATGTACACTTACCCATTGACACTCCTAGATTTAAAAGCGATGACCCCAAACATGTACCCCAGAACATCAATGGGTTTTCCTTGGTATCCCACAGGATCAATGTCTTTTTCAGTGAGAGGAATATTGTGCCACAAGGAAGAAAAGGTAGATTCCGGAATGATGGTGAACAAAGAGCCAGAATCAACCATAAGTAACACATTTTTACCACAAATAGAAAATATTGCGGACGGTCTAGACAACATGGGGGAGTCACTTGTGGTACTAACTAAGTCACAACTTAATTGTTGCACAACTAAAATCCTGTTGTCAATTACATTCACTTTAGGTTTGGGTTTGTCAAAAGTGTCAGAAGACTTAGCTTTATCAGGACCCTCGTTCAGTTTACACATTCTAAGGTAATGACCTTTGCGACCACATTTACGGCAAATCTGGTCAAGGGCATAGCATTTCTTAAAATCACCAGAATGGAATTGGCTTCCACAACGCCAACATTCTTTGCTCTTGACCCTAGAAGGAAAATTGTTAGGGTTACTCTTGTTAAAACGTTTAGAGACAGCATTAACTTCATAACCTTCCACACACTCTTCATAATCAACACTGCCAATTTGAGAGGAAGGCTTATCTTTACGCTCTAATTCTTTGATACACTTTTGAGATTCTTCGATAACCTTCGCCATATCAATTGCCTCTTTTAAGGAGGGGTCTTTGGCAGCCCATAGCCTTTCCTGAATTTTCCTATGGCGGCATTGTACTATAAGCTGATCACGAACTAACTCATCAGTCATGTTACCAAAACGACATTTGATGGAAAGTTCACGTAACCTGGACACAAATTCATCAATACTCTCATTTTCAGCTTGAGGGTGAGTATAAAAGCGATATCTTGCCATAACCAGGTTGACCTCCTTGGCAAACCTAGTCTCTAGTCTTTTCAGAGCCTCTTTGTATGCGTCATCCATGGGTTGGCCATTGGGACCTAAGGCAACTGGTAAATACTTAAATACTCTTTGGCCTTCATTGCCAAGAGCGCTTAACAAGAGCGCTTTTTTTCTTTCAGGGTGAAAGTTTTTCCCATCAAGCGCAGTGATATAATTGTCTAACATTTCAACCCAGTCCTCCCAATCTATTGATGGTGTACCTGGAGAGGATAGAAACATAGGAGGCATAACAATATTTGAGGCCATAGTGAAGAACAAATGCAAACAATATTGATAGACACTTTAAAAGTAATAACAACGTCATACTTGCAAGTAAGGGTGTGCAAATCACTGTGAAAGTGTCTGCAGAACGTTGGGTGGATCGGCGTAGTCACCGAAAGGCAGTCAGGATGATGTCATGAAGCCGATTAGAATGTAAGGAAGAGCTGCGGTGAAGGATTGAAGAGAACAAAGGGAACTGCGTGGGAGATAGCAGAACGTTCACTCCTTGCAGACGTAATAATGGAGGCTGACGATGCGTTCCAATGACGAAGAACGGGTGTCAAGAGACGTGAGAATCGTCAACACGTCGACACGCCAGAACGTCAACACGCAAAGCGTCAGGAGCGTTGCAAAGACGTCAGATGCGGTGCAGTGACGTGGGGCAAACCGAAGAGCTTGGAACGTTGAGGTTCGACAAGCGAAGGAAATAAATCTTAAAGACAGTACCTTGAAGGTGGCCAAAACAGACGAAATCACAGAGAAGAAATCCGGAAGGCAGGCGAAGGCAGCCGAAGGCAAACTCAGGGCTGGAGGAGACGTCGCGGAATTACCAGGTTGCTTTTCATACGATGAAATCGAGTGAGGGAGATCCAAGCATCAGGAAAGCGTCGCCAAAAATGTTGTGATGCTTCTTACGTCCAGGAAAGCAGGAGACAGGAGACGGTGGCCTTGTTCAGGTAAGTTTATTGGAAGTAAGCAACCTGGCATCCGACCACCTCGACAGCGCAGGACAACTGTCAACTCTCGAGTGTCGTGTGCCAGATGTTCTACACGGAACATAGAGAAAGAGCAGAGCGAGGAGAGAATCTTAAGCACAGGTAAGATTCCAACACAACACACAGTAAGATAGCTTGCTGGATTCATGAATTGACCGTGGAGATCCCTGTGTCATGTGTAAGTCTTGGCTTCAAACGAGAGTAACCTTTCATGTTTATGAGGTCAATAAAATGAGTTGATGGCATATCAGTTATAAGGGCTCTGGCATGGCAGTATTATTATAGTGTAGTCATCAATGTTTATTGCATGATTAATTAAAATCTTCACAATATATCCACAGAAGTTGTAGGTACAAATATTTATTGAACAACTTTGTTAAAATAATTGTAAACCTTCAAGTAGGTTTAATTTGTTAAAACATTTTAAATTCATTAGAACCATTCCGGCTAAAGTGCATTCAAAAGTTGTTAAAGCTATATGTGTAAACATTACACAGAAAATGTTAGCAATATCATCTTTATCCTAACATCACAGGAGCATTTTTTTCACTTTTTCACTGTTTGACTCATTAAAACCATTCGGGGTAAAGTGCGTTCAAAGGGATTTAAGCTATGTTGCGTTCATTTTACAGACGATCTTAACTGCATTGTCTGTGGCCCCCCTCAGCACAGTACTCTGTCCGGAGAGCCCCTGATTGAGTCCGGTGGGGGGACCTTCACATACCTCAAGTTTTGTTCCGCCAGTGACATAGCAGGTACCAATTATAACTAGCGCTTTAAAAGTTCTAAAAATGAGTATTTTTGGCATAGGCATTATATCATGTGAACATGTGCGAGACCCTCAGTTTCTCTCTTATTATGGCAAAAAACGTAGAAATTCTTGCTAATTCCATGGGGATTGTGCATGAGTAGATGTATAAACAGCCTCCTTACATGATCTAATACCTTGCTGCAAAAATATTGACCTACATGGGAGGAACCTTTGTGGCGATTGTTCCGGGAAGCAACACAGTAGATGAATCACTGATTCCATGGCATTAGTACACAGTCTGCACTACTGTGAGTCTGGCAAATCCGTTTCCCATTGTGCTCAGAATTAGCAGATTGGTAAGGTCAAGACCAGCCTGCCTCCCAAGAGTGGCTTTCAGATATGGCTGAGAGACCTTGTCCATATGCAAATTGTAGCGCCCCAATGCGCCCGGGGTCTGCCTAACCATGGATAAGTCGTCTGAAAGAAAGAATTCTTCTGTGCTTCTATAGGATGCTCTTTAAGGGTGGCAGTGTAAGGACTTGCTGTTTTATGCTTTCTGCGATGAAATTTAGTGTTGTAACAGCACCGTGGCGTATACTGTTCATAGGCTGTGTGCATCTTTAAAGATTGTGCCTTTTTCAATGGCCCAGAGTCAGCCTGGATTACTTGGTGGTAATACTCTATATTGCCTTTTTTGGTATTACACATCCATTCTTGCCAAGTCTAATTCTAGCCACATCAGGGTACAACTTGTTATTTTTGGAAGCCCAAATAGTTTCCTGTAAGTTGCTATGTAGCAATATTCCAGGATTTTGATGAGTTTTCCAGGATGGGCAAGATGCCCATAACTTATTTTAGGCAAGAATTTGGCCCGGATTACTGTGTGTATCCCTTCTGAAGTTGGACTCTGTAGTTTATGATGAAGTTAAGATATAACAAATTTAGTTTGGGCCACTTTTTCCTCTATTGCCCTTACTTGAAGTAAGTCTTTATCCAAGGCCGACAACCAGACCACGAGATAATTGTATTTATTGGACGATGAGAAATCCAAAACCTCGATGTTCCATGACAACTGTGATTTATTGACACGTTTGCTAATGATTAAAACTTTGCTTTTTGTAGCATTAACCTTTAGTGATTTTGAGATATTATAATTATGCATGACGTTCAAAGTCCTCCTCATTTCACCACGAGTATATTGAAAAATTACTAGGTGATCTGTATACTGGATGATGGGAAGCAGGAGATTGCTCCAAGCCTGGGGGGAGAGCGGGGGGGGGGGGGGGGTTCAAATTCTTCATCATTAGTGCCTGACCTAAATCTTCTGTGTACAGATCAAACATTATGAGTGCAATGGGTGAAAAAGCACAGGATCAAATGGATGTGAAGAAGTAAACTTAATCTGATGCCTATGAGAAGTTTTGAAAGTGAGTAAAATCACTTACAGCTCCAACTTTGGGATACTTTCACCTCAGATTTTGATATGTTCATTTGCACTGATGTGATTTGTGAGTTCGTGTGTTTTGAACAATTTAATTTGATATGTCATCTTCCAGACAGCCCTTTACATTAGAATTTGCCAAATGTGTGCATCACGCCCATATTACCGGCACATTCACAAAGTGTTCAAGAAATGGAGTGTAACAGGTAAAGCTGGTCATTGCCCTGTGCTCTCACATCTATTGGAGAGTAACATTGCCTCAAGTTGAGATCGAGGGTTCGGAAGTAAGGTCACGTGCTGGCCCTCCATCAATAAAAGGGTCAATAAACAAATAAAGTTAGTAATGTCACAAATGTAAATACTGTGTCCAAATCCATGTTCAACTCAAAGGAAACTAGGCCACATCAATAAAAAGTTAAAGAAAATGAAAATCAAAAAGAAAAGTTCTCTGTAAATATCATTTTTATGTAGCTACTTTAGAACTAACTGGATACTTCAAACGTACTGAGCGTCATCATAGATCTCCAGGGAGTGGAGGTATTCACAAGGCACAAGGGGAATGTTGGCACTCAGGGGTGTTGTCGTGAGAAGCAGTGACCGTGCATGCAAGGCTGGGTGCAGCATGTTACCTCCATTGTGTACTGTCCTAACACTGCTTCCATTTTATTGGACCTAGCCAGCATGGCTGATAGCATGGCACCATCACTTCCATGCATGTGGCAGAGGCATGCAGATAGTGAAACACTGCTCCACACCCCCAAGTTCTCAACAACAAGCCACAGCAGCCCACCCACCTCACCAAAATATCCCAACGTGTGTCACATTTCCATAGTAATAATGCACTCATTTTAAGTTCTGATATATGTAAACACTTTGTGGACTAGGGAAAAGCTTTCTTTAGGGCGCCTTCTTCGCCACATTGTAACTTTACAAAGACAATACAACAGCATTACCAAAGCCACAGCCACACCCAGGATTGGTCCTGCCACCTGGTACTGGTAGTAGTTGGCAGGGAGGACGGGAAACAGCCATTACAACGCAACTAAAACAACGCACTACCATTACAACAAAACTTTTACAACGCAGGATCCATTTGAACGCATGCCATTACAATGCATGCCATTACAACACAGCTGCTATTACAACGCATGCCATTACAACGTAAGTATGGGTAAGTATTTAATTACATTTTAACCCCTACACCATCCAACACTTACCCTACTATTAAGCCCCCCTGGAGTTAGAATAGTAATTTTAACCCCTACACTATCCAACAATTACCCTACTATTACACCTCCCTGGAGTTAGAATAGTAATTATAACCCCTACACTATCCAACACTTACACAAGTATTACATTCCCATTAATAAAAAAAAAAAATACTTACACATACTTACATTGTAATGGCATGCGTTGTAATAGCAGCTGCGTTGTAATGGAATGCGTTGTAATGGATCCTGCGTTGTAAAAGTTTTGTTTTAATGGTATGCGTTGTCAATGTATGAGTTGTAACGTCATACATCCGGGAGGACACATCATGCTTTGGGCAGTGAGCCAGTGGGCCAGCAAGAGTGTGTGTGTTTGTGTAACAATAGGTGAGGTACTACTGAACAGATATTCACAACACAACTTTGAGAGACAGCATTGTGAGTCAATAGCTTAAGCCAACTGAACCAAAGCAGCCATTATAGGTGTATGTTGTAGGAGATTTTGTCATGACATGAGCTTTCCACAGATAGTTACAGCAGCCTGTGAGATCTAAAAGATGAATCACATTGTCTTGTTGGAGACTTTCAGAACCTTGGCACAAATTTCCCTCATAAAACACTGAAGAAGGATTTCCTAACTAATTTTCTGTGAGAAATCGGGTTGTTGGTTGACTGTAGTGTGAGCCCTGGTGAGTGAAAAGCCACACTCCATTGCAGGGTGTTCCACAAAATGTCACTAAATAAACCTGTGCTTAACCTTGGGTAGCTTGGCACAATAAACAGTTAAGGTTAACTTGGAGGCAATGTGTAAATTAGTTATGCAACAGACAAAGTTTAAGTGAAAACACAACACAAGAAAATTCCCAAACCAATTTAGGGAAATAAGAGTAAATTAAAATACATTATTTGACACCAAAACAACAAACATATAATCAGTAGACAGGGAGTTATGAATTGTTAACGTTTTTAGTAAAGATTAGTGCCTTAATCTTCAAAGTGCCAACCTCGAGCATCTAGTCAAAAAATATGCTGCGTGAGATGGAGCGTGGTTCAGATACAAGAAATGGACTGGTCCTGGTTAATTCTTACCTTAAGATTCAGAAGAAATTCTGAAAAAAGTTCCTGAGAAGGTAAAAGGCAAGGCTGCAGGAGGTGCCTGAAGGGGGAGCGTCTTCGTCGGGTGGGCTTGATTTAAAGCCGTGGTGAAGATTTCTACGTTTGGACATAGTCACCAAAATGGAAGTAAAAAATCTCCAGCGGGATGAGGAGAGGGCTGTAGCCAAAGACAGTTCCATGAGATTGGATGCCCCTTTCATGAAAGACCTCTAAAATGATTTGCTGCTGTGGAGAAGAACACAGTGGTAGAAGCCGCAAAGTCAATCCAACCCACGATGCACCTCGGTGGAAAGGCGAGTAGGTTGCTCTTGGTCTCCTCCTGGTTCTCAGACTAGTTTTTAGCCGAAAAATGTTTAAGTCCTCATTTGTAGGTTTTGGGCATCTGGGCACTTTTAGCACCACAATCAAGGTTCCAGGACTGTTGGGACACCTCTTGGGGATTCAGGGCATACTCATGCTGGGTCCAGGTGTGTGTTCAAGTTGGTGCGAGCCTTTAAGTTTCTGTGTGTCTGAACAGGAGGCCAGCAAACTAGCCATTGAAATCCCTTTGGTAGTCTTCACTACAAGTGAAAATGTAGGGCTCAACAGCAGGGCTGGCCTCTGAGGGTTCAAGGCAGGCTCCAAGCAGCAAGGCAGTCCTTCCAGGTACAACAGCAGTCTGGCAGAGTGAAAAGTATATCACAGCAGCACGCAGTCCTCTGAGAGTCCTTCTGTAGGTCCAGTAGTGAACTTGAAGGTCACTAGAGTGAGTTTGAAGGTCCTGTTTATTTACCCTAATGCCCTTCTTCTGAAAGGTGGGAGAAGCTTCTGGAAAGGTTCTTTGCAGTGCATGGAATGTGGGTTATTAGGCCCTTTGTGTGAAGGCAGATGTCAGGCTACTTAGTTGCAGGTGGAGCTGTGCTCGGCTCCGCACCCCCATCCAGCCAACAGATTGGCATTGAAGCACATCTAATCCCTCTATTATGTGACTGTCTGGGTGAAATTTCCAAAGTCTAACTGTCAGCTACTCACAGTCACGTGATGCAACAGAGTCTGCAGGCACAAAGGGCTAAGGGCAGGAAAATGGCAACTTTCTGAAAGTGGCATTTCAAAAATGTGCTGAAAAATCTGACTTTACCATTAAAAAGGTTTTTCATTATAATTTCCTAGATACAAAACATGACATAGTTACCTGATCCCAATTGGAAATGTTTGCTTTTTAAATGTAATAAGGAACCCCCAAAGTTATTCTATGGGAGGGGAAGGAATCCCAGTGGTGAAAAACATTTTTTTTCACTACCAGGACATTTTAAAACTAAAGGTAGATGCCAAACCTTTTGATTACACAGCAACCTGCCATATGGGCTTCCTAGGGTCCAACTTAGGGGTGACCTATGTGTGATAAAGGAGAAGTTTAAGTCTTGGCAAGGGGGTTTAAATACCAAAGTGACATGGCAGTTTAAAACTGCATTCAGACTACCGTGTCAGGTCTGGGACATGTTTTATGGTGCTACTTTAGTAGGTGGCACGTGCTACAGGCTCACTGGTAGCATTTAATTTACAGGCCCGGGTTCTATGATATATCACTTTACAAGGGAATTATAAGCAACATAAATATGTCAGTTAGGTAAATGCCAATCAAACCATATTCAAGGGAGTAAACACAAGCACATTAGCACTAGTTGGCAGTGAAAAAGAGCACAGAGTCCTAAGGACAACAAAAATTAGTTCCAGAAAAAAGTGGTGGTAGGTAGACAAAAGGGTTGAGAGAAGACCACCCTAAGGCTGACAGGTCTAAAATGGCCAATCTATTGCAGCTATACATTTCATATAAACACCTGCATATTATCCAACTAGTGATCATTTTCAAACAAAAAAAAAGCAGACGCCCAAAGTTTTACTTAGGAGTCCCCTACTGTATGCTGCCAAATACTAAGGCTGACTCATCTGAATTCCACTCCATACCCCTTTCTTCCACCACCCTACACTTCTTATGGACTCTTTTTAGTGCCTGCCTTCTTCATTTGTTACTCCTTTCCTATATTTATGTTCCTATTTCTCTCTCTCGTTCCCCTATTCTCACATTTGCCCTGGGTAAAAGCCTGATGATGAAAACAAGTCTGAGTCCCCTATAAAATGAGTGCTGATATCCACCCCTGCAGAAATTAAGCACTGGATCCCTCCTTCTCCAGGTCTTTTCAACTTGATCCCATTATTAATGTACACCCTGCTCCAGTATGTGCCTGTCCATGATCAGTGTCTCTCTACACCTATACTCCGATCACTGTCTAGGGTCCCCAGTCTCCCTGCTAGTTCTCAGTTTTCCTTACTCTCTGAACGTGTGTTCCTGGTGTCTTCTTATTTCATGCGGCAGGAGGCTGCTGACTGCACTTTCTAGCTCATTTAGTATTGATGTGAATATATTCGAAACGTTGACATTCAACCTAAAGTATTTTGTGGTATTTATGGATCTTTTAGGTGTATGCAGGATGTTGTACTTATTCTTATCAGCAGCTGCAGGGGCTCGGAGTTAATGGCAGTCACGTGAACTGCTGGTTTATGGGCTTACATATGTATCTGCTCTACTACAATGCATTGATGACTGCATAACTGATAATTATTTAGCAGAATGTAGTTATTTTTATAAAGATAAAGTTTTGTGACGTTTCCGATTTTTTACCTTTGCAAAATATGCACACGTTTGTGATATACATTTACCATTTACTGTGCAGCTTTTTTATGCATTTTTGTGATAGGATTTTCACTGAATTGCAATAATATTTTCAGCTTATTCATACTCAACTCAGAAGGAAAATGAATGTAGAAATATTTTCATGTCTGCTTTGCGAACAAAATTGTCGCAAAAGTTGGTTTTATAAAGCCAAATTGAAAAACCAAAACACCTACCAATCTGGTGAGGCTGAGAAGGTTGCAATTGCAGCTTAAGTATAGCGCATTGTGCTTTGCGTTTTTCTCATGGCATTAGTTTATTAATAAGCCTGTTTGGTTCATTGTTTCATTACATAAATGATTATACAATGTAAGACTTTGATATAGGTTGATAGTGCATCAACTGCTCATGTGTGATGTATCCATGTAGCTTGATTTAGAGAGCACAATATATTCGGGTGAATTTGAAGTGAGTTCTCATACTTAACAGTATAGGTCAGAAGGTCTTGCTTTTTCATAATATGATCATGGCCAGTAAGTATATGAGCCTGATTTAAGGACATTTTTTCGCATCTTCAGATTCCTGATTGAGTATCGAGGCTGAAGTTACTTTGCAACAAGGACAAGCATCTACGGTCTTGATTTTATGAGTCTGGTCCCCTGGAACAAGTTTGAAAACATATACACAGGCATTGTAATCACCTTATATAGAAAGGTAGCAGATTTCAATACATTAGATAAGAAATGAGCGAAAGATATGTGTATTTAAGTGTAATCTAGGAAACTCTCATAAGGCACTCTCGGTGCATATCAACTTAAGGCATATCAGGCAGTCGCTAATGGGTAGTTATTTTTAGGACCACGTTTCCATCGGAGGCTGATATTCGGTTTCCAAAAAATGTCTCATCACATCAGCTCCTTCTTGGAAAGTGTCGGGTTGATCCGTCAAATGGACTCTGAGAAAAAGGGAGGCCCCAAAACACATTTTTCCCTATTCATTTACACCATGATGGATCTGAGGAGTCGACAGATATAGAGATAAGATCTAATTGGCCACCGACTAATCAAAAAGGATGTGATGGCAGCCATTTTAGGACTCAGAGACTCGTTCACCTGTCCTGAATAAAAGTATAAAAAACACATAGAGGGCCAGGGTAGGTATTGGGGGGGGGGGGGGGGGGGGGTGTTAAAAGGTTTTTTTAAAAAAAAAAACATTTGCAGAGGATCCATAGTTTAGATGTGATTTTTTTTCAAATGATTTTTAAAATAAAAACCCGGCGTGGGCCAGCACCTGGGCTGGAGGTGCCTTGAGGGGTTGTGTAGTATACAGTAGGGGAGGGGTGTATCCAGGCTCCATCCTTGAGCCTCCTTAAGGTCCTTGGGACATTCCACGCCCCACTGATTTATTAAATAAGGGGAGTGGCCATGCAGTCCCCCCAGGCCAGTTCCAAAAATAGTAATACTAATAAAGGGGGGGCTGATAAACATTATTGAGGGAAAGGGGCATGTGGCCCACCCTCTCCAAGCCATAACATGGCCCCATGGACCCTATCCCCAGGGCCGGCTCTGTCGTGGTGTCCCAGGTACCCCATCCCCGAAACACCATGGTTTTCCTGCCTGCCAGAGCACAGGCAAGGAGCAGAAAGTTGCTCTTTCCATGTAGGAGAACATACTTTTCGCAATGCACGCATGGTTTGCAAGGAGAATGTTTTTTTTTCTGCGGGGGTTTGTAAGGATAAGTCAAATGGCACCAAATTTATGAGCAAACCAAAAACTCAATTTCATATGGAAATGTAGTCCTAACTATATCTACTTAGTGGCAACCACTATTAAATATGAAAATGCATATTTGTACTTTTAAAAGCTGAATGATTGCCCAGGACAGTATGTTTCACCCATTTATGAGTTTAATTTTTAGCTCACCACGTCAGCACATTGATAGTTTAGACACAGGAGGTCAACATCAAACGTTATTTAAGATTTTTTTAGGTTTAAATTACAGATTTTCACATAATAGGTTTAATCCAAATGAAACTTTTCTTTTTCACAGTATCACTTTATTTATTTCTGTAGTAACAGTACCAAATAATACTTGTATTGGGGTACACAAAGTTACATAAGACAGATTTGTTCAACGTAAACACACAGTTTGTATCCAGTGGTCTGCATTCAGTTGTCTTGGGAGTCGACAAAAAAGTAATACATACGTTATCAATCAACCCATAAACTAACTGAGCCCCGGAAAGTCCTTAAGAAGACATAGAGTACTCTGCTTTGACTTCACGGAATTGTGGCGCATATTACCAACAACTAGCGATAATTATCGCTATGTTGGCTGAGCAGCAATATTATTATCGCCGAGCTCCGCCGATTTTTACCGCAGATAAACCTTGCTATTATCAAGGTTTATCTCAAAAGCGATAAAAATCGGCCGAAATGCATGAATATCGCTGAAAAGTCAGCGATATTCATGCATTACCGAACTAATGCTCTTAGCCATGTTATCCACCTACCATTGGATAACATGGCTAAGAACTGCTCTGGGCAGGCGTTAGCTTTTGGAGATATTCGCTCTTAGCGCAACTATTTCCAAAAGTAGGTAATAGGAGATAGCGATGTTAGCGACTGTTTCCAGTCGCTAACATCTTGGCACGCCCACTTTGCATGTCATTAGCGAGGCATATCGCTGACATGCAAAGCGGGCCCCAAGATGATCGCTATCTCCTACTAGCTGTCGCTAACTGGTGTTAGGGACAGCTAGGTAATAGGGCGATAAAATTATCGCCGCTTTAGCTGGAAAAATTCCCGCTAAAGTGGCAATAAGGCCCTTGGTAATATGCCCCTGTGTGCCTTAGCTGGCTGTTTTGCAGGTGGGAGAGGGTAGGGGCTAAATAGGGCACTGATGTGCAGGGTCAATCAAGTCTCGCACTAGAGCAGCGAGCAGCCAGCTATGGGACATAACCACACTGAGGGGCATATTATCAAGAATGACGTAAAAGTGATCGCTGCTTTAGCGGCAGGAAACTGCCACTAAAGCGGCTATAATGGGCTTGATAATATGCCCTTGCGAATTCCCATAGAACCCATGTTCACACCCGAACCTGCGCTTCTATGGGAGTTCACAAGGGCATATTATCAAGCCCATTATCGTTGCTTTAGCTGCAGTTTCCTGCTGCTAAAGCGGCGATAATTTTAATGCCGTTCTTGATAATATGCCCCTGAGCCTCATAGTCTAAGCTGAACAGTGTAACATATCTATTGTTTCTGAAAACAACCATGGATACATCTACTGTCTTTCCTGTATGCAGATTCGTCTGCCTTTTCAAAGAGGCCTAGTGGTAAATTTAGCTTTCCATGGCATGTGCCAGGATCCAGAGCCCCTAGCCACCCTGGGACTCTACATTCTATCTATTTCTGATATCACTCATTTGCGCATTTCTATTAACCAGTCTCCAGGCCCCAGGGCTAACGCTGCATTCCAGGTCATCGATATGCCCTGCTTGGCCAGCACCAGAGCTAAATCTATGAATCTAAAGAGATGTTTGGGTTTCCTGTTGTGCTTTACTATCCCCAGAAAACAATGTTTCCTGGGAGCCAGTCTCCGTGTCAGATCTGATAAGCAGCGCAGTACCCTACCCAGTTTCTTCTATTGTGGGGTACAACCACATCAAGTGTATGAAATCTATACCCCATCATATGTGTGAAATCTTCCTTTATATTTAGGCATCTGGGGTAACTCGAGGATGCTCCTGTATACATTCGCCCCATGCTTGTGGGTGTTAGTTATGTGTAATCGAGCTAATACACTGCATGTACCTCAATCTTGAGCGCTTAGAGATACGTTTCATGCATCTAAGAGTCTAAAACCAATCACCAGGTAGTAGCTTATGGTCTACGTGGGCCTCCTATCATGTGTGCCTCAGCCTCTCTGGCTGCTCACCTCCTGTTGCATCAGGGAGGCATAAAGGCAAGTGACCACCCATCTGGCAGCCCCATGAGTAAGTATGACATACAAAAGTGTTAAAATCCCTGTGACCCTTTTGCTCAGCTATACAAGTAGCCATCATAAGGTGTTTCAGAGCATTTTATAGCAGTAAGTGACCTGGCTCCAAATTATACCTGTCTCTTAAGTCCTTGAACTTTCTAAGGTTCCTTTTTGTGTACATATTGTCCCACCCTAGTATGCCCATCTCAATAATAGAGCACACATCATGCATCATTGCCAATTTGGCATATTCCGCATGCACCGCAATGGTATTTCAGGCTCGTATAGGGGAGTTGTTTTTTATGTTAATTGGTAGCCCAACACTGTTTGGCCACCCTCAGTAAGGCGTTTTTGCTGTCAACCTCTTTATCTGTGCACATTAGTCAGTTTAAAAATGGCTTCCCCCCAGGTGTGTCTTTCCATTTAGTGTACCCATACTTCGCAGTGTTGCAACCCACCTCACAGGACATTGGAACAGTGCCACTGTGTAATATAATTTGTGACTGGGAGTGCTGAGACCAGCCTGCTCTAGTGGCACATACAGTTTCCTGAGTGTCCCTCAATAGTGGCCCTTGCCCCAGATTATTGAAGTGAGCAGAGCCTGCAAGTCTCTGAAAAATATTTTCTTCTGTATTATTTATAATGCCGCAAAAAAGTACAGAAAGCTAGGTAGTAGCAGCATTTTGTCAATTACTACTCATCCCAGTCGGGAGATAGGTTGCACTCCCCAAAATGGTGGGATTGTCTGGACGACTTCACCGCATTACCAGATTTCCAACTATCAGGTATTTTTCCTCATGAAATATACGGGCCTATTAGCAAGAAATAGCGATATTTATCGCTAAACGTGGTTAGCGAATTTTTTTTACCGCTGGCTATCGCTGGATATTTTAGAGGAGAAAACATGTTATTAAAACGTTTTTCTCCATTGTGCAACAATATCCAGCGATAGTGGCGAAATGCGAGAATATCGCTGGAAATCCGCATTAACACCAATGGGGGCGTAATCTGATAATCCACCCCCCCATTAACTATACAGGTAAGTCAACTTTTTAGCAGGCGTTAGTTTATAGCGATATTCGCGCTTAGCAAGATTTTTTTATCGCTTCGCCTGCCTTGCTAATAGGCGATATCTGTGTTAGCGGCTGTTTTCAGTCGCTAACAGTTTGGGTACGCCCACTTTGCATGTCATTAGCGATAAATATCGCTGACATGCAAAGCGGGCCCCAAACCTGTAGCTATCGCCTAAAAGCTGTCGCTAACTGCTGTTAGCGACAGCTTGCTAATAGGGTGATAAAAATATTGCAGCTTTAGCGGGAAAAAGTCCAGCTAAAGCGGCGATATTGCCCTTGCTAATAAGCCTCATAGTGACTCTAAGGTATGAAATTGTCATGAGTTCTGTGTGCAACCCCTCTGTTGAGAAACCAGGGAGCGGTTCCTCTGGTAGTTTGATCATCGGGAATAGGCAAGACTAGCCCCAGTTTACTTTCAGTCCAGATGATGCCTGGAAGTCCTCTAGTAGGTTCATACCAAAGAGCAAGCTGCCACCGCAGATGGCCTCATTGCTGAGATGGATTAGAGCATCACCCACGTACAAGGAAATTATGTGTCAGTCCCTGCCTACAAGGACCCTACATTTAGGGCCAAGCATTCTCAGAAAGTAGGCCAGGGGCTCTAGTGCCAATGCAAAGGTAATAGGCAAATGATGGCAAACTTGCACCGACTTATGTAGAGCACGTTAGATATTGTGTCACCTGTAGACTCTCTTGCGCTTTGATCTGTGTATAGAAGTTGCACCCAAGGACAGCACACTAAGCCCAGTCCCATTCTTCACAGGACCTCCATTAGATACATCCCCTCCAGGGTGTTCAACGCCTTCTCAACTCCAAGGGAGGTGATCCACTTTTCGGTCCAATGGTATTGGGACCATTCCATTCCTAAAAGGCAGAGGTTTAGTAATGTGTTCCGGCCCAGGATTTTTTTTTTGATCATCCAGGTGTACTACTGTCTGGGCTATGGATAGCAAACAGTTCATCAGCACCTTCCCCAGTATCTTGTAATCTAGATTTAGGAGCAAGAGGGGGCATTAATATTTCATCACCAAGAGGTCCCTACTTGACTTCAGGAGGGCCTCAACTAGCACCTCTTTCAAATAGGCTGGGAGACTTCCCACATCCCTCTTATGTATGTAGTAATATGGGAGCCAGTTCTGGTAAATATGTTGCATAAAAGTCTACTGGAAGCCCATCCAGCCCCAATTTCTTACCCCTTGCCATTTGTGTTATGGCTGGATTGTTTGAATTGTGATCAGTTCCTCTAGTTCCATCCTTTTTAGCACATTAATAGCGGGGAGTGTTGCTCTCTTTAAGCGAGCCTGATCCTCAGTGTCATTGCTAGTTGGGGAAGAGACATACAGTGTTGCATAATAAGGGTGAAATATTGCATGCATTGCTGCCTGTGTATGAGCTATCTCCACCTCCTGAGTACGGACCACTTCAATCAGCACTCTACAGCTGTCATAGCACAATAAACAGTCACGCAGACATCCTGCATGTCCCCCTCGGCATGCTGCCACTTGACACTGCTTAATCCCACTGACTCAGTCTACACTGCAGTGATAGACACTCTGCGTTACGCTGCATTAGTTATTGCATAACCATATAATCTGAGAGGGCCTCACGCCTTAGTACATGTGTTCTTTCTTTCATCCCAAGCAACTCTTTTTGCAGCACATGTTGAAACCCATAGGTGGCGTTTATACACAGACACAGCAGCACCACCTTAAAAGCATCCCACTCCACAATGGCGTCCACTGCGGTGCCCTCAATTACCTCAAAATACCCCGCTTTGTGTTCAGCCACCGTTTTAACTTAGAAAGATAATGTGACTAAAAGCAGAGTGTTATGTATTAGATAAAATGGGGAAATAACGATTACAACGCATGCCATCACAAGGCAAGTACCATCACTTCGCAATGCCACTACAAAGCATGGCACAACGCACATGCCTTTACCATGCATGTCTTTACAACGCATGGCATTACAACGCATGCTTTTACAACACATGGCATTACAACGCATATGCCTTTACCAAGCATGCCTTTACAACGAGTTTTTTTGTAACGGTAAGAATGGTAAAGGCATATGTGTTTTACATGTAAGTATAAGGGTAATATAGGGTTTAGGGTGGGTTTAAGTGTTGGGGTGTAGGGGTAATTTTAGGGTTGATGCTGGGTATAGGTTTTGGGGTGCAAAGGGTAATTTTAAGTTTTAGGGTAGCTATGGGTTTTGGGGTGCCTTGGGTAAGTGTAGGGTTCCGGGGTGGTTTGGGTTTTGGGGTGCTAAAGGTAACTTTAGGGTTCAGGGTGGGTATGGGTTTTGGCGTGCTAAGAGTAATATTAGAGTTCAGGTTCGGTTTGGGTTTTGGAGTGCCATGTATAATTTTAGGGTTCAGGGTAAGTATGTGTTTTGGGGTGTAGGGGTACCCTTAGGGTTCAGGGTTGGTATGGGTTTTGGTGTGCCTGGGGTAGTTTTAGCATTCAAGGTGGGAATGGCTTTTGGGGTGCTAAAAGTAATATTAGAGTTCAGGATGGGTTTGGGTTTTTGGGTGCCAAGCATAATTTTAGGGTTCAGAGTGGGTATGTGTTTTGGGGTGTAGGAGTACTTTTAGGGTTCAGGGTGTGTATGGGTTATAGGGTGCGAAAGGTAATGTAAGGGTTCAGGGTGGGTATGGGTTTTGAGGTGAACGATTAATTTTAGGATTCAGGGTGGTTATGGGTTTTGGGCTGTATGGGTAATTTTAGAGTTCAGAGTGGGTTTGGGTGTTGGGGCACCCAGGGTAATTTCAGAGTTCATGGTGAGTTTGGGTTTTGGGGTGCCAAGGGTAATTTTAGGGATCAGGGTGAGTATGGGTGTAGGGGTACTTTTAGGGTTCAGGGTGGGTATGGGTTTTGGGGTGTACGATTAATTTTAGGATTCAGGGTGGGTATGGCTTTTGGGCTGTATGGGTAATTTCAGAGTTCACAGTGGGTTTGGGTTTTGGGGTGCCAAGGGTAATTTTAGTGTTCAAGGTGGGTATGGGTTCTGGGGTGCTAAGGGGAATTTTAGGGTTCAGGGTGGATATGAGTTTTGGTGTGCCAATTGTAATTTTAGGGTTCAGGGTGGGTTTTGGCTTTGGTGTGCTAAGGGTAATTTTAGGGTTCAGGGCGGGTATGGGGTTTGGGCTGTATGGGTAATTTTAGAGTTCAAGGTGGGTTTGGGTGTTGGGGTGCCCAGTGTAATTTTAGAGTTCAGGGTGGGTATGGGTTTTGGGGTGTAGGGTTAATTTTAGAGTTCAGGGTGGGTTTGGGTTTTTGGGGTGCCAATGGTAATTTTAAGGCTGAGGGTGAGTTTGGGTTTTGGGGTGCCAAGGGTAATTTTAAGGCTGAGGGTGGGTATGGGTTTTGGGGTGTAGGGGTCATTTAAGGGTTCAGTGTGGATTTTGATTTGAGGTGCCAAGGATCATTTTAGGGTAGGTTTGGGTTTTGGGGTGCCACAGGTAATTTTAGGTTTCAATGTGGGTATGGGTTTTGGGGTGCTAAGGGTAATTTTAGGGTTCAGGGTGGATATGAGTTTTTTGGTGCCGATTGTATTTTTAGAGTTCAGGGTGGGTTTTGGCTTTGGGGTGCTAAGGGTAGTTTTAGGGTTCAGGGTGGGCATGGGTATTGGGACACAAAGGGTAATTTAAAGGTTCAGGGTGGGTATGGGCTTTGGCCTGCTATTTGTAAATTTAGGGTTCAGGGTGAGTAAGGGTTTTGGGGTGCTAAGTGTAATTTAAGGGTTCAGGGTGGGTGGCACCACTTCAGAGATTTGGGTTAGAGTCACCTTATCCACTATATTATCCCACATTTGCCTTCTCTGGCACATGGTTATTGCCTGGATCAGTGCTCAAAACAACTGTTGCTCAACCCAAAATAACCCCTCCATCATAACAGTTCATTCATTTTCAGAGCATCTGAGTTGTCTTCCTCCAAACACTGTGAAAAGATAATGGGACGTAGAGCTGCTATTACTGTGTTGTGATTGGTCAATGCTTTCTATGGTATGAGAAGGGTCTTTTGAAACGTGAGCTGCAGGTGTTGTTGATAAGCTGATTTTGAGCAGGTGTTTGTTGATGTACATGTCTGTCAACTTGATGGATGAGCCTGTCATCCAAAAAATGCATTCCCCATTGCTGTCTTCTGTCGTGAGGGTCTCTCTTTCCTACTCTGATGGCAGATAACTCTAAGTATGGAAAATGGGTGTTCACCATACAAATGTTGATGGAGTTGTATCCGTCGGCAGAAGATGGAGGGACATTTGACAGATGACTGAGGATTGGTCAATGGACAAATCTCCATTGTGACAAAGTGCCGCCCTTCAGGCTAAACCCAAAATGTGGTGGACGGAATTTCCAGGAATCTAAAGGACAGGTTAGTCCTTCCATGGTGGAGAAATGAGAGTCCATCCACTAATTATACCACAGAATGATCCGTATACAATCATCTCCAAAAAGGGAAATGACAATAGAGAAAGTAAATAAAGCAGAAAAAGAACGAAGAAAGTAAGAGAGTCTCAAGGAACATAAACAAATAGGCTCAGTGGTTTTGATGACAGACTGAGCTTTGGGTCTTGAGGTACTACCACTTAAAAGAGATTACGAATTCTCATTGAAGCATTGCAGAATTAAACATGTACGTAGAAGATTACGCTATATTAACGATTCATTCTTTCAATAATAATACGTTTCTTGGTGATAGGAGACATTTCTGATTGTGATCCTTTTGAAACATTTTTATTCATAGGTCAGAATATTGGAGCCAGAGATCAGAATATTGGAGCCAGTATGTCATCACATACATTGCTTCTGTTTTATAGGTAAAGAACTTAGGAATTGAAAAACTACAATGTAACAAAAAGGAAGCAGACCTAAGAAGACTGGGTACATAATCCTGCTGATCGATGACACAAGCAAATTGGGACACCTTTGCCCAACAATGTCAATATATAGAATCATCAATTCATAATGAATTAAGATACAAAGTCTATAGTTATGAAATAGTAAATAAGTACCCATTAGTTAAAGGGAAAGGTACGAAGAAATACAACACATGTCTGAGAATCTAAGAATAGACAGTAAAAAGGTAGACTTCCGCGTGCAGCTCAAGAATTAGATCAGGTAGTATCAGTGATGGAGATGCACAAATATGCCCCAGGAGTCCCAAAAAAGTTGTGATTGGTCATTCATCCTGCAGATCAAATGCTTGTATGCCCGCTGTCTTCTACATACTTTCCAGTTTTCAAGGATGAGAACTGTGGGCTTAGACCAGCTCAGAAGAATACACGTTTGCTGTTGCAGAGGCAGTAGAAAGCCAGGCCTTATTATGTTTAGTTACTGAAGGAACATTCTGAGTATTATTTTAAACTTGAATGAAATTATAATGACATTTCACTCATTTTTAAAGTATATATAATTTTGTATCATTAAGTAAAAGTTCTAATATATTTTTAAAAGTCAAACAAAGTGTATTCTTTTTAACATTAGGTGTGGGGCTCTATTTTAAGTCTATGCAAAAAGTTGTTGTGCTGTTCCTAACATGAAACAAAAAACAAAAAACAGGATGACACAGTCCGTGATGTGTATGGATTATGAGAGGGTGGTCAGAGGTTCACCCTGGGAATCCATGTTGTTGGATTTAATGCCCTCACACACCCTTTCAGGTGTCATGCTTCATCATTTGGGCTTGCTCCTCGTTGGGTCGGCGGTGCAATACCCAACGGGCAACACCTCAAAGAGGGGCTCTTTGGCGGAGATCTTTTTCCAACTGCCGTATAGATGAAGTGTGGGTATGGGGCCAGAAACAGGTGGTAGACGTGGGTATAGTGAGTTAAAATAAAGCTAGTGGTGCCAAGGTAACTTTATTCAGAGGGCCACTGCTTTGGTTAAAAACGATTGCCCTGGAGGGGAGTGATGGAAAATAATGTTCCCAACTCAGAACCAGAGATTGTTTTAGTCAGGTCGACATGTTTCACGCTATAGGGAATATATCTAGCGATTCTTCAGGACCATGATTGACTATATTAGCAGGTATCTAAATGTGAGGAAAACTGTCTACACTAATTAATATAGGATATGGTGTATGTATGCTCCTATGACTGACACAATATGTGTATTACGGAAGGATAACACTATTATATTACCCTGCTTGCGTTGCGATTTGTCAATACCTAAGGTTAAAAACAAACAAACAACGACAGTATCCAGCGGGTAAAGCTTCAGGGAGATCTTCCACCATAAGGTTGGTAGTGTCCTGAGCTGCGTGAATATCACCTACCCATCGCCGCTGGAACCGGGTTCCAGCGGCGATGGGTAGGTGATATTCACCTACCCAATCGTTTTTAACCAAAGCAGTGGCCCTCTGAATAAAGTTACCTTGGCACCACTAGCTTTATTTTAACTCACTATACCCACGTCTACCACCTGTTTCTGGCCCCATACCCACACTTCATCTATACGGCAGTTGGAAAAAGATCTCCGCCAAAGAGCCCCTCTTTGAGGTGTTGCCCGTTGGGTATTGCACCGCCGACCCAACGAGGAGCAAGCCCAAATGATGAAGCATGACACCTGAAAGGGTGTGTGAGGGCATTAAATCCAACAAAATGGATTCCCAGGGTGAACCTCTGACCACCCTCTCATAATCCATACACATCACGGACTGTATCATCCTGTTTTTTGTTTTTTGTTTCATGTTAGGAACAGCACAACAACTTTTTGCATAGACGTACTTTTAGGGCACGTCGTGACTGGACCTTCTGTCCTCCTTAGGACGGTAATTGCCCTCTACTCCTTACCTTTGATACCTGGCTCTATTTTAAGTCCCAAACTATATTAGTTTTGGTGGAAAGGTGTTGAAATTTTAGTGATTGGCCGTGCATGGAGCTGGGCTTACTCATGGTCCGAGTACATTTGCGACTGTTTTGAGGTCTTTTTATCAGAAGTAGATATACAAGTGCATTTTGGGACTAGCAATGGGAAGGTGTTAGCGCATCCATAAACCCAACCGTACACTTAAAATTAACACTTCCTTAACCCATCGTTACCCTTCCCTAAACCCTTCCAATTTTGCAAGGACTCTTTCTCATTTTCCAAACGCAAAAATGTCGGCACATCGGTGTGCAAATCTGTGCATAGAAAAAATAGGATAGATGGAGGAGATTTTCTCATGTAGATAAGTGACTTCAATTTTGTAGTATTGAGTACTGCCATTGTATCACTACTAAAGTTACTACAATGTACCATTTGTGAATAGATGTCAAAATATTAATTGACATATCACAATGAGGCATATTCTCAAGAACGTGTGATGACCATCGCAAAAGTAACTAAACGCAACTTCCAAAATTGGAGTGTATCACAGGAAACAAGCAAACAAGCATTCTCAACACGGCGGTACCATCCGATAGTCTCCAGATAACGTGTCAACTGACCGCGTTAAAATCAACACCACTCCGCAAAAATGCGAAACGCAAATGCAAAAAAACTGCAATGGTGCCAATCGTGATACTAAAATCAGCGAAAACCAATGACAGGCCTGCAATTCACATGAATCATGCGGGAAAAATCACCATAACAGTTGAAAAAAAACCTGACAACTAAATTCCAAACAACAGCGAAACGGGAGCAAGTAAAGAGGAGAACCAGAACCATACAAGCCCCCCGGAGGACCTGCTTGGGACCTCAGCATCAGGGATGGCCAAGGAAAAGAAGAGTAGGAAGAAGTGGTTCAGTCCGCAGGAAAACAGGACCCTGATAACGGAGGTGGTCGAACACTATCAACAACTGTTCGTCACCTCCACTGTGTCATTGGCAACAAAAAATGGACTACGGCAGTCCATCGTGGACAAGGTAAATGCAGTCGGAGTGCTGATGACAATGGAAGAGGTCAAGAGGTGCTGGAATGACGTCAAGCGCAAAACCAAGCTGAAACTCGCCAATAACCGGAAAGCAGCAATGCAGACTGCAGGTGGAAGTCCAGCATCACAGGAGGAGCTGGACAACATGGAAGAAATTGTGTCCACAGTCATCAGTGGGGAGATGGTGCCTGGAGTCAGGGGATCGGACACTGCTCAACATGACCTGACACAACAGCACCAGGGTGAGTAATGACCAGGGACTGGGGGGACGGGGAGAGATTGCCACAATGGCACACATGCACAATTGAGATGAGCAAATCTGCAGATAAACCATGCCCCAGACCCCAACTCCCACCAAGAGACCAATGTACCCAAGTATGCAACAACTCAGCACTGTATAAGCACAGAAGGCAAAGTCACATCGCAGAAAAGGGATAAGGGGTAGCAAAACAGAGCAGCAGGGGCCACTCTCCCGAAATGCAGCACACACAAATAACATGCAGAGCACAGCAACACTGACAACAATGTCCACAACAGAACACAGGACACAACTAGTGCCGACTGGGTGTAGACACTGGCCAATCACAAGTATCATTTCAGGGAAATGTGAGATGACAACACACACAAGTCTGTTATCAAAATGTCCACTATCCCAGGCAGCTCCTCCCAAACATCCCCAATGTACACAATCATGCAAACTGTATGTAAACATGTACAATGCGATAACACACATGTGAACACACTGTAAAACTGCATCTCCTCTTCATATTGCAGAGGGACAATCAACACCACCTGCAGAGCAGCCCAACACTCTCTTCTCTGATGACAAAGAGGACCACCACAGCTTCGACTCCGAAGCCCTCCAAGAGTTCATTAACAGTCTCCGCAGCCCACCTCCAGGAGCAGGGCAGCCCAGCTGCAAACAGGAAACCCCACCCCCTGCACCGACCACACAGCAGGCAGCACCCACCTTCACGGCTGCCTCCCAGGACCCCCACAAAGAACACATGGCCTTCCAAGGCTGTGTGTTGGGATGCCAGGAGCAGTTGGCTGAACAGGTGCGGTGGGCTTCGATCACATGGCAGACAAACAAGATGCCATATGTGGGTGTCTAAGTTCCATCAGAGACCACTCATAGTCCCTAACGGACACCCACAGTCAGCTCCATGCTCTCCAAAAAAGTCAGACACAAGAACGACTGACTAGTCAGAGTGGCTCTATCGAGCCCGCCCGGGAGGTGGGAAACATGCGGAGGCTCAAGGAGACCATGGAGCGAGCCAATGCCTGAAAGAGTGGATGCTACGGCTGCACACCAGCGAGTGGTAGCTGGGTTCCTCAATGACCTCAAAACCATCCTCGTGGCATTTCTGCCACAAGGCCTGGTGCTGATGCATGCTGCTGCAACCACTACTTTCACATCTCCGCCCCCTGAAGTGTCAGTGCCATACAGTGTGGCAGACATTCCACCTCCGGCCCCTGAGGTGTCACTGCCACACAGTGCTGGAGAAAGGCCAGTATCACCTACACATGAGGGACATGGAACAGCAGGGGACAAAGAGGCGGATGAAAGCGCCATCATAGTAAGAAGGACGCTGTAGCATTCATCTCTGCCAAATGGCCGGTTTCATCTTGGTTCTGCCCTCTGCATCATCACCTTCTACTGTCCCCCGATACACTCTGCGACACTCACCTTGGACCTCGGAATGGACTGCCATATTCTGTTTGATCACCAATGACACAGTAATCAGACTGCGGACTGAACTCTTCCTCTTCCTTTGGACTTGTCATTCCCTGAAGGACTCTGGCTGGCCCTCCACAGGCCAACATTGTAAAGTGGGGTTTGCATGGCCCTGTACTGCTCCAGATGCAACACTCCACTGAATGTGCATTAAACATTCTGACTCACACAGATATGTCATGTCAATGGTCTTTCATGTGTGGTAGTATTGATGAATGTAGGGTCAGTCAATTCCCCCTATGTCCATATGGCTCATGTCGTTGGACTTGGGTCACAAATTGCCAAATTTTGTATGGGTGGCTCAGACGCAACAACAGCGACACATGCATTTGTTACTTCCTTGTCCAGCCCTGTACGGAACCACACCCAGAGCCCCGGGGTCATTGTTCAAACCCTTGCACTGGACTGGTATACGCCAGGCCAGCCCACTATGCTTACGCTCCAGTGGGGGACAACAACACTACATGTGCCAGGACTCCCCTGTAGTGATCAGCTGCTCACAGGTCTAGTTGTCAGCATGCCACGGCCACTCTCTCATGGCTGGTTTACAACAACACCGCACCCATCCAGCACACGCGTCACAGCACATGTGACCCTGCCAATAAAAAGGGCCTGCGCACGTGCACAACGCCATTTCCAACCTCTCTCGGGGTGTATCTGTGTAGTGTGCATGTAGGCCTGGGGGCCTAGGTGCCTGCAACATCACATTTCGCAGGCCCAGAGGTGGAATGGTGGCGTCCACACCATGATACCCAAGACTAGCAGGGCACAGACTTGGTGGCACCAGATACACTGTGGCCAGCATAGGCACACCGCCACGGGACGTTGACTTTGGGTGCACTGAGGTAGGGGCACCTTAAGTGCTGAGCGGGTGAGCAGCCTGCGATGATGCCCTGTCCCAGCTGTCCAGATTGCTCAGGTTTTGTGTGCCCTGCTTGACCGCAGTGTAGGCCATAGCCAGCGGCCAGCGCAGGCCTCCACGACGTGGCGTTGCCTTCTGGATCTCTGAGTTAGTGGCACCTATGAGGCTGAGCGTGTGTGCAGCCTGTGATGATGCGGTGTGCACTGGTATGTCCTCTGCCATGGAGAAAATCAAGACCCAGCACCAAATGTGAGACCTGGTGGCCTGCTGAGCGGACCTGCATGATGTGAAGGTTGCCATATCCGTGGGCCCTGAGCTTGTGGCTTGCAGCAGCACGTGGTGGGCCCTCTTTTCTACACACTGGTGGCAGAAGGTGAGTTGTGAGGCCTGGGTACGCAGGTGTGGGCATGCACCAGTAGGCAGCCAGAGGGGCTGGGGTGCAGCTGCCTGGGTACTCAGGGGCGGGCATGCACTGCTGGGTGGTGGGAGGGGCTGGGGTGCAGCTGCGTGGGTGCGCAGGGTCGGACAGGTGATGATGTCACATGCAATTGTATATACTTTGCCATTCATGTATCTGAACTCTGTTTCAGATGACAGGTCTGTCTCAGATCTGGTACCTGTTGAACTGCTCTACATACCAGCACATGGTTGGAGACACACCTGTGGCAGCAGGTGAGCAGTGTGGCCTGGGTGAGCAGTGTTGGCACTCTCTTTCCTGGTCCCTCTCTTCTCCTCTCTATCTCTTTCTCCCCACTCTGTCCGTCTATCTCTCTCTCTCCCACTCTGTCCGTCTATCTCTCTCTGCCCCTTTCTCTCCATCTATCTCTCTCTCCCCCTCTCTCTCCTTTGCTCTTTCTCTGTCCCTTGATGTGTGCAGAACAAACCTTCTCATCATGATTTTTGTTTAGCAGACTGTGACCTACGGAGTGTCCCGAGGGGTGCCGCCATGTGTCTTTATTTCTGATCTGTGTTGTTCTGTGTTCCATGGCATCTGTTGTTCTTCAGGTGTGGCTCTGAGCTGGGTTCCCATTTGTGGTGAAGGCTTTGGTCCGACTTTACACCAGGTCAGAGCAGGTGTTAGTTTCCTGCTGCTAACGTGCCTTATCGCACGTTTTGTGATCTTTTTGCTGATCTGGTTGGTCGTTGAGAATGTTGCCGAGTGGTATTGTCACAGCTTTTTGCTCGGGAATGCCTACTCTGCATCTCATTAGCGATAGTTGTGGGGGTTATCTGTGGCGATGTTTTTTGCGGCTGCTATTGCAGGTAAGCTGGTGCTATAGACTGTTAGCACCAGCTTGTGAATGGGGCGATGAATTTATTGCGACTTTGACAGCAATAAAGTGCCATTAACTCAGTGATGGCTTCTTGAGAATATGCTCCAATGTGTTTTAATGTTCTTCTTGTTCAAAAATTTCATTCACCAAAATGCTCTACAGTTTCTCTATTTGATACCATTCAAAAATAAAAGAAAATGGATTCAGGCTAAGTTTGCGTTTAAGTATGATCTACACCAAACTTGAAGTGGAAAATGTCATCATGGATGAAGGCAGGTGGCTTCTCCTTGCGTATGAAAGGTATGGATCCTTGAGTGTTGTTGTGGAGTTGCAATACTTAAGCTTGTGTTGTGTAACATTTGTCTACTGTTGCTGCCAAGAGAGACTGTGCAGGTAGCATGTAGGCATTAAACACCCTTTCATTCACTTGCACTGAGGATTTAATTCCAAAATTCGGCAATAAGGTATCGAACCCAGAGAGTTCAACAACCTCCAATTCATACCCTCTCCATATCGCATTCTCTCTAAAGACCCGATGACGTTCAACACAAGAGAATTTTTAGACTTTCGTATGGATTCAAGCCTGTGCAGTGAAAACTGTGGCTTTGATTTTCAAATTCTCAGATGAGACTAATGAGAGAATGGGAAAAAGACGGGAGCTACAGGGCTAGAGTTGTACAATGCAGTGCCATGTAATCCAGAAAGCCCTGCCTTTCACGTACAGTGGCTAGTTATAGGCCTCAAGTCGACCTCAGAGCGTTGGTCAGAATTTAAAGATGTTTGAGGCATTTGACCGAAAACCTCTATTATCCGATGTTATCTGATGAAGTAGTAGATTTTGTCATTGGTTGGATAATAGTGATGTTTTGAATTATTCATATTTTAACTTTTACCTTACACCTTTTATATTCAGCTGCCGTTT
Organism: Lissotriton vulgaris; assembly: GCF_964263255.1. NCBI lineage: Eukaryota > Metazoa > Chordata > Amphibia > Caudata > Salamandridae > Lissotriton > Lissotriton vulgaris. The sequence goes on along the minus strand of NC_141687.1, from coordinate 1,523,533,938 downwards.
TTATATTTAGGTATTTCACGTCATTATTTTTTTACTTTAATTTTACTCAACAATTGTTGCACTTAAATTTGTTGAAGTGGTGATTTTTTCAAATTCATTTTCAGTGTGAATGTTAGAATATGCTTTTTTTTCCTGCTCTGCAATATTTTGTATATCAATTTAAGGCCTGTCACCCACAATAACTCATTTACAGTAATGCAAAGAGTGGTTCTACATCCTTAAACTTTATTCAGTACAGAAACAGTGAATATAACGTAGGTCTCTGGAATCCATGAGGAGCAACTTAAACAACAGATCACACACACTTCCATTATAGTGAAGCCACAAAAAAATATAGATAGATTAATACCCACTGGCATATATTATTAGCATGTTGCTGGTCACCAAAAATATTCATGAACACACAGAGTAACAATGTGAACACCAAGTTTCTTAGGAATGTTATGTTATGTTAAATTATCTTATAAAGCTGGTGTTCACATTACGTTTCTAGGTGCTATGAGACCTTTATGATTTGAGGGATGATGTGATCGTGTTTGAAGCGATTTTATTAATACATCATAATATTAGAGCCGGTACATCATCAGATACATTGCTTCTCTTTTATATGTAAAGAACTTGAAAAATGACAGTGTAAAAAAAGGAAGCAGACCTAAGAAGACTAGGCACATATTCCTGCTGATCGGCAACAGAACTGTCGGAGAGTGGTTTGTACCACATAAACTGGCACAGAAATGTTCTGTCTGAAATAATTAGACACATGAATGCACTATTTATTCAAACAATAAATGTTAAAGACACATCATTAATCAAAAATATCACCATGCAATCCAGCAAGTAACAAGTGTCAAAGACACATGACGGATCAAGAGCAAAAACATGCAACCCGAGTGAGTTTAAAATCGCGGCAATGCAAAGAAAGAGGGAAAGAGAGAGAAATTGTACATCAAAGTACAATAAAGTAGTAAAACCTTTATCAAAAATGCTAAATAATTCAGTAACTGGGAGCACTTCTGCTGTGAAAAAAATACACTGTGAGAGGTGGTCAACGACTAAGTTAGAGAGTAGCCCCCTGATTCACTTTTAATGAACAAAGGTGTTTGGCCGACAACACAACAAAAGCTGAACATTTTATTGAAAACTATTTGCTTCACATCTCGGAAGCTTTAAGGCGGAAGCTCCTTATAAGGTCATTGTTTATGTTAAGCTATGTCGCTATGTTAGTTTCCAAAGCTGGCAAAACATCAGGTGAGAAGCTGCAAAGTCCCAGATGGACCCCACTCCCACTCTTAGCCCATCCTCTTCTTCTAGATTACATATGCATCCTGTTATTGCTAGATCTTGTTGATGTTCAGAAAGAAGTAACATGCAGAGGACAAGGGCTCGGAAACTTTTTCATCAGAAAGACAGGGACCTGAGGTTATTGGCCTTCAAAGGCGGGATACATCTGAGGTTACAGGAGGGCAGGAGGCATACTGCCTCTGTAGGCACTCAAGACAGTGTGGACAATTTTAGCACAACCCTGTGTATGGGCTGGCAGAGATATTTGAGACGTTCATACTTCAAATGTGGACAGAATGGGCCTGGGGTACTATCTGGTAAAATTAGATCCTTCTTCTTGCCATCCTCTTGTTCATTCATGAACAAAACTCTAACAGCATGCTTTGCAGGCCCTCCTCCCATTTGAGGTCTCCAAGGGGTGTCATTCATATAGGAACATTAGCTGTCTTGTGGCTTCCTTAACTCTATATACTCTACTTCAGGTATGCAAACGAGGGATGTATAGGATGTTGATATAGGTGATGGTGTATCTACATTTAAATCCTATCTCAGTTGGTACCTACTAGTGGTCAGTTGGGCGCTATGACCAGGCACTGGGTGATGGTAGTGTTTGCTGCAGTCAGTGTGGGCTCAACCTCTAGTAGTGCTAAATTATCCCCATTCCCTGTTCTACCCTTCGTTTTATGTATAGGCCTTCTGAATGTTCCTGTACCTGCATAATTCATACCTACTCATTTATTTCAATAATTTTTAGCATAATGACAGAACACCTATATGGCACAACAGAGGAGGAACAGCACACTGAAAACCGCTAACAACATTTTTAGAATGGCAGACAGCCACAAAGACATCCAGTCAAAGTTCAACCAATCAGTGGCTGTGTCTGCTATAGCATCTCCTTCATCAATCATTTTCTTTTCTATGTTGTTCTAGTCCTAAATGGCCTTGGTGAAGGAGCCATTTTCTTCATCGTTGGCAATGTGCAGCATGAACTACAGATCCATAGGCATTCCCTCCTCTTGGTATTTCGAAGACAGCGTGCATTTGCCTTGAACTGAAACATCACAATGATGGTGTTGAAAAAAGAGCTGGACCTTGTTAAATAAGCAGAACTCTTGGGGTATGTCTTTGAAGGCTGTCCACCCAAAGTACTTAGCATAATACCTATGTAAGTAGAGTGCAGTGGAGTTCCTATATTCCCAATAGGCTCTGCACATTGGAAGAATATATCCTAGAGATGTGATGTAGGACTTATGTCTATTAGGTCCCTATCGAATATATTAGACTTAATTGTGAGGGCCAGCTAGCTCAGAGGCCACTAGAAACTTTCTCGAATTCACAAGAAGGGATTAGTCTCTGACAACTGCATAAACATGAAAACTTTGTTTCCTCAAGATAAAACTGATCTTCAGAGTCGTGGAAACCATAGATAGATATTTCACTCAGTCAATCGTGCATGCTTCATTTAACCAGAGATGCAGAAAAAATAGAAAGACGGGCGTTTTCAATAAAAAAATGTATTTTTTCAAGCATAAGAAATGAACTGCTACATTCGTAAAACTGGTTGCAAGATATAATGCATACAGTGAAAAGAGTAGAAAAAAATAATACTGTAGGAGCATTGTATGGTTCCTAGACCATAAATAAATAAATACATAAATAACATAGGCTAAAAGTACTCAACTGGTGCTTCTAAAATATGCCTACCCCGGTGTACCTAACCTAATCTTAGTACGAGGGAAGAAGTAAGTGAGGTGTAGAATAAATAGATTATTCTTTTGCAAAGAATCTGTCCAAGAGTTCTCTTAGGGTCTAATCAGCTCCGTACCTTAATTTGTAATGAAGAAGGTCAGGCTCAGGACTCGATTTCCCACAACTCGCAAGGGTAGCTAAGAAACACTGGAGCTGGATTCTCGGCAGGAGAAAAGACAGCATCTTTCTTATTGCATCTGCTGGAGGGTCGGCTTCCTTCCGCACTTGCAGTAGCAGGGTGCATCGGGCAAGTAGATAGTCGAACTGCTCCAAACCACCGTGTGTTTGCTATGGCAAGTGTGGGCATATTTATACCTTGAAGTTGCAGAGTTTGACATAAAGATGGATAAAATAACGCCATTAAAGACTCTCAGTTCTTTGAAAACACCATGAGTTCTTGGACAAGTCAGTATTCCAGCAAGGGGAAGTCCCTAGTCGTTGAAGAAGAGTTTTCTAAGAAATCGTTGTAGATTTTAGGAACTAGTGGAAGTAGCCCTGCCGTATTTGGACTGCATGAGCTATGTCTAAATATGGTTATGATTCTTATGCCTATATAAGGACATAGTGATTTATTCCTATATAAGGGCATGAATCGGGAAATTTACAACAGTGTCCCAAAATGGTTCACAACACCCACTCCACGTTATCATGTTCATCTAAGATCAAGTACTTAAAACATATAAGCTAGAACATGTGTTTTTACAATCCCACCCAAAAATACATGAAATGTATTTAAAAAATGGTCGTACACAAAAATGAGCATTCGTACAGTATGCTTTTAAAAGCAATGATTTCATTGTAGGCATATGATATGATATTAGCAATGCTAACTAAATTAATCACTAGATACAGAAAAGAAAGAAGTCGTAGAATATACAAGCTATTTTGGTTTTGCATTAGGTCAATATCGTTTCGAGGAAGTAGTCAAATAATTCTTGTTCTCTCAGAATAGTTGTACTTTAAGCAGATCACTTTGTGCCAAAGTTTAGTTAGTTTTGGAAAAAAGTCAAATTAAATCGAAGTGAAATAGAGTTCCAAACTTGGAAGCTTTTGTTTTGAAAAAGTGAAGGTCGAATTTCAGAGTTTGAAAGAATGCTGTGTACTTATTTCAAAAGTTTTTCTCGATGTCAGGAGAAAACATGAAATCATCAAGGCTGGCAAGAAATCGTCTACCACAGTAGATGAAAGTTCAACCACTTCATTAAGAAGGTCAATTGCACGCAGATGTGAAGCATTGCCGTCAGCGTCAGCCGCATTAGCAATGTTCATTGCAGATGGTACCTTTGTGCCTGTTGGTCCGCGTATCTCACCTCCAGTTGGATTTGCCGGTGAGATCTCAATGAATGCCATCATCAGGATTGGTAGCCGTTGGGGGCAACACAACACATGAGCCGTTGCCGGACCCAGTAATGCATCAACATCTGTTGGCAATGCCGATGGTAGTGTTAGACAGATATCTAACACGCATTCCTCTCCAACAAGCAGGCATCGTAGAACAGGTAAGATGCAATCTTGCCAGATTGGTCTGAATGACAGGAACCATGTGGTATTCAGATCTCTCAAACGAGCCAAGCCAAGGATCTGTGTTATTCTATCACGATACTGCATGGCCCGGAGCGCATTCTCCATGCTGACTTTGGTGTCGCTGGTGGCCGGATTTGCCATAATGGAGCAGGAGGAATAAAAATAAGATCCCTGCTACGAGTCCCAAAATGAGAGGTAGGCCGCCAAACACAGAGTGCACGAAGTTAGGAAAAACACTCAGGACTGCTTCAAAGGGTGCTAACAGTCCCAAATAAATCGTTATAAATAAATGTACAAAACCACTGGTATACGACCTAACATCTCTGCAAAATGTACTGGGCAGTTTGTTGATAATAATGCATGTATCTCTGCAGAAGTCCTTGCAACATGCAGATCATACGTCTCTCTGGACAATGTCAGTGGCACAGTTTTTTGCAAAAGAATGGCTTTCATTCTACTTAAAGTATCAATTGGTATAGAAGAGATGTTCAGTGAAGGCCATAGTGGTGACTCCCTGTCTGTCTTGGTATTTGGAAAAAATACTTGCACACAACAAGTGACCCTGGCTGACACACTAACAAGATAGACTATTCCTGGCATCATTCCACAACCGCTGTGATCATTTAACATAATGTACCTACCATTGAAAAGCTGCATAAAAATTGGCTCTTTCGCCGCTGCGGGCAAACCTTGTAGGTGGCAAGAAAGGTTATTGGAATAACCCTAGCAGGCTCCGTGCAAATTAACACCTTGACATAATAGTGTACCGCTTAGTGAGTTTTTATAATTTTTACTACTAAGAAATACCTCCTTTCCCCCACTCCAACATTTGTGTGTGTATGGTAAATCCCAGGTCGACTTAATGTATTTTTTACCCAACCTTTCATATAGGCCTGCTGGTATTTGTTTTAAGCAATATTGAAACTGGAAAATCATCACTGGTATCATGATGGTGCCATGTATTATCCATTCAACTGATGGTTTCTCAGAAACGGTCAATGGGAATCTCTCTAGTTTTTCTATGCTCTGCAACGTATAGTCTGCTCCCCAGGGTGCCAACGAAATCTGTTTATCTGTAAGGTTAAATACAGTAAACAATGACGTAATGTTGATTAGACGCCAGGGCACATAGCCAGAAAGAAGGTTTTGTAACGTCCAGCCTAACAGCATTATAGAACGTAATTGAGAGTGGCCATGTTGTAACATTAGCAAGTCCTGTTCGATTAGGTCGATGGCAGAGGATACAATGCTGTCCAAAGAATATTTCTGGATGACAGAGTTGTTAACCCATAGTCAACTACAGGGAGTACTTTCTCTAAATTAATATGATCAGTTTCTCGTATTCTTTCAGCTGTTTCCATTTGCGTGACTTTCCATGCTTCATTGTATGCAGCGTATATACCGGTGTATATGAAACGTTTATGACGTGGATTACGAGGTCCCAGTAAGAATTCTCGTAAATCAACGCCATCTTTAAGCAAATATAAGTGTTCTTTTATTTCTGCAAGTGTGGATTTCTGCATTTACTCAAGGCATAGTTTTCTTACACAATAAGTTGTTATGATCCCTGGATGTTGTTTTTGGATGTATCTTGGATATGGCTGAGTTACTGTAAACTCTTGTGTCTTGTTCAGGAATCTATCTTGACATATATCTGTGTCTGTGGGCCAGATTAACCATTTTCCCATTCAGGATTTGTTCTGTTTTGTAGTAAAATGTAATGTACGTCTGCCTCCTCATCTGAAGTTAAATTACTATCAGGTGTGGGTTCATGTATGGACGGTTTGTTTAAATCTTTTATCTTAGCCAGGCCAAGACAAGATATCTGTTGAACAGTGTCATTTAGGAACATCATTTGTTCTGGGATGATGCAGGCTCTGAACAATGCTTCTAAACCTTGTACCTGCCAGTCTTTTGTGCTCCAAAGAGTTTTTGTCTCAATGGTGTCTTTCCAAAAGTCAAAGCCCAAGGTGGACAATTGAGGAAAAAAGGCAGCAGAATACATTTGTTTAGTATTTGTCAACATACTTTTCGTGCCTGTCTTATTAACATTTTGAAAGTCAAAACTTTCTGGGTTTGTAACATTAAAACCTGTAAAATATGGAAACTGTCTTTAAAATGTTTTAGAACTACCTTTTGGAGGTGTTGAACAATGTTTCCATTGAGTATAAGTTAAAACATTTCTAGGGTTTGCAGATTTGTGCAAGTAATGATGACCAAAATGATTAAAACAATACATTTCTTCATAATTAGATGAACCTTCTAAGTATTCATGATTTCTAAATCTGCCATCATGTTATTAACAGTTTCAAAGTCCCAATCATCAGAAAATGTGCTGGGTGAAACGAAATTACACAAGGAAACCTTAAATTGGTGTGGAATTTAAGCAGCTTGACAGGGCCATAAATGCCATAATCAGTTCTATCGAATGCTATTCTACCAGGTAGAGGAACCGCTGTGATGTTTACTGATGACAGGTCTTGTTGTTCTTGATGAGATGATTTGTGTGGTTTCAGGAGCAAGTTGATGTTCTTACTTGCTTTGTCCATTTTAATGTGTTTTCATCTATCAGCCTTCCCAAACTTAAAACGAGAATGAGCCATAGTAGGAGATAAAATACACCTAATCCAATCCAAAATTCAACCCATGGTGAAACCAGATATGTATTTGCAAGCTCTTGACCAAGTTCTGTTAATTGTTCCTTGAAAGTTTTGTTTTTTGGCACTGTTTCAGGTTCACTGGGATCCTCAGAAAAGGTATCGAAGTCGATGAAATAGCCAGAGGCAGTTCTGTCAATAGTTGGTATTGCATCCGGATTCTTTGAAATTGCTGTAGTTGCTTGTTCCTTTGACATGTTTGTATAGTCAGATGCTACACTATTGTAGACGGGAGTCTCTTGACGAACTGTTATTTGTGTTTCAAGAGGCACAAGTTCCAGGGCTTTGTTGCATAGTCCTTTTTCTCTTACTTTAGAATCTTCAAAGGTGATGAGTCTTTCAGTTTGAACCTCTTGGATAGTAGCAAGATTTGGTCGTCTGCTACATCGTGGGAGCCCACTGGGCCTCCTACTTATTATTGGCTACATGGTGTTGTTTTACCAGATCAATTGATACAGACCGGTTCTCCTTTTTTCCAGCAAGGGGCGGCAATAGCACTGTTCTTGATCCTTGGACTGCTAGAAATGGTACTGGTTTTCTGTAAAAAGGCTCAAATTCCTTCTTGCCCGCTATTTTTTCCTTGACCAGATCCCCAATCTTTGGAATCCAGACTCGTTTTGCTGGGACCGGTGGTTTTTCTTCAGTGGTCGTTGGCTTTTCGCTGCTTAGACTTCTTCTTGTTTCATTTAAGTCCTACAAAATAGCCAAAAGATCTTTGCTATCAAAGGGTTTTTGTTCCACCACTGAAGTATGACGATCTAGGTCTTCAACCAACATTCTAGTACCAAAAAGGAGTTCACATGGATTGATTCCACCCAGAGCATTTCTTGGCAGGTTATTAAGACTAAGTTGGACATTTATTAGATGTTTGACCCACCCGTCACCCAAACCTAATACCCTAGCTGTTATAGATTGCTTTATGTCACATTTTTTTCTCTCCACAACCGAATTTCCTTCAGGATGGAAAGGACTCGAAAATCGCAACGCAATGCCCAAGCTGGCCATGGCCTCCTTGTAAGCCCTAGAGCTAAACGCAGGACCCTGGTCAGAATGTAGCATGCCAACTGCGTATGTGCTGATAAAGACTCGCCAATCTTTCATACCAGTTCGGGCGTCAGCTGAGCGCTGAGGCCACATCCAAATGAATCCTGTCCTAGATTTTGCGGGACTACTTTTGTCCATAGGGACATTTGAGCGGGGATAGTCTAATGCTATCTCACATTGGTGTCTGTACCGGGCTGGCTACGCTATAGTCAGGAATCTGGTGGTATTCCAAGCTGTGATATTTGTAACAGTCATTGCAATTAAATCTGAATTTGTATACCTGAGCTTTCATTCCTGCCCACCAGTACATCTCTTCTAATTCTAATAGAGGTTTTGAGATCCCTTGATGTATCAGACCCTCTCCCATATGTGCTTCGTGAATCAGAGCACCTCTCCGGTTCCTGTTTGGAATTACCCTATCCCCCACTCCAGGTATTCGAGCAGAAGAAACACAGTTTGCATCAATTATGTATGTATAGTCGAGTGGATAGTTTAGAGGTAACGCAGCTCCGCTGCCTTTACTCATGGCATTGACAGCAAGCATGGTTTCACCGTCTATTCTAGTTTTTGAACGAGTGATTGTACCTACGGAAGCCGTTTGCCCAGCTGCCTTCCTGCCTTTATCAGCCAATGAATTCCCTTCAACGTGAATGCCATCACGCTGATGACTCAGTGTATGGATCACATGAGTCTTTTGTAGTTCTTTCTGTAAAAGAACTACTTGTTCCCAAAGCATTTTATGCTTGATTGTGCCACCTTTTGGGCATTGAAATAAATTTTGAACCCAGTTCTGCAGATATTCATTGTAAGACTGGACGCAGTAATACGAATCACACACTACGAGTGTGGGGAATTCGCGATCGGTATTTTCAAGCTCCATCTTGAAAGCCTGTAGTTCAGCTCGCTGTGCTGCACAGTCTCTGAGAGATTGAGTTTTTGTGACCATAGGTCTGAATTTACCATCGTGCCAGCGATCTTTAACAATCGCACACTCAGCACTATAAGCTTGTTTACCCCCAATTGCGGCTGTGCTGATCCGCCTGTATCTATACTACTATTATAAAGAGAGAACACGCACCTTTGAGCCAGGTAAACTCGGGAACCACAGTGCCAATCCACACACCCGATACATTGTAGAAATTATCAGGATGTGCAGATGGACACAGGCTATAAAAAATAAAAAAAACGTACATTTAAAAATATAACTTAAAAAAAAAAGTAGTGCCCTGGAAGTAGCGCCGGCCGCGACGCTGCTCTGGCCGCGACGTAGCGCTGGCCGCGACGTGCGTGATGAGGACGTGCGTGATGACGAGGAGGAGAGACATGGAGCTGCGGTGAAGTGAGGCGCGCGGGCGCGTCATGGCAAAGAGGAGTGGCGGTGAAGTGAAGATCGCGGGAAGGAGCGGCAGCTCAGGTAAAGTAAATGGTCATTGAAATCGAGGCAGGAGGTGGGAGGCGGGCGGCGGGCGGTGGGAGGCGGGAGGGGGGCGGGAACGGGTGTGCACAGAGGGACAGGCGGGAGGAGTGGGGGCGAGAGTGAGTCAGGGCGGGAGGGAGTCGGGACGGGAGGGGGTCGGGGGTGGGAGCGGGTGTACTGCCCCTAGCCCCTTTCTGCCCCAGGCAATGCTGGGGCAGTCTGCTAGTATATTATACAGCCGCAATGTTCTAGAGGCAGAATTTCAGTAGGCAGAGGACATTCTTGTTCATATTGGAGAAATTCTTGTGTCTTCAAGTAAGGGTAAAAAACGTATTCAACGTCTGTCGCAGCAAGAGAATTAACCCATTGTATCCATCTCGGATGTAGAGCTTTTGCATTTGGAATGCTTACATTTGTCACTGTTTTTAAGGCAGGTACAGGTGTAACAACTTTAATGCGTTTACCCTGTGCGAGGGCTCTCTCCTTTGCTACTGCAGTTTTAACTGCTGTCAGAAGTATTTCTGTTGAAGTGAATTTAATTTCAGCATGTCTGTACAAGTGTGATTTGTAAGCTATTGGTACCTTTTCACCTTCATTAAAGGTTAGGTATGTGAATCCGCATCTCCCTGGGATGATTCGGATTACAAGGTTGCGTACATTGTGTCGTGTTTGTAAATGTTTTATCGCTAACATGTCTGTTTGTACTTAACGCAACATTTCTGTGTGTTTTTGAGTCCAATTAGTAGATTTGGAATCAGGTTTGATTAGTTTGTAGAGAGGTTTAACCCTTTCTGCGTAATTTAGAATGTGAGTTCTTACGAAATTCAGGAATCCTAGAATGACTGTAAGTTTTTCAGCATTTTTGGAGGTTGCAGCAGCACACATTTTTCTAAAAAGTTTGCTGCCAGGCTTTTGCCTTCACTTGAAAGTTCGTATCCCAAGAATAGGACGTTGAGGTGGGCAATTCTTGATTTTTTAAAGTTGAATTTATACCCTTCAGAGGCGCATCCAAGTATTATGGTGTTCAACCTGGTCAAATGCCTGTCCAAGTCATCATCTGTAAGATAGATGTCATCAACATAAGATAATGCCTCATCATCATACGTTTGTAGTAACTCTGTTACTCTGGCTCCTCCTTGCCACTTAGCCATTTATGGAGGTTGCCGCACGGTGGTGAGCTGTGACCCTTGAGCCTGCTTGCAGGGCCAGTCACTCCACACACCGCTCCCCCCCTTTGGTGCCCAGGACTTCTGCCCCCTCCGCTGCTGTTGTGAGCCCTCAGCTGCTGCCTCACTCCTGAGCGGCGCTGATCGCCCCAGTGCTCGTGTCTCCCTCACTTTTGCCAGCTGAGTGCCTGTCTGCCACTATCTGTGTGCTTTTTCTTTAGTTACCAGTATTTTTTGCCAGTATCTGTGTGTTTTTTGTTTAGTTACAAGTATTTTGCAGATTCAGTGTTCCCCGTGACTGTTTCCCGCCGCCTTTGCCCCCACTCCCCGCCGCTGCTTCCCTGTGGCACCGCCCCCTTTTCACTTCTGTACCCCTCCCTCTACCGCACATTGGCCACCCCGCTCCCCTCTCCCAGCTGCTCCTTGCTCCCACTTCGCCATTTATGGAGGTCACCGCACGGAAGCGCAGCGGACGTGCGCCGAAGACACGCCAAAGGCAAGCCCGTCTGCGCCCGTCCGCGCCTGGACCACGCCCAGCGCCAGAACCCCTGGACCCCGCGCCCCCGCTACACCAGACTACACTACGAAGTTTTTCAGCATTTTTGGAGGTTGCAGCAGCACACATTTTTCTAAAAAGTTTGCTGCCAGGCTTTTGCCTTCACTTGAAAGTTCGTATCCCAAGAATAGGACGTTGAGGTGGGCAATTCTTGATTTTTTAAAGTTGAATTTATACCCTTCAGAGGCGCATCCAAGTATTATGGTGTTCAACCTGGTCAAATGCCTGTCCAAGTCATCATCTGTAAGATAGATGTCATCAACATAAGATAATGCCTCATCATCATACGTTTGTAGTAACTCTGTTACTCTGGCTCCTCCTTGCCACTTAGCCATTTATGGAGGTCGCCGCACGGTGGTGAGCTGTGACCCTTGACCCTGCTTGCAGGGCCGGTCGCTCCACACACCGCGTGTCTCCCACCGTGGGTGCCCAGGACTCCTGCCCCCTCCGCTGCTGCTGTGAGCCCTCAGCTGCTGCCTCACTGCTGAGCGGCGCTGATCTCCCCAGTGCTCGTGTCTCCCACACTTTTGCCAGCTCAGTGCCTGTCTGCCAGTATCTGTGTGCTTTTTGTTTAGTTACCAGTATTTTTTGCCAGTATCTGTGTGCTTTTTGTTTAGTTACAAGTATTTTGCAGATTCAGTGTTCCCCGTGACTGTTTCCCACTGCCTTTCCCCCCCACCCCCGCCAGTGGCTCCCCTGTGGCCCGCCCCCATTTTTCTTCTGTACCCCTCCCTCTACCGCCCATTGGCCACCCCGTTCCCCTCCCCCAGCTGCTCCTTGCTCCCACTTTGCCACGGAAGCGCAGCGGACGTGCGCCGAAGACACGCCAAAGGCAAGCCCGTCCGTGCCTGGACCACGCCCAGCGCCAGAACCCCTGGACCCAGCGCCCCCCGCTACACCAGACTACACTACGACTCCAACACCCTCCACGCACTCAACACCGGACGAGCCCGCCCCTGCTACCGGGCCACCCCGAAACGCACCGAAGGACCCTTCACCTGCCGCAACTGCAGCTACACCAGCATCCAGCCCACCAAAACACCAGCCAAAGAACCACCCACCTCCGCTGCATTCTCCTAAACACCCGTTCCGCTCGCAAGCACACCATCAAACTCTGGGACCTCCTAGACTCCACCGCCCCTACGTCGCCTTCCTGACGGAGACCTGGCTGAATACCACCTCGGCACCAGACATCGCCATAGCCATCCCTCAGGGCTACAAGATCTCCTGCAAAGACCGCAACATTGGAGTAGGAGGGGGAATCGCGATCATCCACAAAGACTCCATCAGAATCTCAACTAACACCGACAACACCCACGCCACCACCAAGCACATGCACTTCCAGATTCACACCGACCCCAACACCACCCTCAGAGGAACACTCATCTACAGACCTCCTGGACCCTGCCCACAGTTCAGCGACACCATCACCGATCTCATCAGCACCCATGCCCTCACCTCCACAGACTACATTCTCCTCGGGGACCTGAACTTCCACCTCGAGAACAGCAATGCCGCCAACTCCACCGCCCTGATCGCCAACCTCGCCAACCTCAGACTCAAACAACTTGTGACGACTCCCACCCATGCCGCCGGACACACACTGGACCCCATCTTCTCCACAAGACTCCACGTCTCCTTCAACCGCACCACCTAACCCCACTGGACCAACCACAGATGCGTCCACTTCACCTTCAGGAAACCCACCACCACACCCAACAGCTGCCGCGCCGCTGCTGGGGCAAGGTCACTGAGGACCAACCGATGACCACCCTCGCCCATAGACCACCCAGCGACCCCACCGACCCAGACACCACTGCAACTAACCTCACACAGTGGATCAACGACTGCGCCAACACCCTCGCCCCTCTCAAGACCACCACAACCAACCACACCAACAAGAAAGACACATGGTTCACTGAAGACCTCCGGACCTCCAAGCACACCTGCCGGAAGAGGGAAAAAAAATGGCTCCACGACCGAACACCAGACAGCCACACAGCCCTCAAGAGCACCACTCGCAGACACCACCAACTCATCAGGACCGCCAAGAGGACCGCCAAGAGGACCGACTGGACAACAACGCACACAACACCAAAGAGCTCTTCAGCATCATGAAAGATATCTCCAAACCCAGCTCCAACACCAACAACATCCCACCATCACAAGACCTGTGCCGCTCCCTGTCCACCTTCTTTCACCGCAAGATCACTGACATCCAGGAAAGCTTCAACTCCGACCACCCCGCACCTACCACCGAGTCCACCGCCCCTGCGAATACCACCCGCACCAACTGCCTGACTATCTGGTCCAGCATCAGCGATGAAGACACCATCAAAACCATGAACTCCATCCACTCCGGATCCCCATCGGACCCCTGCCCTCACCACGTCTTCAACAAGGTCCGCACTACCATCGCGCCCCACCTCCGGAAAACCATCAACTGCTCCTTCGAGACAGCCACCTACCCGGAAATTTGGAAGCATGCCGAGATCAACACCCTTATGAAGAAACCCAAGGCGGACCCCAAGGACCTCAAGAACTTCCGGCCCATCTCCCTGCTCCCATTCCCGACGAAAGTAACAGAGAAGATCGTCAACAAACACCTAACCTGCTACCTTAAAGACAACAGTATCCTGGACCCCTCCCAATCCAGCTTTCACAGCAACCACAGCACTGAGACTACCCTCATCGCTGCCACTGACAACATCAGGACCCTTATGGACAAAGGAGAGACAGCCGCCTTCATCCTCCTGGACCTATCAGCAGCCTTTGACACAGTCTGCCACTGCACCCTATCAAATGCCTCCAGGACGCCGGCATACAAGAGAAGGCCCTGGCCTGGACTACATCCTTCCTCTCCGGAAGAACCCAGAGCGTCCGCCTCCCACCCTTTCGCTTAAAAACCACCGATATCATCTGTGGTGTTCCACAGGGATACTTCCTCAGCCCAACACTGTTCAATATCTGCATGGCTCCTCTCGCCCACGTCGCACGACTACATAACCTCAACATCATCTCCTACGCCGACAACACCCAGCTGATCATATCAATCACCGAAGACCCCCACGCCGCCAAAGCTAACCTCAACAGAGGAATGAGGACCGTAGCCAAATTGATGAAGGACAGCAGACTGAAGCTGAACTCAGACAAGACCGAGGTCCCCATCCTCGGACCCGCCCCATCGGCCTGGGATGATTCCTGGTGGGATAGGTCGTGTATGTAGAAACTGCCAATACATCCCCTGATGAGGCACTCCGGGGGTGATCAATAATATGATTCACAACTTAGGAAACGATTTAGTTCATTTATTTTTGGTGCGTTTATCCAATATCGTTAAACTGATATTAGTAGCATATCAGAAACAGCATACATCGATGGAGGTTAACATATGAACTTTTTCTCCAATGCATTTCGGGCAGACATGCCCTTGGTCACGGAGCGCTGTGGAGGAAGGCAAAAAGGAAATGGGTAAGGGGAGGTTCAGGGTAGTGGGTTTAGGACTCAGGATTTACTCGTGCTTAGCGTGAATGGGGTGTGGATATGAACTATGTACGAGTGAGCTAAGTGGCGCTCGATTATTACACGTGAAGGAATGGGGAGTGTCAGGGATTATTACCGCGTGAAGTTAACGGCGCAATACCGGCAGGCAGCGTGTACTTTAAATAACTCTAACATAGCAGAGGACTTACTTCATGGTAACGCGTAGCGGGGACCGCTATCCATACGGCTGAAAAGTTGCTGTCTGATGTGTTCGTGAATGGCGGTGCTTAATACGATGCATTAGAGAGCGTCGAGGGATTCATGCATTAAACGAAGGACTACGGACACGGCGAGCTGGTGGGGAAGTTGGAGCAGCCATATTGGAATGGGGTAAACGCGAAAAGAGCTCATACTGAGTGGTGGGGTGTGCAGGAGGGGGGTAGGTGGATTAAGGAGCAAAGTATACAGTTAAATACTACATCCAAACAATACATCATCAATATGTTAAAGGTGACAACTAAATTCAATGCGGTCATTCAGACCATGAGGCTTCAAGGTCTGTAATCGATAGATCCATTCAAGTTCTCTTTTTAACAGTAGTTTATGGTTGTCAACCCCTTCTCGTTTGGGGAGAATTTCCAGTACAATGAATTTCAATTGTGCGATGGTGTGGCGTGAATCGGCAAAGTGCGTGGCGACATTTGATTTCTCTAGTTTCAACCTTATGTTGGACTTATGTTCATTTAAACGTGTTTTAATTTTTCGTTCTGTTTTGCCAACATATAATTTCCCACAGGGGCATTTTAGAGCGTAAATCAAGTTTGTGGAGTCACATGTGGCGTCAACTTGGAGTTTGATATTGTGACCTTTCATGGGGTGTTGGATACTGTTGCCTTTGATGACACTGTTGCAATGATTACAGTTTAGGCAAGGTTGGGTTCCGCGAAGAGACTATCAGAAATCCAATTTCAAGGCAGTGAACCTCTTGTTCTTTGTACTGCTGACGTCAGCTCCCTGTACACCTCGATACCCCACCAAGGAGGAATTGAAGCCATTGAACATGTTCTACTTAACAGTGATATCAATACTTCTATGCAAACCTTCCTAATGGAACTCATGACTGTACCCCAAGTGTCACAGTCCTCCACGTGTGGTGCTAACCCCATTGGTAAACAGATTGTTAGAATCCTGTGTTTCTCATAAGGTGTACTATCGTGAAATACTGCATCTATTTGAGTAATGTTCTGGGCTAACCAGAATGGGATTTGTTCCCTTTTTGCGGGCAACTTACCGATGACTGACTGTATAGTCTGTGGTGTGATTTTGTTTGTGTTCCCCTGATGAGCGGTGTGCTGTGGAATTCTTGTTGCAGGTTGGACTGTTAAAGTTCGCATGACATATTGTACCAATTGTCTATGTATTTTAATTAATTGCTTTAGCTGAGCTAACAGTTCTGGACCTGTCCTTTGTTCTATGGTAGGATTTGGTGTTGCTCCTGGTCTACCTAGTGGACCGAGCCTGGTAATGTGATTTTGATGTTGCAGGGCGCCTTTGAACCAGAGCTGATGCTTTTGTTAAGTTAGTGGAATTTCAACGTCCTCGAATGGAGCGTATTCCGCTGGAGGTTCCTTCATCTTGTAGAAATGGAACACATGTGTTGTTGGATGTGCTTATTGAAAGATAATCCATGAATAGAATACCTCTGTCTGCCGATATTCATGTGCCTCTATGACAAATATGACTCTACCACCTCTTGGTGATAGGCCATTTTATATAAGTTTTATAGCTATGACTTTCCGCACATTTTCCGGGATGTTTATAGCATCTGCATCATCATGTCGGAAACCTGTAGTATCAAAACCTGGTTGTCTTGCATTTACTGCAGTTCCACAGCCCCCAGGATTGTCTTCGCCTGACATTTTGTTTAAGAAGTTTGCAGAGCGAGTTTAAATGAAATAAAGATAAGGTGCACAATATTTTGGAACACTTAGCCTTCAAAGTTGTACACAACCAAAACTAATACAAAGGATTTTTCATCCTACTTAGTTTATGGCGGATATTTTATCCTTTAACCAACTCCAGACGTCTATTGGAGTTTTTACGGGATAAAGGGGTCTCAGTGAAAAGCACGGCTGAGTTACTCTAGTATCTAGCGTTAAATTAGTGCCTTACCAATCATTGGGCTACGTGTAGTGTAGTTGCTATATTCCCAATAGTCTCTGCGCTTTGGAATAATATATCCTATAGATGTGACATAGGACTTATGTCTACTAGGTCCCTATCAAATATATTAGACTTAATTGTGAGTGCCAGCTAGCTCAGAGGTCACTAGAAACTTTCTCAAATTCACAAGAAGGGATTAGTCTCTGACAACTGCATAAACATGACAACTTTGTTTCCCCAAGATAAAACTGATCTTCTGAGTCATGGAAACAATAGATAGATATTTCACTCAGTCAATATTGCATGCTTCATTTCACCAGAGGTGCAGAGAAAATAGAAAGACAGGCGTTTTCAATAAAAAGGATTTATTGAACAGTCTTCTTTCTCAAGCATAAGAAATGAACTGCTACAATCATAAAACTGGTTGCAAAATATAATGCATACAGTAAAAAGAATAGAATAAAATAATACTGTAAGAGCATTGTATGATTCCTAGACCTTAAATAAATACATACATAAATATCAAAAGATAAAAGTACTCAACTGTTGCTTCTAAAATATGTTTACCCCGGTGTACCTAACCTAATCTTAGTACGAGGGAAGAAGTAAGTGAGGAGTAGAATAACTAGATTATTCTTTTGCCAAGAATCTGTCCAAGAGTTCTCTTAGGGTCTAATCAGCTCTGTACCTTAATTTGGAATGATGAAGGTCAGGCTCAGGATTCGATTTCCCAACAACCCGCAAGGGTAGCTTGGAAACACTGGAGCTGGAGTTCAACCTCTGATAGCGCTAAATTATCCCACTTCCCTGTTCTACCCTTTGTTTTATGTATAGGCCTTCTGAATGTTCCTATCCAAGCATAATTCATACCTACTAATTTATTTCTAGGATTTTTAGCATAATGACAGAACACCTGTATGGCACAACCGAGGAGTAACAGCACACTGAAAACCGGTAACAACATTTTTAGAATGGCAGACAGCCACAAAGGCATTCAGTCATAGTTCAACAAATCAGTGGCTGTGTCTGCTATGGTACAGAGCAGGAATATCGTCGTAAAAATATCGACTAACCTAAATATCGCTGCAAAAATATCTACAGAAAGAAATATCGATGAAAAAAATATTGTCTGACCAGAATATCGACTGACAGGTAAGTAATATCGTTAACATTAATATAGTTGTAATAAATATCGTTTACAAAAACATAGTTTACAATAATATCGTTTTTTAAATAATTATAAGTAATGTAGTGTTTTTAATGAATATTTGTAGTCAAAGTAGTATTTTTAGTAGTATATTATTATTTAATAATGTATTTTAAGTTGAATTTAGTATTAATAGTTCCGTAGCGGGTTGTGGGTTTATAGGGGAGTAGGGTGGGAAGTAATTTAAATATGATGAAATAATACATTAATTAATGTTTTAAATTAATATAAATAGTGTAATAAATAATAGTTAATTAATTTCAATTAGTTAATTGAATAATAATTATGTAATTAATTATGTTAATTTTTTAATTAATTTTAGGTGTGTGTACAGGATTTTTTTAGTGAAAATGTTTTTGGGTAAAGGGGTATTTTTAGGGTTCAGGGTCAGTTTTCAGTTTTTGGGTAAAGGGGTATTTTTAGGGTTCAGGGTCAGTTTTCAGTTCTTGGGTAAAGGGGTATTTTTAGGGTTCAGGGTCAGTTTTCAGTTTTTGGGTAAAGGGGTATTTTTAGGGTTCAGGGTCAGTTTTCAGTTCTTGGGTAAAGGGGTATTTTTAGAGTTCAGGGTCAGTTTTCAGTTTTTGGGTAAAGGGGTATTTTTAGGGTTCAGGGTCAGTTTTCAGTTTTTGGGTAAAGGGGTATTTTTAGGGTTCAGGGTCAGTTTTCAGTTCTTGGGTAAAGGGGTATTTTTAGGGTTCAGGGTCAGTTTTGGGTTTTTGGGTAAAGGGGTATTTTTAGGGTTCAAGGTCAGTTTTCAGTTCTTGGCTAAAGGGATATTTTTTGGGTTCAGGGTCAGTTTTCCCTACTGTTGCACCCATTGGTGTGGGAATAGTAATTTTAACCCCTACGCTATCCAACGCTTTCCCTACTGTTGCACCCCCTGGAGTGGGAATAGTAATTTTTACCCCTACGCTATCCAACGCTTTCCCTACTGTTGCACCCTCTGGAGTGGGAATAGTAATTTTTACTCCTACGCTATCAAATGTTTTAATTAGTAATATATTGTATATTTTAATTATATGTATGTATTATTGTTGTTATATAAAGTAATGTGTAAAATCAATTTATATGTCCACATTTATTAAGTTTATAATTAAAAAGTGTAGTAAATTTTTTTGAAATAGTTAAAAAAGAAAAAGTAATGTAATGTATTTTGTTAATAGTACTTATATTTATTTATTATTTAATGTAATTTTAATTATTTTAAAAAGTCGATATTTTTTACATGTATATTAATTACAACGATATTTTGGAGTCGATATTTATGTACTTACCTGTTTAAGTATAGGGTGTCGATATTTTTGTAAACGATATTTTTACAACGATATTTATGTCAGCTATATTTTTGTAATCGATATTTTAACACCCTACCGTCTGCTATAGCATCTCCATCCTCAATCATTTTCTTTTCTATCTTGGTCAAGTCCTCAATGGCCTTGGTGAAGGATTCATTTTCTTCATCATTGGCAATGGGCAGCATGAACTACCGTTCCATAGGCATACGCTCCTCTTGGTATTTCGAAGCCAGCGCGCATTCGCCTTGAACTGGAGCATCACAATGATGGTATTGAAAAAAGAGCTGGACCTTGTTGAATAGACAGAATTCCGGGGGTATGTCATTGAAGGCTGTCCACCCAAAGTACAAGGCATACCACCTATGTCAGTAGAGCAAGGTAGCAGAGCCAGTCATTGGATGGGCATGATGTTGGAGATATTGGCTATAGCAACAACCAAGGTGAATGCACATTGTTCTAGTGAGCACAGGCTACTCCATTGAGGAGGCAGTTGGAGATAGAGACAGTCTCAGCAAGCTCAGTAGAAACCCATTAGGTTGCAGGGGCCATATTGCATGTCCAAATTTTAGAGGGTGCTTTTGCATCCAGAGTTACACCCAACAGGTACCATGCCATTTCATAGAAAACAGAGAAGTGAATTTAGTTTTAAAGCTTTTTTATGTTTTGGACTTTTTCTCCCCACCCAAGTGGTCCTTCCAGTCTATCCCATCTTCATAATCTGACTCTACCCCAGGTGGCACTAAGGACACTGCTCTACACCTCAAGTAACATGGGGCACTCAATTTGTCGTGAATGTAAATTTGTGCAAATAAGGGTAAAACTGTACTATTCTGGTATTGGTAAGGTAGGGTGTGTGGTATACAGTCATTACATTATGAGATTTATCATATCATAAACCCATTCTTCCTAACATGGGCTGTGCTAAGGTTGTTATTAGGAACTCCTACCTTGAGCATCTTTGTTAACTCCCCCTCTTTTCTGGAATTGTCAGTGATAACCTCATGCATTATTGGGGTGTGGTCCTATACTGTGGTATTTATGAACACTTCAGCGATGTTGGCCTCATTCATCTGAACTTGCCCCTGTATTATGTAGAGGAACAGGTGTAGGAGACATTTTACAGAGTATGGTTGTAGTTCACTGAAAAGAAACAGTCTATCTGCGCCTACTGCATGGGCAGGGGAATGTCTGAGCACACATAACAGGATTCATTAGTGTTCTGCCTCCCTACTATTGTCATTTGGCTTTATCACATATTATCCTGGACATAATCATGGACACTGTGCTGCCAGGCCAATGAGGCAACTCAACGATGATGGGATGATTCAGAGGGACACATTGTAACATTAGTGGTATCATCACAGGCAATGGAGGTATTAGAATGCGCTGCATTAACAAAGGTGCCCCTACTACTGCTACAAGTGGCAGAAGGTGAAAGGGAATAAAAGATATAGGATGCAGAGTAGTGTGGACAACTTCAACCTTTTGAGGATTACAACGCTTCTGAGTCAAGCAATAAGAAAGAAAAGCAAACCAATTAAATATTGCTAGTGCCACTGAGACAATAAAATAAATAGATAAAATAAAACAACATGTCTTGTTATAAGGATCTTTTGTGCTGCTCGAGTTGTGGCTGTATCCGTAGACTACAAAATCAATCACATTCTTCTTCTCGGATAGTCAATGGGAACAAGTTGCCCTACACTTGTTCAGTGCTGAGGTGGTGCAGGGTTGACCCTGATGCCGCTCCAATGTATCTATTTTCTTCAGCTTTGACGAGGAGTCTGTAACTTTAAATGGTCCTTTAAATATGTGTTCTGGTAGTGATGAGTAGGAGCTCAGGATCGAAGGGGCCCTTCTCCTTCTGCTTGGATATCTGAGTAGAAAGAAACTGTGCAGCGCGTGCTAAACTCATAAAGATACTCATACGTTTCAGCTTTCATAATTTCAGAAGAACGTTCAGTATCAGTTTTAAGTCAATTTGTGGCACTGATATTTTTATTAATTGTTCAGTGACAAACATATGGGGCGCTAGTTGATGGTCAGAACTTGGAGTATTTCTGAGAGAAAACAGGGTAATTGTTAGGCAATAAAGCCATTTTTTATTTTTCTTAATTACATTTGTTTTCCTCAATTGTGGCACTTATATTGCTTTTCTTATTTTTAAGCAGTCCATTCAGGCATTGCTGACATTGGCTGCTGCTTTAGCATCACAGTGGACACATAGTCCAGCTTTGATCCAAATGTGTTGGGAAAATTTAGATGGTCTAGTGCTACTTGCAGTAGGGCCTGTGGCATGGCTTGTTTTCCTCTTGCAGTTTGCCTATAGATACAATCTAATGGATCTAATTGTACTCCTCCCTTTTTTAGGTCTCACCTGTCAATGCGCATGCGCATTGAGCTGGCGAGACTATAGGGGCTTAAACAGACTTTAACTACACTGGCGATTTGATGCTGTGCCCGTGCGCTTTTAGGTCAATGCGCAAGCACATTGACCTAAAATGCGCGTGCACAGCATCAAATCGCCAGCCATCTGTTCCCCAGCTTGGTGCCTCCGCTCCTGCTCTCTCCTGGCTGCTCCTCCCCTAATTATTCATGGCCGGCCGGCCGTTCTATCACTTTCACGGCCGGTAGGCCGTGTCACGTTTTATTTTATTTACTCAGGTATTTTATCCAACCCATCCTCCTTACAGCTTAACCAAAACTTTTTTCAAAGCTCAATACCGTTTTTTATCTGCCTTTGATGGACTTTTTATTTCCTTTTACACTCTGGAGCAAAAGCCAGATTAAAACCTTACGTCACAAAGGACATTTATCTCACTGTCTTCTTTTTCAATTCAATTCTAACTTAGCGCATCGGAGATAAAAACCCGAGTCCTATCAGGAGGCTGAATCAGAATCCACAAAGGCGCTTTCCCACAATGCATCCCTGCTACCTTTTTAACCATGGGCCACATTCATTAAGCCTGTAAGAGTTAGGCCCTGCAAGCTTGTGGATATCCACCGCCAAACGCCAAGGCAGGCCGGTCTGCCGCAGACAAAGAGAGTGCGGCCTAATCTTGGAGACAAGATAAGATACGGTAGTAGGCCTAAGCTATGTGCTCACATCATCTGCATACATGGTTCCATTTCTGCTTTTTATCAGTATCACGTAACCATTTAACCAGAGAGGAAGGGAACACTGCCTGCACTGAAGGCAGCTGCCTGAGGAGTCATTCCATATGCTCAGCATTTTCATAAATGTTCAACAACTACTTTCATTGTTGATATTTCCGGCCCCACTGCCTCATCCTAGACAGCTGGAACTTAGAATTTGAAAACAGACAAGGACAGACAGGGCCATGCGGCCTGCACGCTTGCTGCATGCTCCTTCTAACCATTCACCATCCCTGGTCTCAAGCATCATTCTCTCTTCCCCCCTACGTCCCCCCGTCGCCCCTCCCACCCCCCCCACCTCGGACCGCTCTGGGTCACCTTTCATGTACCGGCAACCGCAACAAAATGGAGGACCTGTTTTATTACCCTGT